>NC_092719.1:149909173-150578207 GCF_047496885.1 Scyliorhinus torazame
TCGGGGAGAAATGGGTGAGTGGGAAGGGAATGGGGCTGCTCAATGGGAGGAGGAGGTGATGGGGTTGAGCTGACGGAAAAAATCTCATCCTATGAGATGTGGGCGAGGATGAGGGCCTTCTTGGCCCTCCGAGCAAGCCGGACCATTGCCACCACCTGTCCTCTATCCTCCGGCTGCTCCTGCAGGACCTCCCTGGGCTCATCCTCCATCCCTTCCTGGTCCGGCTCCTTCTCATCCTTCTCAGATGAGGGTGCATTTTCCTCCTCCTCCTCCAGCAGATTGCTGTTCCAGGTTGTGGAGGGTCCAGCATACCACCGCAAAGTGGGAGACGCTCTTGGGGTTTACTGCAGGGCGCCGCCAGACATCAGAACCACATTTTTAGCAGTCAGATGCACAGTTCAATGACAACACGGGTGGCAACATAGGCCTCATTTTATTGGGTTTCCGCATTGGTCTCTGGCCTCCACACTGGCATCATCAGCCAGGACCTCAGCTAGTATGCCAACTCGCCCTCTCTCCTCTTCCTGTAGCTCCCAGCCGCAAGGCATGATCAGCCCTTTCCAGATTGAAGACCACTGACAAAAGGGGCACAGCTAACAAACACATGGTGTCCAGGCATCAAAAAGTAAACAGTGAATAGTGCAACAAAAGTCAGCAGCATCTGAGCGAACTTGCCCTCTCTCCCCTGCCCACAACTCCCAGCCGCAAGGTGTGGTGGAAGAACGAATGAACATCTCTTTCCGAAGACTGCCAACAAAAGAGGCTGCGGCTAACAAACACATGGCCTCCAGACATCAAACAGAAAACAGGCAGTAGTGCAACAAAGCCAGCAGCATCTGAGCCACCTAACCCTCTCTCCACTTTCCCACAGCTCCCAGCCTCAAGACATGGTGGAAGAATGAATGAACATCTCTTTCCACATTCAAGACCACCGACAAAAGGGGCTGTGGCTAACAGACACTCAGCCTCCAAACCACAAACATCAAACAACCGACAATACAAAATCCCTCCCTCCCCGGAGGCAGAGAGCCGGGTGGGAAAATGAGAGCAGCCCCTCCCCCCAAAGCATTGGCAGTAGGTCATCTTACTCCTTCCCTTTCCTGGCTCCAGGCCTCAGAAGCAAAAGGGGCTGCAGCAAACAAGCCCCAGGCATTGGACAAGAGACAGGAACAACACAGGAGCAAGCATACGTTTCCGAACATTAAAACAACAACTTGCAATAATACAAAAACAACCAGCAATTTGCACGTCGGCTAACCTTGAAACAGAAAACAGTCACCATCACAATAAAGCCACCAACATCCTTCAAAGGCGCGTCTTCACGACCTCCAAGATGTCCAGTTGAAGTGAGCCACCACTCTCATCCTCCTGCATCTGATCACCTACTCCACCCAGTCCTCGGTTCAGGCCACAGAAGCAGAAGAGGCAGGAACAACACACAGCTTCCAGGCATAAAACTTTGAACAGTCAGCAGTTCAAATAAAAGCAACAGCAAACGACAAAGCAGTCCTTCAAACCTCCAGCAAGGTGCACAGTTGAATCAGGCAGCTACCCTTCCTTCCAAAGCACCAACAGCAGGGCACCTAACTTCCTTCCTCTCCTTGCCCAAGGCCACAGAGAAAGAGGCAGTAACAGCAATACCCTTCCACTTCACCTTGTTCAAAACATGCAGCAGCAAATCTTTCCTTTCTTCCCTGTCGGTTTTCTAGGCTGTAGAAAACAGCAGCACACAAATAGGTCTGGCAGCCTGCAAACAGTTTGTAATCCACAGGCTGGAGCAATCAACAGACAAACCCTACACAGCAACTTGGGAGCTGTGAAGTGCTCACACGTGAAACAGTGCCAATTCCTTATTAGCAATAGCCTTCAGCTATGGCCTATCTTATGGCCTATGACTTATCGAAAATATATATATTACTCTTGAATCCACCAGTATGATAAAATGACCAATAGTCTTCTTGTTGAAAGATGAACTATTTAATGAGTAATAAAATAATAAACTGAGTCCTTTTACTCAATACTAAACCAACAATAAAGACTTAAAGTACAATACAGATAACTATCTAACTATACACTATTATAACAAACTAATTCTAACTTCTCTCACTCTAGCTATTATATGTTTTGCTTGTTCACTGTTCTGAATCACATCACCATCTGACTTAGTTCTGATCGTATCTGACTGAGCCATCTAGTGTTGAAATGACTGTACTACATTTACATACATTGATCATGTATATTGATATCTGAATATCACTACAGGGGCTGCTCACAGTCAAAGGGAGTTAAAGTGACCTTCAGCATACAACCACAAACATGATTCTATCCTGCAAGTTATTAGTAAGGCAGATAGACAGCAGCTGTAGTAGCCCCTGTTATGGGTATGCACAATTTTGGAAGATGGCCTGGAGCCCCACACCCCTCCTAGCCCAGGGGTGACCCCCGATCTATGACACCTAACCCCGACCAGGCTTGTCACCCCCTGAGGGGTCCCCCCACCCCTTGAGCTCTGGGACTGCATGCCAGAGTTGCATGCCGTGAATGAAAATATCTACTCGCCTCCACAGCTCCCCTCAGCAGCCATTGCGCTAGCTTCCTATTTTTAAAAAGGAGTGCTAAATGGCATCCGCGAGACCTCCCACTGGGCAGCCGATTAGTTCCCGGAAGGCCATCTAGTTAATGTGATGGAGGTTGCCCTTAATTGGTCTCATTTGGGGTTTCGCCACATCTGGGCGGAATCCGGGACCCACCAACAGGAGCAGGCCGGTTAAATCGCGAAATAATTCATGCCCTGCTCAGATCCCGATTTAGGCCTCTCCTGCGATTTAACCGGCGGCCACGGCCATTAAATTGTGGCCATAGCCTTTTGAACAGCAGAACTCAGGCTTTTTGGCACCCAAGGGATTGGAGGAATTTGGTTCAATTGACTGGCTGGTGGCCAATTAATTGACCAAAGGTTGTGTTTTGCCCGGCGACAGGCTGTGATTGGGTCCTACCCGAGTGGCATGGTTTTCAGAGGATGCAGCAAGTGTCAGTCAGTTCCTGGATGCTGAGAGGAGCAGCTGTGAGTGTCTCTCTCTCTCTCCAGAAATCCTGCATTTCTACTGTTTCAGAACCTGCAGGGAGGTTTTGACATGTGAATGAATCTCCAGTGAAAATCATTACAGACTGAAAACAATAACCTTCAACTGAATGCCCTGAATGAAGAAAGGTGTATTGGAAGATATCCATCTGAAACAAAGACTCTTATCCTTTTACCTTAATCCTTATTTTACACTCTTCTCTCCTCTCTGTGTTTGTTTGTCTTGCGTATGTATGTGTGTGTGTGTGTGTAGAGGGTGGGGTAAGGTCAAGTGGGGGGCTAGGAATTAGATAATAGTTAACCAGCTGTGTTTGCTCATATTTAATTATAGGTATTGTTTTTAATAAAAAAGTAATTATGTCTATATTTACAAACCTAGTGACAGTAGTTATTGGGCAGCCATAAACTAAAGACTTCGGCTGTTTTTCTAAGAATTATTTGTTAATTTCAATTGTGTTGCGACTCCGGTGGGACTGGAATTGACCGTGCACTAACCCAGGACATCATTTTTTTTTTAAAAATAATTTTTATTAAAGGTTTTCAAAAAATATCAATAACAAAATGAGAAAGAAAAAAGAACCCAACAAAAGTACAAAACATAATCTAAAAAAGCAACCCCCAAACACCTCCCCCCGTACACAAATAATAAATTAACATTAACACCCCGACTTAACACAACAGGTATATACACCCCCTCAGACCCTCCAGTGTAAATAACATAAACAAAAATAAAGTAACCCCACCCCCCCCCACCCCCACCCCGAGCTGCTGCTGCCATTGACCAATGTCTATCGTTCTGCCAGAAAGTCTAAGAACGGTTGCCACCGCCTAAAGAACCCTTGTACCGACCCTCTCAAGGCGAATTTCACCCTCTCCAATTTAATGAACCCTGCCATATCGCTGATCCAGGATTCCACGCTTGGGGGCCTCGCATCTTTCCACTGAAGGAGAAACCGTCGCCGGGCTACCAGGGACGCAAAGGCCAGAATTCCGGCCTCTTTCGCCTCCTGCACTCCCGGCTCCTCTGCCACCCCAAATATTGCGAGCCCCCAGCCCGGTCTGACCCTGGATCCTACCACTCTCGACACTGTCCTCGCTACGCCCTTCCAACATTCCTCCAGCGCTGGGCATGGCCAGAACATATGGGTGTGATTTGCTGGGCTCCCTGAGCACCTAACACACCTGTCCTCACCCCCAAAGAACCGGCTCATCCTTGTCCCGGTCATGTGTGCCCTGTGCAGCACCTTAAATTGTATGAGGCTGAGCCTCGCGCATGAAGAGGAAGAATTCACCCTCCCTAGGGCATCTGCCCACGTCCCCTCTTCGATCTCCTCTCCCAACTCCTCCTCCCATTTACCTTCCAACTCCACCACCGAGGCCTCCTCCTCCTCCTGCATCACCTGGTAAGTTTCCGAGATCTTGCCCACTCCCACCCACCCCCCCGAGAGCACCCTGTCCTGTACTGTGTGTGGCAGTAGCCGCGGGAATTCCACCACCTGCCGTCTGGCAAATGCCCTTACCTGTAAGTACCTGAAGGTATTCCCTGGGGGGAGCCCGTACTTCTCCTCCAGCTCACCCAAGCTCGCAAACTTCCCGTCCACAAACAGGTCCCCCAACGTTCGTATCCCTGCCCTGTGCCACCCCAAAAACCCTCCACCTGTTCTTCCTGGGGCGAACCGGTGGTTCCCCCGTAATGGGGTCCACGCCGAGGCCCCAACTTCCCCCCTATGCCGCCTCCACTGCCCCCAAATTTTGAGGGCCGCCACCACCACCAGGCTCGTGGTATACCTCCTTGGAGGGAGCGGCAGCTTCCCCGCCCTGGCCCCGCCCCCCCCAGTCTTCGGCGCGGGAAAAAAGCCCGCCCTCTCCACCTACCAGGCCCCGCCACCAACCAAAACAGTGCCCAACCCGCCCCATCCACCCTCCCCAACCCGAAAGAGAAAAACACAGAGAAAAAGAAACCCAAAACAATGCAAAGGCCCCTCCCCCCCAAAACCAAAAATAGGCATAACATATCCTCCGCAGTCCCCAATCGCCGATCCCGACCCTCAGTCTGTGTCCAGCTTCTCGACCTGAACAAAGGCCCACGCCTCCTCCGGAGACTCAAAATAATGGTGCCGGTCCTTGTAGGTAACCCACAGTAGCGTCGGCTGCAACATGCCAAACTTCACCCCTTTCCTGTGCAGCACCGCCTTCGCTCGATTGTACCCGGCCCTCCTCTTCGCCACCTCCGCACTCCAGTCCTGATATATCCGAACCTCCGCGTTCTCCCACCTGCTGCTCCTCTCCTTCTTGGCCCACCCGAGCACACACACCCGATCGACGAACCGATGGAACTGCACCAGCACCGCCCGCGGAGGCTCGTTAGCCTTGGGCCTCCTCGCCAACACTCCATGGGCCCCTTCCAGCTCCAGGGGCCCCTGGAAGGACCCACTCCCATCAGCGAGTTCAATATGGTGACCACATAGGCCCCCACGTCCGGCCCCTCCAGCCCCTCCGGGAGGCCCAGAATCCGCAAATTCTTCCGCCTCGACCGATTCTCCATCTGCTCGAACCGCTCCTGCCATTTCTTGTGGAGTTCCTCGTGCGCCTCCACCTTTACCGCCAGGCCTAAGATCTCGTCCTCATTGTCAGAGATCTTTTGTCGAGCCTCTCGGATCGCCACCCCCCTGGGCCGTCTGTGTCTCCAGCAGCTTATCAATAGAAGCCTTCATCGACTCTAGCAGGTCCGTTTTAATCTCTCTGAGGCAGCGCTGGATACCCTCCTGTTGCTCCTCTGCCCTCTGCCTCCACGCTGCCTGGTCTCCGCCCGCCGCCATTTTGTCCTTCTTCCCTCCCTTCTTCTGTTCCACCACCACCTTTTTTGTCGCCCCGCTCCCAGTTAAAGCCATATACTGCCGGGGAGCTTTTATTAACTCCTTCCCACACTGGGAAACATCGAGAAAGTGCCCTTGGGGGCCCTGAAAAGAGCCCAAAAGTCCATTTTTGCGGGAGCCGCCGAATGTTCGACTTAGCTCCGCATAGCCGCAACCGGAAGTCTCGAGAGGGAATCCTTTTGGCAGTGTTCGCTTCACCAATCTGCCCCAAAAAGTCTGTGAAAACTCCTGAAAAAGGTCTGAGAGGAAGTTCCAGACGGGAGCTGCCGAATGCGCGACCTACTCCTCCATGGCCGCCACCGGAAGCCTCGTCCCCGCTTCTTCAATGGCCTTGGTAGATCTCTTCACAGTTGTTCCCTCTGCTGCTAGAATTCACCTTTATTAGAGGTCCTCAAGTCAGGTTGCAGCTTTAAGCTTGCCCTTCCCCCGCCTGCATGCTGGAAGAGGCTCCTCTCTCCCCTGCAGTTACAGACAAATCTTTTACTGTTTCCGCCGGGTCTGGTAACCAAAAGACATAACATTCCTGGGGGACACTGTCAGGGGAATGTTACAGTCTCCTTCCCACACCGGGAAATGTCAAACAAATGCCGTGGGGGCCCTGTAAAAGAGCCCAAAAGTCCGTTCCAAGCGGTAGCTACCGAATATGCGACCTAGCTCTGCATAGCCACACCCGGAAGTCCCCAGCCCAGGATAGCATAACCTTATTGTTTTCCTGCCCTGTAAGGTGTATTCACTCAAAGCATGGCTCAGTAAGATAACTGCTCCCGGGAGCATCTCATTGGGTGAGGTCAGTCATTATTCTTACATGATGTACCTTCCTCTAAATTTATTTGAACAGATAAATGCTCGTTTCCCTCTGGCTCCACTTGAAACTATTAGATTCACCATCACTGAATAATCACATGATTAAATGAAGTTCCCCTCTAAAGGAATACCTCTGAATGAAAATTGATTTTTATACAAGACAAATTTCCTCATCATTTCCAGCTGTCCCACTCGTTGTGCTCTGAGATTATTTCAATTAATGGTTTTATAAATATTGCCTTAGCAAAGTAATCATTCATCGCACAAAGGAAGCTGATGTGAATTTCATTCCTGTATTATTAAATGTATGAGGTCAGTATGATCGAAACCCAGTAGTAACTGCTTAAATATTCATTCCATGTGAAGCTTTAGAGGTGTTAATATTGTGCGGGTGAGTGTGCATGTGTGTTTGTGTGGGTGTGAGTGCATGTGTGTTTGTGTGGGTGAGAGTGCATGTGTGTTTGTGCGGGTGAGTGTGAATGTGTGTTTGTGTGGGTGTGAGTGCATGTGTGTTTCTGCAGGTGAGTGTGCATGTGTGTTTGTGTGGGTGTGAGTGCATGTGTGTTTATGTGGGTGTGAGTGCATGTGTGTTTGTGTGGGTGTGAGTGCATGTGTGTTTGTGTGGGTGTGAGTGCATGTGTGTTTGTGTGGGTGTGAGTGCATGTGTGTTTGTGTGGGTGAGTGTGCATGTGTGTTTGTGTGGGTGCATGTGTGTTTGTGTGGGTGTGAGTGCATGTGTGTTTGTGTGGGTGAGTGTGCATGTATGTTTGTGTGGGTGCATGTGTGTTTGTGTGGGTGTGAGTGCATGTGTGTTTGTGTGGGTGTGAGTGCATGTGTGTTTGTGTGGGTGTGAGTGCATGTGTGTTTGTGTGGGTGTGAGTGCATGTGTTTGTGTGGGTGAGTGTGCATGTGTGTTTGTGTTGGTGTGAGTGCATGTGTGTTTGTGTGGGTGAGTGTGCATGTGTGTTTGTGTGGGTGCATGTGTGTTTGTGTGGGTGTGAGTGCATGGGTGTTTGTGCGGGTGAGTGCGCATGTGTGTTTGTGTGGGTGCATGTGTGTTTGTGTGGGTGTGAGTGCATGTGTGTTTGTGCGGGTGAGTGTGAATGTGTGTTTGTGTGGGTGTGAGTGCATGTGTGTTTCTGCAGGTGAGTGTGCATGTGTGTTTGTGTGGGTGTGAGTGCATGTGTGTTTGTGTGGGTGTGAGTGCATGTGTGTTTGTGTGGGTGTGAGTGCATGTGTGTTTGTGTGGGTGTGAGTGCATGTGTGTTTGTGTGGGTGAGTGTGCATGTGTGTTTGTGTGGGTGCATGTGTGTTTGTGTGGGTGTGAGTGCATGTGTGTTTGTGTGGGTGAGTGTGCATGTATGTTTGTGTGGGCGCATGTGTGTTTGTGTGGGTGTGAGTGCATGTGTGTTTGTGTGGGTGTGAGTGCATGTGTGTGTGTGAGTGCATGTGTGTTTGTGTGGGTGAGTGTGCATGTGAGTTTGTGTGGGTGTGAGTGCATGTGTGTTTGTGTGGGTGCATGTGTGTTTGTGTGGGTGTGAGTGCATGGGTGTTTGTGCGGGTGAGTGCGCATGTGTGTTTGTGTGGGTGCATGTGTGTTTGTGTGGGTGTGAGTGCATGTGTGTTTCTGCAGGTGAGTGTGCATGTGTGTTTGTGTGGGTGTGAGTGCATGTGTGTTTCTGCAGGTGAGTGTGCATGTGTGTTTGTGTGGGTGAGTGTGCATGTGTGTTTGTGTGGGTGTGAGTGCATGTGTGTTTGTGTGGGTGTGAGTGCATGTGTGTTTGTGTGGGTGTGAGTGCATGTGTGTTTGTGTGGGTGCATGTGTGTTTGTGTAGGTGCATGTGTGTTTGTGTGTTTCTGCAGGTGAGTGTGCATGTGTGTTTGTGTGGGTGAGTGTGCATGTGTGTTTGTGTGGGTGTGAGTGCATGTGTGTTTGTGTGGGTGTGAGTGCATGTGTGTTTGTGTGGGTGTGAGTGCATGTGTGTTTGTGTGGGTGTGAGTGCATGTGTGTTTGTGTGGGTGAGTGTGCATGTGTGTTTGTGTGGGTGTGAGTGCATGTGTGTTTGTGTGGGTGAGTGTGCATGTGTGTTTGTGTGGGTGCATGTGTGTTTGTGTGGGTGTGAGTGCATGGGTGTTTGTGCGGGTGAGTGCGCATGTGTGTTTGTGTGGGTGCATGTGTGTTTGTGTGGGTGTGAGTGCATGTGTGTTTCTGCAGGTGAGTGTGCATGTGTGTTTGTGTGGGTGTGAGTGCATGTGTGTTTCTGCAGGTGAGTGTGCATGTGTGTTTGTGTGGGTGAGTGTGCATGTGTGTTTGTGTGGGTGTGAGTGCATGTGTGTTTGTGTGGGTGTGAATGCATGTGTGTTTGTGTGGGTGCATGTGTGTTTGTGTAGGTGCATGTGTGTTTGTGTGTTTCTGCAGGTGAGTGTGCATGTGTGTTTGTGTGGGTGAGTGTGCATGTGTGTTTGTGTGGGTGTGAGTGCATGTGTGTTTGTGTGGGTGTGAGTGCATGTGTGTTTGTGTGGGTGTGAGTGCATGTGTGTTTGTGTGGGTGTGAGTGCATGTGTGTTTGTGTGGGTGTGAGTGCATGTGCGTTTGTGTGGGTGTGAGTGCATGTGTGTTTGTGTGGGTGTGAGTGCATGTGTATTTGTGTGGGTGTGAGTGCATGTGTGTTTGTGTGGGTGTGAGTGCATGTGTGTTTGTGTGGGTGTGAGTGCATGTGTGTTTGTGTTGGTGTGAGTGCATGTGTGTTTGTGTGGGTGTGAGTGCATGTGTGTTTGTGTTGGTGTGAGTGCATGTGTGTTTGTGTGGGTGTGAGTGCATGTGTGTTTGTGTGGGTGTGAGTGCATGTGTGTTTGTGTGGGTGTGAGTGCATGTGTGTTTGTGTGGGTGTGAGTGCATGTGTGTTTGTGTTGGTGTGAGTGCATGTGTGTTTGTGTGGGTGTGAGTGCATGTGTGTTTGTGTTGGTGTGAGTGCATGTGTGTTTGTGTGGGTGTGAGTGCATGTGTGTTTGTGTGGGTGTGAGTGCATGTGTGTTTGTGTGGGTGTGAGTGCATGTGTGTTTGTGTTGGTGTGAGTGCATGTGTGTTTGTGTTGGTGTGAGTGCATGTGTGTTTGTGTTGGTGTGAGTGCATGTGTGATTGTGTTGGTGTGAGTGCATGTGTGTTTGTGTTGGTGTGAGTGCATGTGTGTTTGTGCGGGTGTGAGTGCATGTGTGTTTGTGCGGGTGTGAGTGCATGTGTGTTTGTGTGGGTGTGAGTGCATGTGTGTTTGTGTGGGTGTGAGTGCATGTGTGTTTGTGTGGGTGAGTGTGCATGTATGTTTGTGTGGGTGCATGTGTGTTTGTGTGGGTGTGAGTGCATGTGTGTTTGTGTGGGTGTGAGTGCATGTGTGTTTGTGTGGGTGTGAGTGCATGTGTGTTTGTGTGGGTGTGAGTGCATGTGTTTGTGTGGGTGAGTGTGCATGTGTGTTTGTGTTGGTGTGAGTGCATGTGTGTTTGTGTGGGTGAGTGTGCATGTGTGTTTGTGTGGGTGCATGTGTGTTTGTGTGGGTGTGAGTGCATGGGTGTTTGTGCGGGTGAGTGCGCATGTGTGTTTGTGTGGGTGCATGTGTGTTTGTGTGGGTGTGAGTGCATGTGTGTTTGTGCGGGTGAGTGTGAATGTGTGTTTGTGTGGGTGTGAGTGCATGTGTGTTTCTGCAGGTGAGTGTGCATGTGTGTTTGTGTGGGTGTGAGTGCATGTGTGTTTGTGTGGGTGTGAGTGCATGTGTGTTTGTGTGGGTGTGAGTGCATGTGTGTTTGTGTGGGTGTGAGTGCATGTGTGTTTGTGTGGGTGAGTGTGCATGTGTGTTTGTGTGGGTGCATGTGTGTTTGTGTGGGTGTGAGTGCATGTGTGTTTGTGTGGGTGAGTGTGCATGTATGTTTGTGTGGGCGCATGTGTGTTTGTGTGGGTGTGAGTGCATGTGTGTTTGTGTGGGTGTGAGTGCATGTGTGTGTGTGAGTGCATGTGTGTTTGTGTGGGTGAGTGTGCATGTGAGTTTGTGTGGGTGTGAGTGCATGTGTGTTTGTGTGGGTGCATGTGTGTTTGTGTGGGTGTGAGTGCATGGGTGTTTGTGCGGGTGAGTGCGCATGTGTGTTTGTGTGGGTGCATGTGTGTTTGTGTGGGTGTGAGTGCATGTGTGTTTCTGCAGGTGAGTGTGCATGTGTGTTTGTGTGGGTGTGAGTGCATGTGTGTTTCTGCAGGTGAGTGTGCATGTGTGTTTGTGTGGGTGAGTGTGCATGTGTGTTTGTGTGGGTGTGAGTGCATGTGTGTTTGTGTGGGTGTGAGTGCATGTGTGTTTGTGTGGGTGTGAGTGCATGTGTGTTTGTGTGGGTGCATGTGTGTTTGTGTAGGTGCATGTGTGTTTGTGTGTTTCTGCAGGTGAGTGTGCATGTGTGTTTGTGTGGGTGAGTGTGCATGTGTGTTTGTGTGGGTGTGAGTGCATGTGTGTTTGTGTGGGTGTGAGTGCATGTGTGTTTGTGTGGGTGTGAGTGCATGTGTGTTTGTGTGGGTGTGAGTGCATGTGTGTTTGTGTGGGTGAGTGTGCATGTGTGTTTGTGTGGGTGTGAGTGCATGTGTGTTTGTGTGGGTGAGTGTGCATGTGTGTTTGTGTGGGTGCATGTGTGTTTGTGTGGGTGTGAGTGCATGGGTGTTTGTGCGGGTGAGTGCGCATGTGTGTTTGTGTGGGTGCATGTGTGTTTGTGTGGGTGTGAGTGCATGTGTGTTTCTGCAGGTGAGTGTGCATGTGTGTTTGTGTGGGTGTGAGTGCATGTGTGTTTCTGCAGGTGAGTGTGCATGTGTGTTTGTGTGGGTGAGTGTGCATGTGTGTTTGTGTGGGTGTGAGTGCATGTGTGTTTGTGTGGGTGTGAGTGCATGTGTGTTTGTGTGGGTGTGAGTGCATGTGTGTTTGTGTGGGTGAGTGTGCATGTGTGTTTGTGTGGGTGCATGTGTGTTTGTGTGGGTGTGAGTGCATGTGTGTTTGTGTGGGTGAGTGTGCATGTATGTTTGTGTGGGTGCATGTGTGTTTGTGTGGGTGTGAGTGCATGTGTGTTTGTGTGGGTGTGAGTGCATGTGTGTTTGTGTGGGTGTGAGTGCATGTGTGTTTGTGTGGGTGTGAGTGCTTGTGTTTGTGTGGGTGAGTGTGCATGTGTGTTTGTGTTGGTGTGAGTGCATGTGTGTTTGTGTGGGTGAGTGTGCATGTGTGTTTGTGTGGGTGCATGTGTGTTTGTGTGGGTGTGAGTGCATGGGTGTTTGTGCGGGTGAGTGCGCATGTGTGTTTGTGTGGGTGCATGTGTGTTTGTGTGGGTGTGAGTGCATGTGTGTTTGTGCGGGTGAGTGTGAATGTGTGTTTGTGTGGGTGTGAGTGCATGTGTGTTTCTGCAGGTGAGTGTGCATGTGTGTTTGTGTGGGTGTGAGTGCATGTGTGTTTGTGTGGGTGTGAGTGCATGTGTGTTTGTGTGGGTGTGAGTGCATGTGTGTTTGTGTGGGTGTGAGTGCATGTGTGTTTGTGTGGGTGAGTGTGCATGTGTGTTTGTGTGGGTGCATGTGTGTTTGTGTGGGTGTGAGTGCATGTGTGTTTGTGTGGGTGAGTGTGCATGTATGTTTGTGTGGGCGCATGTGTGTTTGTGTGGGTGTGAGTGCATGTGTGTTTGTGTGGGTGTGAGTGCATGTGTGTGTGTGAGTGCATGTGTGTTTGTGTGGGTGAGTGTGCATGTGAGTTTGTGTGGGTGTGAGTGCATGTGTGTTTGTGTGGGTGCATGTGTGTTTGTGTGGGTGTGAGTGCATGGGTGTTTGTGCGGGTGAGTGCGCATGTGTGTTTGTGTGGGTGCATGTGTGTTTGTGTGGGTGTGAGTGCATGTGTGTTTCTGCAGGTGAGTGTGCATGTGTGTTTGTGTGGGTGTGAGTGCATGTGTGTTTCTGCAGGTGAGTGTGCATGTGTGTTTGTGTGGGTGAGTGTGCATGTGTGTTTGTGTGGGTGTGAGTGCATGTGTGTTTGTGTGGGTGTGAGTGCATGCGTGTTTGTGTGGGTGTGAGTGCATGTGTGTTTGTGTGGGTGCATGTGTGTTTGTGTAGGTGCATGTGTGTTTGTGTGTTTCTGCAGGTGAGTGTGCATGTGTGTTTGTGTGGGTGAGTGTGCATGTGTGTTTGTGTGGGTGTGAGTGCATGTGTGTTTGTGTGGGTGTGAGTGCATGTGTGTTTGTGTGGGTGTGAGTGCATGTGTGTTTGTGTGGGTGTGAGTGCATGTGTGTTTGTGTGGGTGAGTGTGCATGTGTGTTTGTGTGGGTGTGAGTGCATGTGTGTTTGTGTGGGTGAGTGTGCATGTGTGTTTGTGTGGGTGCATGTGTGTTTGTGTGGGTGTGAGTGCATGGGTGTTTGTGCGGGTGAGTGCGCATGTGTGTTTGTGTGGGTGCATGTGTGTTTGTGTGGGTGTGAGTGCATGTGTGTTTCTGCAGGTGAGTGTGCATGTGTGTTTGTGTGGGTGTGAGTGCATGTGTGTTTCTGCAGGTGAGTGTGCATGTGTGTTTGTGTGGGTGAGTGTGCATGTGTGTTTGTGTGGGTGTGAGTGCATGTGTGTTTGTGTGGGTGTGAATGCATGTGTGTTTGTGTGGGTGCATGTGTGTTTGTGTAGGTGCATGTGTGTTTGTGTGTTTCTGCAGGTGAGTGTGCATGTGTGTTTGTGTGGGTGAGTGTGCATGTGTGTTTGTGTGGGTGTGAGTGCATGTGTGTTTGTGTGGGTGTGAGTGCATGTGTGTTTGTGTGGGTGTGAGTGCATGTGTGTTTGTGTGGGTGTGAGTGCATGTGTGTTTGTGTGGGTGTGAGTGCATGTGCGTTTGTGTGGGTGTGAGTGCATGTGTGTTTGTGTGGGTGTGAGTGCATGTGTATTTGTGTGGGTGTGAGTGCATGTGTGTTTGTGTGGGTGTGAGTGCATGTGTGTTTGTGTGGGTGTGAGTGCATGTGTGTTTGTGTTGGTGTGAGTGCATGTGTGTTTGTGTGGGTGTGAGTGCATGTGTGTTTGTGTTGGTGTGAGTGCATGTGTGTTTGTGTGGGTGTGAGTGCATGTGTGTTTGTGTGGGTGTGAGTGCATGTGTGTTTGTGTGGGTGTGAGTGCATGTGTGTTTGTGTGGGTGTGAGTGCATGTGTGTTTGTGTTGGTGTGAGTGCATGTGTGTTTGTGTTGGTGTGAGTGCATGTGTGTTTGTGTTGGTGTGAGTGCATGTGTGATTGTGTTGGTGTGAGTGCATGTGTGTTTGTGTTGGTGTGAGTGCATGTGTGTTTGTGCGGGTGTGAGTGCATGTGTGTTTGTGCGGGTGTGAGTGCATGTGTGTTTGTGTGGGTGTGAGTGCATGTGTGTTTGTGTGGGTGTGAGTGCATGTGTGTTTGTGTGGGTGTGAGTGCATGTGTGTTTGTGTTGGTGTGAGTGCATGTGTGTTTGTGTTGGTGTGAGTGCATGTGTGTTTGTGTTGGTGTGAGTGCATGTGTGTTTGTGCGGGTGTGAGTGCATGTGTGTTTGTGTGGGTGTGAGTGCATGTGTGTTTGTGTTGGTGTGAGTGCATGTGTGTTTGTGTTGGTGTGAGTGCATGTGTGTTTGTGTTGGTGTGAGTGCATGTGTGTTTGTGCGGGTGTGAGTCCATGTGTGTTTGTGTTGGTGTGAGTCCATGTGTGTTTGTGTGGGTGTGAGTGCATGTGTGTTTGTGTGGGTGTGAGTGCATGTGTGTTTGTGTTGGTGTGAGTGCATGTGTGTTTGTGTTGGTGTGAGTGCATGTGTGTTTGTGTTGGTGTGAGTGCATGTGTGTTTGTGCGGGTGTGAGTGCATGTGTGTTTGTGTGGGTGTGAGTGCATGTGTGTTTGTGTGGGTGTGAGTGCATGTGTGTTTGTGTGGGTGTGAGTGCATGTGCGTTTGTGTGGGTGTGAGTGCATGTGTGTTTGTGTTGGTGTGAGTGCATGTGTGTTTGTGTTGGTGTGAGTGCATGTGTGTTTGTGTGGGTGTGAGTGCATGTGTGTTTGTGTTGGTGTGAGTGCATGTGTGTTTGTGTGGGTGTGAGTGCATGTGTGTTTGTGTGGGTGTGAGTGCATGTGCGTTTGTGTGGGTGTGAGTGCATGTGTGTTTGTGTTGGTGTGAGTGCATGTGTGTTTGTGTTGGTGTGAGTGCATGTGTGTTTGTGTGGGTGTGAGTGCATGTGTGTTTGTGTGGGTGTGAGTGCATGTGTGTTTGTGTGGGTGTGAGTGCATGTGTGTTTGTGTGGGTGTGAGTGCATGTGTGTTTGTGAGGGTGTGAGTGCATGTGTGTTTGTGTGGGTGTGAGTGCATGTGTGTTTGTGTGGGTGTAAGTGCATGTGTGTTTGTGTGGGTGTGAGTGCATGTGTGTTTGTGTTTGTGTGAGTGCATGTGTGTTTGTGTGGGCGTGAGTGCATGTGTGTTTGAGTGCATGTGTGTTTGTGTGGGTGTGAGTGCATGTGTGTTTGTGTGGGTGTGAGTGCATGTGTGTTTGTGTGGGTGTGAGTGCATGTGTGTTTGTGTGGGTGTGAGTGCATGTGCGTTTGTGTGGGTGTGAGTGCATGTGTGTTTGTGTGAGTGCATGTGTGTTTGTGTGGGTGTGAGTGCATGTGTGTTTGTGTGGGTGTGAGTGCATGTGTGTTTGTGTGGGTGTGAGTGCATGTGTGTTTGTGTGGGTGTGAGTGCATGTGTGTTTGTGTGGGTGTGAGTGCATGTGCGTTTGTGTGGGTGTGAGTGCATGTGTGTTTGTGCGGGTGTGAGTGCATGTGTGTTTGTGTGGGTGTGAGTGCATGTGTGTTTGTGTGGGTGTGAGTGCATGTGTGTTTGTGTGGGTGTGAGTGCATGTGTGTTTGTGTGGGTGTGAGTGCATGTGTGTTTGTGTTGGTGTGAGTGCATGTGTGTTTGTGTGGGTGTGAGTGCATGTGTGTTTGTGTGGGTGTGAGTGCATGTGTGTTTGTGTGGGTGTGAGTGCATGTGTGTTTGTGTGGGTGTGAGTGCATGTGTGTTTGTGTGGGTGTGAGTGCATGTGTGTTTGTGTGGGTGTGAGTGCATGTGTGTTTGTGTGGGTGTGAGTGCATGTGCGTTTGTGTGGGTGTGAGTGCATGTGTGTTTGTGTGAGTGCATGTGTGTTTGTGTGGGTGTGAGTGCATGTGTGTTTGTGTGGGTGTGAGTGCATGTGTGTTTGTGTGGGTGTGAGTGCATGTGTGTTTGTGTGGGTGTGAGTGCATGTTTGTTTGTGTGGGTGTGAGTGCATGTGTGTTTGTGTGGGTGTGAGTGCATGTGTGTTTGTGTGGGTGTGAGTGCATGTGTGATTGTGTGGGTGTGAGTGCATGTGTGTTTGTGTGGGTGTGAGTGCATGTGTGTTTGTGTGGGTGTGAGTGCATGTGTGTTTGTGTGGGTGTGAGTGCATGTGTGTTTGTGTGGGTGTGAGTGCATGTGTGTTTGTGTGGGTGTGAGTGCATGTGTGTTTGTGTGGGTGTGAGTGCATGTGTGTTTGTGTGGGTGTGAGTGCATGTGTGTTTGTGTGGGTGTGAGTGCATGTGTGTTTGTGTGGGTGTGAGTGCATGTGTGTTTGTGTGGGTGTGAGTGCATGTGTGTTTGTGTGGGTGTGAGTGCATGTGTGTTTGTGTGGCTGTGAGTGCATGTGTGTTTGTGTGGGTGTGAGTGCATGTGTGTTTGTGTGGGTGTGAGTGCATGTGTGTTTGTGTGGGTGTGAGTGCATGTGTGTTTGTGTTGGTGTGAGTGCATGTGTGTTTGTGTGGGTGTGAGTGCATGTGTGTTTGTGTGGGTGTGAGTGCATGTGTGTTTGTGTGGGTGTGAGTGCATGTGTGTTTGTGTGGGTGTGAGAGCATGTGTGTTTGTGTGGGTGTGAGTGCATGTGTGTTTGTGTGGGTGTGAGTGCATGTGTGTTTGTGTGGGTGTGAGTGCATGTGTGTTTGTGTGGGTGTGAGAGCATGTGTGTTTGTGTGGGTGTGAGTGCATGTGTGTTTGTGTGGGTGTGAGTGCATGTGTGTTTGTGTGGGTGTGAGTGCATGTGTGTTTGTGTGGGTGTGAGTGCATGTGTGTTTGTGTGGGTGTGAGTGCATGTGTGTTTGTGTGGGTGTGAGTGCATGTGTGTTTGTGTGGGTGTGAGTGCATGTGTGTTTGTGTGGGTGTGAGTGCATGTGTGTTTGTGTGGGTGTGAGTGCATGTGTGTTTGTGTGGGTGTGAGTGCATGTGTGTTTGTGTGGGTGTGAGTGCATGTGTGTTTGTGTGGGTGTGAGTGCATGTGTGTTTGTGTGGGTGTGAGTGCATGTGTGTTTGTGTGGGTGTGAGTGCATGTGTGTTTGTGTGGGTGTGAGTGCATGTGTGTTTGTGTGGGTGTGAGTGCATGTGTGTTTGTGTGGGTGTGAGTGCATGTGTGTTTGTGTGGGTGTGAGTGCATGTGTGTTTGTGTGGGTGTGAGTGCATGTGTGTTTGTGTGGGTGTGAGTGCATGTGTGTTTGTGTGGGTGTGAGTGCATGTGTGTTTGTGTGGGTGTGAGTGCATGTGTGTTTGTGTGGGTGTGAGTGCATGTGTGTTTGTGTGGGTGTGAGTGCATGTGTGTTTGTGTGGGTGTGAGTGCATGTGTGTTTGTGTGGGTGTGAGTGCATGTGTGTTTGTGTGGGTGTGAGTGCATGTGTGTTTGTGTGGGTGTGAGTGCATGTGTGTTTGTGTGGGTGTGAGTGCATGTGTGTTTGTGTGGGTGTGAGTGCATGTGTGTTTGTGTGGGTGTGAGTGCATGTGTGTTTGTGTGGGTGTGAGTGCATGTGTGTTTGTGTGGGTGTGAGTGCATGTGTGTTTGTGTGGGTGTGAGTGCATGTGTGTTTGTGTGGGTGTGAGTGCATGTGTGTTTGTGTGGGTGTGAGTGCATGTGTGTTTGTGTGGGTGTGAGTGCATGTGTGTTTGTGTGGGTGTGAGTGCATGTGTGTTTGTGTGGGTGTGAGTGCATGTGTGTTTGTGTGGGTGTGAGTGCATGTGTGTTTGTGTGGGTGTGAGTGCATGTGTGTTTGTGTGGGTGTGAGTGCATGTGTGTTTGTGTGGGTGTGAGTGCATGTGTGTTTGTGTGGGTGTGAGTGCATGTGTGTTTGTGTGGGTGTGAGTGCATGTGTGTTTGTGTGGGTGTGAGTGCATGTGTGTTTGTGTGGGTGTGAGTGCATGTGTGTGTGTGGGTGTGAGAGCATGTGTGTTTGTGTGGGTGTGAGTGCATGTGTGTTTGTGTGGGTGTGAGTGCATGTGTGTTTGTGTGGGTGTGAGTGCATGTGTGTTTGTGTGGGTGTGAGAGCATGTGTGTTTGTGTGGGTGTGAGTGCATGTGTGTTTGTGTGGGTGTGAGTGCATGTGTGTTTGTGTGGGTGTGAGTGCATGTGTGTTTGTGTGGGTGTGAGTGCATGTGTGTTTGTGTGGGTGTGAGAGCATGTGTGTTTGTGTGGGTGTGAGTGCATGTGTGTTTGTGTGGGTGTGAGTGCATGTGTGTTTGTGTGGGTGTGAGTGCATGTGTGTTTGTGTGGGTGTGAGTGCATGTGTGTTTGTGTGGGTGTGAGTGCATGTGTGTTTGTGTGGGTGTGAGTACATGTGTGTTTGTGTGGGTGTGAGTGCATGTGTGTTTGTGTTGGTGTGAGTGCATGTGTGTTTGTGTGGGTGTGAGTGCATGTGTGTTTGTGTGGGTGTGAGTGCATGTGTGTTTGTGTGGGTGTGAGTGCATGTGTGTTTGTGTGGGTGTGAGTGCATGTGTGTTTGTGTGGGTGTGAGTGCATGTGTGTTTGTGTGGGTGTGAGTGCATGTGTGTTTGTGTGGGTGTGAGTGCATGTGCGTTTGTGTGGGTGTGAGTGCATGTGTGTTTGTGTGAGTGCATGTGTGTTTGTGTGGGTGTGAGTGCATGTGTGTTTGTGTGGGTGTGAGTGCATGTGTGTTTGTGTGGGTGTGAGTGCATGTGTGTTTGTGCGGGTGTGAGTGCATGTGTGTTTGTGTGGGTGTGAGTGCATGTGTGTTTGTGTGGGTGTGAGTGCATGTGTGTTTGTGTGGGTGTGAGTGCATGTGTGTTTGTGTGGGTGTGAGTGCATGTGCGTTTGTGTGGGTGTGAGTGCATGTGTGTTTGTGTGAGTGCATGTGTGTTTGTGTGGGTGTGAGTGCATGTGTGTTTGTGTGGGTGTGAGTGCATGTGTGTTTGTGTGGGTGTGAGTGCATGTGTGTTTGTGCGGGTGTGAGTGCATGTGTGTTTGTGTGGGTGTGAGTGCATGTGTGTTTGTGTGGGTGTGAGTGCATGTGTGTTTGTGTGGGTGTGAGTGCATGTGTGTTTGCGTGGGTGTGAGTGCATGTGTGTTTGTGTTGGTGTGAGTGCATGTGTGTTTGTGTGGGTGTGAGTGCATGTGTGTTTGTGTCGGTGTGAGTGCATGTGTGTTTGTGTGGGTGTGAGTGCATGTGTGTTTGTGTGGGTGTGAGTGCATGTGTGTTTGTGTGGGTGTGAGTGCATGTGTGTTTGTGTGGGTGTGAGTGCATATGTGTTTGTGTGGGTGTGAGTGCATGTGTGTTTGTGTGGGTGTGAGTGCATGTGCGTTTGTGTGGGTGTGAGTGCATGTGTGTTTGTGTGAGTGCATGTGTGTTTGTGTGGGTGTGAGTGCATGTGTGTTTGTGTGGGTGTGAGTGCATGTGTGTTTGTGTGGGTGTGAGTGCATGTGTGTTTGTGTGGGTGTGAGTGCATGTGTGTTTGTGTGGGTGTGAGTGCATGTGTGTTTGTGTGGGTGTGAGTGCATGTGTGTTTGTGTGGGTTTGAGTGCATGTGTGTTTGTGTGGGTGTGAGTGCATGTGTGTTTGTGTGGGTGTGAGTGCATGTGTGTTTGTGTGGGTGTGAGTGCATGTGTGTTTGTGTGGGTGTGAGTGCATGTGTGTTTGTGTGGGTGTGAGTGCATGTGTGTTTGTGTGGGTGTGAGTGCATGTGTGTTTGTGTGGGTGTGAGTGCATGTGTGTTTGTGTGGGTGTGAGTGCATGTGTGTTTGTGTGGGTGTGAGTGCATGTGTGTTTGTGTGGGTGTGAGTGCATGTGTGTTTGTGTGGGTGTGAGTGCATGTGTGTTTGTGTGGGTGTGAGTGCATGTGTGTTTGTGTGGGTGTGAGTGCATGTGTGTTTGTGTGGGTGTGAGTGCATGTGTGTTTGTGTGGGTGTGAGTGCATGTGTGTTTGTGTGGGTGTGAGTGCATGTGTGTTTGTGTGGGTGTGAGTGCATGTGTGTTTGTGTGGGTGTGAGTGCATGTGTGTTTGTGTGGGTGTGAGTGCATGTGTGTTTGTGTGGGTGTGAGAGCATGTGTGTTTGTGTGGGTGTGAGTGCATGTGTGTTTGTGTGGGTGTGAGTGCATGTGTGTTTGTGTGGGTGTGAGTGCATGTGTGTTTGTGTGGGTGTGAGAGCATGTGTGTTTGTGTGGGTGTGAGTGCATGTGTGTTTGTGTGGGTGTGAGTGCATGTGTGTTTGTGTGGGTGTGAGTGCATGTGTGTTTGTGTGGGTGTGAGTGCATGTGTGTTTGTGTGGGTGTGAGTGCATGTGTGTTTGTGTGGGTGTGAGTGCATGTGTGTTTGTGTGGGTGTGAGTGCATGTGTGTTTGTGTGGGTGTGAGTGCATGTGTGTTTGTGTGGGTGTGAGTGCATGTGTGTTTGTGTGGGTGTGAGTGCATGTGTGTTTGTGTGGGTGTGAGTGCATGTGTGTTTGTGTGGGTGTGAGTGCATGTGTGTTTGTGTGGGTGTGAGTGCATGTGTGTTTGTGTGGGTGTGAGTGCATGTGTGTTTGTGTGGGTGTGAGTGCATGTGTGTTTGTGTGGGTGTGAGTGCATGTGTGTTTGTGTGGGTGTGAGTGCATGTGTGTTTGTGTGGGTGTGAGTGCATGTGTGTTTGTGTGGGTGTGAGTGCATGTGTGTTTGTGTGGGTGTGAGTGCATGTGTGTTTGTGTGGGTGTGAGTGCATGTGTGTTTGTGTGGGTGTGAGTGCATGTGTGTTTGTGTGGGTGTGAGTGCATGTGTGTTTGTGTGGGTGTGAGTGCATGTGTGTTTGTGTGGGTGTGAGAGCATGTGTGTTTGTGTGGGTGTGAGTGCATGTGTGTTTGTGTGGGTGTGAGTGCATGTGTGTTTGTGTGGGTGTGAGTGCATGTGTGTTTGTGTGGGTGTGAGTGCATGTGTGTTTGTGTGGGTGTGAGAGCATGTGTGTTTGTGTGGGTGTGAGTGCATGTGTGTTTGTGTGGGTGTGAGTGCATGTGTGTTTGTGTGGGTGTGAGTGCATGTGTGTTTGTGTGGGTGTGAGTGCATGTGTGTTTGTGTGGGTGTGAGTGCATGTGTGTTTGTGTGGGTGTGAGTGCATGTGTGTTTGTGTGGGTGTGAGTGCATGTGTGTTTGTGTGGGTGTGAGTGCATGTGTGTTTGTGTGGGTGTGAGTGCATGTGTGTTTGTGTGGGTGTGAGTGCATGTGTGTTTGTGTGGGTGTGAGTGCATGTGTGTTTGTGTGGGTGTGAGTGCATGTGTGTTTGTGTGGGTGTGAGTGCATGTGTGTTTGTGTGGGTGTGAGTGCATGTGTGTTTGTGTGGGTGTGAGTGCATGTGTGTTTGTGTGGGTGTGAGTGCATGTGTGTTTGTGTGGGTGTGAGTGCATGTGTGTTTGTGTGGGTGTGAGTGCATGTGTGTTTGTGTGGGTGTGAGTGCATGTGTGTTTGTGTGGGTGTGAGTACATGTGTGTTTGTGTGGGTGTGAGTGCATGTGTGTTTGTGTGGGTGTGAATGCATGTGTGTTTGTGTGGGTGTGAGTGCATGTGTGTTTGTGTGGGTGTGAGTACATGTGTGTTTGTGTGGGTGTGAGTGCATGTGTGTTTGTGTGGGTGTGAGTGCATGTGTGTTTGTGTGGGTGTGAGTACATGTGTGTTTGTGTGGGTGTGAGTGCATGTGTGTTTGTGTGGGTGTGAGTGCATGTGTGTTTGTGTGGGTGTGAGTACATGTGTGTTTGTGTGGGTGTGAGTACATGTGTGTTTGCGTGGGTGTGAGAGCATGTGTGTTTGCGTGGGTGTGAGTACATGTGTGTTTGCGTGGGTGTGAGTGCATGTGTGTTTGTGTGGGTGTGAGTGCATGTGTGTTTGTGTGGGTGTGAGTGCATGTGTGTTTGTGTGGGTGTGAGTGCATGTGTGTTTGTGTGGGTGTGAGTGCATGTGTGTTTGTGTGGGTGTGAGAGCATGTGTGTTTGTGTGGGTGTGAGTGCATGTGTGTTTGTGTGGGTGTGAGTGCATGTGTGTTTGTGTGGGTGTGAGTGCATGTGTGTTTGTGTGGGTGTGAGTGCATGTGTGTTTGTGTGGGTGTGAGAGCATGTGTGTTTGTGTGGGTGTGAGTGCATGTGTGTTTGTGTGGGTGTGAGTGCATGTGTGTTTGTGTGGGTGTGAGTGCATGTGTGTTTGTGTGGGTGTGAGTGCATGTGTGTTTGTGTGGGTGTGAGTGCATGTGTGTTTGTGTGGGTGTGAGTGCATGTGTGTTTGTGTGGGTGTGAGTGCATGTGTGTTTGTGTGGGTGTGAGTGCATGTGTGTTTGTGTGGGTGTGAGTGCATGTGTGTTTGTGTGGGTGTGAGTGCATGTGTGTTTGTGTGGGTGTGAGTGCATGTGTGTTTGTGTGGGTGTGAGTGCATGTGTGTTTGTGTGGGTGTGAGTGCATGTGTGTTTGTGTGGGTGTGAGTGCATGTGTGTTTGTGTGGGTGTGAGTGCATGTGTGTTTGTGTGGGTGTGAGTGCATGTGTGTTTGTGTGGGTGTGAGTGCATGTGTGTTTGTGTGGGTGTGAGTGCATGTGTGTTTGTGTGGGTGTGAGTGCATGTGTGTTTGTGTGGGTGTGAGTGCATGTGTGTTTGTGTGGGTGTGAGTGCATGTGTGTTTGTGTGGGTGTGAGTACATGTGTGTTTGTGTGGGTGTGAGTGCATGTGTGTTTGTGTGGGTGTGAATGCATGTGTGTTTGTGTGGGTGTGAGTGCATGTGTGTTTGTGTGGGTGTGAGTACATGTGTGTTTGTGTGGGTGTGAGTGCATGTGTGTTTGTGTGGGTGTGAGTGCATGTGTGTTTGTGTGGGTGTGAGTACATGTGTGTTTGTGTGGGTGTGAGTGCATGTGTGTTTGTGTGGGTGTGAGTGCATGTGTGTTTGTGTGGGTGTGAGTACATGTGTGTTTGCGTGGGTGTGAGTACATGTGTGTTTGCGTGGGTGTGAGAGCATGTGTGTTTGCGTGGGTGTGAGTACATGTGTGTTTGCGTGGGTGTGAGTGCATGTGTGTTTGTGTGGGTGTGAGTGCATGTGTGTTTGCGTGGGTGTGAGTACATGTGTGTTTGCGTGGGTGTGAGTACATGTGTGTTTGTGTGGGTGTGAGTGCATGTGTGTTTGTGTGGGTGTGAGTGCATGTGTGTTTGTGTGGGTGTGAGTGCATGTGTGTTTGTGTGGGTGTGAGTGCATGTGTGTTTGTGTGGGTGTGAGTGCATGTGTGTTTGTGTGGGTGTGAGTGCATGTGTGTTTGTGTGGGTGTGAGTGCATGTGTGTTTGTGTGGGTGTGAGTGCATGTGTGTTTGTGTGGGTGTGAGTGCATGTGTGTTTGTGTGGGTGTGAGAGCATGTGTGTTTGTGTGGGTGTGAGTGCATGTGTGTTTGTGTGGGTGTGAGTGCATGTGTGTTTGTGTGGGTGTGAGTGCATGTGTGTTTGTGTGGGTGTGAGTGCATGTGTGTTTGTGTGGGTGTGAGTGCATGTGTGTTTGTGTGGGTGTGAGTGCATGTGTGTTTGTGTGGGTGTGAGTGCATGTGTGTTTGTGTGGGTGTGAGTGCATGTGTGTTTGTGTGGGTGTGAGTGCATGTGTGTTTGTGTGGGTGTGAGTGCATGTGTGTTTGTGTGGGTGTGAGTACATGTGTGTTTGTGTGGGTGTGAGTGCATGTGTGTTTGTGTGGGTGTGAGTGCATGTGTGTTTGTGTGGGTGTGAGTGCATGTGTGTTTGTGTGGGTGTGAGTGCATGTGTGTTTGTGTGGGTGTGAGTGCATGTGTGTTTGTGTGGGTGTGAGTGCATGTGTGTTTGTGTGGGTGTGAGTGCATGTGTGTTTGTGTGGGTGTGAGTGCATGTGTGTTTGTGTGGGTGTGAGTGCATGTGTGTTTGTGTGGGTGTGAGAGCATGTGTGTTTGTGTGGGTGTGAGTGCATGTGTGTTTGTGTGGGTGTGAGTGCATGTGTGTTTGTGTGGGTGTGAGTGCATGTGTGTTTGTGTGGGTGTGAGTGCATGTGTGTTTGTGTGGGTGTGAGTGCATGTGTGTTTGTGTGGGTGTGAGTGCATGTGTGTTTGTGTGGGTGTGAGTGCATGTGTGTTTGTGTGGGTGTGAGTGCATGTGTGTTTGTGTGGGTGTGAGTGCATGTGTGTTTGTGTGGGTGTGAGTGCATGTGTGTTTGTGTGGGTGTGAGTGCATGTGTGTTTGTGTGGGTGTGAGTGCATGTGTGTTTGTGTGGGTGTGAGTGCATGTGTGTTTGTGTGGGTGTGAGTACATGTGTGTTTGCGTTTGCAGGTTGATCACATGCACTGTTTTTTTTAATTTGTGGGAAAGGGCTGCGGGAACAATAAAGAAGTAAAATGTATTGAAGTATAATGTTTTTGTTGAACTAACCTCTTCTCTGTGAATTTACCAACATAGTGAAAAATTATAGCGATAAAACTTTGTGCTGTCATTCCAAAGTTAATTCAAAAGAAGTAGAGAACAAAAAATGAACGTAATTTGCTTGAAAGATTCTACAAAAGCACAGAGACCTCTTTCGCACCACAAGTGGCTGAATTCTCTTCAAATCGTTTAGCCTTTCTGTAATTATCCCGCATGGGCCCTATGGGGTGGGAATGCTCATCTTCCCTGTGCTCCTTGCAGTGTACGAGCTCCCCCATTAGGGTGCGCTATCTCGTTAATTATTGTATGAAAGGTTGTCCAGTACCGGCCAGATTAGAACCCAGTAGGGATCTACCGGGAAGTGTACACATCGTTTGTGTAAATGAAATTTTGTTTCTTATTTTACTCGGTGTGGACACCCCGTGTCCTTATTAAACTTTCTGAACAGCTTTCTTGGATATGTCTTGGTGTGTGGCCAATTAAATATAGTCGACACCGGAAAACTGTAGAGCAAACATAAGCATCAGACCTTCAAGGAATCGACTGCAAACCAAAGTAATTTTCCTTATCACAAAATTGGACATATCCTCTTCTCAAAACAACTGATTTCAATTTCAAAAGTATCATTGTCTGTATCATGGTAATATACTATAGTAATGGGAAGAAAAGCAATTTTATCTAAAATGTAATCTTTTTTAGTCATAGTCACAGAATTTACAGTGCAGAAGGAGGCCATTCGGCCCACCGAGTCTGCACTGGCTCTTGGAAAGAGCACCCTACCAAAGCCCACACCTCCACCCTATCCCCATAACCCAGTAACCCCACCCAACACTAAGGGTAATTTTTGGACACTAAAGGCAATTTATCATGGCCAATCCACCTAACCTGCACATCTTTGGACTGTGGGAGGAAGCCGGAGCACCGGGAGGAAACCCACGCACACACGGGGAGAACGTGCAGACTCCACACAGACAGTGACCTAATCCGGGAATCGAACCTGGCACCCTGGAGCTGTGAAGCAATTGTGCTAACCACTATGCGACCGTGCTGCCCAACTATGCTACCGTGCTGCCCAACTATGCTACCATGCTGCCCAACTATGCTACCGTGCTGCCCTTTTTGATGACTCAGTTTGCAATGAACCTGTTAATATTGAATCTGAGACAATAACATGCACTTTTATATGTACAGCCACTGCAGGTTTAGAACAAAATATATTCCCAGTTTATCAAATAAGTCCTGTTTCTGAGATATAATAATAACTGGAGGTTGCCTACATCTCTGTTCAACATTGGCAAAGGCAAGTTCTGTAAAAAAAATTCAAGGTTCAGTTGCATGTGTGGCAGTGCAAGGAGTGGGGAAATTATTCGGGATGAATGGTGAAGACATCAAAGCCTCGGGCAAGGTTGATGCTGGTTTTTTAAAAAAATATTTTTATTCTCCTCCTTTTTCACATTTTCTCCCAAATTTACACCCACCAACAATGAACAATAATCAGTAACAAATATGTCAATCACCATATCAATAACAACGATCCCATCCTCCCACCAAACCCCAAACATTAGCCCGCATGTTCACATAAACAAATGACAAAAAGGAATCAGAAATCACCCATAGTCACCATTAACACCTCCCCCCCCCCCTCACATAAACAAATGACAAAAAGGAATCAGAAATCACCCATAGTCACCATTAACACCTCCCCCCCCCCCCACCCCCCAACTAATGTTCGATGTTATCCAGTTCTTGAAAGTGCATAATGGATAAAGAACAAAGAAATGTACAGCACAGGAACAGGCCCTTCGGCCCTCCAAGCCCGTGCCGACCATGCTGCCCGACTAAACTAAAATCTGAATTGAACACTTTCTGAGTCTGTATCCCTCTATTCCCATCATATTCATGTATTTGTCAAGATGCCCTTTAAATGTCACTATCGTCCCTGCTTCCATCACCTCCTCCGGCAGCGAGTTCCAGGCACCCACTATCCTCTGTGTAAAAAGACTTGCCTCGTACATCTCCTCTAAACCTTGCCCCTCGCACCTTAAACCTATGCCCGCTAGTAATTGACCCCTCTACCCTGGGGAAAAGCCTCTGACTATCCACTCTGTCTATGCCCCTCATAATTTTGTAGACCTCTATCAGGTCGCCCCTCAACCTCCGTAATTCCAGTGAGAACAAACCGAGTTTATTCAACCGTTCCTCATAGCTAATACCCTCCATACCTGGCAACATCCTGGTAAATCTCTTCTGCACCCTCTCTAAAGCCTCCACATCCTTCTGGTAGTGTGGCGACCAGAATTGAACACTATACTCCAAGTGTGGCCTAACTAAGGTTCTATACAGCTGCAACATGACTTGCTAATTCTTATACTCAAAGCCCCGGCCAATGAAGGCAAGCATGCCGTATGCCTTCTTGACTGTCTTCTCCACCTGTGTTGCCCCTTTCAGTGACCTGTGGACCTGTACACCTAGATCTCTCTGACTTTCAATACTCTTGAGGATTCTACCATTCACTGTATATTCCCTACCTGCATTAGACCTACCAAAATGCATTACCTCACATTTGTCCGGATTAAACTCCACTGATCCCTGTGGCACACCGCTAATCACAGCCCTCCAATTAGAAAAGCACCCTTCCATTGCTACTCTCTGCCGTCTATGACCTAGCCAGTTCTGTATCCATCTTGCCAGCTCACCCCTGATCCCGTGTGGCTTTGTAGATCCTGTCTCGAAGAATTCTCTCCAGTAATTTCCCTACCACTGACGTAAGGCTCACCGGCCTGCAGTTCCCTGGATTATCCTTGCTACCCTTCTTAAACAAAGGAACAACATTGGCTATTCTCCAGTCCTCTGGGACATCACCTGAAGACAGTGAGGATCCAAAGATATCTGTCATGATGCCCATGAATTGTAGAACCCCTTCATCCTTCCCCTCAGTTCAAATTTAAACTTCTCAAGAGTCAAGAATTCCAACAGGTCCCCCCGCCACGCCAGGACACAGGGTGGAGAGGTTGCTCTCCAACCCATCAGGATCCGTCTTCGTGCGATCAACGAGGCGAAGGCTACAACATCTGCCTCTGCACCCGTTTCCAACCCTGGCTGGTCCGACACCCCAAATATGGCCTCACGAGGGCCCGGGTCCAGTTTCACGTGCACCACTTTAGAAATTACCCTAAAAACCTCCTTCCAGTAATCCTCCAGCTTTGGACAGAACCAAAACATATGAACATGATTAGCCCCCCCCCTGCCCCCGCAATGTTCACACACATCTTCTACTCCTTCACAGAATCGGATCATCCTCGCCCTCGTGGGGCGTGCTCCGTATACCACCTTCAGCTGTATCAGCCCCAACCTCGCGCACGAGGTGGAGGCGTTCACTCTCCGGAGCACCTCACACCAGAACCCCTCCTCCATATCCTCTCCCAACTCTTTCCCCCACTTTGCTTTGATGCCTTCCAGTGGTGCCTTCTCCACTTCCAAAATAGCTCCGTTAACCGCCGACACTACCCCCATCTCCAGTCCCCCTGTCGTCAGCACCTTCTCCAGCAATGTGGAGGCCGGCTCCACCGGGAAGCTCTGTATCTCCTTTCTGGCAAAATCTCGAACCTGCATGTAGCTAAACATTTCCCACTGCTCCAGCCCATATTTCGCTTCCAGCTCCTTCAATCCTGCAAACCGACCCCTGAGAAACAAATCTTTTTGTGTCTTAATCCCCTTCTCCTCCCATTTCCGAAAATTTCCATCCCACTTCCCTGGCTCAAATCTGTGGTTCGCCCGAATCGGCATTTCCCTTGACCCTGCCCCTAATCCGAAGTGTTGGCGAAACTGCCTCCAAATTCACAATGAAGCTATTATTACCGGACTCCCTGAGTATTCCCCTGGGGCCATCGGGAGCAACGCTGTTGCTAATGATTTCAATCCCGATCCCCTGCACAAACTCTCCTCCTTCTGACCCACTGGGATTCAACCCCTCTGACCCAGCTCCGCACCTTCTCCACATTCGCCGTCCAGTAGTAATACATCAGGTTCGGAAGACCCAAACCCCCTGCCTGCCTTCCCCTCTGTAGCAGCACCTTTCTAACTCTGGCCACCTTCTCTCACCATAGGAACAAAGTAATCGTTCCCTCAATCTCTCCGAAAAAAGCCTTTGGCAGGAAAATCGGCAAGCATTGGAAAATAAACAGGAATCACGGCAACACGTTCATTTTAACCGCCTGCCAGTGACAGAGGGAGACCATCCCACCTTGCCAGATCAGCTTTCACTCTCCCCAGCAAACTAGAAATGTTGTACCTGCGGAGCCCCTCCCCGCCGACACCCGGGCAACCTGCACCCCCAGGTACCTAAAGTGAGTCCCTGCCCTACAGAATGGCAGCCCCCCACCCCCAGCCGAGACTCCACAAAATACTCACTCTTGTCCAGATTTAGTTTGTACCCCGAGAAAGACCCAAACACCCGAAGCAGCTCCAATATTCCCCCTATCGACACACTGAGTTCCGACATGTACAACAGCAAGTCATCGGTATATAAGGACACCCTATGCTCTATCCAGCCGCCGCCCCCCCCCCCCCCCCCGCGCACTATTCCTTTCCATAACTCCGAACTTCTTAATGCGATGGCCAACGGTTCAATCGCGAGTGCAAACTGCAGGGGGGACATAGGACATCCCTGCCTAGTCCCACGGTGGAGAGAAAAGTATCTTGAGCTGATGTTGTTTGTGCGGACACTCGCCCTCGGCTCCTTATATAGTAGCTTTACCCAGTTCACAAATCTTGGTCCAATCCCAAACCGCCCCAGAACTGCCATCAAGTACCTCCATTCTACCCGGTCAAACGTCTTCTCAGCATCCAATGCCACAACCATCTCTGATTCCTTCCCCTCCGCCGGTGCCATAACCACATTCAATACCCTTCTAACGTTTGAAAAGAGCTGACTCCCTCTCACAAACCCCACCAGATCTTCACCTATCCCCTTCGGGAGGCACTCCTCCAGCCTACCCTCCAGTACCTTCGCCAATACTTTTACGTCCACATTCAAAAGTGATCTAGGCCTATACGACCCACACTCCGTCGGGTCCTTCTCTTTTTTTTAGCAACAGGGAAATCGATGCGTGCCTCACAGTTTGTGGCAACACCCCCTTCCGTGTCGCCTCTTCAAACATCCACCATCAGGGTGCTAGCTTATCCTTGAATTTTTTATAATATTCCACCGGAAACCCATCCGGCCCTGCCACCTTCCCTGACTGCATCCTCCCAATCGTATCTTTTATCTCCTGCTCCCTATCGCTCCTTCCAATATAGCCCTGTCCCCCTCCCCTAACCTCGGGTACTCCAACTCATCTAGAAATTCCTGCACCTCCCGGTCTCCCCCAGGTGGCTCTGACATGTACATAAAATTCCTCAAATATCTTGTTAATCTGGGGCGTCATTCTCCGACCCCCCAGAGGGTCGGAGAATGGCCGTTGGCCGCCGTGAATCCCGCTCCCGCCCCCGCCGAAGTCTCCAAAGGGAGAAAAGTCGGCGGGGCGTTAATGGCGCCGCTGCCGCGGAGAATGTCACGGGCCTGCGCAAGGCAGCCGATTTTCGGCCTGCCGATATTCTCCCTCCCGGATGGGCCGAAGTCCCGTCGACGTGATGACCGTTCACGTCGACGTGAATCAAACCTCCTTTTCATCGGCGTGACCCGGTGCTCCAGGCTCACGCCGACCAGCGAGGAGGTGAGTGACGGCCTGGGGGGTTGGCTCTGGGCAGGAAATGGCGTGGCCGCAGACTGATTGCGTGAGGAGAGGTGTGTCTCGGCTTGTGTGTGTGTGTGTGCGGCGGGGGGGGGGGGGGGGTGGTTAGAGTAGGCTGGGCTCCGGGGGAGTGCCGGGAGGGGGTCCGTGCCGGGGTGGAGGTTGGGGGTTGGGGGGGTCCGTGCCGGGGTGGAGGTTGGGGGTTGGGGGGGGTCCGTGCTGGGGTGGAGGTTGGGGGTTGGGGGGGGTCCGTGCTGGGGTGGAGGTTGGGGAGGGGGTCCGTGCTGGGGTGGAGGTTGGGGAGGGGGTCCGTGCTGGGGTGGAGGTTGGGGAGGGGGTCCGTGCTGGGGTGGAGGTTGGGGGTTGGGGGGGGTCCGTGCCGGGGTGGAGGTTGGGGGTTGGGGGGGGGGGTCCGTGCTGGGGTGGAGGTTGGGGGTTGGGGGGGGTCCGTGCTGGGGTGGAGGTTGGGGAGGGGGTCCGTGCTGGGGTGGAGGTTGGGGGTTGGGGGGGGTCCATGCCGGGGTGGAGGTTGGGGGTTGGGGGGGGTCCGTGCTGGGGTGGAGGTTGGGGAGGGGGTCCGTGCTGGGGTGGAGGTTGGGGAGGGGGTCCGTGCTGGGGTGGAGGTTGGGGGGGGTCCGTGCCGGGGTGGATGTTGGGGAGGGGGTCCGTGCTGGGGTGGAGGTTGGGGAGGGGGTCCGTGCCAAGGAGGGTGATGGGAGGGCAAATGAGTTGGTCCACCTGGCCAGGTGCCAGCCTCCAACAGTTGGACCCATGCGGTCCATGCCACCTGGCTGGGGGAGGAGGGGATATGGGCAATGATGACATGTCGTCGTTCCCCTTCCCCCCCACCAGGCCGTCATGTTTTCAGATCATCCAGCGATGTTGGCCGCCGTGGTGGCAGCCGCTCATGTCTATGTTGCCCTGGATTAGGAGGAGGAGGAGGAGGAGCGTGCCAGAGAGGCGGCGCAGGCTGCCGCAGAGGGGCAAGCGGCAGCCGCCCAGGCTGGAGGGACACCTGACCGACAGGACGAGGAGGGGGAGGAGGACTTCGCGGCCCCACGGCAACGGAGGCACCCGAGGGCGCTCCGTGTGTACCGGCCCCGGCAGTCATACCAGGACCTCACGGACCGGGAATGCAGGAGGAGACTCCGGATGAGCCGGGAAACCGTGGCACACATCTGCCACCTGCTGGCACACCTGTCACCGCGTGGCACTGGCGGGGGGCACCCTCTCCCCGTGTCCGTCAAGGTTACGGTGGCCCTGAACCTTTATGCAACGGGGTCATTCCAGGCACCGAGTGGGGACCTGTCCGGCATATCGCAGACATCGGTGCACCAGTGCATCCGGGCAGTGACAGATGCCCTTTATGCCATGGCGCACCGCTACATCCGCTTCCCCGTGGACCGGGCCAGCCAAGATGCCCGGGCCGTGGGCTTCTCTGCCGTGGCCGGGTTCCCCATGGTCCAGGGCGCGATCGATGGGATGCACGTCGCCGTGCGGCCACCTGCAGATAACAGGGCGTGTTCACTAATAGGAAGGGGACCTATTCGATGAACGTACAGGTGGTCTGCGACCACCGCATGATGATCCTGCACGTCTGCGCCCGTCACCCAGGCAGTGTACACGACTCATTCGTGTTGTCGCGGTCATCCATCCCCGGCATGTACGAGGGACGCCATCCCCGGCTGAGGGGCTGGTTGCTGGGCGACAGGGGCTACCCATTGCGATCGTGGCTGATGACGCCTATACGGAGGCCACGCAATGAGGCGGAGAACCGCTACAATGATGCCCATGTAGCGACAAGGGGAGTGATCGAGAGGTGCTTTGGCGTGCTGAAGATGCGTTTCAGGTGCCTGGACCTCTCTGGGGGCGCCCTCCAGTATCGGTCGATAGGGTCGGCCGCATCATTGTGGTGTGCTGCGTCCTGCACAACATAGCCCAGCAGAGGGGCGATGTGCCGCAGGCAGAGGAGGGCGGAGTGGAGGAGCAGCAGGAAGAGGCGCAGTCCTCCCCAGATGAGGGGGATGGGGGTAATGGTCAGGGCAGACGGGGTAGACACAGGCGGGTGGCTGTCCACCGTTACCGGCTGGCCCAGCGGGCACGGGACAGACTGATAGCTGCCCGCTTCACTGACTAGATGGGCGTGGGAATCGGGTAGTATGGCCACAGACCGCACACCATGGCAACAGCCGACAAACCACACCCCCCACCCATCCACCCACCCAGCACCCTCACCCTCCTCCCCAACCCCACCCACCCCACCCGCATGCACACCACCCCCCCCCCCATTGCCGATCCACCGGCGGCACAACGGGCCGGGCTCACACAGTTGCGGGTGGACGCGTGTCTATCGCAGGCCATGGAGGATGATGACAACCCGCCCTGCGATGAGCTCCTGGCTCTACATCGTTGGACTATGTCTGACCCATGGCCACAGTACCACCATCCACCCGGACCATCCCTGCATGCGGCTGTGACACTGCAACGCACGGTCCCGTCCTCTGCCCGGGGGATGTTGATGGCGGCCCAGGGGGAAGGAGGCAGACTCACCTGGGGCTGAGGTAAGACCACCCCACACACACACACTTGCGCTCAACGTACATGACACGCCCGCACACTTTGGACAGAGCACAAAGGCAGCTTCGGTAGGTGTAACATTGACTTTAATAACCAAAGGAGTTCATGCACGTGCCCGAGCCCCTAAAACTCATCTGTGCCCTGCACCCGTGCCAACTTACTCAGTGTCTAATTGTTTGGTCTTACGGGCCCTTTGACTACGTCTACGTGGTTCCCCAGACGGTACAGCAGAACTGGAGGTGGACTCCTGTGATTCCTGCCCTCTGACACTGGATCCCTTTGGCGGCCGTTTCCTGGGGCGTCCTGGCCTAGATGGGCCAGGCTGCGGCCCGGGCGACTGGGATGGCGAGCTGCCAGCCTGTCCTGCCCGTTGCCCACCCGATGCACCTGGGACGGAAGGGGGGGAGTCCGAGGTGTCGCGGTGTACCGGGACCTCCCCTACAGAGGGAGCCGGTACGGACCACACCACCTCCTCCTCCCTCGGGGTGCCCGATGGCCCCCAGGCCTCTACATGGGTGGGGGATGCGAACGGACTGGCCATCCGACGCCCCCCCGACATCTGGCGCTGCCAGTCCTGGAGGCCCGTGCTGGTATCGACAGGGGTCTGCAGGTTTGCAGCCATGGAGCCCAGGGTGTTGGCCAACCCTGTCTGTGACAGTGCGACGCCGGCTCGCACATGGCCACTGGCGCCGATGCCCTCAGCGATGGCCTGCTGAGACTGGGCCATGGCCTGCAGAGGCTGGGCCATGGCCTGCTGAGACTGGGCCATGGCCTGCAGAGACTGGGCTATGGCGTTGAGCGCCTCTGCCATCTGGCGCTGGCTCATGGCCTCCTGTGAGAGGGCAGCCATTTCCTGGGCCACAGACGCCGCCTGCAAGGAAGGCCCCAGGCCTCGCAAACCGTTCCCCATGTCTGACACCGTCGCAACCATTGCCTCCACCGCGGACGCCACCCGTGCTGTGTCAGCCTGGGTGGCATGCATGACCGGGACCACTCCCAGCTCCTGGACGCGGGTGGACTCCTCCATCTGCGACCGCAGCCGCCGCAAGCCGCCCGTCACCCTCTTCGCTCGTCTCCGGGTCGGTGGTTGCATCGGATCTATGTGTGGGTGTGGTAACTGCAGGAACCCGGGATCCATCTGGGCGGAAGATGTTCGCTTGGCCTGGGCTGCCCTCCGACCGCCCGGTCCCTCTGCTGCTCCTACCTCCACCTGCTGTACCGGGACGGCTGTGTTGTGCGCACCAGTGAGTGTACCAGACGCCTCATCACTAAAGTGCCCAACCGTGGTGAGTGTTTCTGCGATGGTGGAGGGTGTTGGTGACAGCAGTGGCGTTGTGTCGTGCTCTTCGTCCCACTCTGACTCCATGGCACTTTGGGGTGGGGGTTCATCTCCACCCATCCACTCTGAGTCACTGTCCGGTATTTTGTCTTCCCGGGTAGGGGTGTCCTGGGTAGTGCTGTCCCGGGTAGGGGTGTCCTGGGTAGTGCTGTCCCGGGTAGGGGAGTCCTGGGTAGTGGTGTCCCGGGTAGGGGTGTCCTGGGTAGTGGTGTCCTGGGTAGTGGTGTCCTGGGTAGTGGTGTCCTGGGTAGTGGTGTCCTGGCTCGGATGTGACGGGGGCCTGTGGCTGCCCCCCTCATCGCTGGGTGGTCGCTCCCGCACGTGACGGGGGTGTCGTCTCCCTGTTGCTCCAGGTCTCTCCGTCTCCCGTGGTGTGCGAGGGGCATCCTGCGGGCGTCGCATGCTGGAGGGTCCGGGTCTCTCCGTCTCCCGTGGTCTCCGAGGGGCATCCTGCGGGCGTCGCATGCTGGAGGGTCCGGGTCTCTCCGTCTCCCGTGGTCTCCGAGGGGCATCCTGCGGGCGTCGCATGCTGGAGGGTGCGGGTCTCACCGTCTCCCGTGGTCTCCGAGGGGCATCCTGCGGGCGTCGCATGCTGGAGGGTCCGGGTCTCTCCGTCTCCCGTGGTCTCCGAGGGGCATCCTGCGGGCGTCGCATGCTGGAGGGTCCGGGTCTCTCCGTCTCCCGTGGTCTCCGAGGGGCATCCTGCGGGCGTCGCATGCTGGAGGGTCCGGGTCTCTCCGTCTCCCGTGGTGTGCGAGGGGCATCCTGCGGGCGTCGCATGCTGGAGGGTGCGGGTCTCTCCGTCTCCTGTGGTCTCCGAGGGGCATCCTGCGGGCGGTGTGCTTCTGTGGGGATGGGTGCCTGGACGTTTGGTCCTGCGATACACAATGAAGCATGCATGGTTAGACATCAGGCAGTGATCAGGTGATACGGGGGAGGGGGATATAGGGGAGGGGGGATATAGGGACGGGCTGTCGGTGGCTCACTTGCTGGTGGGCCCCCGACCTCTGCATCAGCAACCTCCCGGTCCTCAGGTCCGCCAGCCAGTTCCAGGGCCCTTTCCTCGTGTACGGTCAGTGGCCTCTCATCAGCGGGCCCTCCTCCAGTCCTCACATGCTCCCTATTGTTGTGTGCGCGCTTCTCCTGTGGGGGGGGGGGAGTGGTGGCAGGGGTAAAAGGCAACAGTATTAGGCAGGTATATGAATGCACGCCATCGGTTGCGCGTTCATTGCAGAGGTTAAGGTTAGGGCTGGATTCACTTGGGGATATGGGGGATATGGGGGAGGGGGGATATGGGGGATATGGGGGAGGGGGGATATGGGGGATATGGGGGAGGGGGATATGGGGAGGGGGGATATGGGGAGGGGGGATATGGGGGATATGGGAGAGGGGGGATATGGGGGATATGGGGGATATGGGGAGGGGGGATATGGGGGATATGGGGGAGGGGGGATATGGGGGAGGGGGGATATGGGGGAGGGGGGATATGGGGGATATGGGGAGGGGGGATATGGGGGATATGGGGGCGGGGGATATGGGGAGGGGGGATATGGGGGATATGGGGGAGGGGGGATATGGGGGATATGGGGGAGGGGGGATATGGGGGATATGGGGGAGGGGGGATATGGGGGATATGGGGGAGGGGGGATATGGGGGATATGGGGGAGGGGGGATATGGGGGATATGGGGGAGTGGGGATATGGGGGAGGGGGGGATATGGGGGATATGGGGGAGGGGGGATATGGGGGATATGGGGGATATGGGGGAGGGGGGATATGGGGGATATGGGGGAGGGGGATATGGGGGAGGGGGGATATGGGGAGGGGGGATATGGGGTATATGGGGGAGGGGGATATGGGGGATATGGGGGAGGGGGGATATGGGGGATATGGGGGAGGGGGGATATGGGGGATATGGGGGAGGGGGGATATGGGGGATATGGGGAGGGGGATATGGGGGAGGGGGGATATGGGGGAGGGGGGATATGGGGGATATGGGGGAGGGGGATATGGGGGATATGGGGGAGGGGGGATATGGGGGAGGGGGGATATGGGGGATATGGGGGAGGGGGGATATGGGGGAGGGGGGATATGGGGGAGGGGGGATATGGGGGAGGGGGATATGGGGGAGGGGGGATATGGGGGATATGGGGGAGGGGGGTATGGGGGAGGGGGGATATGGGGGAGGGGGGATATGGGGGATATGGGGGAGGGGGTATATGGGGAGGGGGGATATGGGGATATGGGGGAGGGGGGATATGGGGGAGGGGAGGATATGGGGGAGGGGGGATATGGGGAGGGGGGATATGGGGAGGGGGGGATATGGGGAGGGGGGATATGGGGGATATGGTGGAGGGGGGATATGGGGAGGGGGGATATGGGGAGGGGGGATATGGGGGATATGGGGGAGGGGGGATATGGGGGAGGGGGGATATGGGGGAGGGGGGATATGGGGGAGGGGGGATATGGGGAGGGGGGATATGGGGGAGGGGGGATATGGGGAGGGGGGATATGGGGGAGGCTCACCCTGCCTGCTCTGACGAGGTCGTTCACCTTCTTGTGGCACTGGGTGCCTGTCCGTGGTGTCAGGGCCACAGCGGTGACGGCCTCTGCCACTTCCCTCCACAGACGCCGCCTGTGGCGTGGGGCAACTCTGCGGCCGTGCCCGGGATACAGGGCATCCCTCCTCTGCTCCACCGCGTCCAGGAGCGCCTCCACATCGTGTGACTCGAACCTCGGGGCTGAGCGACGGCCAGCCATCCAGTCGGGTGTTGCGGTCGGGTGTTGCGGTCGGGTGGGGGGGAGCTGCGCGGCCTTATGAGCCGTCACGCCGTGCAGCGCGTATGACGCTGCACGGCGTGAACCACTGCGCAAGCGCGGATCCCGTTACGTCGCTGCTAGCCCATTTTGGGCCGGAGTCTATCGTCCCATTTTTATGACGTGACGCAAGTGGGATTTGCGCCGTTTTTTGCGCCGATCGGCGGACTTTCCGCCGATAACGGAGAATTTCGCCCCTGATCTCTGTAATTGTGGGGTCTCTGGTGAGGGTCACTGTAATGAGGGGTCTCTGGTGGGGGTCTCTGTAATGAGGGGTCTCTGGTGGGGGTCTCTGTAATGAGGGGTGTCTGGTGAGGGTCTCTGTAATTGAGGGGTCTCTGGTGGGGGTCTCTGTAATTGTGGGGTCTCTGGTGAGGGTCTCTGTAATGAGGGGTCCCTGGTGGGGGTCTCTGTAATTGAGGGGTCTCTGTAATGAAGGGTCTCTGGTGGGGGTCTCTGTAATGAGGGCTCTCTGGTGGGGGTCTCTGTAATGAGGGGTCTCTGGTGGGGGATCTCTGTAATGAGGGGTCTCTGGTGGGGGTCTCTGTAATGAGGGCTCTCTGATGGGGGTCTCTGTAATGAGGGGTCTCTGGTGGGGGATCTGTAATGAGAGGTCTCTGGTGGGGATCTCTAATTGAGGGGTCTCTGATGGGGGGTCTCTGTAAGAGGGGTCTCTGGTGGGGGTCTCTGTAATGAGGGGTCTCTGGTGGGGGATCTGTAATGAGAGGTCTCTGGTGGGGATCTCTAATTGAGGGGTCTCTGGTGGGGGGTCTCTGTAAGAGGGGTCTCTGGTGGGGGCCTCTGTAATGAGGGGTATCTGGTGGGGGTCTCTGTAATGAAGGGTCTCTGGTGGGGGTCTCTGTAATTGAGGGGTCTCTGGTGGGGGTGTCTAATTGTGGGGTCTCTGGTGAGGGTCTCTGTAATGAGGGGTCTCTGGTGGGGGTCTCTGTAATTGAGGGGTCTCTGGTGGGGGTCTCTGTAATGAAGGGTCTCTGGTGGGGGTCTCTGCAATGAGGGCTCTCTGGTGGGGGTCTCTGTAATGAGGGGTCACTGGTGGGGGATCTGTGATGAGAGGTTTCTGGTGGGGGGTTTCTGTAATGAGGGGTCTCTGGTGGGGGTCTCTGTAATGAGGGGTCTCTGGTGGGGGATCTCTGTAGTGAGGGGTCTCTGGTGGGGGTCTCTGTAATGAAGGCTCTCTGGTGGGGGTCTCTGTAATGAGGGGTCTCTGGTGGGGGATCTGTAATGAGAGGTCTCTGGTGGGGATCTCTAATTGAGGGGTCTCTGGTGGAGGGTCTCTGTAAGAGGGGTCTCTGGTGGGGGCCTCTGTAATGAAGGGTCTCAGGTGGGGGTCTCTGTAATTGAGGGGTCTCTGGTGGGGGGTTTCTGTAATGAGGGGTCTCGGGTGGGGGTCTCTGTAATGAGGGTCTCTGGTGGGGGTCTCTGTATTTGAGGAGTCTCTGGTGGGGGTCTCTGTAATGAAGGGTCTCTGGTGGGGGTCTCTGTAATGAGAGGTCTCGGGTGGGGGATCTGTAATGAGAGGTCTCTGGTGGGGGGTTTCTGTAATGAGGGGTCTCTGGTGGGGGGTCTCTGTAATGAGCAGTCTCTGGTGGGGGTGCCTAATTGAGGGGTCTCTGGTGGGGGGTCTCTGTAATGAGGGGTATCCGGCGGGGTCTCTGTAATGAGGGGTCTCTGGTGGGGTCTCTGTAATGAGGGGTCTCTGGTGGGGTCTCTGTAATGAGGGGTCTCTGGTGGGGTCTCTGTAATGAGGGTTCTCTGGTGAGGGTCTCTGTAATGAAGGGTCTGTGGTGGGGGTCTCTGTAATTGAGGGGTCTCTGGTGGGGGGATTCTGTAATGAGGGGTCTCGGGTGGAGGTCTCTGTAATGAGGGGTCTCTGGTGGGGGTCTCTGTAATTGAGGAGTCTCTGGTGGGGATCTCTGTAATGAGGGGTGTCTGGTGGGGGTCTCTGTAATTATGGGGTCTCTGGTGAGGGTCTCTGTAATGAGGGGTCTCTGGTGGGGGTCTCTGTAATTGAGGGGTCTCTGGTGGGGGTCTCTATAATGAAGGGTCTCTGGTGGGGGTCTCTATAATGAGGGCTCACTGGTGGGGATCTGTAATGAGAGGTCTCTGGTGGGGGGTGTCTGTAATGAGGGGTCTCTGGTGGGGGTCTCTGTAATGAGGGGTCTCTGGTGGGGGGTTTCTGTAATGAGTGGTCTCTGGTGGGGGTCTCTGTAATGAGGGATCTCTGGTGGGGGGTCTCTGTAATGAGGGGTCTCTGGTAGGGGTCTCTGTAATGAGCAGTCTCTGGGGGGGTCTCTGTAATTGAGGGGTCTCTGGTGGGAGGTTTCTGTAATGAGGGGTCTCTGGTGGGGGTCTCTGTAATGAGGGGTGTCTGGTGAGGGTCTCTGTAATGAAGGGTCTCTGGTGGGGGTCTCTGTAATGAAGGGTCTCTGGTGGGGGTCTCTGTAATGAGGGGTGTCTGGTGGGGGTCTCTGTAATTGAGGGGTCTCTGGTGGGGGTCTCTGTAATTATGGGGTCTCTGGTGAGGGACTCTGTAATGAGGGGTCTCTGGTGGGGGTCTCTGTAATGAGGGCTCTCTGGTGGGGGATCTGTAATGAGGGGTCTCTGGTGGGGGTCTCTATAATGAGGGCTCTCTGGTGGGGGATCTGTAATGAGAGGTCTCTAGTGGGGGGTTTCTGTAATGAGGGGTCTCTGGTGGGGGTCTCTGTAATGAAGGATCTCTGGTGGGGGTCTCTATAATGAGGGCTCTCTGGTGGGGGATCTGTAATGAGAGGTCTCTGGTGGGGGGTTTCTGTAATGAGGGGTCTCTGGTGGGGGTCTCTGTAATGAGGGGTCTCTGGTGGGGGTCTCTGTAATGAGGGGTCTCTGGTAGGGGTCTCTGTAATGAGCAGTCTCTGGGGGGGTCTCTGTAATTGAGGGGTCTCTGGTGGGAGGTTTCTGTAATGAGGGGTCTCTGGTGGGGGTCTCTGTAATGAGGGGTGTCTGGTGAGGGTCTCTGTAATGAACGGTCTCTGGTGGGGGTCTCTGTAATAAAGGGTCTCTGGTGGGGGTCTCTGTAATTGAAGGGTGGCTGGTGAGGGTCTCTGTAATGAAGGGTCTCTGGTGGGGGTCACTGTAATGAAGGGTCTCTGGTGGGGGTCTCTAATTGAGGGGTCTCTGGTGGGGGTCTCTAATTGAGGGGTCTCTGGTGGCGCGTCTCTGTAATGAGGGGTCTCTGGTGGGGTCTCTGTAATGAAGGGTCTCTGGTGGGGGTCTCTGTAATTGAGGGGTCTCTGGTGGGGGGGTTTCTGTAATGAGGGGTCTCGGGTGGGGGTCTCTGTAATGAGGGTTCTCTGGTGAGGGTCTCTGTAATGAAGGGTCTGTTGTGGGGGTCTCTGTAATCAGGGGTCTCAGGTGGGGGGTTTCTGTAATGAGGGGTCTCTGGTGGGGGTCTCTGTAATGAGGGGTCTCGGGTGGGGGTCTCTGTAATGAGGGGTCTCTGGTGGGGGTCTCTGTAATGAGGGGTCTCATGTGGGGGGTTTCTGTAATGAGGGGTCTCTGGTGGGTGTCTCTGTAATTGGGGAGTCTCTGATGGGGGATTTGTAATGGGGGGTCTCTGATGAGGGTCTCTGTAATGAGGGGTCTCTGGTGGGGGTCTCTGTAATGAGGGGTCTCTGGTGGAGACCTCTGTAATGAGGGGTCTCTGGTGGGGGTCTCTGTAATGAGGGGTCTCTGGTGGGGGTCTCTGTAATTGTGGGGTCTCTGGTGAGGGTCTCTGTAAGCGGGGTCTCTGGTGGGGGGCTCTGTAATTGAGGGGCCTCTGGTGGGGGTCTCTGTCATTGTGGGGTCTCTGGTGAGGGTCTCTGTAATGAGGGGTCTCTGGTGGGGGTCTCTGTAATGAGGGGTCTCTGGTGGGGGTCTCTGTAATTGTGGGGTCTCTGGTGAGGGTGTCTGTAAGCGGGGTCTCTGGTGGGGGGCTCTGTAATTGAGGGGTCTCTGGTGGGGGTCTCTGTCATTGTGGGGTCTCTGGTGAGGGTCTCTGTAATGAGGGGTCTCTGGTGGGGGACTCTGTAATTGAGGGGTCTCTGGTGGGGGGTTTCTGTAATGAGGGATCTCGGGTGGGGGGTCTCTGTAATGAGGGGTCTCTGGTAGGGGTCTCTGTAATGAGCAGTCTCTGGGGGGGTCTCTGTAATTGAGGGGTCTCTGGTGGGAGGTTTCTGTAATGAGGGGTCTCTGGTGGGGGTCTCTGTAATGAGGGGTGTATGGTGAGGGTCTCTGTAATGAAGGGTCTCTGGTGGGGGTCTCTGTAATGAAGGGTCTCTGGTGGGGGTCTCTGTAATGAGGGGTGTCTGGTGGGGGTCTCTGTAATTGAGGGGTCTCTGGTGGGGGTCTCTGTAATTATGGGGTCTCTGGTGAGGGACTCTGTAATGAGGGGTCTCTGGTGGGGGGGTGGGGGTCTCTGTAATGAGGGCTCTCTGGTGGGGGATCTGTAATGAGAGGTCTCTGGTGGGGGGTTTCTGTAATGAGGGGTCTCTGGTGGGGGTCTCTGTAATGAGGGGTCTCTGGTGGGGGTCTCTGTAATGAGGGGTCTCTGGTAGGGGTCTCTGTAATGAGCAGTCTCTGGGGGGGTCTCTGTAATTGAGGGGTCTCTGGTGGGAGGTTTCTGTAATGAGAGGTCTCTGGTGGGGGTCTCTGTAATGAGGGGTGTCTGGTGAGGGTCTCTGTAATGAACGGTCTCTGGTGGGGGTCTCTGTAATAAAGGGTCTCTGGTGGGGGTCTCTGTAATTGAAGGGTGGCTGGTGAGGGTCTCTGTAATGAAGGGTCTCTGGTGGGGGTCACTGTAATGAAGGGTCTCTGGTGGGGGTCTCTAATTGAGGGGTCTCTGGTGGCGCGTCTCTGTAATGAGGGGTCTCTGGTGGGGTCTCTGTAATGAAGGGTCTCTGGTGGGGGTCTCTGTAATTGAGGGGTCTCTGGTGGGGGGGTTTCTGTAATGAGGGGTCTCGGGTGGGGGTCTCTGTAATGAGGGTTCTCTGGTGAGGGGGTCTCTGTAATCAGGGGTCTCAGGTGGGGGGTTTCTGTAATGAGGGGTCTCTGGTGGGGGTCTCTGTAATGAGGGGTCTCGGGTGGGGGTCTCTGTAATGAGGGGTCTCTGGTGGGGGTCTCTGTAATGAGGGGTCTCATGTGGGGGGTTTCTGTAATGAGGGGTCTCTGGTGGGTGTCTCTGTAATTGGGGAGTCTCTGATGGGGGATTTGTAATGGGGGGTCTCTGATGAGGGTCTCTGTAATGAGGGGTCTCTGGTGGGGGTCTCTGTAATGAGGGGTCTCTGGTGGGGGTCTCTGTAATTGTGGGGTCTCTGGTGAGGGTCTCTGTAAGCGGGGTCTCTGGTGGGGGGCTCTGTAATTGAGGGGTCTCTGGTGGGGGTCTCTGTCATTGTGGGGTCTCTGGTGAGGGTCTCTGTAATGAGGGGTCTCTGGTGGGGGTCTCTGTAATGAGGGGTCTCTGGTGGGGGTCTCTGTAATTGTGGGGTCTCTGGTGAGGGTCTCTGTAAGCGGGGTCTCTGGTGGGGGGCTCTGTAATTGAGGGGTCTCTGGTGGGGGTCTCTGTCATTGTGGGGTCTCTGGTGAGGGTCTCTGTAATGAGGGGTCTCTGGTGGGGGACTCTGTAATTGAGGGGTCTCTGGTGGGGGTTTTCTGTAATGAGGGATCTCGGGTGGGGGTTCTCTGTAATGAAGCGTCGCTGGCAGGTGTCTCTGTAATGAGGGTTCTCTGGTGAGGGTCTCTGTAATGAGGGGTCGCTGGTGGGGGGATCTCTGATGAAGGGTCTCTGGTGGGGGTCTCTGTAATTGGGGGTCCTCTGGTGGGGGTCTCGGTAATGAAGGGTCTCTGGTGGGGGTCTCTGTAATGAGGGGTCTCAGGTGGGGGGTTTCTGTAATGAGGGGTCTCTGGTGGGGGTCTCTGTACTGAGGGGTCGCTGGTGGGGGTCTCTGTAATGAGGGGTGTCTGGTGGGGGATTTGTAATGAGGGGTCTCTAGCGAGGGTCCCTGTAATGATGAGTCTCTGGTGGGGGTCCCTGTAATGATGGGTCTCTGGTGGGGGTCTCTGTAATTGGGGGTCCTCTGGTGGGGGTCTCTCTTATGGAGGGATCTCTGGTGGGGCCTCTGTCATGGGACCTCTGGTAGGGGAAGGTCGGTTAGGGAGGTCAGGACCCCCTTGTACTTTTGGGGGAGTGACCCAGAAACTCTCCGGGGGGGGAGGGGGTTGGAATTGTGGGTGGGGATCCAGTCGCCGACCTCGCTATCAGGCCGCCTGCTCAAACTGGCAGCCCGATAATGGGATTCGCGGGAATCCCTCGCAATCTCCTCCGTTCATAAATTTGCATGGCAAGGGATTGTGAATCCCTTCTGTCTTTGCGTTCCCAGAATGAGCACAAATCAGTTGCGATCCATCTCTGGCGGGAAATCATGGGCTGGATTCTCCGTTCCTGAGACTACCTGTTGGTGCCAAGATAGGATTCGTGGACTTTCACGACAGCAAAACTGATGCCAAACCTGGACTGATTGAGCGACTGTGGAGGAGCTCGTACCGGCGCCACTTGGAACACAATCGATTCTAATGAAAACTGGTGCGGGATATGACAGATCCGTGATTGGCCCTCGGGAGGCTGAAAAACTGCAGCCGCATATACACATTACAATCCCCACACGCACTCATCCCAGTCAACAAGCTGGCACTGGTTGTGTTGGAATGCGCTCATACAGCTGATTGGTTGGCTGGGGCCAGAGGGCACCCAGGGGAGTGCCCTGGGGGGGGGACCTATACGACCCATGGCCCTATGTTCACAGTGGGTGGTCAGCAGCGTGCGCAGCTGCATGGCTGCCTTTCTGGCTGTGGTAATGGAGTTCCATGCCGACCCATCTCCTGGCCACACCCTGCTACTCCCTCCTCAGCCCTGGCAGAAGTCCCCAGTCAGCGGCACAACTTCAGCAAACTATGGCAATGTTGGACACTTTCCGTAGCCCCTATCCCATATTAGCCACAATGCCGGTTTCACAATTTTTAAAAGCACACTGAACAGCGCCGTCAGGAACTTGGCCCATCAGAGGCCCCAGAGATTACGGGCCAGGCCCTCTACTGATATGCCAGCGGTGTCCACTGTACGTGGTTCCGGAACGCATTGATGCCGCTGTCGAGGTGACAGAGAATTGCGATTTGGCGTCAAATCAGCGCCCGCTGCGATTTTTGCGTTGGAACCTATTCTCCGCTCAATCACGTTTGCCGATTTGGGCGCTGCCTACCGAGAATTCCGCCCCTAGTCTCCCACATGAAAAATTCCAGCCCATAGTTGATTAAGATATCTAAACGGACCAACTAGAAAGGAGAAAAACACAGTGACTGAATCATTTAGGAAAAAAACTGACTGAAATAATCACAATGCCATTTTGTGCATGAACTGTAAGAGACAGACACAGGAAGTTCTATTGTGAGATAGATATTTTAAGCTGCTTTGGACATCCGGCACTCAAAGGCAGGTTGTCATTATGGAGAAGGAGGGGACAAAATTAAAACAGTTTTGATCTCTTAGACAGTTACCTTGGCAATTCTGCTCTAACTGCAAATAATGCTAAGTTGCACAGCAGAGGGCAGCCAATGCCATCTCTATTCATATTATTCCAAAAGCCCAACAGAAAACAGGATTTCCTGCAGACAATCCGTTTTGTCTGCAAAGGACAGGTTGCTTTTTCTGGTTAGTTTGACCAAGTTATTTTAAGCATTCAGTGTAATCTGCAAAACGCAAAAGCAATCATGCAGCCAAATTCACACTAGAAAACTCTGATATAAGCAGATTCCTGTTGTGTTATGCTTCTTCATGGAGCATAAGCTGCTTCCTTGTAAACTCTGACAAAGGAAGGTTCAGACTTGGAGATAGGTTTAACACATTTATTGAACAGTTAACAATTCTCCTACTTGAGTTTGACTCTCCTGCTAATCTTATTATAGTAACTCAACCTAACGAACAAGTCTGCTCTAATCCATGCTGTGGGTGTGATGCTTCCTGATCTGCCCCTGTCTCTCGGAGTGTCGTCTGTGGGAAAGAGAAAGAGCATGTGTGCCCTGTCCTTTTATATGGGTAGCCCCCTTGTGGTAAATGTCACCTCTGGGTGTCTAGACTGCCCATTGGTCGTGTCCTATCTTACTGACCTATTGGTTGAATGTCTGTGTGTCATGATGTCTCTAGTGCTCCCTCTAGTGTTTATTCAGACCTAGTGTATCTACATTAACCCCTTGTGTATTTACAGTGATGCCTATCACCATATCCCCCTTTTTCCGTGTTACATATTTTCTGCATAGTATTAAAGAAAATTGAACAAAATAGGTAGATAAGTGATGACATGTACAAATCATGATGACAGTGATGATTACACAATACCAAATAATATATATGAGTCCAAAGTTCATGAATTTATATGGTCGAGTGGCTTTCTTGTGTTGGTGAAGTGGTGATGTTGATGGTGGCATTTCCTTGTGAACGCCGTCAGTGTCCCTGTGCTTAAGGAACCAAGAAGTGGTCAAATCACTTCGTTGTCAGATTTGGACGCTTTTTTTTTTTCGATGTTTGTGGTAGCAATGTAGTATGCAATCTGTGTCGTCCGACCTGGACTGCGTCTTGTGATTGCAATATTGATCCAGTCTGTCATCTGCCTTGAAAGCTGGTTTGCTTATTCATTGTGGAGCAAACTTGAATCGGTGAGATTTGCTGTCAAGCCATGGTATGGCTGTACTCTTGCCAGTGTTAGGAGTTGTGCTGTTACATTGTCCTGCATTTGCAGAGTTGTACCATGTCATACCAGTCGTTGTTCCAGTGTTGTTGGTTTTTGTCATGCTTGTTGTTGACGTTGGTGCCTTTGGTACGCTTCTTCTTGTTGTCCTTGTTGTTGGTTTTGTAGGTTTTGTTGTTGCGCTCAATGACCACACCGAGTGGAGAATACGAGTCCTTCACAAAGTTACTCATGTCAGCGTCCTTTGTGGCATCTGCTGTTTCATTGAGCGTGCCGTCTCTGATTCCTCGGCGCTCCCCGTCTGGAGTCATGTCCGGTTCACTAGAATCATCTTTGGCTTGCCGATGTGCCCCGTCTGGAGCCTTTTCTGGGTCACCTATGTAGCCATCTGGGATGGCCACGTTCCGATTACAAAATGGACACTTGCAAAGACTGCAGGGAAAATTGGACAATGCTAAGAAACAAGCAGGTGCAAGCTCCGTCTGTCGATTAGAACCTTAAACGCTCAGACAGGACAGAAACTACCAAATGATTTACATACTAATGAGCCATCTCCGGGAACAAAAGGGAAACATTTAGATACACAATGTTAGGATAGACTCCCCGCGCCAGAAGAAGCCAAGACAAAGCAGGTAGACAGGCACCAGGACACGTCCAGCAATCAGGGAACCACCCCTCTATTGGAGGAAAATCGATACCGATGATTGGGAAAGACCCAATTAGTTGAGGCCAAGTTCAAGGCCCGCCCAAAAGAGCGCGAAGCCCTTTGCAGTATAAGAGGTATCACCCAAGGGAGAATCTTTCTCCTTTGGCTTTGGCTCTCAGCAAAGAGAGAGACCTGCCTAGCAGCTACAGCAGACCAAGTAAGTCCCAAGTCAACGCATGCTACGAGATAGACGCTCCTAGTTGCTACCCTGTAAACAGCTCAACCCAGCAGCCTCAGAACCGAGCAACGGCCATTGTTCCTCTGACTGAGTGGGCGCCCGAAGCTAAGTATAGGCCTTAGTAATAGTGGTAGTTTAGTTTGTAGAGTTTATGCATGAGTATATTTGACTGTGTGTAAATAAATGAGCATTGCTTTTGAACTTACTAACTGGTGTATCGAGTCATTGACCAGTATTCGGTTCTGAGCCTTGTGGCGGTGTCGAAAGATACCTGGCGACTCTTGAGCAAACGTGATTAAACAGAGCCAAATTAAGAACCAACCAAAAGTTAGCAACACCTAAATCATTTTTGGTTTCTTGATACTCCCCATCTGGAGTCATTTCAGGTTCACTTGAATCATCTGAGGTGCCACTTGAATCATCTGAGGTGTCTTGATGCTCCCCGTCCAGAGTCAAAACGTTCAGAAATGCATTTTCTTGTGGCGAGGCTCGAGTGGATGAGGTTTGAATTAACGTGGTGTCACGGGAGTCACTAGTAACCTCACTTTGATTGTCGAGTGCCTCAGTACATACTAGCGGAGAACAGTCAGTCTCGCGGTCATGTTGCACATCTTGTATGGGAATTGTGATGCCTTCGTCACTTGTCGCACATACAGTGTGTCGACCTTCACTGTCTTCTTGCTGGTTAAATGAGCTGGGTAGACTGTCAGAGTCTTCTTCTCGTGGCTCAGATAATCTGGGTAGACTGTCATAGTCGCTTTGTTGTTCACGTGAGCGAGGTAGACTGCATTGTCTTCTTGCTGTGCACTTGAGTGTGGCAGACTTGCATCGTCTGCTGCTGGTTGCTCAGATAAGGTTGCTAGACCTTCATGGTCTTGTTCATGCAAGGACTGCGCTCTGGAGTCTTGCGTTGTTTTCATCGTGGAGTCTGTCAACGAGCTCGCTGTGGAGGCTTGTATCACTCTGTGGAGTCTGGCATTGTTCCCTGTGTGGAGTTATGCAGTGATCTCGCTGTAGAGTCGATCTGTGCGCTCTCAACGGAGTCATGCAGTGGTCTTGCTGTGGAGTCTGTCATCACTTTCTGTGCTGAGTCGGGACTCTTCGTGGTGCGTGGACCACCTTTCGTGTGGAGTCGGGGACTCTTTGTGGTGCGCGGAGCACTGTTCGTGGTGGGTGGACCACTGGTGTGGCGTCAGGCCGCTCTATGTGGGCTTGTACCTCTCTCTGTTTCTTGGTGTCAGGCCTGTACTTCTGGGTTAGGATATCGTCTGTGCTGGGCTGAGGATCCTCAAATCCGAAGAACCCATCCATGCCTGTGACTGAACCTTCACTGTACAACACATCTCGTTGTGATTTGGATTTGGTACTGATGTCGCCACGTCCAATGATGAAATCATCTTCCGAGTCATAATCTTCAAGGACCATATCATCATTTTTTGTATCGGAGCTGTCATTGTGCTCGCGATGTCCAAAGAAGTAATCAACATCTGAGTCGTAGTCTTCAAGGACTAAATCATCTCTTTGGGCGGTGCTAACTGCTTGTTGCAGGGTTCTGCGGAGGTTACTTTCAGCTACTGGTCGAAGTTCAGGCATTGGGCTGTTGTTCCAGGTGAAAGAATTGTGTTTTCCGGCATTAAATTTTTTTCCCACTATTTTGGGACATTTCCCCTTTAAGTGGCCATGGTCTGGGGCCTCTGACGTCATAACGCTTGTGACGTAGAGCGTAGGAAAGCATCGTGCATGCGCAGATCGCTGTTCCTTTACTTTGCGCCCTTTTCGCAACTGCACATGCGTGGCTTCTCGCGCATGCGCAAACGGACCTTCCTGTTCTGTGCGCACTTTGCTCAACTGCTTTGCCGGTTCTCGTCTTCTGGGGAACTGCGCATATGCGGCTCCTTTCCCAATCAAAACTGCCGTTTTCTGAATTTGCAGGCCAACTTTTGCCTCGTGGTGAGTCTCTTTTACCGTTCTCTCTTGTGTGTTCCTCACAGTGTTCATGAAACTTGTCCAGGACTGCCTGGAAGTCTCTCTTGTCTTGCCCTTTGGAGTACTTGAAGGTCTCGAAGATTTCTGCTGCTCTTGCACCGGCAATGGTGAGCATTGCCATCTAGGTCGGACACTACCAGGTAGATCTCGAATCTCTTCCTGAATGCACGCCAGTTTTCACTGAGATTACCGTGGTACCTGAGCTGCTGCGGAACCGGAATCTCGAACATCTTGCCTGGGTGCTGTTGCTGGTGGTCACGGATTTGTTAAGTTGAACTATATAGATTTAACAAGCACTAACTGGTACCATGTTGTGTTATTCTTCTTCATGTAGCATAAGCTGCTTCCCTGATGTATACTCTGACAAAGGAAGGTTCAAACTTGGAGATAGGTTTAACACATTTATTGAACAGTTAACAATTCTCCTACTTGAGTTCGACTCTCCTGCTAATCTTACTACAGTAACTCAATCTAACGAACCAGTCTGCTCTAATCCATGCGGTGGGTGTGATGCTTCCTGATCTGCCCCTGTCTCTCGGAGTGTCGCCTGTGGAAACGAGAAGGAGCATGTGTGCCCTGTCCTTTTATATGGGTAGCCCCCTTGTGGTAGTGTCACCTCTGGGTGAGTCTTGACTGCCCATTGGTCGTGTCCTATTTAACTGACCTAGTGGTTGAATATCTGTGTGTCATGATGTCTCTGGTGCTCCCTCTAGTGTTTATTCAGTCCTAGTGTATCTACATTAACCCCTTGTGTATTTACAGTGATGCATATCACCACAATTCCTTAATTAATGTAAAGCTATATGTTTATATGAACCTTTTCCCAGGTGCCTCTTGTCTGTCACACAGTAAAACAGTCAGATCTATTCTATTCAAGTCAATTTTAATTTTTTAGAACATGATGGCATTCTCTGGAGAAAAAATGGTGCCATCAGTTGATGTAGTCTTTCCTTTCACACTTATGCCTCACACTCGTCACACTGCTCCAGAGAGAGCTCTCAAATTCACCCAGAATGTCAAGTCTGAACAGAAACACTGTATTGCAAAAGGAAATAGTTATCAAAATAGCATGCTTGAAATCAATGTTCCCTTTGCACTTACTTCTTTCTGTGCTGCTGCATCTCACCATTTTCCCAGCACATTCTTATAAAGCATTCTTTATCCCAAATCCTTGGGACCAATTGTGTTTTTGTTGTTCAGCTGTATCCGTTTCTCTGATGTGATATAGCATGTTATGTATGGTCGGCCTAGTCTTACTTACATTACAATCACCTAAGCTCAGGCAAGCTTTCCTCTACAAATGCTGGCTTGTTTCTTCATTTGCTAACTCCTCCACACACCCTACTCTTACCTGTTCACACCTATTACACCTGTAATATAACATCACATTGCTTTATTAACAAACACATTGACTGCAAAGTTGCAGGAAGAAAATCACTCCATGCGCCATTTGCAACCGGTGATGTAAAGAAACAATTCTTGGCGAGACCAATCACGCAGCCAGCCAGGTAATTATGGGTCATTACTGTATGTTTAATGGTGATCAGAATGATGCATTGTGCACTTGTGAATTATGCACAGTTTATATTATACACATTTCACACAAATAAAAATAAATAAAATGACTCGTAAAGCAAGATGTATCACTGAAAAATAAATAATGGGCTGTAAGTTCCTGACTCCCCAGCATCGCATTTGGCGAATACCCCAGTTGTCATGATATTCAAACACACACATCATGATAGACACACCAACAGACAAATCAGAACACACAACACCCCAACCAATGACAGAAAGATATAAAAGCACAGACACGACCCCCGGTGGTCAGTATTAGCTGCAGAGGAGGACCAGGACAGATCTGCTACCAAACACACTCAGGGAGACAGCACGTGCAGAGTATCCAGAACGAACTGTATTATAAGAGTTAAAATAAAATAGAGTTGTACCACATACAACTGTGTTGGCTCATCTGTGCACCAGAGCACCCAATACCACATGGTACAGGAGTGGATCGATACCTGCCGGCATACCTCAGTGTACAGAGACAACCAGCAGTGCCCAGGCAAAATGATAGAGCTCCCGGTTCCGCAGCCGCTCCAGTGCTACGGCGATCTCCGCGAAAACTGGCGGCGATTCCGGCAAGTGTTCGAATTGTTCCTGGTGGCAGCTGAACTCCAAGACCTGGATGATAGCGAAAAAATTGAATTTCTCCTCAACATCGCTGGTGCAAGGGCAAGACAAATATTCACAAGGTTCAGGTTCTTCAGGAGGCAGCAAAGGTACGATTACCAGGCAGTCCTGGACAAATTCTCCAAGTACTGTGAAGAAAACGCAATCCAATCGGCAAGTAAAGGTAAGAAAAGCTGCAGTACTCACCTCGTGGCTGGGATCCCGGAGCCCGAATTCCCAGAGGCCGAAATCCCGGGCCTGAGAGAGGGCTGGGTCGAGGTCGGCGGCCATCTTGCTAAAGGTATCACGCTAGCACAGCTGCGCGAGCAGTGCGCAGAACCGGAAGTTTCGTTTGCGCATGCGCGAGATGCTGCGCATGAGCAGTCAAGAAAACGGCCATCGGTAAAGGAACAGCGATCTGAGCATGCGCAGTCGCTTCCTACGTGCTACATACCGAGCGTCAGGATGTCAGAGGCCCCAGACTGCACCAATTTAAAAGGGAAATGTCCCAAATCCAATTTAAAAGGGAAACGTCCCAAATCAAAAAAACAAAAATCTGTTAAAGCTGTAAAACAACCTTCCCTCACCTGGAATGATAGCACATTGCCGCAAATTGACCCAGAAGATGAATTTGACCTCCGAAGAACCCTCCGACAAGCAGTTACCTACGCACAAGCCGATGATTCCGACCTTGAATACTTCGATGACGATTTTTACAGTGTTTCCGGACCTCGCGAGCCCAATGATAGCTCCGTGGTCCTATATGACTATGACTCGGACGAACCTTTCGTGTTGCACATTGGCGGCCCCCACATTGAATCCGACGCAGATGCGGATTCATTTTTCGGATTTGAGGATCTTCAATCCAGCAGATATGACGTTCCAACTTATCAGTACCGGATGATGCTGCAGCCTGACATTAACAGACAGGGAGCGGTGCAAGCACACGGAGAGTGCCCTGCTGCCACACAGAGCGTGGTCCACGTCCCGCTCAACGTTCCCGACTCTATGAAAGAAGACATGCAAGACTCCAGAGTGCAGTCCTCGCATGAACCAGAAGTGACTCTAGTGTCACAAGCTTCCACAGCAAGCTCGTGGACAGACTCCACAATTGCAGAAATGCAAGACTCCAGAGCGCAGTCCTTGCACGGACAAGAAGTGACTCCAGTGTCACAAGCCTCCACAGAGAGCTCGTGGACAGCCTCCACGATAGAAGCAACGCAAGACTCCAGAGCGCAGTCCTTGCACGAACAAGAAGTGACTCCAGTGTCACAAGCCTCTACAGAGAGCTCGTGGACAGCCTCCACGATAGAAGCAACGCAAGACTCCAGAGCGCAGTCCTTGCACGAACAAGAAGTGACTCCAGTGTCACAAGCCTCCACAGAGAGCTCGTGGACGGACTCCACGATGGAAGGAACGCAAGACTCCAGAGCGCAGTCCTTGCAGGAACAAGACCATGAGGGTCTAGCAACCTCTCCTGACCAACCAGCGGCAGACGATGCAAGTCTGCCATGCTCACGTGAACAGCAAGAAGGCTATAACAGCCTACCATGCTCCACTACACAGCAGCATGACCATGACGGTCTCTCATGCTACAATGAAGGGCACAGCGCTGAAGACTGTTCAAGCCCAACTGAAGACAAGCCAAAGGAATCGCCTCGTCCAAGCCCGAAGAAAAAAGGTTTATGCGCTGACCTTCAGGATCATTGTAGCCGAACAGAGATTAATAATGCTGCACGGCCACAGAAGGATGCTGAGGATTTGCTAACGAAATTAATTGAATGTTTAACTTGCAAGGAGCAGACTGAGAATTGCCAGTGTTTTAGTACTGATCGAAAAAATGGACAAGACATTGATCCTCAGGTAATGGAAATAACACAACCTGAATCATATCTACAGCAGGGACAAATGTCTCCCTTCAACACAATGCCGCAAAATCCCAACTTCGGAGACCAGCAGTCAGTCAGTAATGACTCTTCAAACCTTGAGGGGAACATTAATTGCATTGAACCTATACACACTCCACTGATTATTGAGCAGAACATTGGAGCAAGAATCCTGAGGACACCGACATCGAGTAGCCAGATAACGAATTTAAAACCCACAGCAGTTTCAAGTGAACCAAGTGTGCTTTCCACTAATGGTGAAGATGCAGATAAGGTCGACCCGATTATCCATTGTACCACACTAACCCCAGTGATTAAGCAGTTATGTATGGGGAGTATAATGTGGGCAATTGAGAACAGTAAAAGAGAGACTGTGACCATGCCAGTCCCAGCAAAATCAGACCCAGAGACCATGAAGGCATGTACATTAAACAAAGTTACATATGAGGTACCTGAGAAGAAAAGTGAAACGGAATGTTCTTTGGAAAATAGTACAATGTCGATAGAAACATTGGATCCTATATTCGAGACCATACATATGGGAGAATTTGGGGATAATAAACAAGGTTCTGCAATGTCTGGGGGAAGATTTAAAACTCCAAAGAAGAAAAGCCCAAATGAAGGACAACGGCAAGACAATGACAGTCCACCGACATGGTGTGCACCACCAGATGAAAACTCTGACAATTTACCAAACCCTAGTGAACAGCAAGCTGCTAATGAGGATCTATCCACGGGATGTGAGACGAGTGACGACAGCATCCCACTTCCCATGCAAAAGGTGCAAGGTGACAGACCTCGCCTAGTGCGTACCGAGGCACTCGACGATCACGGTGGGACCACTGACGACTGCGGTGGCGGCGCACCGCTTCCACCCTCGATGGCTCGAGCCTCTCCACTGGTTGGTGCATTCCTGCATGTTCCGACTCCAGAAGTGCAGCTTCAGGGAATCTCGGCTGCCTCCAGTGAACCTGTTGGGACTCCGGACGGGGGGCATCGACGGAAGGCAGACCGGACTCCAGATGGGGAGCAGCCAAGCGCCGACTCTGATTCGCGCACGCCAGACCTTGCTCCGGACGGGCGGTGTCGCGGCCTCGGTGATGGCACGCTCAGGGTGACGGCGGATGCCACGGCGACAGGGAATGGATCGCGTGGCAGTCCCACTGGGTCGGCAGTGGCAACCAGCACCGGCGGTCCAAGATGGACACACCAATTCGCGCCATCGCCAGACGTTGATGCGAGCAACAATTCTCTCTCCAAGGCGACATGCTTCGACGTTTCTCTGCGGAGTCGCCCTTCCGGCACAGCAGGTGGCCGGAACCAGCGTGCACGGTCTCGGCCAACTTCCACATCTGGCACAGTCATCGCCTTGCATGATATTAGTGATGGTGCTACTTCGATGGCAACGACCCATCGGCTACAAGATGCCGTCCACCACAAACATAAAAAGAAAAAAGACTCCACCTTGTTCCTGGCATGCAGGGCGGATGGATTGGTGCGTAGGCGCAATCAGCGAGCTTTGCGCCGCCTTCCACGCTCGCAACTGAACCGTACGCACACGCCGGATCCTCCACTGGTTCCCAAGGATGACTTCGTGGAGATGCCACGGATCATGCCCCTTCCATCGCCACCAGAACCAAACCACAGCCAAGGCAACACTAACAAAGATGTTGAATGTTATATTTGCACGAATGAAAAAACCAAGCACTGCACGAAGTACAACAAATGGTAAAGTAGAGACTTCGGCAACAGCATCACCTCCAACAGTCCAAGGTGAACCAGTGTGACCACAAATCTCCACAGCTGAACCGGCTTGAGGACCAGCCCATTCCTGAGGCGGTCACCCATTAGACTGGACTTATAACGCTGTTCATACGTTCAAAAAGTCAAACACTTCTGTATTATAACCTGTTGTTGTTTATTGTTCCAGATATCGTCTGACCGGACCACTGTTCAAGTTTTTTTTTTCTCTCTTGCATCCATGTTTTGTTATGGTACAACCTTGTTAGTGTGACGCACCCGACATCGCCCCATGTAAATAGTTACGTCATATACACACGCTGTACACAACACACTCTTAGATGCACTCACGACACAATTATATTTATAACCACGTAGGCACATATCTTTGTAAAAAAGGGGGATGTCATGATATTCAAATACACACATCATGATAGACACACCAACAGACAAATCAGAACACACAACACCACAACCAATGACAAAAAGATATAAAAGCACAGACACGACCCCCGGTGGTCAGTATTAGCTGCAGAGGAGGACCAGGACAGATCTGCTACCAAACACACTCAGGGAGACAGCACGTGCAGAGTATCCAGAACGAACTGTATTATAAGAGTTAAAATAAAATAGAGTTGTACCACATACAACTGTGTTGGCTCATCTGTGCACCAGAGCACCCAATACCACACCAGTGATGTGCTAAGGAATCCCTCCTGGAAGTTCCCAGGTAATGGTTTACCCAGCAATTGCCCAGAAGGGCCAACTTCCTCTGGACAATTGTGCTGGGCTGGGACCATCCGGCAAAGCGATTTAAATCGCTAACTTTGGATGGTTCTGACAATTTTACACTCAGTTACTCTTAACGAGTTAGAAAGGAAAAAGGCACTTCTAGCATCTGAATACCCAGTCTAGCTTTAAACACCCAGACTCAGCCCTGCACGGTGCACACCTCCCCCTCCATGACCAGCAGACCCCTCCCCCAAACAGCACCCCCCTAATGAAGCACCGCACCCCCACAGTATCCCCCATCCCCACTGGGAGTTTTCCTCCCTCCCCCCAACCCTAACACCCCCGACCCGACCGGTCCCAACTCCGCAATAGCCCAACCATTGCCCTCCCGACCCAAACGACACCACCATTCCCAACCCCATGTGCCCCCACCCACAACTCCCCCAATCCGAACGACCACAGCCCCACTGCCGACTTGGCTGCACACCCCCCCCCCCCCCCGATGTCCAAACGTGCTCCCCACAGTGTTCGGATCCACCCCCATGTCTGGATTCCCCCCCATCTGATGTCCGAACCACCACATCCCATTCACTTAACTTAGAAACTTGCCTTCTCGCTTTCAATGGGACCTTTAAACTCACCTGTTTTGCAACAAGTAGTGGTGTAAAAAGGGGCATGTCCTCCTTTGCTGGTGGAGCCCCTGAGCTGCTTCACTTTGTCAACCCCACCCAGCCTGAGTCAATAATAAAGATTATTATCAGGAAGGCCCTTTATATCTTAAGTGTAAATAAGTTGCTACAGAATGGCAATCTGCAATAAACTCCCTCTCTACCCGTGGTGCCATCTGCAATTACACGATCTGCACAAGTTTAGATCCGTGCAACAGATAACGCCTCAGGTTCAGGTTGAAGCTTTCTCACTGTTACCCTTTAGGGTATCTGATGGTCTTTTTGATATGTTCACTGTGGAATAAAAACAGAAATGCACTAAGTAACCACAAAAACCATAAGGAGAGCATGTGGCTGTAAACAGTGCAGACAAACAACTAGACTTCCTGCGTTGAAGACTGAGTCTGGTTGTTGAGTCTTGTTCGCTCAGGTCACAGACTTCCTGCGCAAAAGGTTGGGGAGGTTCGTGTTGCCTCACATTTAGGTCCTTTCAAAAAATATCCGTTTTTTGGGTGTACGGATAAAGGATATTCTGATCGACTCCTTTCCGAGGACTGCCACCAATGTATCAAAGTTGTCATTAACTGCATAGACTTGGCTAAATTTTGACAAAAATTTCATAAAATGATGCAGAGGGCCACCGCCTCTGGCCCGGTCTCACTATGTCTGCCAGGCAGCTGAAACCCGAGTCAGGTAACATTGGCTTCTCATTTTGTGCTTTTAAAAAAATTATTCGCTCATGGGATTGGAGAGTCGTTGGCTGGGCCAGCATTCATTACCCATCCTTCAGGGCATTTAAGAGTCATCCACATTGCTGTGGGTCTGGAGTCACATATATGCCAGACCAGGTAAGGGCGACAGATTTCCTTCCCTAAAGGAACCAGATGGGTTTTTACAACAATTGACAATTATGTCATGGTCGTCATTAGACTTTTAATTCCAGATTTTTTTTATTGATTTCTGATTTCACCAACTTCCCTGGTGGGATTTGAACCCCTGTCCCCAGAGTTACCCTGGGTCTCTGGATTATTTGTCCAATGACAATACCACTATGCCACCACCTCCCCTTTATGAAAATATGAAAATGTCATATATGAAATACAGAAGTGATATAATTATTAACCATGAGATAAAGGCAAAGTCAAGTTTGTTCAGTCCTAGGCACATGGCTTGCAAAAGGAAAATTTATGATTTTTAAAATTTCCCTCCCATTACAATATGTTTTGGCACTATGGCTGGAATTATTTGACCCCCTTTTTCAAAAAAATATTTTTATTCAAGGCTTTTCAACAAAATCTAAATATACAAAATATCAAAAGGACAACCAAAGGGCAACAAAAGACCATCACAACACCCCACCCAACAACCCCAATCCTCCAGCCCCTCTGACACCGACCCCCCACCACATCCCGTCTTCCCCTTTTTTAACCCCCCTTACCCACCCCCCCAAAAAGCCCCCCCTCCCTCGCTGACCCCTCAATCCTCCCTGAAGAAATTGATAAACGGTTTCCACCTCCCAGTGAACCCTTCTACCGACCGCTGCAGAGTGAACTTGATTTTCTATAACCTCAGGTCTGCCAGGTCACTCACCCACATCCCTGCCTTCAGCGATTCCGAGTCCCTCCAACATTAGAAAATCTGTCGCCGGGCTATCAAGGAGCCAAAGGCCTCTCTACCCCCTGTACTCCCAGGTCTTCTGACACCCCAAATATCGGCACCTCTGGACGTGGGACCACCTTCACCCCCAGACCCTTGGACACCATGTCTGAGATTCCCTGCCCGAACCCCCTCAGACACGCAAGGAACATGTGGACGTGATTCGTGGGCCTCTCCCCCCCGGGCACTGCCCACACCTAACCTCCATTCCCTCAAAAAATCTGCTCATCCTTAACCCCGTCATATGTCCCCTATGCACCACTTTAACGTGAATGAGGTTTAACCTTGCATACGAGAGGTCGGATTTACCCTCTGCAAAGCCTCACCCTATGTCCCAGCCCTGAGCTCCTCTCCAAACTCCTCCCACAATGTGGTGACTGTGACCTCCCCCATATCATTCACCTGCACAAAACCCCAAATGGAGCCCTCACCCACTCGCATACCCCCTAATCCGCCAACATCCCAACATCCAGCCTCCACCGTGGCCATTGGGCCTCCCCCGAATCACCCGCAAATCCACCCAATGTGGCACGTGATCAGAGATCACGATCGCCGAATACCCCGAGTCGGCCACCCCTGCCAGCAGCGCCTTATCCATAACGGAAAAATCGATCCCAGAATATACACGGTGCATTTGCGAGATGTATGAATACTCCTTCACCCTCAACCTCCCAAATCCCTACAGGCCTGCCGCCCCCCCCCCCCCCCCGGTTCCATGACCCCCTCAGCTCCCTAGACACTGCTGACCTCCTCAACATATTTGTGCTCGACCACTCCAGGCTCGGATCCAAGACCATATTAAAATCCACCACCCACATTCAGCTGGTGAGCATCTAAATCTGGAATCAATTAAGTCCCTCTCATCCCAATTTGGGGCATACACATTAACCAGGACAACCAGCAACCCCTCCAGCTTCCCGTTAACCACCGCATACCTACTGCCCCGGACCGGCCACAATGCTTCCCACCTCAAACGCCACCCTCTTATTAAGCAACACCACCACTCCCCTTATCTTCATATCCAGACCCGGGTGGAACACCTACCCCAGCCACCCCTTCCTCAGCCTCGTCTGATCCCCCAACTCCAGGTGTGTTTCCTGTAGAAACACCACACCTGCCTTCGGACTCCTCAGGTGCATTAACACATGCGACCATTTAACTGGCCCAGTCAACCCTTGCACTTTCCACGTGACCAGTCTGGGTGGGAGGCCTCCCACCCCCTCCCCTGCCAATCAGCCGTACTCCTTCCTGAGCCAGTCCCTGGCCCATGTCACGCATTCCACCCTTCCCCCCCCATCCCCACCCATTCCTCCTGGCAAACACCACCCCCAACTTCACTTCCATTAAGAACCAGCCTGTTTTGTTACTTTGTGTACATGCACATATAGAGATCACCACATCCCCCTTTTTTTCGTGTTACATATTTTCTGTATGTTGTAAAGAAAATTGAACAAACATAATGGATGCAAGTTTGCAAATGCATTACATAAAATCAATGAGTAAGTCCGTCAAATGTTACTACATTTTGCCTCTTAGGTTCTTTTTTTGCTTGCGTGAAATAGGTAGACAAATGATGTTGTGTACAAGTTGTGATGATCTTGATGATTATACAAAGCCAATTAATAGTAATGAGTCCAATCTTAATTAAAAAATTTTAAAAATTGGGAGTCCATGAGTTTGTTCGGTCGAGTTGCTCTCTTCTTCTGTTGTTGAAGTGGTGATGTTGTTATTTCTTTGTGACCGTCATCAGTGTTCCTGTGTTTAAGGAACCAAGAAGTCATCAATGAGGTATTTGAATGGTCGAATCACTTTGTTGTCTGATTTATGCTTTTCTTTCTATACTTCTGGTAGCGATTCTGTGTTATCATAGAATATCATAGAATTTACAGTGCAGAAGGAGACCATTCGGCCCATCGAGTCTGCACCGGCTCTTGGAAAGCGCACCCTACCCAAGGTCAACACCTCCACCCTATCCCCATAACCCAGTAACCCCACCCAAAACTAAGGGCAACTTTGGACATTAAGGGCAATTTCTCATAGCCAATCCACCTAACCTGCACATCTTTGGGCCATGGGAGGAAACCGGAGCACCCGGAGGAAACCCACGCACACACAGGGAAGATGTGCAGACTCCGCACAGACAGTGACCCAAGCCGGAATCGAACCTGGGACCCTGGAGCTGTGAAGCAATTGTGCTATCCACAATGCTACCGTGCTACCCTTTTAAAAAAAAAACTGTGGCCTCTCCAATTGCATCACCCGCTATCTGGTGGCCATGGTGGCAGCCGATCTCATGGTTATTGTCTGGAATGTTTCTTTCATAGAATTTACAGTGCAAAGAAGGTTACATCTTTGTTGGCTGACCTGGACTTTTTCCTGTGTTTGTGGTATTGATTCTGTATGTCATTTTTATTGAAAGCTGGTTTGCTTGTTTGTTGTGGAGCAAATGTGAATTTGTGAGATTTGTTGCCATGCCATGGCATGTTTGTACACTTGCCATTGTTTTGCAGTGTGCTGTGGCATTGTCCTTCATGTGCAGAGTTGTACCATGTTGTACAGGTCGTTGTTTCATTGTTGTCGTTTCTGTCTTGGTCATTTTCGTTGTCGTTCTTATTGTTGTAATTCTTGTTGTTGTTTTCATCATGCTTGTTGTTTCTGTTTTTGTTGTTTTTGCTGTTGTTCTTGTTGTTTTTCTCATCATGCTCGTTGTTTCTGTTTTTGTTATGCTTCTTGTTGTGTTTGTTGTTGTTCTTGTAGTTTTTGGTGTTGCGCTTGTAGATTTTGATGTTGCTGTCGTTGTTCTTGTTTCTATAGCGCTTCGTGTTGTTGTTGCTCTTGTTGCGCTGCATGTTGTTTTTGTTGGTGCTGTGGCGCTCAATGAGTGTTCCGTTTGGATGATGTAAGTCATTGCCACAGTTATTGGTGTCAGTGTCCTTTGTGGTATCTGTTACATTGAGCGTTTCTTCTTGAGAATCGTGAGAATGATCTGATGTTGCATTGATGTTGGTGACATCAGCCATTTGTGGTGGATTTGATTCCTTTGCTTTGCTTACTTGATGCTCCTCTTCTAGAGTCATTTCGGTTTCACTTGAATCATCTGTGATCTCTTTGTTCTCCTCTTCTGGAGTCAAAATCTTCACGATTTCATTTGACGTGGTCTCTGAACTCATGAATAGCCGTTCTCTGATTATTGAGTGCTTCTGTGCAGACGAGCTGAGATATGTCAGTCTCGCTGTGATACTGCACATCCTGTATGGGAATTGTGATTTCTTCGTCACTTGTCTCACATACAGTGGGTAGACATTCAATGTCTTCATGTTGGTTAAATGAGCTGGCACCCCCCGGGGTCAGATCGCCCCATGCCCCCCCCAGGACCCCAGAGCCCATCCACGCCGCCTTGTCCTGCCGGTAAGGTAGGTGATTTAATTTACACCGGCGGGACAGGCAATTTATCGGCGGGACTTAGGCCCATCCGCCGGAGAATCGAGCGGGGGGGCCCGCCAACCGGCGCGGGGCGATTCCCGCCCCCGCCGAATATCCGATGCCGGAGACTTCGGCAACTGGCGGGGGCAGGATTCACGCCAGCCCCCGGCGATTCTCCGACCCGGAGTTCTTCCCTCAAATTTTTATCAGGTAGTCCAGAAATTAATTGATTCATTATCACAGTGTCCCTGAAAGCAGCATAATCACAGCCTTGTGGTATTAACTTGAGATTTGTAATAAAATCAGTGATGGGCCCTCCGTTTCTCTGGGATTTATGACAATTGTTAAATCTTTCCAGCATCTTACCAGACGGACTCTTGCAGTGTTCATCAAATTCTTTGAGTATTACTTCTATTTTGGTGTCCTCTTCACCTTCTAAGTAATTAAAGCAATTTATAGATTTTGCTAGCTTCATGCCCTCCTATTGAGAGTAGTGCTGCTATTTTTGTTGCGTTAGAGACCGTGCTTAAACCATTAGCTGCGATAAATATTTGGAATATCTGTTCAAATCTTTTCCAGTCATAACTTAAATTACCGGTTGTTTCCAGCTGCCCTAGAGGTCAAATGAGTCCCATAGTTAGTCGTCGAGTATCCATTTGCTGCGAAGTCTTCCACAGTCGAATGTCTTCTCTTTTTCTTCTCTTTTTGTCTAACCTAATCTAACTAGTTCTGTTAAAGCCATTCAACTGGTGCCATGTTTTGTTCCCTGTCTGGTAGGTAACATTTGCTACTCAAACCTTGGTTAGTGATGAGGTATTCTGAATCCCGATGAAGAAGATTCAAACTCTTCCAGGAGTAACAAAAGGTTTATTGAGTAACTACAACAATATTTACATGAGTTCTTTACTTTAACTTTAATACTAATGATAAGGTTAACAAAATCTAACTATGGTATCTATACGTAACTCCACTGGCCATCTAAACTAGTCTGCTGTTGCTTTGATCACCGTGCACCCAAGAGAGAGCGAGAGACCCAATGTGGTTGCTTTTTATACCCCTGTTGGTCCGGCACTCTAGTGATAATGTGGTACTACTGATTACACATTAACCCCTTGTGTACATGCACATAAAGAGATCACCACACCGCCCAGCTAGCATGGTGGCCCCCGCTGAAGGCCTGTAACCTCCCCATCTCCCTCCAATCCAACCCCCCTATCCCCAGCCACCACCAAACAAAGAAGATCCAAAAATGCACTCACATTGCCAGTCCCCCATTGAAACCCATCCAAAATACTGACTCCAAAGTTCAGCGTCCTCAAACTCCTCCCAGTCCATGGTCTCTCATAAAGTCCATTGCCTCCTCGGGCGAGTCAAAATAAAACTCTTCTGATAAGTCACCCACAAGCAGGCAGGGTACAAAACCCCAAACCTCACTCCCTTCTTGAAGAGAGCTGCCTTTACCCGGTTGCACCCGGCTCGCCTTTTCGCCAGCTCCGCACCCATGTTCCGATAGATCCGCAGCTCAGTCCCTTCCCAGGTGCACCTCCTGGTCTGCCACACCCACTGCAAAACCTTCTCCTTGTTCAAGAAGCGGTGCAACCGCAACACCGTCCTCCTCGGCAGCTCCTCCACCTGCAGCCTCCTCCTCAGCGCCCTGTGTGCCTAATACACCTCGAGGGGCTGATCAAAGGCCCCTCCCCCATCAACTGCTCCAATATCATTGTCACATACTTGGCCGGCATCTGCTTGAGCAGGGCAGTTCTTGTGGTGCATCACAGGTCAAGATGGTAGAGGGCATCCCGACTATCCTTAAATTCTCTCTCAACCTCTTCTGGCTGTCCACCCCCATCCCCAACACTGCCTCCAGCTAGGCCATCCGCTCCTCATGCTCCCCACCACCTCCTCCAACTTCTGTATCACCAGGCCCTGAGCCTCCGGCCTCTGCCCCAATTTCACAATCGTTGCTCTGAGCGGCTCTACCATCTTAGCCAGATCTTCTGAGGTCTCCTTCCTCTGCTGCTGGAACCTATTGTTTAAAAACTCCACCAGCTGCTCCATCGACCACTGGGCAGGCAGCCCTGCCCCCTTGCCCTCTGCCATCTTGACCTGTGATGCACCATAAGAACTGCCCTGCTCTTTCTTGTGGAACTTCTCATCCTCCGATCTATGCACTAGACTCACCAGAGGAGTATTACCTTCCCTGGGCACTCACACACCTATCGCCCTCAAAAATGCCCCCATATGGGTGGGGAAGGACCAACAAAATCCACCTTGAGCAGGAGCTACCAAATGTGCGACCTCTCACTCCATGGTCGCCACTGGAAGTGCAGCTTGTCTGACCGCCTTGACAATGGCATTGGAGGCTGGGTGGGAGGACAAAATACCTAAACCTCCGGTATCATTACTCCAGGTTCAGATTTTACCAGTGATGGGCAGCGAGTGAACAGTGAACGCTTGTGGAAAAATAGCAGTTGATAGCTAGCTAAAAGTAACTAAAATTGAATTTGAGCTGTATTTCTCAGGCCCATTTGAATGTTGGGGTGTAAGAGCCCTAGAAAATGTATGAAGGGTGACAGCTGAGAGCACTGTGCATTCAGCAACCTTGAGGTCAAACAGCATGTCTTTATAGGAAGGCTGGGGTAGCGCGGCCAGAGTAACTTGCACCAAGGAGAAGATTTCAGATGCCAAAGCTTTGGGTTGAACCTCCATAGTGTTAAGCGATTGCTGACATGTGGGTTCATTGAGTGAAGGCTGACAGTGGGCGGCATGGGGTGTGCGGAGGAAACATCTGGCAGAGTGGCCATTCAGATTGACAGTTTCCACCTTCTGTGGGCACGCTCCACCCTGGTGGCAGTTCCTCCAGTGAGAAGGAGAATATGAGGGAAGGAAATACAGCCATAGGGATCCAGCCAGCAGCGATCTCAGGGCCACCTGCACGGTAGCCTTGGGATGGGGATGTGGCATATGCCCGCAGAGGAGGCCATGAACAGATGCCAGCGCAGAGAAGGTAGCTGTAACAAGGGTGTACAAACTGGGTGAGTGACCTCCAGATGTCAGAATAGCAGTGTCAATGAAGATTGCGCTTATCCAGAGAGGTTGTCATAGATTTTGTGCCATAATGGAAGACAAGCTGAGGCCCATTGGTATTGGTGGTCATTTGTTTCCAGTGCCGATGAAAGTCACCACGGTCCTTAATTTCTATGCCATTGACCACACCCGGAGCACCCTGAGAGGAGCCCCCAGAATTAGATGGCAACTTTCTTTCCTCCCTTGCAAGAAACCCTGGTATCTCCCTGCTGACCTGAGAAGGATGAGGAGCTGGGGTGGTGCCAGGTCACTTGTTAACCTCCCGCCTTGTCATGACTAAATACAGCTCATGGATAAAGCAATGGTTTGCAGGTCTGCACATCTTCAGCAGCCACTGACTGTCTGTTGCATCTGGGTAGTCCAAAGAATGTCACCAATCTCTCAATGGAGAAGGCCCATGAGTGTAAATGTCAGGGAGATCACAGCACTCATGGATTTGATGGACTCCTGCACTCTCAAACAAGGAGTAGGTACATTCTGGAAGCTCTGCCAGATCTCCTTGCATTTCATGCTGGACTCCCAGCATCTGCCACCTTACTGGCAACTACGAAGCCATGTTACCAGCTTGGGGCTCAACATGGGCCTGGCATCCCACACTCCTCGAGCCTTGTCTGCACACCACACTGGAACTCTTGAATGGGATGGATAAAGCAGGTCTGGAAGGAAGCCTGAAGCAGCTTTCCACTGCTGACAGCTCTCTAAAATGGCACAAACGCATCTGTCAGAATCAGCTGATGATGCAGGTGCCGTCTCAGTCCTTACATCCAGATGTCCGGTGACGGCGGGAGGGAGGCGGCCGCCCAATGGAGGGCTCCCGGTCGGCAACGGCATTTTCGAGGCTTTAAGCCCGGTCCCAGGGTCCGCGGAGGCAGCAGAAGAAGGGAGAAGGCACGGAGGAGGCACAGTGGAGACACAGGAGGAAAAAAAGAACGAAGAAAAATGTTGAGGGTGAGCAAGAAAACGGCCGAAAGAAAAACAGCTGGAGGTCCGTCGGGGAGTGGAAAGGTCACCGCGGGGTCACCAGGAAAAATGGAGGCTGGAGCACCAGGGGAGGCCGCACTGCTTACGGCTGAAGAAATAACCAAGGTGATGGCTGCGGAATTTGAAAAGCAGTTGGCGCAGATTGCGAAATGCATGGAGACGGTGAGGAAGGAGATGAGGGAGGTTTTGAGTGTGCTGGTGGAGGAGGCGGTTTCCCCGGTGAGGACGGAGGTGGCGAGCGCAGTGGCGGAGGTGCGAGAGCAAGGGGAGGCGCTGAAGGAAGTGGCGGAGACGTTATTGCAGCACGGTGATCAACTTGCCTCGATGGGGAAAGAGATGCGGAAGGTGATGGATACTAACAAGGATCTGCGAGGAAAAATGGAAGACCTGGAAAACAGATCCAGGCGACAGAATTTGAGGATTGTGGGGCTGCCCGAAGGAGTTGAAGGACCGAAGCCGACTGAGTACTTTGCCGCGATGCTGGCAAAATTATTGGGGGAGGGGGAGGATCCCTCCCAATATGAACTGGATCGGGCTCATCGGTCGTGGAGGCCTATACCAAAGGCGAGTGAGCCGCCAAGGGCAGTGACTCTGTGCTTCCGTAGGTACAGGGTGAAGGAGAAGGTCCTGAGCTGGGCTAAGCAGAAGCGGGTGGTGCAGTGGGCTGGAGCTGGTATACGTGTATACCAGGACTTTACGGTGGAGCTGGCAAGGAGGTGGGCTGCCTTCAACCGGGTGAAGAGGGCACTGTACATTAGCAAGGTGCGGTGCGGCATTGTATATCCAGCGAAGCTGAGGGTGACTTACAAGCTCAGGGGACTTTTATTTTGGAACGGCGGAAGCAGCGGAGGAGTTTGCGAAAGCAGAAGGACTGTGGCAGAACTGACAAATTGAGGAATGGCCATGTGCTGATGTAACCTCATGACTGTATTTTCTTCTTTTTTGTATCACTGCGCGCGGGTGTAGAGATTAAAGGAGCCAATGTGGTATATATTTGGACAAGGGAAGGGACGGGACTTTCACTCGAAATGAGAGTTCTTTGGGGTGTAGGTCGATATGCGGGGTTTGTGTGCTAAAAGGGGATCTTTGGGCTTTCCTAGGGCCGGGCAAGTGCGAAAGGGTCCCGGGCGGGGGCCTCCACGCTGGCCGGTTTAAGCTGGCCAGTGAACGGGAGTGAGGTGGGGGGAGGGGCTGCGGCCCTCGGAGCCTGGCAGAACAGGGTCCGTGTGGTCTAGCCGGGTGGAAAGGTGGGGGGAAGGAACCGAGGTTGGAAGGAGGAGTTTTACAAGAGGCAGCGGACAGGAGGAGCTGGAGACCTGCGGTGGGGGGGTGGGGGGGGGGGGGGGGGGGGGGGGTGGGGGTGGGGGGGGGAGCTGTGTAAGATTAAGGGTGACTACGGGTAATCCCTGAATCCCTGATTCCTTTTTGCCATTTGTTTATGTAAACATGCGGGTTGAGGTTTGGGGGTTGGTGGGTAGATGGGATCGTTGTTATTATGGGGACTGACATATCTTGCTGATTATTGTTTATTGTTGATGGATGTAAATGTGGGAGAAAATGTGAAAAAGGAGGAGAATTAAAAAAAAAATGTTTTTTTTAAAAGTCCTTCCATCCATTCACTGAATGGTCAGCTCGCTCCTGCCAATTGTTAATTGGCCGGCTTTAGCAGGGCTTTTGGGTGAGACAGGTATAAGTTGTTTTTTGATATACATGAAGAGTTATGGGGTTCACTTGTTTGCAATAATAAATCACATCAGATCCTAGAGACTTAACCAGATTGCAAGAAAGACCATTTTAAATGGTGAATTCAGAAATTTTATTATCCATTAAAAAGGTAACAAGTCAAAAAGATAAAATACAAAGTGTCAGTTAACAGCAATTAGCAATAATTAACAGTAAGAGGGAAAAGCTTAACTTTAACAATTGAACAGTCTTCTCACCGCCCCTCTCTGATCAAGTCGTGAAGTGACATCTCCGAAGAACATCAAAAACAGCTCAACGCCTTTCCATCAACATCAATCTCTTCCTATCTCTCTTCTTCTTTGCACCCCTAAACATCTCTCTTCCCCCCCCCCCCTTCCCCCTTGCTACTCACACCTTTCTCTCTACATCTCTCTTGACATCTCTCTCTGCCCTTCTCTGTCTCTGTGCCACTGCTTCTGCCTGTCCTTACCCAAATTGGCTTCTCGAGACCCCTTTTTGTTAAAATAATGAAAACCCACCATAGACAATTGTTGGAAAAATAGCCAATTGGTCTATAATTTGTCAATAATGAAAGAAAAATTATCACATTAGTGTTTAGCTAATTACACAAGTTGCCTTAGCTTTAAGACAATACTTCTTCTCAAACTATATATTTTATCTTGAGTTAGGCTGGGTTTTGACCAATAATTGGTCAACATAGCTGTCTGTCATTTGGAGTTGAGTTCCCTCAGACAAAGGCCTATTCAGTCCTCCTAGTCAAGATCAATACTCATGTTATCTCTTTGGTCTGTGGCCTGAGAAGTACACAATATTCATATTCCCACAGCACTTTAAGAGTTTGCATTAATAATCAAGTGTAAATAATGTTTGTAATTATAAAAGTTGTTAACATTTGTATTCAAATTACATTCCGAGCCTTTTTAACATAGTATTAGTGAATTATTTATTATTTAATTGTCTCATAATTAAGGCTGTCTACTTAACTAATCTGTCTGGTTTCCAATAATATTCATTCAGTTTTTATTAAAATGGCTTCCCTCAATTTTGCACAAAATGCTGAAGAACATATTAATTCAAACTACAAAATGATAGTCATACCAAAACTATTGATTATCAAACCATCAATACAGCATCAAAGTAGAAGCATCTGTGCCACCTTCCTGCCAATTCATGCAAAGCCCTGGCCTATGAATTGGATTTTCACAATGACAGAACCTCCCTGTTGTTGTGAAAATGGTGCAAGGTGCCGAAAATTGGAAGTCCAGCCACAGACATGGCCCCTACCATTTTTGTGGGGCGGGGGTGGGAGGTGGGTGGGGGTAATGAGCCTGGGTCAGAATTTTTGCATACACGTTTCACAGAAGCAACTGCCCATATAAAATAGCAGCTGTCTCCACTCATGTCTAATTTTCGTGGCCCAGGTATGTGCAACATGACTTGGGAAGGTTAGACCTGGTAGGAGCAGGCCTGAACTATGTGGAGTCCTTTGGAAATATGAGGTACCCTTTTGGATATAGCCCAGGGATAATTTTTGGGGATGTCAGGTGCACTTTTGGAGAGGAGTGTGCTACTTGAGATTGTTAAAACTAGGCATAAAGGTGAGTAAAAAGTGTATAAATTCATTAACTGTTAAACTCATTGGAACAGTCAAAAATGTCAAAATGAACTGTCATAGGAAACTGTCAAACAAGGCAGTAGAACTCCTGGCCTTTAAAATGACAAAAATGTTTGAAGCGTTTAAAAAAATCATTGCTTGCAATTTCATTCTGTCTATTGACATAAGCCTGAGAGCTACCATGACTGGATTTGTGCTGCATAACATTTCACAACCTTAAATTATCACAGTAGAGTTCCTACCATTTTGCAGATTGATGAAATGAATGAAAATCGCTTATTGTGACATGTAGGCTTCAAAATGAAGTTACTGTGAAAAGCCCCTAGTCGCCACATTCCAGCGCCTGTTCGGGGAGGCTGGTACAGGAATTGAACCGTGCTGCTGGCCTGCCTTGGTCTGCTTTCAAAGCCAGCGATTTAGCCCTGTGCTAAACCAGCCCCTGGTTGACAGATCTAAGTGGTTGTAGACTCTTTGAAGTGATACTATGCTTATTTTCTTCAAGGATTATGAACTTTAATTAAGTGTTTGTTCTTATATAGGATTATATAATTGAAGGTATCTAAATGTAGTAAATGAATTTGTATGAATGCAGGTGCTTTTCTAAAAATAATCTCTGCAATAAACAATTAGAATGTTATCTTATATCATCTCAGCATAGCTCCTGAGCCCTGCCCATGGTAGATTCTGAGTGAGTCGGCATGGTAGGTATAAGGGAAAAAATGAAGGCAGTGAGGCATGAGGTGGAATGGAGGGTGGTTGAGAGGGTACAGGTTACCATGGAAGGTATGAGAGGCCGTGGCGTGGGAGGGGGGTGGTGGATTATGACATAGGTTGGTATTTATGTGCCATGGGGAGTGGGTGAGGGGTTGGAATGTGGACTGGAGGGTTAGAAACATAAAAACATGGGGAAAAATAGGAGCAAAAGGAGGCCATTCCGTCAATCAAATCCACTCCTCCAGTTGTCTTGTCTTTTTTAAACTTCAACTAATCTGTCTGGTTTCCAATAATATTCATTCAGTTTTTATTAAAATGGCTTCCCTCAATTTTGCAAAAAATGCTGAAGAATGTTGGAGGCACATGAAAGGATCTGTGGAACGGGGAGAAGACTCATGCCCAATGAAGTGGGCACGGAGACAAAAGCGGCGAAAGAAGAGTTCAACATCATGTCGAGCCCGGAATTCATTGAGATGGGGACGTAAGGGTACAAAGCTGAGTCTTTTGCTGAGAACAGCACGCTCAGCCTCAGAGAGGGGAAGGTCGGAGGGTATGGTGAACACGCAGCAAGGGCTGGGAAAAATGGGGTACGAGGGATTGGGACTGGTGGAGGGCCTGGGATGGGCAGTGGTGTTGATACTGGGAGAAATGGGGTACGAGGGAATGGGATTGATGGGGAGCCTAGGATGGGTAGTGGTGTGATGAGTTGTTGAAGCTTGCGTTACTTAACATCTGTAATAAACAGGAAAAGATTCTTGTTAAGACGTCGAATGATGTGAAGGATGAAATGAAACTGGGGACAGGTACAGCTTTGAGAGAGAGTAAGAAAATGCTGCTGGAGAGAGATGTTGAGTGTCTTCATTGTCATGATATTCAAACACACACATCATGATGGACACACCAACAGACAAATCAGAACACACAACACCACAATCAATCACACACAAAGACAGGAACCATATAAAAGCACGAACACGACACCTGGTGGACAGTAGGTCTGAGGACAAGGACACGGACACGACCTGTTTTAACATCACAAACAGGGAATCCCCACGTGCAGAGTATCAAGACAAAACTGTACATAGAAGGTTTAAATAAAATAGCGTTGTACCATATACAACTGTGTTGGCTCATCTGTGTGTCAGAACGCCTAACACCACATGGTACAGGAGTGGATCGATACCTGCCAACTAACCTGCCATTCTGGACATGGACCGCACCGACAAACCGCAGACGTTGCAAGTCGCGGGGAACCTTGGTACCAATTGGAAGCTCTTCAGGCAGCGATTTGACCTGTACATCCGAGCCAACGAGAAACAGAGTGCCTCGGATGAAACGAAGATTGCACTGCTCCTCTTCTACGCAGGGCAGCACGCCCTCGACGTCTTCAACTCACTGGTGTTCGAAGAAGGGGAAAGCCAATCTAAGTATGACACGGTCATCCTCAAACTGGACCAGCACTTTAATGTTGAAGTGAATGAAAGTTTTGAAAGATACCTCTTTCAGCAACGCCTGCAAGGTAAGGAGGAGCTTTTTCAACCCTTTTTGACGCACCTCCGAATTCTAGCGCAGTCCTGCGGTTACGGCAGCACCACAGAGTCCATGATCAGGGACCAGATTGTTTTTGGCGTTGCCTCCAGTGGCCTACGCCAGCAGCTTCTTAAAATAAAAGGCCTCACCTTAGAGTCTGCTGTGGAAGCCTGTGTCCTCCACGAGAATGCAACCAGCCGTTTTGCCCGATTTCAGGCGTCCGAATTGGCACGGAGGGGGTCCCCTGCCGTCGAATCGGCAAGCCAGGCCGCCCATGCCGCCGAACGCATCCAGGCCGTCGATTACTTCCCGACCCGCGGCCCCGACGAGAGCGGCCGCTTCCCGCGCTTTTCGCGGTCTCCCGTGCTGGTGCGCGCCAAAAATAACGGCCACATCGAGGGACGCACTGCTCAGGCGCGCCACCGCAAGATCGCACTGCGCATGCGCAGTGGCGCAATGAACGCCGTGACGTCATGACATGCGGCAATTGTGGAGCTGTACACTTAAAAGGGCAATGTCCTGCTAAAAACCGACAGTGCCTCAGATGTGGCAAGATGGGCCACTATGCTGCCCACTGTCGTGTGGCTCAACCCATGGATCCTGCACATCCCCGACAATCTCGCAGACAAGTCAGGACCGTCCAGCCCACGCATCAAGACTTCCAGTTAAGTGATGCAGATGACCAGGATGCCTTCCGCGTGTCCATCATCGATGTCAACAAGGTCAATGCCATCAATCCAGCCGATGAGTGGTGTGCCACCCTGACGGTCAACCGATCGCGCGTCACCTTCCGTCTGGACACCGGCGCATCCGCCAACCTGGCTGCATATTCTGAATTCCAGGCCATGAAGGTCAAACCACCCATCACGCCATCCCGGCTCAAGATGGTTGATTATAACGGGAACGTCATCCCGTCCATAGGATCTTGCCAGCTACAGATAACTCACAAGACGCACACGGCCACACTCCCCTTCGAAGTCGTCGGCTCATCAAAAGACTCGTTACTGGGCGCACAAGCGTGTAAGGTCCTTCACCTGGTACAGTGCATTATGTCTCTCTCTCCAAATGAGATATCCGACTTCCCGGATGCTGAGTTCCACGCAAATCTCCATTCCCTCCTTGCTCACAACCAGGAGGTTTTTGAAGGCATGGGGACATTGCCATACACGTACAAGATTCGACTCAAACCGGACGCCATCCCTGTCGTTCACGCACCTCGCAGGGTTTCTGCGCCACTCAAAAACCGCCTCAAGTTGCAGCTGCAGGCTCTTCAGGACCAAGGGGTCCTATCCAGGGTCACGGAGCCCACGCCATGGGTCAGCTCCATGGTCTGTGTAAAGAAGCCCTCTGGCGAGCTCCGCATATGTATAGATCCTAAAGATCTGAATAACAACATCATGCGGGAACACTATCCCATCCCGAAACGAGAGGAACTCACCAGCGAGATGGCGCAAGCCAAAATATTTACCAAATTGGATGCGTCCAAAGGATTTTGGCAGATCCAATTGGATCCGGCCAGCCGAAGGCTATGCACGTTCAACACCCCTTTTGGCAGATTCTGCTACAACCGGATGCCATTCGGCATCATTTCAGCATCTGACGTTTTCCACCGCATTATGGAGCAGATGATGGAAGGCATCGAAGGGGTACGTGTATATGTGGACGATATCATCATTTGGTCCACCACTCCGCAGGAACACATGCATCGTCTACGACGCGTCTTCACCCGCATACGACAAAATGGCCTGCGTCTCAACCACGCCAAGTGTGCCTTCGGCCAGACTGAGCTGAAATTCCTCGGGGACCACATCTCATGATCAGGGGTCCGTCCCGATGCAGACAAAGTTAGCGCCATCACAGCCATGCCACGGCCGTCTGACAAGAAGGCTGTCCTAAGATTCTTGGGCATGGTCAACTTCCTTGGGAAGTTTATTCCCAACCTGGCTTCTCATACAACGAATATGCGCCATCTCGTAAAAAAATCAACAGAATTCCACTGGCAGCAATCGCATCAGCTGGAATGGGAGGAGCTTAAGCACAAACTGGTCACGGCACCAGTGTTGGCGTTCTTTGACACGGCTCGCCCTACAAAGATCTCAACGGATCCCAGCCAATCTGGTATTGGAGCGGTACTCCTGCAAAAAGACAGCACGTCGTCATGGGCCCCGGTTGCATATGCCTCACGAGCCATGACCCCTACCGAACAGCGCTACGCGCAAATAGAAAAAGAATGCCTGGGCTTGTTAACTGGACTGGACAAGTTCCACGACTATGTGTATGGTCTTCCACGATTTACGGTTGAAACTGACCACCGCCCCCTGGTCAACATCATTAACAAAGACCTGAACGACATGACCCCTCGCCTCCAGCGCATCTTACTTAAACTCAGGAGGTATGATTTCGAACTGATCTACACTCCGGGGAAGGATCTCATCGTGGCGGACACGCTCTCCCGAGCAGTGAGCACACCACCAGATGCGGAGGGGTTCGTGCGTCAAATTGAGGCATACGTGACTCTGACAGCAGCAAATCTGCCAGCTGATGACCCAAGTCTGGCCCACATACGCGCAGAGACGGCGACTGACCCCCTCTACAGCGAGTGATGCGCCACATGGCGGAAGGGTGGCTCAAAGGGCAGTGCCCCCGGTTTTATAATGTGCGAGATGACCTTACCAACATAGACGGGGCCCTTATGAAATTAGACAGGATTGTTATTCCGCACAGCATGCGCCAGATGATTCTTAATCAACTACACGAAGGCCACTTGGGCGTCGAAAAATGCAGACGAAGGGCCCGAGAGGCGGTATGTTGGCCAGGTATTAATGAAGACATAGCCAACATGGTGCTCAATTGCACAACCTGTCAGAGGTTTCAGCTGGCGCAACCTCCGGAGATGCTTCTACCACACGAGTTGGTGACGTCCCCCTGGGCGAAGGTGGGTGTTGACCTATTTCACGCGCTCGGCAGAGATTGCATCATTATTATAGATTACTTCTCAAACTACCCGGAAGTCATGCCTCTACATGATCTGACGTCGTCCGCAGTCATTGGGGCCTGCAAGGAAACATTTGCTCGCCATGGCATTCCGAGGACTGTCATGTCAGACAATGGACCCTGTCTCGCCAGCCATGAATGGTCGTCCTTTGCCGCAGCATATGGTTTCACTCATGTGACATCCAGCCCTCTACATCCACAGTCGAATGGGAAGGCAGAGAAGGGCGTCCACATTGCCAAGCGGCTCCTGTGCAAGGCGGCTGCTGCCGGATCGGACTTTAACCTCGCCTTGCTGGCCTATCGATCGGCCCCGCTTTCCACGGGTCTCTCGCCAACGCATGATCGCCAGAAAAGTCAGTACGACACACGAGCGACGGACCTGCCCCCCTTGTCCTCCGGAGATAAAGTACGCGTCCATCAACCGTATGGTGGCTGGTGAGCACCGGCCGAAGTCCTCCGACATGTGGCTCCCCGCTCGTTCCTGATTTGCATGCCGGATGGTTCAGTGCGTCGCCGCAATTGGCGTGCCCTTCGCCGACTTCCACGCTCGCAGCCACACAGTACACACAGTACACACACGCCAGATCCTCAACAGTCTTCCGAGGATGACTTTGTGGAGCTGCCGCAGATCACGCCCTCTCCATCGCCACCCATGGCCACGCTTGCACATCAGCCGGTGGTTCTTGACCCACCCTTGAGGCGGTCAACCCAAACTCGTCGCAAGCCCATTAGACTGGACTTATAACACCGTTCATATGTTCAAAAAGTTACACACTTCTGTATTATAACCTGTTGTTGTTTATCGTTCCAGATATCGTCTGACTGGACCACTGTTCAAGTTTTTTTTCTCGTTCGCATTCATGTTCTGTTATGGTACAACCTTGTTGATGTGACGCACCCGACATCGCCCCATGTAAATAGTTACATCATATGCACATGCTGTACACAACACACACACACTCTTAGATGCACTCACAACACGATTATATTTATTACCACGTAGGCGCATATCTTTGTAAAAAGTGGGGATGTCATGATATTCAAACACACACATCATGATGGACACACCAACAGACAAATCAGAACACACAACACCACAACCAATCACACACAAAGACAGGAACCATATAAAAGCACGAACACGACACCTGGTGGACAGTAGGTCTGGGGACAAGGACACGGACACGACCTGTTTTAACATCACAAACAGGGAATCCCCACGTGCAGAGTATCAAGACAAAACTGTACATAGAAGGTTTAAATAAAATAGCGTTGTACCATATACAACTGTGTTGGCTCATCTGTGTGTCAGAACGCCCAACACCACATTCATGTGGTGGCTTATGGCATTGAGTGTGGCTTTCAGGATGCGGTGAGAGCAGCAGTTGGAAGAATGTTGTGTTGTAACATGAATGTTGTATATCCTGGAGGTTAAGTCGCTGGAGGTTACATGCAGGGTGGAATTTAAGTTGAAATCCCCATGGGGTAAGTCGGAGACGAAGACAGTCACTGAGGAAGGAAATATGGCTGTGGAAGCGAGCCTTGGTAAATACCTTGTCCAACACTAAGAGAGAAATGGAAAGCAGTGAAGGTGGATAGTGGGGGAGGGACATACGGAAATCCTGTTGGAGAGAAGAGCAGTACGTCTTCAGGGTGGGCATTCCTGGAAGAGAAGTGGCAGTGAGTTAAACACTGGATAAAAGCAAATTACTGCGGATGCTGGAATTCTGAAACAAAAGAGAAAATGCTGAAAATGCTTTAAGTCATCGGACTCGAAAAGTTAGCTCTTTTCTCTCCCTACAGACGCTGCCAGAACTGCTGAGATTTTCCAGCATTTTCTCTTTCGTTTCAGAATTCCAGCATCTGCACAGTAAGTGAATTTTAGAGTCAGGTGACCTCAGACTGACGAGGGAGCTGGGAGAGAAATAGTGATTTGTGCATGTTCATACTGTTATTCATCTGTTGTTTGTATACAGTTGACCCATAGTTATTGTTAATAAATCATTTATAGCTTTAGCTACAAGTGTTCTTGTAATATAAATCAGGCCATCAGACAAGAACATTACATTAAGTATGGTGGGGGCTTACTCTGCATCTAACATGACTATATCTGACCCAGTATGTGATATACTTACCCATAATGAAGACCATTATAAACTAACAACTTAATGATCACAATATTCAAAAAAGAATAGTTACAATACATTGAAAGCGTATATTCTTAATGTTTCATACTTTCTCACATATATGCTGTATTAAAACATTTATTAACATTGGAATAGGCACACTAGTTCTTTCAAAAAAATCACTGCTTTGACAAATCTTAGTATTGACGGTTCTATTGGCCAACATTCAATGGAGAAAACCTTAAAACTTGCAGAATAGCTCAAATTCTATACAAGACAAATACATTCTGGGTTTCAACAAAAGACTTTGTTAGATATAGCCTAAAGCAGGGATTTCCAGGATATGTATTTGATCACTGCCATTTTGTTCCATTGGTCTCCACTTGTTTTGACCTACTTCTTACAACTGGTCACGTGTGGCACACTCAGACATCCTGTCAATAGACTGAGGAGGATGAAAGAGTAAGCCTGCTCTTTAATCATTTTTCAAGGTTGTTGGACACAATCAGTTTTGGCATGATTGCTACTAAATTTATCTCAACAGAAAGAAATACCGGGCTGGATTCTCCGATCGGGGCGGCATGGTGGCACAGTGGTTAGCACTGCTGCCTCACAGCTCCAGGGTGCCAGGTTCGATTCTGGTTTCGGGTGACTGTCTGTGTGGAGTTTGCACTTTCTACCCGTGTCTGTGTGGGTTTCCTCCGGGTGCTCCGGATTCTTCCCGCAGTCCAAAGATGTGCTGGTTAGGTGGATTGGCCATGATAAATTGCCCCTTAGTGTCCAAAAGGTTAGGTGGGCTACTGGGTTACAGGGATAGGGTGAAGGCAAGGGCTTAAGTAGGGTGCACTTTCCAAGGGCTGGTGCAGTCTCGATGGGCCGAATGGCCTCCTGCACTGTAAATTCTATGGTTCAATGAACCCCTAGCCGTGTATTTCTCGGCACTGCGCTGTTTGCTGGTAGCGAGACTCTATACTGTCACTTGTCAATGGGATTTCCCATTGAAGTCACTCCCTACTGCTGGGAATCTGCAGGGGGGAGGGGGGCTGCTGTCAGCGGAAAGAGGAATGTCACTGGCTCAATTCTTCAAGCAGCAAAAATGTTCCCTCACAGAATGGCAACATAGCATTGCTGTCATAATATACACCAGTATATTATGGTGCAGACACACACACACACACTGATGGACATGCAGTGGGACCAATCAGCATACACAACACCGTAGCCAATCACCAGTGAGAGCACACGCACTATAAATACAGGGGACAGGAGAGTTCCCGCTCATTCTAGTAGCAGCCAGCTCGGAGCACAGAGCTCACAGCCTGCAACACAGACATTCACCATGTGCTGAGTGCATCACCTGGTTAGGACTAGGCAAGGGTCAACAGTAAAAGCTGGTATTGCATTTACCCACAGTTCAAGTATGTTAATATAGTTAACCTTATAATAAAATAGAGTTGCACCACTTCCAGTGTTGGTGACTTGTTTGTGATCCAGAACACCCAACACATCAATTGCTAGATGTGATTCCGAGTATTCGGCCTTCCTCAATAAATTTGAAATTGAAGCCTTTGGAGAGGGTAGTGGGGATCTCAGTACATAGAAACATAGAAAATAAGAACAGGAATAGGCCATTCGACCCTTCAAGCCCACTCTGCCTTCAATATGATCATGGTTGATCCTCTATCTCAACACCATACTCCTTTAGAGTCTAGAAATCTATTTATTTCCTTTTTAAATATATTCAGTAACCTGACCTCCAGAGCCTTCTGTGGTAGAGAATTCCACAGGTTCACTACCCTCTGAGTGAAGAAGTTTCTCCTCATCTTAGTCCTAAATGGCCTATCTCTATCCTGAGACTGGGTCACTCCATTCTACAGCCCACCATCGCAGCACTCCCCCCCACCCCAACCGCCCTTCCAATGAATTCTGTCCAAAAATCGCAATTGGTGTACCATAGGCAAATGTTTCAGTCGCTCATTGATAAGCCTCTCTGAGGGCAGATCAGTCCAGTGAAGAATACATAACAAATAGAAGTACAAATAAGTGTATCTACAGCATTAAAGTAAGGAAATTCATTGTTCATAATAATGCTCACAGATGAATGCTGCTTGCAATCTTGTTCTTTTTTTCATTCCCAAGCTTTCAATCTATGTTGTTTCAGTCAATGCTCAAATAATAGATGCAGTTGAATAGTGGTATTGCCCAGGGCCAGGGAGGAAAATCATGTGACCTGGTGCTTCTCCCGTTTCCAGATCCACTGGTCACATTAAGTAACAATTTTAAGTTATTAAATTTTCATACAATAGAAATTTTATTACAACTGAATAATCTACTTTAAATTATACATCTGTATATATTAAATGGAAAAAATTGAACAATACACTCATCAAAACACACGGCACCAGATTCACTTTCATGCTCTATTCAAGTCTTTCTGGAAATCGTTTGAGTAACTAAAGCTTTAATTTCATATCCAGCATGGTGGTAAAGTGGTTAGCACTGTTGCCTCGCAGCGCCGGCGACCCAGGTTCAATTCCGACATCGGGTGACTGACTGTGTGGAGTTTGTACTTTCTCCCCGTGTCTGCGGGGTTTCCTCCGGGTGCTCCGGTTTCTCCCACAGTCCAACGATGTGCGGGTTAGGTGGATTGGCCACGCTAAATTGCCCCTTCGTATCCAAAGATGTTCAGGTTAGGTTATGGAGTTACGGGGTGGGGTGGTGTGGGAGGGGGCGTAAATGGATAGAGTGCTCATTCGAAGGGTCGGTGCAGACTTAATGGGCCAAATGGCCTCCTTTTGCATTGTAGGGATTCTATGAAATCCTCAGCGGATGACAGCCCATCTGTCATTTGTAATTTGGAGTCAAGGACCATCCTTCCACACAGAGAGCCACACATCATGGAATCTAAAAAGTGGGAATAGTATAGTACAGAAGGAGGATATTTGCCCCATCGAGTCCGGGCAAGCTTTCATTGAGCAATCCAGTTCATCCCACTCTTTCCCCATAACGCTGTAAACTTTTTCGCCTGCCAAATATTTATTCAATTCCCTTTTGAAAAATACTATTGAACTGATTTCCACCACCCACCTTGTCAGGTACAGCATTCCAACTATTTGTTGCAAACAAGAAGTTTTTCCTCATGTCGCCTCCTTTCTTTTTCAATCACCTTAAATTTGTCTCCTCCGGCTCTTGGCATCTAAGCCATTGGAAACTTTGTTTTTTATTTTCTCTATCTAAATTTTACATATATCTATCAAATCTCCTCTTAGCCTTTTCTGCTCTCAGGAAACCAACTCCAGCTTCTGTGTCTGTAATCTCACAATCCTAAAATCATCCCAGTAAATCTCACAAAATAGCCTCTCCAAAATTTTCAAATCATGCCTGAAGTCAGAAGCCCGGAATTGAACATAACACTCTACATAGCTTGAATTGGTGTTTTATAGGGATTTAGAATAACATCTTGACTTTTCCACTGAACTGCTGACCCAACTTCCTTTCCTGGTTCCCATGCTGGCAGAAGTGGTTTTAAAAAGTTCACTATCCTCAGGTGATGTTCCTTCAACGTTCAAAACTCCTCCCCTAAAGAAAACCACTCTCAATCTCTCTGTCCTTGCAAATTACCACTCTATTTCCAATGTCCCTTTCCTCCAAACCCGTTGTTGCCTCCAGCACCCATCCTGCTGCAAGTCTGTTTTTGAATCTCGCCATGAGGATTCCACCACTGTCACCACACTGGAACAGCTTCAAACCTAGTTACAATGATATCCTCTGTGACGATGATCAATATTTGGCCTTAATTCTCCTGCAACTTTTGATGTGGTCCCACCAATATATCCTTTCCCAAATTTATTTCCGCTGTCATCCAGCTCAGTGAGATTTCTCTCACTTGGTCCCAATTTTTTCTGTGCGATAGTAGCCAAAAATGGCTTCCCTTTCTATCTTTGTACATGCTAGCTTCCACATGTATGTTGATTTAGCTCACCCAGCTCTGTGGTATTATCATAATTATCAGCATTATAAGGGTTAACGTAGTGCCATGCATAGCCTCTAGAGGAAGCTGCAGATAGTATTGTATAAAGCAATGATGCTATACCTTAGGAGTGGAGTAAACAGGAGACAGCTAGTGCGAAGTCATCAGAGCAGTTAGTGTGAGAAGGTTAGATTAAAATTATACCAGTGAGTGAGATTAGCAGTAGGTGAATGTGGTTAGATGTTATTGTGTATTCTAATAAGGACTAAGTGTCAAAACCCAGTTTAGTAGTGTAAATAAAATCATAGCTTTGTTCAAGTAAAAGCTATACTGTGGACTTTGTGGAACACAACGCAATCCATCCTAAATAAGCAACGTAAAGAACACTACAAGCTCTACCCTCTCTCCAAATCTCACTGTACCTCCACTGCCTCCATGTTGCCAGCGTCCTTGTCTGAGATCCAGTCTTAAATGAGTTGCAATATCATCCGGTGAAATCAGCACCATTCCATCCCACTCCCTATTCACTGTGTCAAGCTTAACCAAATTGCAATCTCAGTGTTCTATCTATAGCTGCACTGAGCTTTCCATCACAAAGTGCCCAATTGGTAAACATTGGATAAATGATACATGTTATGAATGTTCTGACTAACTTTAACGCAGCTTCAAAAGGGAATGCAGTGAACTTTTATTCATCAGACAATGGGTTTGGGTTTCACTGCTGGGGGGGGGGGGGGGGGGGGGGGGTCCACTGCTTGGATTCTATTAAATGCTCCCACAGCATAACTGTCCACCTGTACAAAAGAAGGGCAGCAACCACCCGACCATCAGTTATTCAACTCCTTTAAAAAATAGAGATGTTTTTGTTTAAATAAATAATCTTTATTGTCACAAGTAGGCTTACATTAACACTGCAGTGAAGTTATTGTGAAAAGCCCCTAGTTGCCACATTCCAGCACCTGTTCAGGTACATAGAGGGAGAATTCAGAATTCTCATCTGGTGCAGGAATTGAACCCACACTGCTGGCCTTGTTCTGCATCACAAACCAGCTCTCTAGCCCACTGAGCTAGTTTTGGGAACAGTTCAACTGAAGGCTTTCACAGTTGTGTGGTAAACCACTGTTGCACCTGTATTAGGTGATGTACGGGGGGACCTGTACTACAGGTTCACCGGTAGTCCCTGCCTGTATAAATATGCATGTCCTCCAGCCAGCAGCCATTTCGCCAGCTGCTGTGGGAGACCACACATCTGATAGCAATAAAGCCTCAGTTGGATTCAACTATCGTCTTTGTCCAATTGATCGTGCCTCAATTTATTGCTATCAGTTTCTAAGGATGGACCTCAGTATCAAACCGGATCGCCTGCAGCTGGATCCTCACTCAAGCGATGCCAGAAAGGACTTCCAGCACTGGCTAGCTTGCTTCGAATCGTATATCAACACGGCACAAACCCCTGTTCTGGAGGCTCAGAAGATTCAGATTTTATATTCCAGGTTGAGCGCCAAAGTCTTGCCGTTAAACCAGGACTCGCCGAACTATGTCAAAGCCATGACTCTACTCAAGGACAACTACGCACAGAAAATGAACACGCTCTCCGCCAGGCACACACTCGCCACTCGCTCTCAACTCCCTGGTGAGTCCATAGAAGGCTTCTGGCGGGCCCTAATCCTGCTAGTCCGGGACTGTGACTGTCAGGCCGTTACGGCCACGGAACACTCAGATCTCTTATGCGGGACGCTTTTGTGACTGGAATTGGGTCAGACCTCATACGCCAGCGGCTCCTAGAAGGTGCCACGTGCGACCTCGCAGAGACTAAAACGCTAGCGCTCTCCATGACGGTTGTCCTGCGCAACGTCCGGTCCTACACCCCCAGCCGCGCAGCCCACCCCTCCTACGCTTCGTGGACCCCACAGACAGCCGTCCCTGCGGGAGCGCTGCCCACCCAATACGCCTGCACTGCATGCCAGCCAGTGAACCCCGGGGGCCCCCGTTACTATTTTTGAGGCCAACAGAAGCACCCCCGCCAACGCTACCCGGCCCGCGCTGTGAGAAGAAGGGCCACTTCGCCGCGGTGTGCCAGGCCCGCTCAGTAGCCGCTATTGCCCCCACCCCCCCTCGATCACGGGACATTGGGTGCCGCCATCCCCCCCCAGGCCATGTGCGGCCTGTGGGCGCCGCCATCTTCCCCTCCGCGCAACACATGCGTTCCATGGGCGCCGCCATCTTGTTCCACCCCCACAACGTGCGTTTAGTGGGCGCCGCCATTTTGTAACCCTCAAGATCTTCGGGCGCCGCCATCTTGTCTACCCCTCAGCACATGGGCACCACCAGCGTTCCAGGACCCGGGCTCACCAGCCGCCCCATTACCCGACGACCAACCAAGACTCGCCTCCATGTCAGTCGACCAGTCTCTCCCTCAATGTCAGGACAACTGGTCATTGACTTCAGGAAGCAAAGTATCGTATACACCTCTGTCTGCATCAATGGGACCGAGGTGGAGATGGTTGGTAGCTTCAGATTCCTCGGTGTGCACATCACCTACAATCTGTCTTGGTCCACCCACGTTGACGTTATGACCAAGAAAGTACAACAGCACTTATACTTTTTCAGGAAACTATGGAAATTCGGCATGACCACATTGACCTTTACCAACTTTTACAGATGCACCATAGAAAGCATCCTATCTGGCTGCATCACAGCCTGGTACGGCAATTGCTCGGCCCAAGACCGCAAGAAATTACAGAGGGTCTTGAACACCACCTAGTCCATCACACAAACTCACCTCCCATCCATTGACTCTGTCTATACCTCCCGCTGACTTGGGAAAGCGGGCAGCATAATCAAAGACCCCTCCCATCCTGCTTATTCACTCTTCCAACTTCTTCCGGGCAGGAGATACAAAGTCTGAGAACACGCACTAACAGATTCAAAAACAGCTTCTTCCCCGCTGTTACCATATTCCGAAACGACCCTCTTATGGACTGATCTAATCTCTTCACACATCTTCCCAATGAGTAGTACTACACTCCTGTATGCTTCACCCGATGCCTGTGTCTATGTATTTACATTGTGTATTTTATGTTTGCTCTATGTATTCTCTTTTCATGTACGGAATGATCTGTCTGAACTGTATTGAGGAACAATACTTTTCACTGTACCTCTGTACATGTGACAATAAACAAATCCAATCCAAGTAATGCCTCTGGCATTGTCACTATGGATCACATGTCTGCACTGGCGCTCTCTTTTCGAGAATTTGCATAGATATTTGTCCAGCTTCTCTTTAACAGACCGCCTTCCTTTAAAAACAGCAGACCCCTTTTACCACATGGTTTTCAAACAAATCTGCTGGGATTTCGTGCTCGATGCAGAATTCACTGGCAATATTCAGGAGCAGACAGCAGTTCCAGAGGCTCAGCAGCTAGCTTTGTAATTGTTCAGATGAGATGGGCAGATGAATTTTGTATGCATACATTCTGACACGGACTCTTTGGGTGAACAATTGAGGCAACACTGCTAGGAACATAAGGGCCCGTAACTTCTGAGTATCAGCAGGAAACCATGGCCCATCAATACTGAGAAAGAAATGAGTGCACTTCCTGCGTTTAGAAACCCCGCTTAAATTTCTGGCTCCGGTGGTAGCTTTGGGCCTCCAGCGGGACAGTCTGTGCAGGCTCAGTGTGGCGCAGTATGAATGTAACCACACCCCCTTGGAGATATAGGAACATCCATTGAGCTCAGGCATTTAAACTGCAGGTTTATATTGAAGACAACAGGCAACAGGTTTTACAAGTGTTTTAAAGGTATGTTGAAGTTTTTGTCACAGTTTTTTTTTGCTCTTTCTTTTATACAGGCATTGCTATTATTTGTTATGTATTCCTGGTCAGCTCTCAATAATGGCTAAGAGACTGGACTTGAACCATAACTTTTTAAAGTTTTAAATTGGCACGGAAAGATTGATTCATTCCAGGAATGATAAAGTAAGATATAGGGCTTGGTTATTTTATAAACAAACTTTATTAAAACAAAAGAAAGGAAAGCAATATTTAAACTTGTAAACGTCAACCCTAACACTAACAGATTACATGCAGTTCCTTAACTTTAACACACGAGTTCCCATTAAACAAAACTTTAACAGAACATGCAGCTCCCATACTACTTACACAGACAGGCAAAGGCAATATTTGCATTTAACAAAGCACTTTTTCTTCTGTTAGGGACATTCTTTCAGAACCCTTTTCCAAAGTCTATCTCGGTGGCAACTTTCATGACCTCTCTCGGTCGATTTCCAAACCTTCGCTTGTACCTGTTCAAAACTGCATTCTTTTTCTCTCTCTCTCTAAGCTCCGCCCAGTCCCTCAAACAAAGGTTCTCTGAGGTTTCCAGTCTTGAACTGATCATCGTTATCTTGGCTATTTAAAGGCCCTCTCCCATTTATACAAAAGAACAGAGTCATGCTATGGAACTAACCTCCCATTGACGGACAAATAGACCAGCATACTCTGTAATGGGCTAATAGCTGGTCAGACAGGAGTGACCCAAAGGACAATGTATCTAGGGCATCTTGTGTATTCCAACTAACGAGTTTAAGTCTGACTAGGAAAATGTAACTGGGCCAGGTAAGGGCATATTCCTCTGACTCGGTGCTAGCAATATTTTTTTTTCCTGGTCGGTTTAACCCCTCAATTGCCTGTTGCATCTGGGAACTCATTTCTTTTTTTTTTAACAAACAATTTTATTGAGGTATTTTTTGGCATTGTAAACAGTTACAGATAACAGAAATGTGCAAACATCAATATAAAACCAATACTTCAATCAAACCATACTGCACATGCCCGCTCCTCTCCCCTAGACACTGCCTGCCTATTTATCCCTCCTACTCTACTCTAATCTCACCCCCCCCCCCCCCGGCTGACGTTCACTCTCCCGCAAAGAAGTCGATGAATGGTTGCCACCTTCGGGCAAACCCCAGTACCGATCCCCTCAAGGCGAACTTAATTTTTTCCATACCCAGAAAACTTGACGTGTCTGATAGCCATAGTTCGGTCTTCGGGGGTTTTGAGTCCCTCCATGCCAGCAGTATTCATCGCCGGGCTATTAGGGAAGCAAAGGCCAGAACATCTGCCTCTTTCTCCCCCTGGACTCCCTGGTCTTCTGAAACCCCGTACATTGCAACCCCTGGACTCATCACCACCCTTGTTTTCAGCACCCGGGACATGACCCCCGCAAATCCCTCCCAGTACCCCCTAAGCTTAGGACATGCCCAAAACATGTGAACATGGTTCGCTGGTCCTCCCGCGCATCTAGCGCACTTGTCCTCTACCCCAAAGAATTTGCTCATCCGAGCTAACGTCATGTGGGTCCGGTGAACAACCTTAAATTGAATCAGGCCGAGCCTGGCACATGTTGCGGTTGAGTTTACCCTACTCAGGGCTTCCGCCCACAGCCCGTCCTCCATCTCCCCGTCAAACTCCTCCTCCCATTTGAGTTTCAGTTCCTCCGTCTGGGACTCTTCCCCCTTCATGAGCACCTTGCAGATATCCGAGACTCTACCCTCTCCTCCTTCTCCTCTCAAGACTATTCTATCCTGGATCCCTATTGGCGGGAGGCATGGGAAGGATGGGACTTGTCTGCGTACAAAGTCCCGCATCTGTAAGTACCTAAAGTCATTTCCCCTTACCAGCCCAAATTTCTCCTCCAAGCCCCTCAAACTCGCAAAGGTCCCCTCCAGGAACATATCGCCCACCCTCCCCACCCCCGCCCGCCGCCATGTTCGAAACCCTCCATCCATGTTCCCGGGGGCGAATCGATGGTTATCACATATTGGAGCCCAGACACCCCCCCCCCCACATGCCACCTCCACTGGCCCCATATCCGCAGGGCCGCCCCCACTACCGGGCTGGTGGAGTACCTGGCCGGCTATAGCGGTAGGGGAGCCATGACCAGGTCGGCCAAACTGGTGCCCCTGCACGTAGCCGCCTCCTCTCGCTCCCAGATAGACCCCGTACCCACCATCCACTTCCTTATCATGGCTATGTTAGCCACCCGGTAGTAGTTGATCAGACTCGGCAACGCCAGTCCCCCCTCGCTGCGTCTCCTTTTAAGCATCGCCTTCTTCACCCGTGGGGTTTTTCCCGCCCAGACAAAGCTCATGATGATTTTGCCGGTCCTTTTGAAGAAGGACCGTGGTATAAAGATCGGGATGCACTGGAAGATGAACAGAAATCTAGGGAGGATTGTCATCTTTACAGTCTGCACCCTCCCCGCCAGTGACAGCGGGAGTGCATCCCATCTCCGAAACTCCCTCTTCATTTGTTCCACCACCCTAGTCAAATTTAACTTATGCAATCTGCCCCAGTCTCGTGCCACCTGTATCCCCAAGTACCGGAAACATTCCTCCACCAGCCTAAATGGCAGCTCCTTCAGTCTATTCTCCTGGCCCCTTGCCTGCACCACAAACATCTCACTCTTGGCCGAACTTCCTCAATGTTTCCAGTGTATTTTCCATCTCGGCCAGTGGGTCCGACACGTACAGGAGCAGGTCGTCCGCATAGAGAGAGCCCCTATGTTCCACCACCCCCCCCCCCTAGTCATTCCCTTCCACCCCTTTGCAGCTCTCAACGCCATCGCCAATGGCTCGATGGCCAGCGCGAACAGCAACGGGGAGAGTGGGCACCCCTGTCTGGACCCAGAGTGTAGTCAGAAATAATCTGACATTATCCTGTTCATCCTAACGCTAGCTTTTGGGGCCTGGTACAATAGTCTGACCCAATTAGCCAGTCCCTCCCCGACCCCAAACCGTCCAAGCACCTCCCACAAATTGCCCCACTCCACCCGGTCGAAGGCCTTCTCAGCGTCCATTGCCACCACTACTTCCGCTTCTTTGCCCGTCGGGGTCATCATGATCACATTAAGCAATCTTCTCAAGTTAGCTGTCAGCTGCCTGCCTTTCACAAGCCCTGTCTGATCGTCCCCAATCACCTCCGGTACGCAGTCCTCAATTCTAATCGCCAGGAGCTTGGCATCTACATTGATCAGGGAGATTGACCTGTATGACCCGCAGGATTCCGGGTCCTTGTCCCGCTTCAGTATCAGCGAAATGGTGGCTTGTGACAGCATCGGTGGCAGCGTCCCTCTGTCCGTTGCCTCATTAAAAACCCTTGTCAGGACCGGTCCCACTATCTCCGAGAACTTCTTGTAAAACTCTACTGGGTATCCATCCGGTCCCGGGGCTTTCCCCGACTGCATGGCCTTTAGGCTCCCCAATACCTCCTCTGCTCTAATCGGGGCCCCCAGCCCGTCCACTGGTCCCCTGCCTACTTTTGGGAAGGTTAGTCCATCCAGGAACCTCTTCATTCCCTCCGGCTCTTCCGGGGGTTCTGAAGTGTACAGCTTACTATAGAAGTCCCGAAATACCTTAGTCAATCCTGCTGGGTCCTCCACTCTGCTCCCCTCCCCATCAACCATCTACTTATTTCCCTGGCCGCCTCCCTCTTCCTGAATTGCTGCGCTAGCAATCTACTGGCTTTCTCCCCATGCTCATACACCACTCCCCTCGCCTTCCTAAGTTGTTCCACGGCCCTACTCGTGGATAGCACTCCCAGTTCTGCCTGCAATCTCCGTCTCTCCCTGAGTAGGTCCTCCCCCGGGGACCCCGCATGCTCCTCGTCTATCCGGTGAATTTCCCTAACCAATCTGTCCATTTCTGCTCTGTCCGCCCTGACCCTGTGAGCCCGAATTGAGATCAGCTCCCCCCTCACTACTGCCTTCAGCGCCTCCCACAGGGTCGCTGCTGAAACCTCTCCCATATCGTTCACCTGCAAGTAGTTTTGCATACACTTCTGAAGTCTCTCACATATCCCCTCCTCCGACAACAGTCCTACGTCTAACCTCCATTGCGGGGTTGGTAATTCGCTCCCCTGACCTACAGGTCCACCCAGTGTGGGGCATGGTCCGAGATAGTCATTGCCGAGTATTCCGTATTCTTTACCTCCCCTACACAGTCCCTGCTCACGATAAAAAAATCAATCCTAGAATATACTTTATGAACATGCGAATAAAACGAGTAGCCCCTTTCCGTCGGCTGTCTGGCTCTCCATGGGTCCACAGCCCCCATTTGCTCCATGAACCCTTTCAGCTCCCTTGCCATTGCTGGGAGTCTGCCCGTTCCGGTCCAGCCCCAGGTCAAGGACCGTATTAAAGTCCCCTTCCATTATCAACTTACGTGAGTCTAGGTCCGGGATCTTCCCTGGACTCTTTTGATAAAGTCAACCTCGTCCCAGTTCGGCGCATATTTGTTCACCAGCAACACTCTTCTCCCCTCCAGCTTGCCCCTTACCATAAGGAATCTGCCCCCGCCGTCTGCGACTACGCCCTCCGCCTCAAATTGAACCCGCTTATTGATCATAATTGCTACCCCCCTGGACTTAGAATCCAAGTCCGAGTGGAAGACCTGGCTTATCCAGCCCATCCTTAGCCTAGTCTGGTCAGACACTTTCAGATATGTCTCCTGCAACATAATTACGTCCGCCTTTAGAGCCCGCAAATGCGCGAACACACGCGCCCTTTTAACTGGCCCATTTAGTCCCCTGACATTCCAGGTGATCAGCCTGGTTGGGGGGCACAACCCCCCGCCCCTGCCGGTCAGCCATAACTTTTCTTGGGCCCGCCCCCGGCCCATGCGCCATGCCATTCCTGGCTCGCCTCTTGGCTGCACCCACCCCCGACCTCCTTTCCATTACCTATTTCAGATCCCCCCCCCCCCCCCCCCCCACGTCAGCAAAATAACTTTCCCCCCCCCCACCTAGCAACATCCCCCGATAACCCCACCCCTGCCATTCACTGGCTTTATTCCCCCCCCGCCCCCCCACGCCCCACCCCCCCCCCACCTGACTGCCTTGACTAGCCAACCTGCTAGCCCGGTGACTCATCGCTGCAGCGCCCCCTTGTCTCACTTCCATTGTTTCCCCGACCTCATCTCCCCACTCCCCAGCACACCATCCCCCACTCCGACCCACTGGAGCAGTCTCACGAAGATGGGAAAGATCAAACAAGATGTAAACATCAAACAGCAACGCGAGGCTGCTCCAGGTACAATACAGTTCCAGCGGTGTACACAGAAAAGTGTTAACCCACGTCCCTTTCTGAGCACCAAAAAAATATATATAACACCGCAATAACCCAGTACCCGTACATCCCCCATCCGAAACAAACATAAAAACCATAGACATAAATGAAATAAAAGCCCCCAACCAACATCTTTAATCCCCATTGCTGACCGGCCATCCTTTTGTTACAATACAGGCTCCAGCGCACTCAGAGAGCCCAACAAAAGGTACCCACCACAACAGAAGTAGAAAATAGAGAGACAAAAAAAAAACAACAGAAAAAAGGAAAAAGACCATTCGAAGTGGGGGGGGGGGGGGGTCCTTTTTTCGAGACCAGCCCCTGATCCCTCACAAGGTCCATCGCTTCTTCGGGCTCGGAGAAGTGGTGGTGTTGGCCCTGATGCGTAACCCAAAGACGGGCTGGGAAGAGCAGACCAAACTTCACAAGCTTTTTGATCAACACCTCCTTAACTTGTTTAAAGGCTGCTCGCCGCCTGGCCACCTCCTGGCTTAGGTCCTGATAAATGCGAAGGACACTGTTATTCCACGTGCTGCTCTTAGCGCTCTTTGCCCACCGCAGCACCCGCTCCTTCTCCACAAACCTGTGGAACCTAATCACCATCAGACGGGGGGGATGCACCTCTCTCCCCTGTACTCTGTGTTCCCCCTCCAGCTCCGGCGGTCGCGGACAGGCTTCAGCCCCCATCAGCTGCATCAACAGGTCAGCCACAAACGCTGTGGCATCAGCTCCCTCCGCCCCCTCCGGGAGGCCGATGATCCTCAGATTTTGTCTGCGGGCTCTATTTTCCAGCTCCTCTACTCTGTCCAGCAGTCTTCTCTGTCTCTCCTTCAACCCGTCGACTTCTAGCGCAGCCATCGTCTGCGCGTCCGCCTGCTCCTCCACCGCCTCCCCCAGCTCCTTAACTTTTTCGTCCTGGGCATCCAGTCTCTGGTTCAGCTGATCCACTGCCTTCTGAAGTGGGTCCAAGTTATCCCGCTTCAACGACTCAAAGCTGCTCTTTATCACCTGCAGCATGTTTTCCAGCGCCTGTTGGATCGCCGGTTCTGAGGTCCGTAGGTCCGCCATCTTTGCTCCCGGGTCAGCTTCCCCTGCACTTTGCCTTTGTCCGTTCCTCTCCCGTTTGCGCTGCTTTCTGCTCTCCCGCAGTTCCATGCAGCTCTGCTCGCTCCTTAGCCCCCCGTAGCCGTCCTTTCAGTGCTCCACAGCCCCGCAAAACCGGGGAACCAGGTCCTCAAATCCCGCCGGAGTGAGAGCCCCCGAATGTGCGGCTCACTCACTCATTGCCGCCACCGGAAGTCCTGGGAACTCATTTCCAATATCTCCCTCGTTTAACATGATATTTTTTCTTTTAAAGTAATATTTATTTTTATGATTAAAGGTTATTATTATTGAATAATATAGGTTTTGTTATTTGTTTTACATCTGTGAAACTAGTTAAATCTTCACAGCTGCATCACAGCTCCAGACACCCCAATTCCAGCCCTGGGTGACTGTCCTGTGCGGAGTTTGCACCTTTTTTCCGTGTCTGCGCGGGTTTCCTCCGGATTCTACGATTTCCTCCCACAGTCCAAAGATGTGCAGGTTATTTGGATCGGCCGCCTGTCCTGCAGCCTTGGCCTGGTCATCAGGTTCCTCACTGGCCACATTCTTTAGCCCCTGCTGGTCCGGTGCCACCTCATCATCCTCGCCCTCGGTCTCCGGCCTCCACCTGGGCATACAGGGCATCCGTGACCTGTCGGATGCACCCATGAGCTGTGGCCTCTGAGATGCCACGCAGGTCCCCGCTCGAGCCCTGGAAGGATCCTGAGGCTGTAAATGTTCAGGGTTGCGGTGACCTTGATGGCCACTGGGATTGGGTGTCCTCCTCCTCCATGTGGAGCCAAGTCCACGAGGACATGGCACAGGTGTCGCACCGTCTCCTTGTTGAGGCAGAGCCTCCTGTGGCATGCATTGTACGTCATCTGTTCAAACGACCAACGTTGGCTGCACACTCTGGGCCGTCGCGGGATTCTCCTCTGAGTCCCTCCCTGGTCTGATGGGCAGCCGGGTCCTCAGGGTGTGGGGCAGGAGTCAGCACATGGGCGACTGACTCAAGCATCTGCAGACACTGCTGCTGTCTCTGCCTCCGGCATCTGGCACTAGCAGCACCACTAGGGCAAGTTCTGGGTTCAAAGTCCCTGCCATTCAATATCTGTAGGCGTTAGGAGAGGATGTGTTAGACTGACAAACGGCGGTTTGTCAGGGCCCTCTATTCCCCCATTGGTCTGCCCGCCCCTCACCCCCCACAACCCGGAACACCCTCCCCAGATACACCCCTCTCGGGACCCCAGACCCTGCGCCCTGAACACCCGCTCATAAAGTTACCTGATTCGGGCGCTGGTCCCCGTCATGCGTCACCCCCCCACCCACATGTCCCTGGGCCGTGTCCCATTCCATGCATGTTTTAATGTTGACTGCTGCGTGTGTGGTGTTGCCTCCCGCAGCGTTCAGACGCAGTGTCCAAGCAGGGGCAAGGGTTGCCCCCAGAACGGGTACACATGATCTGGGGGTTGGCATGGTGGCGGCACAAGTGCTTGCCCCCCGGTTGCCTCCCCTAGTGCCTACCCCCCCCCCCCACACACTCCCATGGTGGCCCACCCCAGCCAGGGCTGCTACCAGCCCCCACTGTGTAGGTAAACCCAGTGACTCCGGGCTCTTTGTCTGTGAGCAAAGATGGCTACTCACCTCATCGGCTCCCCACAGAAGCCTTTCCGCCACGTTTACGTTTTTAAAATGAAGTACTAATCGGCGCCAGCGTGATCATTTGCTAGGGAGGCCGATGAATGTCAGGAGGCTATTGAATAAGGGGTGGCTCCCATTAAGTGTATGGAAATAGGATTTAAGTAGTGATAATTGGTTTCTCGCCACACTATGGCGAGATCCCGATTTCGCCTACGGGAGCAGACCGGTTACATCGCATACTGTTTGGTGCCTGGCGCGGTTCTCATTTTCTGCCTCTCCCGCTATTCACCGGCCTCGTTACGTTCGAGCAAGAGCGCAATGTAGCCAGAGAATCACGCCCTTAGTGTTTTCCCTGTACAGAGATCCACTCAGCCAATGGACTTCATATCAAGAAATTGCACACAGGTTGCTTGCCTGGACTGAGTGCCACTCTCTGCCACCAGCTGTAACTTGAACCTGTGTGAAGGAAATGTCCAAACACATTCAGTGAATGATAGTGCAGAACTACAAAAATCAATAATACATTCCAAACTGAGAAGATCCTATTGTCGCCTTTCTGTGCAACTTCAATTGGATGCCAAATTCACTGTCAATGACAAATTATAATCTTCGCCCTTGTGGGGAAAAAAAGCAGAAGTAATTATGATGCTGAAAGGAAAGTTCTAGATTTTTCTTAGATCACAATTTTGTTTTCATAAATTATAATGTTTTGCAACCCAAAGGTAAATCAATAGGCTTCATATTACAGTGTTAGTGAATATTCTTGTGGAACTTTCACATTGGAAATACACATTTTACTTGCACAAAACTTGCACAAAATAAGCACGGTAGCATAGTGGTTAGCACTGTGGCTTCACAGCGCCAGGGTCCCAGGTTTGATTCCCTGCTGGGTCACTGTCTGTGTGGAGTCTGCACATTCTTCCCATGTCTGCGTGGGTTTCTCCAGGTGCTCCGGTTTCCTCCCACAGTCCAAAGACGTGCAGGTTAGGAGAATTGGCCATGCTAAATTGCCCCTTAGTGTCCAGAAAGGATAGGAGGGGTTATTGGGTTACGGGGATAGGGTTGAAGTGAGGCCTTAAGTGGGTCGGTGCAGACTCGATGGACCAAATGGCCTCCTTCTGCACTGTATGTTCTAGGTAAAGCTCCAAAAGTTGGATCCTGATTTTGCATGCCTGACTCACACACAGATTTCCACCACCAGCAATTTGAACTGGGGGCTTTTTTTTGGCATCCAGTGTATCTCCTTGAAAATTTATAAAGGATAATAGTGAGAAGTGTAGAGGAACAGAGGAAAATGCCTGCAAATCTCTGAAGGTAGCAGGACAAATAGGGCAGGTGGTTAAGAAGAAATACGGGATTACATTCCTTTATTAGCTGAGACACATATTGTAAGAGTAGCGAGGTGATGCCAGAGCTGGAACTAAATGCTGGTTAGACTGGAGCCAGAGTACTCCATGCTGATCACTGCATTGCAGGAAGGATGTGATTGTCCTCGAGAGAGAGAGAGAGAGAGAGTACAGAGCACATTATTGAAGGTGTCGCCAGGAATAGAAAATTTTTACTGTGAGGAAAGATTGGATAGGCTGGACCTGTTTTCTCTGGAACAGAGGAGGCTGAGGGTAGATTTTAATGAGGTGAATAAGGGGCCCAGATAAAGTAGATAGGAAGGACCCAATTCCTTTAGCGAACTAATGGACTTGGATTTAAAGTAAATGGCAGAAGGATTCGAGGAGAGTTGAGTAATTTTTTTCGCTCAAAGGATAGTGGAAATCTGAAATTCACTGCCAGAAAGGGTGGTAGAGGCAGAAACCTCATCATATTTTAAAACAAAACTTAGATATGCACTTGAAATATCACAACTTACATGGCCACTGACCTTGAGCTGCAAAGTGGCATTAGGCTGGGTGCTCTTTCCCGACCAGCCCAGCCAGAATGGGTCAAATAACCTCCTGTGCCATACAACTTCTGTGCAACCCATAGTTATCTTTATCCTGTCATTCACTATTATTCACCCTGTTGTAATCCCCTGGTACTAAAGACACCAACATTGCCATGAGGAACTTTTGATTTGCTTCATCTGTGGAAGGCCGCTGGATCTCCAGTGAGGGTTGAGATGCCAGTAACTGCTGATATCAAGGTCCTCAGGATTATAAAGACCCAGCTGCTGACTGTGGCACCTTTGCTGCTGCCAGGGCTGATTGACCAAGCTGGCTTTGCAGAACGTGGACTGGCACTGACAAGGGATTGGCAGGGAATCAGGCATGCTGTGATCTTGAGAAACCAGCGTGCACCTCTCCCATGGTGCCATTGCCACATCATCTGGAGCAATACTTCAACAGTCTCAGGAGAATTGCATCTTTTAGCATGACATCTATTTTGAAACACTGTTTACCGACTCAAAGGTTTACATGAATATTGCATCAAGCCAACACTGGGCATCAGAGAGTGGCAGAGGAGGAGTCTCAAAAGCCGACTGCACATTTTTTCAGGCACAAAGTTAATAGCTATGTGTTCACCTTTCTCCAATTTTAAACTGATATAAAATAACGCAAATGTTTCTGATCGAAACTTGCAACATCTGCTATTGTTAGACAACTGTATCAATTGTACTACTGGAGCAACATCATTTCTGTTATTTGATCAGATGTCTTTCTTTGCATTTAACATACAGCATAGGGATGAACTTTGAAGATTAATTGCCTTTTCTCACCACACTTTTCTTGTATTGTACTTTTAGATACCTTCCTCCCAATTCTGACTCCTACAATACCACAGGGGATTGAGTGGTGGGACTGACCATGGCATCGGCCAATTGTACCACCCAATCTTGTAATTTGGACAAACATTGGCAAACATACATAATAGCCAAGAGTCTGCTGGTCTCTCAACCAGGAGTAGGGAGGTGTCAATGAAATGACATTTATTCATTCAGTTCAAAGAACAAACAAAGAAAAGTACAGCACAGGAACAGGTTCTTCGGCCCTCCAAGCCTGCGCCGACCATGCTGTACGTCTAAACTAAAATCTTCTGCATTTCCGGGGTCTGTACCCCTCTATTCCCATCTTATTCATGTATTTGTCAAGATGCCCCTTAGACATCACTATTGTCCCTGCTTCCACCCCCACCTCCGACACCCTGTGTGTAAAAAACTTGCCTTGTACATCTCCTCTAAACCTTGCCCCTCGCACCTTAAGCCTATGCCCCCTAGTAATTGACCCCTCTACCCTGGGAAAAAGCCTCTGACTATCAACTCTGTCTATGTCCCTCATAATTTTGTCGACCTCTATCAGGTCACCCCTCAACCTCCTTCGTTCCAGTGAAAACAAACCAAGTTTATTCAACCTCTCCTCATAGTTAATGCCCTCCATATCAGGCAACATCCAGTTAAATCTCTTCTGCACCCTCTCTAAAGCCTCCACATCCTTCTGGTAGTGTGGCGACCAGAATTGAACTCTATACTCCAAGTATGGCCTAACTAAGGTTCTATACAGCTGCTACATGATTTGCCAATTTTTATACTCAATGCCCTGGCCAATGAAGGCAAGCATGCCGTATGCCTTCTTGACTACCTTCTCCACCTGTGTTGCCCTTTCGGTGACCTGTGGACCTGTACACCTAGATCTCTCTGACTGTCAATACTCTTGAGGGTTCTACCATTCTCTGAATATTCCCTACCAGTATTAGACCTTCCAAAATGCATTACCTCACATTTGTCCGGATTAAACTCCATCTGCCATCTTTCCGCCCAAGTCTCCAAACAATCTAAATCCTGCTGTATCCTCTGACAGTCCTCATCGCTATCTGCAATTCCACTAACCTTTGTGTCGTCCGCAAATGTTCCTCCAATGTTTAGTTTTATTGTGCAGTACAAGATGTAACGATTAGCCCAAACTGTCTGGATGTAATTCAAGGCTCAACATGTATTCCCTCTTTGAGATGGTCCTCAGTCCTTGAATATAGATGAGGGTTTGAGGAGGTAGCAAATGAGTTGAATGACTAAATATTAAAAACTGATTGAAATATACGTTTAAATTCTGACAAACGATTATACTTGAAAAATTGAGTTCTCGGGCGGGATTCTCCGCAATCGGCGCGATGTCCGCCGACCGGCGCCAAAAGCGGCGCGAATCAGTCCGGCATCGCGCCGCCCCAAAGGTGCGAAATTCTCCGCATCTTGAGGGGCCGAGCCCTCACCTTGAGGGGCTAGGCCTGCGCCGGACTGATTTCCGCCCCACCAGCTGGCGGGAAAGGCCTTTGGTGCCCCGCCAGCTGGCGCGGAAATGACTTTGCCGTGCGGCGCATGCGCGGGGGCGTCAGCGGCCGCTCACGGCATCCCCGCGCATGCGCAGTGGAGGGGGTCTCATCCGCCTCCGCCATAGTGGAGACCATGGCGAAGGAGGAAGGAAAAGAGTGCCCCCACGGCACAGGCCCGCTCGCGGATCGGTGGGCCCCGATCGCGGTCTAGGCCACCGTGGGGGCACCCCCCGGGGCCAGATCGCCCCGCGCCCCCTCCAGGACCCCGGAGCCCGCCCGTGCCGCCTTGTCCGCCGGTAAGAGAGCTGGTTTGATTCTCAGGCATTCCAGCAGCGGGGGGTCGGAGAATCCCGCCCCTCATTTCTCTTCCCAGGTGCTGTGTTGTTTTAGCACTTGGTTTTATTTTGATTTTCAGCGCTCGCAATTGTCTCTTATTGTGATGACCTGTGTGCTGGGAAAAGATTGTATTTTCTTTTTGTGCGATATCGGTTTAAGAGTTAAGTGGACTGTGGAGTATTTTGAAAGAGGGTTAATTGGGGGTTTTCTGCTCATGACATCATTAGGTTCCAAGAAATCTACATGTGACCCAGAACTATCATGGGGATGAACAGCTAAGAAGCAAAGGGAAATATAAAGCTAATTGCAGTGGGGTAGAGTCAGTCTGTTTTATTTTCTGCTTGGTAGTTCATTTGGATTTGGATTTATTGTCACGTGTACCAAGGTGCAGTTAAAAGTATTGTTCTGCGAACAGTCCAGACAGATTGTTCCATACATGAAAAACATAGGTCATACAATCAATACACAATGTAAATACATAGACATAGACATCGGGTGAAGCATACAGAGTGTAGTGCTACTCAGTAGAGAAGATTCGCAGAGAGATCAGTTCAGTCCATAAGAGAGTCATTCCGGAGTCTGGTAACACAGTTCAGAACGCATAATAATACCTAATAGTCTTTGAACAGATTGTGGTGTTGAAGCAAGGCTCTGAGAATAAAGCAGAGACTGTGTTACTGTGGGTGTTGTACAGTTAGAAAGAACAGAATATTGAAGATGGGAACATCGAAGGGTTATGAATTGGACAATACTCATTGTTGTTGTTGAGGTGATTCCAGAACCCACCAGATCATTGAAGAAAAGTCATATGGACTTGAAACGTTAACTCTGTTTCTTTCTCCACAGATGCTGCCAGACCTGTTGAGTTTTTCCATCATTTTGTGTTTTATTCCACCAGACCATTTAAATGGTCCATCGATTTTTCTTTGGTTGGCTTCATGGGATGCTTTTATTTTAAAAGTTATCAGTCTCTTCAGAGATCATAACATTACTTATTTATTGACTATACTCCCAGTATTCCATTTTTTAACAGCCATTGGAAAAACATACCAAGCTACTGAAATCAGCTTCTGTGGCAGAATGGGTCACATCCCTGTCTCTGGGCCAGAAGTTCTGGGTTCAAGTCCCACTTGAAACTACTATCGTGATATGGATGACCAAGTATTAAATTAGCCCGTAAATCCTCCCAATACTCCTGATGACAGGCATAAGAGCAGGAGAGTTTCCTGGTCAACCATGCTGCAGATGTCAAAGGCAAACCACTGCAGTATTTTGCCCAGTGTACTCATGATAAATCCAATGGAAGTCCATGGTCACCAACATGGTCATGGCATGGTGCCACAGTGGTTGGTGCTGCTGCCTCACAGTACCAGGGTTCAGGATTTAATTCTGCCCTTGGGTGACTGTGTGGAGTTTGCATTTTTACCCTGTTTCTGCATGGGTTTTGCCCCCCCCCCCCCCCCCCACATCCAAAGATGTGCAAGTTAGGTGGATTGGTCATACCAAATTGTCCCTTCGTGTCTTAAGATGTGAAGGTTAACTGGGGTTATGGGGACAAGATGAGGAAGTGGGCCTAGGTAGGGTGCTCTTTCGGAGGGTCGGTACAGACCCAATGGGCCAAATGGCCTTCTTCTGCATTGTAGATCAGACAGCATTCTGGAGCCCCAAAGCAAAGGGTTATTTCAAAATCTCATCTTTAACCCAGTTCTGCCCTCAATATTAGCAGACAGCCATTTAATTTATTTCAGTTATTTGACAGCCCACATCTATTCCAAATAAACTTTTGTAACATATGGCTGATTTGGTACATTTTAGTTGCTGGTTCTCTGATTTCACCCAATTAACACAGGGAAGGGACACATTTGAAATTGTCTGTAACTGAAAAACAATTGTGCACGCGGAATTCCATGGAAACAGTTACTTTAAATTACACCACCTACAGTTTCTGATACTGTAATACCAGACGGCTCTTAATCCCGAATGATTATTGCCACGAATGAAAATAGGTCACAGGTAAACAAATTCTCCATGGTGTTAATTTATGACTATAATTCATCCAGGGTCACATGTATTGTCGATTTAATTTTTCCCTGCAAAATATTGCAATGCTTTTTTACAATTCTACAAAAATATTTTATGTTGCTTTACATTTCATATGATCGTCGTTCAAATTGAAATTGACCGCGGAGGAAGATTTATTTGTGACAATGGAAATAACACCAATCAGAATCTGTCGGGCTTTATTTTGGTTGGAGACATGCTCAGTATTTTAATACATTGACCAACGCACTGTTGATGCTTTATGCGCACGTTGTACATTGTGTGTGAAATACTGGGGCCGCAAAGGTTTGAAAATTAAAATAGGGAATAGCATTGATTTTTATCATGAAAGAGTTTATCAGTAACGGAAAGAAAACCTTGTGGAATAAAACAAAACCATGAAGATGAGGCTGTACTGTTAGAAAGAGGTTGTGCAGTTACACATTCTGCTGCTACTTAGAATCTATACTGCTGCTCTTATTTACATAATGGGTGAAATGCATCATTCTCTTCCGAGGCCATGAAAAGCATCCATGAATGGGGCTTTGAAATAGCTATAAATTTTCAGGAAATTGTTGACAGGGGGCCTTACTTTATTTTCCCAGCCTTGCTTCAGCGCCAGCTTCACCCATCCTTTGGATAGACTGTAAGAAAACGCAGCCAGCCTTGCAATCACTGAGCCGTTTCCAATGATCGAGCCATTGCAGCGATTCAAATGAAGCAATTTGGCAGCTTAAATATTTCACATTCTGACTGCAGCCTTCCAAATGTGTAGATGATGACAAGCAAATGCAGTTCAATAATATGAACCATCTGTTCAGAAAGCTGCTACAATAGTGTTGAGGGAATCAATAAATCTGTGGCATCTTTTTGAACAGTGCATATATGAGCTGCACAATAACATTTTTGTAGTTTCTGGCAAGATTTAAATGAGAAGAAAGTATAATGATTGATTACCCACTTTAAGGGGTAGCAGCAATTCAATGACTGAAGATACACTTGTATATCAGGGGTAAATGTATTAAAGGCGCATGTTTTAGAGGGTGGGCTCCAAGATCTGCACCAAGCCCTGTACCAAGTTGGTGTTGGGTTCTTCTATTTTCCATGACATCTTGTGCAGGCTTTTTGACAAGCTTTCCAGTGCAGCAAACATTTGGTTATGTACGCTGGCCAGCCTTCTTCTGTAGTCTGTCTTCTCAAAATCTTCACCTGATTCTTCCACAACATTCAACCTCGCCCTTCAGCGAGTCAGCAACTGTGCTATCCATTCTCACTATCTTGTGCACATGTCCCCACTGTCTCACGATGTGCAGATTCCTCCTTTGTTCCAACCTTTCAAATAAGTGTAGTGTCAGTTCCCGAGCTTGTGGCAGTGAGTGTAATATTAAATGATGGCGTGCGTTCATCTTCGCTCCACTCTTCCTGTTCCTGCACTGACTTGGGAATTTCTAGTTCTTTGGTATTTGAAATTAAAAGAATAGATCATGGTGAGAGGAGAGTAGAAAGTAACAAAGGTTCACTTGCACCATCTACAGTTTGTGATTTTGAAGAGGGTGCAGTTGTGGGAGCAGTGGGAAAAGAAGAGGAATAGGTATTACGCAATTCCCACCATTGACTCCCTCCAGCCTCAGCGGTGTCCCTGGCCTCAGCAATGGCCTTCCAAATGACGGTAGCCACAGAGTCCTCCATGTTTACAGTTTGTCCTTCTCCAGTTCTTTCATGTTACCTCCTGTTGTACACGCCCTTCCTCTAAAGAAAGAGGCACATGTGGCAGTGAGTATTCTATAATAGGTTTGGGTAACATGGCTGTCATGACTGAATAGTTGCCAGTGCATGTCAACTATGAATGCAAGGCTTGCAAATGTGTGAAGGTTAGGTAAATAAGGTAAATAAAAAAGTTAACCATTGAATGATGAAAATGGTTGTCAGGTGGGTAATGGGAGTGTAGTGAATTGGTCAGTGGGTGATACTAGGGGTGCATTTGGTAGGCTATGCTATTGAAGATGAACTCACTTATCTTGACAACACATGCCAGATTGAGAAACATCTTCCAGCACTGCATCTAGATCCTTGGAGCAACACACTTGGTATTAACCTGCACCATTATTTATTCCCATTGCCTCCTGTATAAATGTCTGGGAAGCTTCCTGCAGCGCTCACAAACAATGCTGACCCCCCCCCCACCCCCCCCCCCCCCCCACTCCCACCCTCGACAGTACTCACTCCTTCCCCTTGGACAGTGTTCACCCCCAAACCTCCCACACACCCTCTCCCAACTCATTTTCTGGAATCCCTGGCTCCTGTCCATATTGTCAGAGAGTGAGGGGGCAAAAGGATTGAGCATTTTTGGGGGGTGAGTGGGCCTGAATATTGTTAGGGGTAATGGAAGCATGAGAACGCAGTCGAGGGCGAATGAGATGGCTGAACACAGTCGGGAGTGAGAGAAGGATGAGAGCAGTTTTGGGGGTGTGGGAGGGAGACGAACACTGTCAGGGATGAAGGGGGTTGAACACTGTCGGTGCGGGTGAGGGAGGGGTGGGCATTGTCATGGGTGAGATAAAATTAGCACTGTCAATGGGGTGAGACTATGCAAATTTTGGAGGTAGACAGCTCCAGGCAATCTTAAACCAACAAATTTTCCCTCAGTCTTGACCTGTTCATCCAAAGAATTGCAAGTGATTTGATTTAGTAATGCTGGTCATGGGATATTTAATAATTGTAGATACTAAAAATCACATTTTCTGCTGTGAAACAAAGCTGGAAATCGGGAAATTAACACAAGCGGCATGTAGGCACAGTGGTTAGCACTGCTGCCTCACAGCGTCAGGCACCCAGGGTCAATTCCAGCCTTGGGTTACTGTCTGTGTGGAGCTTGTACGTTCTCCCTGAGTCTGCGTGGGTTTCCTCAGGGTTCTCCGGTGCAAATCTAAATACTTCTTAAAAGTTGTGAGGGTTCCCGCCTCTACCACCCTTTCAGGGAGTGAGTTCCAGATTCTAACCACCCTCTGGGTGAAAAGGTTTTTCATCACATCTCCTCGAAACATCCTGCCCATTACCTTAAATCTATGCCCCCTGGTTATTGACCCCTACACTAAGGGGAAAGGTACCTTCCTGTCCACCCTAACTATGTCCCTCATTATTTTATACACCTCAATCAGGTCCCCCCTCAGCCTTCTCTGCCCTAGGGGAAACAACCCCAGCCTATTGAGACTCTCTTGATAGTTGAAATGATCCAGCCCAGGCAACATCCTAGTGAATCTCTTCTGCACCCTCTCCAATGCACTCATTTCCTTTCCATAATGTAGTGACTAGACCTACACATGGTACTCCAGCTGGGGCCTAACCAGCGTTTTATACAGCTCCAGGCTAATCTCCCTGCTGTGATATTCAATGCCTCGGTTAATAAAGGCAAGAATTCCAAAGGCTTTCTTAACCACCTTATCAACCTGTCCTGCTGCCTTCAGAAATCTGTGAATATGCGCATGTGGAGTGAATGGCCATTGGTGCATTGTGATGACGTGCACACAGGGGCCGAGATCTTCTCTTCTAGGGACTAATTCCCCATGCCGGCGGGAAAACCGGTGCCAACGACTCCGGCATCAAATGGACCCCAAGGTGAGGAATTCTCACCTTTCTAGGGGGCTAGGTTGACGCCGGAGGGGTTAACGCCGCTCCAGCCGGCACCGAAGGGACGGCGCGAGTTCGCGCATAGGCGGAACGGTCGTCGTGATTCTGCACATGCGCGGACATGCCGGCGTATTCTCGCGCATGCGCGGGGGGGGTTCTCTTCTCCGCGCTGGCCCCTGGGCAATATGGCAGAGCCCTACAGGGGCCCGGCGCGGGTGGAAGAAGTGCCCCCACGGAACAAGCCCGCCTGCAGATCTGTGGGCCCCTATCACGGGCCAGGCCACCGTGGCCCCCCCCCCCCCCCCTCCAGGGTCGGATCCACCCGTGCCTTGTCAGTAGTGTTGGTGTTCTCCCCAGCATGGGCGAACACAAGCATTCAAGAGCTGCTAAGATCTCTAAATAAACTATTTAATCTGTTCGTCCTTTGACATCATTTCCATACAACTATATGGTTGGATGAAAAATCGTTGAAGCTCATGACATTCATGACTCAAGTGGGCAGATATCGCTTTCCCCACATGCCCTATGGGATCTCCACAGGCAGACAGGTCTTCCAACAGTCTATGGAACTTCTCTTTGCTGGACACCCTTGTGAAATTGTCACTGATGACATGACAAGAATATGATACATGTTTATGTTTGGTTCTCGACAGAATCAGGAGCATACAGTTGAAGTTCAACCCTGCTAAATTCAGAGTTAGGGTCAACCAGCTCTATTGCATGGGCCACCTGCTTACAGGTGATGGTGTAAAGCCAGTTCCGGATAAGACGATGGCTATATGGCAAATGTCCACTCCTGAGGACAAGCATGTAGGGGGAGGAAGTGGCATAGTGGTATTGTCACTGGATTGGTAATTCAGAGATGCAGGGTAATGCTCAGGGGACCTAGGTTCGAATCCCGCCTGGCAGGTGGTGAAATTTGAATTCAATAAAAAAAATCTGGAATTAAAAGTCTAAAGATGACCATGAATCGATTGTCATGAAAACCTATCTGATTCACTAATTCGTTTAGGGTTGGAAACCTGTTGCCCTTATCTGGTCTGGCCTACACGTGACTCCAGATCCACAGCAATGTGGTTGACTCTTAAATGTGCTCAGGGATGGGCAATAAATGCCAACCCAGCTAGAAATGTCCACATCCCCTGAACAACTTTTTTTTTTTAATGCCCTGCAACGCTTCCTTGGTGTGGTGAATTATTTATCTAAGTTCATTCTCTGCAGGGTGACATGGTAGTGCAGTGGTTAGCACTGCTGCTTCATGGTGCCAAGGACCCGGGTTTGATCCCGGCCTCGGGTCATTGTCCGTGTGGAGTCTGCACATTCTTCCCGTGTCTGTGTGGGTCTCACCACCACAACCCAAAGATGTGCAGGGTAGGTGAATTGGCCACGCTAAATTGCTCCTTAATTGGAAAAAAGGAATTGGGCGCTTTAAATTATTTTTTAACGTTCATTCTCTGCTACACTGAAGTGACTGAACCCCTCTGTCAGCTTTTTCACCAGATGTTGAATGGTGTTGGCAGGAGTATCACACTGCGGCGTTCAACAAACTTCAACATTCGAACACCTATCACGTATCACACCTTCCAGCATGGAATTGCCGCAGTCTGTACCCAGAATGACAGACCAGTCGCCTTTGCATCACGGGCACTTACTGACACTGAAACTCATTATGCCCTGATCGAAAAGGAACTCCTTGCCTTAGTTTTCACATGTCAGATATTTCATGACTTCATCTATGGCTGCCCTACCAATGGAACTGATCACCTGCTGCTTATAACCATAAGCCTCTACAAACTGCATCATCACACCTGCAGCGAATGATGCGCAAGCGCCAATGTTACAAACTCAGTGTCCTCTACAAGCACAGTAAGAGCTATACTTCACAGTAGCCATACCTCTCCAGGGCTTATCTACCCACCACTGACCAGGCAGATTGAGAGGGGACATTGACATGATGACTATTGAAGCATTGTCATCCCATGGAATCGGCAAACCCAAAGCTGTCCTACAGGACGATCACACATGCAGGCAATTCCCAATCCACCACCGCTCTCTTCAGCCTGGCTGAACTCGTTCTATCTCTCAACAACTTCTCCTTTAACTCATCCCACTTTATCCAAATTAAAGGTGTAGCAATGGGTACCCACATGGGTCCTAGCGACGCTTGCCTTTTTAATGGGGTATGTGGAACATACCTTGTTCCAGGCCTACCCGGGTCCCTTCCCACAACTCTTTTACCGGTACATCGATTACTATTTTGGTGCCGCTTCATGCCCTCGTCCGGATCTGGAAAAATTCATCAACTTTGCTTCCAGTTTCCACTCCTCCATCACTTTCACCTGGTCCACCTCAGACACTTCCCTTCCCTTCCTTGACCTTATTGGCTCCATTTCAGGCAATAGATTATCTACTAATATCTATTACAAGCCCATTGACTCCCACAGCTATCTGGATTACATCTTTTCGCACCCTAAACCCTTAAAAGAACGTCATCCCTTTCTCTCAGCTCCTTCGCCTCCGTCGCATTTGTTCCGATGATGCCACTTTCCAAAGAGATGCTTGAAAATGTGTTCATTACCAACTTTTATAGATGCACCATAGAAAGCATCCTATCGGGCGGCATCACAGCCTGGTATGGCAACTGCTCGGCCCAGGACCGCAAGAAACTTCAGAGAGTCGTGAACACCGCCCAGTCCATCACACGAACCTGCCTCCCATCCATTGACTCCATCTACACCTCCCGCTGCCTGGGGAAAGCGGGCAGTACAATCAAAGATCCCTCCCACCCGGCTTACTCACTCTTCCAACTTCTTCCATCGGGCAGGAGATACAGAAGTCTGAGAACACGCACGAACAGACTCAAAAACAGCTTCTTCCCCGCTGTTTCCAGACTCCTAAATGACCCTCTTATAGACTGACTTCATTAACACTACACCCTGTATGCTTCATCCGATGCCAGTGCTTATGTAGTTACATTGTATATGTTGTGTTGCCCTATTATGTATTTTCTTTTATTCCCTTTTCTTCTCATGTACTTAATGATCTGTTGAGCTGCTCGCAGAAAAATACTTTTCACTGTACCTCGGTACACGTGACAATAAACAAATCCAATCCAATCCAATCATTCTTCCTCAACCGTGATTTCCCACCTACAGTTCTTGACAGGGCCCTCAACAGAGCCCGGTCCATCTCCCGCGCCACTACCCTCGCCCCCTTCCCTCCTCCCAGAACAAGCATAGAGTCCCCCTCGTTTCACCCCACCAGCCTCCGTATGCAAAGCATAATCCTCCGCCATTTTCACCAACTCCAGCGTGAAGCCACCACCAAACACATCTTCCCTTCACTCCCTCTGTCAGCATTCTGCAGAGACCGTTCCCTTCGAGATAATCTAGTCCAGTCCTCCACCATACCCAACACCTCTCCCATCACCCATGGAACCTTCCCATGTAATCGCAGAAGGTGTAACACATGCCCATTTACCTCTTCCATGCTTAACATCCCAGGCCCAAAACACTTATTCCAGGTTAAGCAGCATTTCACTTGCACCTCTTTCAAGTTGGTCTATTGCATTTGCTGCTCCCAATGTGGTCTTCTCTATATCGGAGAGAACAAACGTAGACTGGGTGATCGCTTTGCTGAGCACCTTCGGGCTCTGCGCATTCATAACCCTGACCATCCTGTTGCTTGCCATTTCAACACAAGACCCTGCTCCCATGCCCACATGTCTGTCCTTGGCCTGCTGCAATGTTCCAGTGAAGCTCAACACAAACTGGAGGAACAACATCTCACCTTTCGGTTAGGCACGCCGGTCTTAACATCGAATTCAACAACTTCAGATGATTAGTCTACCTCACCTCGACCACTTTGTTTTCATTCCATTTCATTTTAACTGTCTTTTTCCTTTTATCTCTTTGTGTCTTTTTATATATATATATATTTCCCCCCCAACTTATCCCCCTCTCCTTACCTTTTGTCCCCTTTGCTTCTCCCCTTCACCCCCTACATCTCTCACAGTTTACCCTCTGATTTTAGTTTCTCTGCTGTTTGGCCTTTCGCAACATTTATTCTCTCTGGGGACTGCCATTAGCACTCTTTTCCCTGGGTTTCTGTGACAATGACTCATATTTCATTCCCTCACTCCACAATATAAATATCTCCTATTTTCTATGTCTTTTAGCTTTGACAAACTCGAACCGTTAGCTCGTTTCTCTCCTTACAGATGCTGCCAGCCTGCTGAGATTTTCCAGCATTTTTCTCTTTTGGTTTCAGATTCCAGCATCTGCAGTAATTTGCTTTTATACACATGCAGGCAGCTCCATGATGACATTATGAAAGACTAGCCAGCGTCATCAAAGGAGATTCCCCATAAGCTCTGCATCTTCTACATTAGTTGAGAGGAGTTAACCGTGTGAGACAGGCTGATACTGCATGGCCAGAGATTTGTCAACCCTACTTCTCTGCAGAGGTATTACACCCAGCAACTCCATCAAGGGCACCCTGGGATGGAAGCAACAAAGTCTAGGGCACAGGAAACCATGTACTGCCCCTCAATGTACGGTGAGATAGACAGGGAAGTCTCCAGATGTGCACCATGCATCTCGCTGAAGTTTCATCAAACCAAAGAACCGCTGTACCTCCATAAGGTCTCAGACTTTCCATGGTCACTCATGGCAGCAGGTATATTCGAATGCAATGGGAAACAGTATCTGATCCTTGTCGACTTATACTCAGGCCGGTAGAGTCATTGATGGGCAGCACGGTAGCCTTGTGGATAGCACAATTGCTTCACAGCTCCAGGGTCCCAGGTTCGATTCTGGCTTGGGTCACTGTCTGTGCAGAGTCTGCACATCCTCCCCGTGTGTGCGTGGGTTTCCTCCGGGTGCTCCGGTTTCCTCCCACAGTCCAAAGATGTGCGGGTTAGGTGGATTGGCCATGATAAATTGCCCTTAGTGTCCAAAATTGCCCTTAGTGTTGGGTGGGGTTACTGGGTTATGGGGATAGGGTGGCGGTGTTGACCTTGGGTAGGGTGCTCTTTCCAAGAGCCGGTGCAGACTCGATGGGCTGAATGGCCTCCTTCTGCACTGTAAATTCTATGATCTATGGTTACAGCACGGAAACAGGCCCATCGGCCCAGCTGGTCCATGCCACCCAGTTTCTATCACTAAGCTAATCTTGCCTGCATTTGGCCCATATCCCTCTATACCCACCCTGCCCATGTAACTGTCTAACTGCTTTTTAAAGGACAAAATAATACCGGCCTCTGCCACTGCTTCTGGTATGAAGTTGATCATCTGCCTGACATGAAAAACAACACAGTCATTGGAAAGCTGAATAGAAACTTTGCTGCACATGACATTCCCCAGAGGATAATGACAGACAGTGCCCGGCAATTTCTCTCTAGGGTGTTCAAGGACTTTCATCACACGTGGAACTTTGAACACATCACAAGTGGTGCCTCTACCCACTGTCAAATGGTTTGGCAGAGCAGACAGTACGCTCAGCAAAACAACTCCTCAAAAAAGGCCTCCTTGACAACACAGGCCTCTACGTTTCAATACTCAGTCTGCAAGATTTGCCAGGACAGGGCTGCTCTTGTCAGAAGAGAAAATGTTCTCAGACACACCAGAACCATGCTTCCTGTCACCAAGGCCCTTCTGCAACATAAAGTGGAAACAAATATGGGTAGACCTCCCATAAAATAGTGACAAAAGGGGAAAAGGTACTATGATCACCAAACCCACAGACTCTGCACTTTAGAATCAGGCCATACAGTCAGAATGCAGACCACACACAGCCATGACAAATTGGCAGTGATCCACAGCCATACCCCCAACAAAACAGCTATGTGGTTGCCTCAAATGGTCCTTCTACATCAGGAACTGACATCGCCTGTTACAGATATCTGAACCAGCACCACCACTGCCACAGAGTCCAACATACCAAATCTGCAGTCTGTGCCCCGTGCACCAGTGGACATGAAGGCCCCTTTAGATAGCAATGTAACAAGCCCTGCAGCCTCTGTACACACCCCAGAAATGCCTGAGGCCATCTGACTGGTGGACGACAAGCCGAGAGTACCCTAAAACACAACCACCCAGCACAATTTTACTCTCTGGGAACCTGTGCAGACCAAACCCACAGCTCAAAGACTATGTACTGACTTAGAATACATATGGACCATTTAAAAATAGGGTGGGGCATGGAAGAGATGTGATGGGTTTTACACCAGATGCAGCAGCCAATGTTTGTGCTCTGTACATTGTAAATAGTTAATGGCTTGTTACTACCAGCCAACATTGTCATATGTCCCAACTAAAATAGGGACGATGTAGGTTGAGTGGTCATTGGTACATCATGATGGCGGGCACACAGGAAGTGACGTGTCAGTAGCCTGGGAGCTGTTGCCCAGCACAGGCAGACAAACAGCATGTAAGAGCTGCTAAGATCTCTCATTAAACAGTTTAACCTGTGTGCCCTCTATCATCATTCCCATACAACCCAATAACTTTACAGGTCAGAGCTATTCTGACAATAATTGTAAAACTTGGGCCAATATCTCGTAAGTACATACTTTAATCCAAAATTCCAAACAGCACTCTCCCTCTTCTACTTTTAATTTAACTCATAACTTTCTTTTGTTTACCAGTGATCTTCCAGACCTCTCTGATCTGGGCAAATTACGTGAATCATTTAAACCCTCTCTAGCGACCTCACAGACAGACTAACTTCTCAAGACGTAGTTAATGAGGCCCCCCCCGTTACTTAACTTTTAACACCTCACATTATGGCTTCACTGACATAACATGGGTAGGAACCAGGTACTTTATACATTAAGTCATCGGCTCTACTGGTGGTCAAGTTGAGCAGTAGTATCTTTCCAGGCTGATTTGTTTGAACCAGACATTTAAAACATACAAGGGTCAAGTTTAACTCTTTCCACCACCTATTGACAACCTGCAGAACAATTCCACATAAGAATTAAACAGTATGATCTGGAGAGAAAAAAAAGGATCTCACTTCTGATTTCTAACCTGTAACCTCAGCTGGAAAGTGTATCTGAGCAGACTCTGCAGCGTCAGAACTCTCAGCTGAGACATGTTGGATACATAGAACATACAGTGCAGAAGGAGGCCATTTGGCCCATCGAGTCTGCACCAACCCACTTACGCCTTCACTTCCACCCTATCCCCATAACACAATAACCCCCCCTTACCTTTTCTGGACACTAAGGGCAATTAATCATGGCTAATCCACTTAGCCTGCACATCTTTGGACCGTGGGAGGAAACCGGAACACCCGGAGGAAACTCACGTAGACACAGGGAGAACGTGCAGACTCCGCACAGACAGTGACCCAGTGGGTAATCGAATCTGGGACCCTGGCGCTGTGAAGCCACAGTGCTAGCCACATGTGCTACCTTGCTGCCCACATGGTTATGATTGTCTCATGAAGAGGTCTAGAGGCTTGTACGGTTGAAAAATGCTGTTTATTACTAACACCTAACTGTATGCATGTACACAGGATACAATCTTGACTAGGTGCCATCTTCATGCCAACATCTACCTGACGCACTCCTACACTTGACTACTCACATGTGACTCTCTACTACTCACATGTGACTCTCTATATTATAATGTGGGCAGTACTGTTTCTCCAGTCCCACACTAACCCTTACAGCCCTAACACTGCAATTCATCCCCATGGTCAGGCAGCCTGTTGATGCTCACTGTTTAGACTTAACAAAAATAGCCAAATGTAAGACATGCTAAAGGGTGCCTGAGGAAAATAATCAACACCTTAGGGAATGACATTTGATGGCTCAGAGCATTTATTCTGTGAATCACTGAGCCAGATAGAGCAGGAAAGCCCCAGGTTTCTGAGCCAAGTATTCTTAATCAGAGTGGTGCTCCTACAACTGAGCTTCCAGTTGAATCAATGATACCAGCTGCATTTGGGCATCAAATAAGAACAAAACTAAACTCTACAGTGCTTTCAGTTAGCCCGATATTGGTTAAGCTCATCAATGCTCACTTGGAAGAGATATTGGAGGAACGCTGCATGGATGAATTATACTCCATTAAGTAACCACTATCTTCAGCAGAAGAGATGATTGCCAGCAAGCAAAAGAACACATAGTAGCTGTCAAAATTGACAGATTTATCTTCCTCCGAAAATTGATTAAAACTGAGATCACAGAGTTTCAAACATCATTGTTCTCAGTTACACATCTCCCTTCAATGCACTCAAATTCCTCCATGGCCACCCCTTCCTTCCCCATTATCTCCTTCAGCCATATTCTGGTCTCAAATATAAAACACTGAAAACAATAACAGATAAAAGTACGGATCTCACATAACACTTTACATTTTTCTTGTAATTTAATTGGTGCTTTGCTCAGACACTATATAATTGTGGCTTTCATGGGTACTGTTTTATGATTATTATTTTACTGTACGTGCAAGTAAATATTAACCAAAGGCTATATGGAGCAAGATGTAATTGCAGGATACAAACTGAATTTGCCATATTTCAGCCCGTTGTTTTTCTAAAGAGCAGTCACACCAAAAAATGCAATACCTGGAATGTCTGCAAGCATGATCACAGAGTTAGTAGACTGATAGTAATTGCTTTCTGTTTCAGTTCTTGTTTAAATCAGATGTAGTAAGCTTGACCTGCAGAGGTAGGTGCCATCATAGTAATTACGAGCATCATTATATGCCAGGATAACTTTCAGGTTATGGATTTCAAAGGAATCCATAATTCAATACAGTGATTATTAGCTTACTGAACCTGCCGTCACTATATATAGATATTCTTCTTTATTTGTTCATGGGCTGTGAACGTCACTGGCAATGTCAGCATTTACGGCCCATCCCTAATTTGCCCTTGAGAAAATGATGATGGGCTGCTTATTTCAACTATTGTAGTCCACGTGGCGTAGGTAGACCTACGCTGATGTTAAGTAGTGAGTTTCAGGATTTTGACATGGAATGTACATTGTGAATACCCTGGGCAGGATTCTCCTTTCCGGGGACTAAGTCCCCACGCCGGCAGGAGAACCGGCGCCAACCACCCTTGCACCAACAGCCCCTGAATTCTCTGCATTTTCGGGGGCTAGGTGGACGTCGGAGGGGTTGGGGCCGCTCCAACCGATGGTGAAGGGACTGCGCGTATTTGCGCATGCACCGAATGGCCGGCGTGATCTCGCGCATGCGCGGAACTGCCGACGTGGTTCCGCGCATGCGCAGACCGGCTGCCGTATTCTGGCACATGAGCAGGGGGTTGTCTTCTCCACGCTGGCCATGGCGGAGCCCGACAGGGGCCGGCGCGAAAGGAAGGAGTGCCCCCATGGCACAGGCCCGCCCGCAGATCGGTGGGCCCCGATCGTGGGCCAGGCCACCGTGGGGGTCCCCCCCGGGGCCGGATCCCCCCACACACCCCCAAGGACCGCACCAGCTGACATACCTTCCAGGTCCCGCCGTGTGGGACCATGCCTAACCCACGCCGGCGGGACTGGCCAAAAACAGACGGCCGCTCGGCCCATCGGAGCCCGGAGAATTACGGGGGCGGCCGCTGCCAACAGCCCCCGCCCACCGTGGCGTGAACCCCACCCCCGCCCGATAACCAGCACTGGAGAATATGGCAGCTGGCGTCGGAGCGGGATTCGCGCCGCCCCCCGGGGATTCTCCAACCCGGCGGGGGGTCGGAGAATCTCGCTGCAAAAGTTTTGAAACTGCGTTGAGACATCTTAGAGTGGAACACGCTTCATGGAGAAAAGGTGGAATTTATTGCACTTTATGTAACATTCAATTTGAAATGTTTTGGAATGCACTCTTACAAATGTTATGAATAAAGTATATTTTTGGAGTAAAAAAAACATGTGGAATAAACTTCCAGATAAAGTAACAAGGCGAAAAGTCTGGTATCATTTCACCAAGGTTATTTGAGGCACATCCCCTCTTTCTGACCCAGTAAAACACTAACTTGCAGTAAGGTTCCAACTGTTTGCACTCCCTGATATATTACCTTCACAACAGCAATTCAGTGACAGCATGATGTGATTATAATACTGCACTACATTGACCATCAGGTGTTCTGTAGTCAGCATCTTCCAAGCCCGCCGTCTCTACCCCACTGAGAAGATCATGGGCTGCAGCAAAAGGAACAGCCCCACGTGCAAATTCCCCTCTGAGTCACATACAACAACAACTTGTATTTCGAAAGCACCTTTAACATGATAAAAGGCTTCAAGGTACTTCACAGGAGCGTTATAAAGCAAAGTTTGACACCAAGTTTCATAAGACAGTATTAGGAAAGATGGTCGAACCTTGTTCAAAGTGGTAGGTTTTGAGGAACATCTTAAAGGAGGAATTGCATAGAATTTACAGTGCAGAAGGAGGCCATTCGGCCCATCGAGTCTGCACCGGCTCTTGGAAAGAGCACCCTACTCAAGTCCACACCTCCACCCTATCCCCATAGCCCAGTAACCCCACCCAACACTAAGGGCAATTTTGGACACTAAGGGCAATTTAGCATGGCCAATCCACCTAACCTGCACATCTTTGGACTGTGGGAGGAAACCGGAGCACCCGGAGAAAACCCACGCAGACACGGGGAGAACGTGCAGACTCCTCACAGACAGTGACCCAGCGGGGAAAGAGAGGTTTAGGGAGGGAATTTCAGAACTTAGGGCCAAGGCAATGGAAAGTGTCATCACCAACAGTGGAGTGATTAAAATTGGGTTGTTGAAGAGGCCAGAATTTGATGGTGCAGGTATCTCAGAGGTTTGTTGCTCTGGAGCAGATTACAGAGGTAGGGATGGGTGAGGCCATGGAGGGTCTAAAAAGCATGGATGAGAATTGCAAAATCGGGTTGGTGCTTAACTGAAAGTCAGTGTAGATCATTCAACACAGAGTGATGGATGAGCAGGACTTGGCAATTGTAAGGGGATGGACAAGCAGATTTTTGGATATCCCCAAGTTTTTGGCGGGTGGAATGTGGGAGGCTGACCCAGCAGTGCATTGGAATAGTCGAGCCTACAGGTAACAAAAAGCATGGGTGAATGTTTCAGGTGCAGATGATCTGAGGCAGGGATGGAGACAGGAAATGTTAAGCAGCTGAAATAGACAGTCTCAGCGATGGTGGGAAGTGTATCACCGAGTCAATCTACAGGAAAGGTTCTTCACTGAAGAATAATAGATTCCAGGAGAACACGTCAGGCACGTGTTACTTGCTGATTTATACCCTATCTGTCATGATATGCAAACATGCAGCTAATGAACACATAGAATAGGACACGATCAATGAGCAGTCAGGACACTCAGGGGTGGTATCTCACTATAAAAGGGATGAGGCACTCACACCCCACCTCTTTCCACAGACCAACATCTACAGAGTGAGACAGGGTGTATCCTCAGCATCGCACGCCAGCACATGGCTTAGAGCAAGGCTGGTTCAGTGAGACTGAGTTACTACATTTAGATTAGCAGAGAGTTGAACTCATTGAGAACTGTCCTAATAGTTCAATAAAACACATTGAACTCACTTCAAAGTCTGGAGCATCTTTTACTCAAACCTGCATCAAGTGGCAGCTTGTGTTATTCCAGATTACATAACACAACACTATCTATCCATGCTTACTTGCATCACTTCCTTTGAGGATGCATAGCAAACAATTACATATTCAGCAGTTTGATATTCAGAATATTAAATTACATGCACTACAAAGCAATATCGCAACATTGTCCTTCTCCAGTGTTTTTCCGGTTTCCTCCTGGATTGCACCACCTCCTCCTGTTCAGCGAGGAATTGTTTCACGTGGGCATTTAGAGTTTGGCTGGCTGGAAAACGCTTTTGTAAGATTCACTTTTCAGATGGTGTCGATGTCGAAAGATGAAGTAGGCACACAAGAGTTTGAGCCAGTGCTGTAGGTGATGGTACAAAATCTTCCAGCAGAGTGAAGTAAGATGGGTCCTGCCTGAACAGAACCGACTTCTTTGTGGTTTGTCATTCAGATGGTAAAAACTGAAAACTGGATGTGCAACCCAGAAATGTCATATATAAACTGTTTGAAGGGCCAAAGTCTGAGTCATGTGACCTCCATCACAATGACTTCAAGAGGAATGTTTATCCAGCGTCCGGCATTGGCTCTGTTTTCAGGACTGATAATGTCTCAGATATTCGGGGTTGAAAGGGTCAACATTTATGTTGAGGGTCTGGCGTTTGGACGGGCATTATCTCAGTAGACTCGCTGACTCCACTAGTAAGTTGGCCTATCGAATGCAAATGGAATTCCTGAAGGCCCCTTTGAAATTGTCCGAGGTTGTCTGTTAGTAGCTCCCTATGCATAATGAGGTGTGACATTCCAGAAGCTGAGAAGATAATTATTTTGTTCTGGAGAAAAAGTTCAGTTTAAAAATAGAAAATGGCAGTAAGGATAAAGTTTTTAAATATATGCAGTGTTGGTTTTTTTCCCCCATGTTTCAGGAAGCCGACAGCTATTTTTCCGTCCTGTATGCTGTGTTTGTACTTGTTAGGATTAAATTTCATCTGCCGCTGTTCTGTCTACTTATATGGTTCTGTAACCTCTGAGTGATTTATTTTGCTGTAACTGTCTTCTAGTTTGGTGCTATCTGCAAACTTGGCTGATGTGTGGAAAACTTCTGAATCCAAGGGCAGGATTGTCCATTAATGGGACAAAGTGCGATGGTGGGCAACTCCAGCGGCACCTTTTCCACTGTCCAGAATGGCGGTCCCATTCTGTGCTTGGAAAGTATTAGTTATGCACAGGCAAGTTCAGCTCTGAATCACCTGGTGGGCCGACAGCTGATTCGTTCACCTGCTATCAGCTGGCAGGTTCAAAGGTTCTGACACCATATCTAAATACCAATCCAGCACACTCATATCTCTCTCTAGCGCACCTGTCTGGAGACCGTCGAACATGTCAGGAAGCCAGAAGCAAAAGGTGAGTAACCTCAAGTAACCGCCAAGGCCTCGAGCCCCTTATTTAAGGAGTCCAGGCCCACAGGCATGTGCTCTATCCAAGGGATGGCTCAACGGAGCACACCAACCTCATGTCTCCAGGCTGGGATACCATTGCCAGTATGTCAGCGTGGCTGGCACCTGCCCACAAAGGACCATACAGGAAATGGAGGAAGCAGATGAATGATCTCATCTACTCCACCACGGTCTCAGCTACCTCTGCTAACAAACACTCACATGGCATCAGTTGCTCAAACAGCTAATCTCTTTAGATCTCGCAGATTAATGCGGGGGGGGGGGGGACGCATAACAACACTTACTCTCTCAATAAGACTTTCACAACACCACCATTCCATCTGTCTTGTTGCTCACACTCCATTCTCTGTCCCTTCCAGGTAGGACACGCCACACACACATGCATTTCATGTAACCCCTGCTCCATCCCGTGATCATATGTTTTTCCTTTGCCTCCATACAGGCCAAACACGTGCACAACAAGCCTGAGTCTGGACCAGGAGAAAGAAGGCAGAGACCCTCACCCTCAATGAGTTCGAAGAGGCTGCAGCAGAGCTTGTTGGCAAGGACCAGGATCACTTGGTCTCTCCCAACAACCTAGTATGGATCTCAGCTCCATCATTTCACCGGTTCCTGCAATTCACAGTGAGTGCCATGTACTTTGAATTAGCGAAACTCATCCACTAAAACTGACCTTTTGTATCTTTTTAGGTACCAGCAGACCAAGGCAAACTAGCCAAGTGTGCAGCACTCTGAGGCCCTGAAGCATTTTGGAGGATGAGGGGGCTCAGGAATAACCCTCACAGCGCTCACCACACCCTCCACCAGCGCAGAGCCACACCTCAGAGGGGTGGAGTTCAAGGTTAGTCTCAGGGTCACTTTCTAGGGAACACCTACTGCACTCAGAGGCAGGGACAACCCAGTTCTCAAGCACTTGGAGGGCTGTTGGAGACTAGCCACTCACTCAGCTCCAGTCAGATGATGACCCTCTGGAAGTGGCTGCCAGTTCACTGGTGAAGATGCAAAGCCAGACAACAGAACATCGAGCAGATTGTCGAGAGTCCCGCAGCAGGCTAGAGCGCAAAATAGAGGAGTCTGTCTGTTTTCTGTCTGCTGTCCTGGCTCCAACATTCGAGAACCTCAAAGCCACCATGGGAAGGTTGGCGACCACAATGGAAATCTTGGCCCAGCAGCTTTTGTGTTCGGCCCTGCGCTCCATGGCCTCACACATTGATGAGCACCATCAGGATGTAGGCCACATGCGATGAGGACCCTTGACATCTCTGCAGGAGTCTGGCCGGGGCCCATTGGCACCCACAGGAAGGATGCGGATCAGCTGGAAACCCTGGAGGCCTCCACTCCAGAAACCCCAAGGGTGCGCAGCTGCTCAGTGTCCCCTCTGCCTGTGCGCACACCAACTCCAGCAGTGCAAGACGCCTAGGATGCTTCAGCCCCTGAGCAGGAGACCTTTATGAGTCTGGGCCCCTCCAGGTCTCGGGCCACGTGAGGATATCCACCAAGGTCATCATAGGCATCAGAATGTAGCAGTCAGCAGGCAGCCCCGGCTGCAGATGTCAGGGCTGCACCTGGTGGTAGGGTTAGGAAAGTTAAAAAGTTTCAAAGTCACTTTAGCATCACGGGTGCTCTATCTCTGTGAATAAATTGCAATTTTTGAAAACCATTCCTATAGGTGAATGCAATGGTTAGATGAAAGCGTTTTGGTTTGGATCCTCTTATTCTGAGGTTCAGTCTGCCTCAGGCTCAGAGTGTCCTCTTTTTAGATTAACACTCATGTGATGTTAACCTCAGTGCAACTTGTTATCGTCTCTTTTGTGTTTTCAGGGAGATGTGTGTAATTCTTTATTTGGAGTGTACGATAAGTGAATTCTCATAAGTTCATAAGATATAGGAACAGAATTAGGCCATTTGGCCCATCAGGTCTGCTCTGCCGTTCGATCATGGCTCATCTTCATCCTGGCCTTAACTCCACCATCTTGTCCATTTCCCATAACCCTTCAGCCCATTACTAATTAAAAATCTGTCTTACTCCTCCTTAAATTTCCTCACTGCTGCAGCATCCATCGCACTCTGGGGTAGAGAATTCCACAGATTCACAACCCTTTGGGAGAAGTAGTTTCTCCTCAACTCTGTTTTAAATTTGCTACCTCTTATCCTAAGGCTATGGCCTCTCGTTCTAGAATGCCCCACAAGGGGAAGCATCCGTGCCACGTCTACTTTATCCAAACCTTTTATCATCTTGCATGCCTTTATACTATTAGTCCTCCAGGGATAGCGGTAGATGAGGAGGGCTCATCAGATATGTGCGTACGTCTCAGTAATAAAAACTGGAAAGCGAGTCTTGACTTCTTCAATTCCAATTTTGTGTTTATAATCACTTCTCATCCAACACCACAGGGCTACCTGTACCCTCTTCATAAGTATGCACAGTCTGTCAAACAACCAGTGTGGTCTATTAAACAATTAAAGCTCCAGTTCTTACTTAAGCATTGGAGAACATGAACTCTTTCCAAAAAATGTGACTGCGCATTTGAGCTTCCTAACTGATAGTGTCCCAACCCAAAATGTGTGCTTTAGGATGAGAGCACTATGCTGGTCCGCATTTCCTTTATGACAGTGTTTGCATCCTTACATGGTGTAGGAAGCACCTAGTCTTGACTCATATCACTGTACTTCCTTGGTGGAGTGAGCACATTAGCAGGACACCAGTGACCACAGCTAATCATGTGCTCTTAAGGCCCAAATGTGAATGCAGGACCCATCCTCTCAGCGATGGTGTGGCTATTCCTTCAGAAGTCAGGAAATGACTTGGAAGGCTAGAGGAGGTGTCTCTTGATGATCAGATTTAGTTTTATTCCTGTGATGATTGATAACTGTATAACTGTACCTTTAATGTGATGATCCCTTTAAGACTGGGTTTGGAACCCTGGGGGACTCTGCCTCCGGCTCCGCCCTCCCCCAGGGAACTGTATATAAGGTAATGTTCAGTGGGCAGCGTGCAGTGAGCACACTTCTCGGCAGCTGTCTGGTTCTCTGCTAATTAAAGCCTTTGAATTATCAATCTTCTCTCTTGAGTCGTAATTGAGGGTATCTCAATTCCTCTTGGAATCTTTCAGCTGTTTGGGTATCACAGGCATGCCTCCCACATCTCCCCTCCTCTATAGCTCATGCCATCCTTTACCAACCATCACCTTCATCTTCCGAGGAAGGCTCCTCCTCCTTCACTTCACCCTCTTGCAGAGTCTCACCTCTCAGATTGTGAAGGGCACAACAAACTGTGATCATGCAGCAAACACTCTCTGGTGTCTATTGCAGGGTGGATGTGGCTATACAGGCTCCGAGGTAGCATCCCTTCATTTTTGTCAACAATAAGGGCTTCCATTCCATCAACGTGATGATGAACAATCCAGGCACCTGAACCGCATCTTCAGAACTCTTATCGTCTGCTATATGAGGGAGCATGTGGTGACATGAACAGCGTTAGACCTTTCCTCAGCTGGAGTTTGACGGAAACGCACCAGAATCATTAATCAGTATATGGGTGGGTAGCCCTTATCCCCAAACAACAATCCCTGCCAACATCCTTGCCCTCAAAGATCCCAGGCACCTGGGACTGACTGCGGATGTAGGAGCCAGGGCAACTTCAAGAGAAACCTGCACAAATATGCGTTGATGGAATGGACTCCCTTGTGGTTGATAAAAATTAAGGGTTGACACCAGGGAGCCTGTGCAGCCGTATGCTACCAGCAATGGTGAGAAACCTGAAATAGCTGCAAAGACCATGAATCCCTGAGCCTGGCTACCCTCATCCAGAGGAAAGTTCACATAATGATGGACCTTCAGTCACCTCCCTTAGGCAGTGATATTTTGCCAACTGAGAAATTCCATACAGATCTCCAGTTGACAACTGGAAAGATCCATGGGCAAATAAATTGGGTGCTGCTGTCACCTTCAGGGTCAATGGCAGGGTGTAGCCTCCAAACCCACGTTATGTCTTCTCAGAGCGTGTGATATATGTGGCAGAAGAGATCTCTGGACATTCGTAGCCTTTCCCGACACTGCCTCCCATTCATGTGTAGGTAGAAGACTTATCAATAATAGGCCCTCAGTGTGATGAGTCATCTTCACTGTCTGGGCCTCTGTTCCTCAGCCTCCTTTCGATGCTCAGGCTTCTCCTGCCCATGTCCTCTATGTAGTGCCTCCTGCTGGAGCTGCACCCACCACGCCTAATGAGGATTTTGAGAAAAGCTGCCTGGACCACTGGAGCCATTCTCACTTTTGCCTCCTCTCTGAAAAGATGTATTGAAGACCAGAATGGTTAAAGACTGCAAAAAAGATAGGTGTGAATGAGAGACCTGTGGGTGAAGTCGTGTAGCTAAGCTTTGGCAGCTCAGATTGCGTTGTTCCTCATGCTATGTTAACCCCAGGACTCTAGCACACACATAGAGGTTAGCAGCCATCCATTCCATAGATGGGAAATCTGGAGCCTTGTGTGTTTGGGAACTTGTGAATTATATGACTGAACCAATAAAGCTCTGAACTTCGCTCTTTGGTTTGACATAAATATGAGCTTTTGGTTACTCACGGTGAATGAATTAAATCCGTTTGGCCACTGATGAATGGCATTAATCGATAACTTGTGACTCCCCTTCACTGATGGGATGACAGAATTGATTCAGCTGTGCCCTCTTCATTATAGCCTTCACGCTCCAAGGCTGCATTCCTGCCTTCCACTATGTAGCTCTGGAAACTTTAATGTGAGCCTATTGAGTTGTGCCTATCCCTTTAAAAGCACAAAATTAATATTCTGGCTTGGGGTTTCTTCCTGGTCAATGGGTCCCTGTCCTGTATAATTGACCTGGCTCCTGTCATTATGGTGATGGACATCTTTCCATTTTGCAGCTGGATTGTCTACACTCTGTGGCTCCTGTTTGCCAGCCCCTGAACTTAAATGGAAGCCTTGACATAGTTTTTGTTTTCAAAGATCACTATGGACAACAGTGACCTTCATAAACCACTACAGCCCCAACTTATAAAGTTTTCTTATGAATAATCCCTAATGTGTCACAATAACAAGACCCCACTTTGTTTTCTAGAGTCTGCTTGCATCCCCTTCCAGTAATAAATGTGCCATCCCTTAGACCTCCTTGTTTGTCTGCATTTGTTGGAGTACAGCTTCCCTCCCCTTGTTCTTTCCTCTGCCTTGCATTGTTAGTCTGCTTCATCCATCTGGTTGCCCCTCTGTCTGTCAACATGAGCTCTCGCCATTCTCCGCCCACTTCAACAGTCTTCCTTCCACATTACCCCCTTTCATCAGTTTCATCAGTCAAACCCTGCCCCTTACACCTCCAGCTCCCCCCCCCCCCCCCCCCCCCAATCCCCCAATCCCTCCATCTTTTCCAGCAATACTCTCAGATTCTCTTTTCTCTCTTTCCCATCACCCATAAATACCACTCTTGGGCTTAGCCCCTCTGTTTCCAAATTCACAGTTGACCTGGATTTTCTCTCAGTCATCCGGTCCTTGATTCCACCAGAGAGGAAATCTAGCTGTGTGTGTTTTCGTTAACTAAAGAGTGACGGGAATTCAGCATTCAAATTCAGGCTTGCCAACCCCCATGTCACTCATGTGTACCTATAGTATAACAACATCCTCAGCAACAGAAGACAGAAACTGACAGGTAATCAGGTAATCTAGTTCAATGTGTCAAACTAATAAAATAAGGAGCACATAGTTAAAATTTTCTGGGAAGAAGATGTCTCTACGCCAATCAAACATGAAACATATACTCCTGGGCACGCACAATGTATGTAAATTGCACATAATCAGCATAACAATAAGCCATTTCAGTTAAAATCATGACATGTCAGTGATTCATGTTTTCCTTTTCTTGCACACACTACATCAATCTGACTTTAATCAGATTCTGGCAGGCACCCCGACACTTGCTATAGGCGTCTAAACTCCTACCTGACCTGTTTAGGTTTCATACCACAGAAGCGCACTGCTTCATGTTTATGATTCGGATGTGTGGACCAAACCTGCCTGTTTTAATATATGTAGAAAATATTGTCAGGGCTCTCAATCCCAAGTACTTGATCTACTCGATTATTTTATTAAGTACTCATCAATCTACTGCTTTCGACAGCCACTTTATTGACACATTCATTCTTATATATGACCTGTAATGTCTGACCTGCTTTCTCACCTGTTTTCTGCTGAATGCTTCTTGAAAAATATTTCTCAGAACCAACATCTCGTACAATGTACAGTATCCTTACATTCTAACCCACATTCCAACTTTATATTATTGTCTATTTTTATTTATTGTTGCTCAGTGTGAAGGTTGGCATGTAGAGGTCTCCAGGATCTCACTTTTATTAATATCCCAGCACCAGGATACAATCTGTACACCTTTTAAAATTGAACCTCTCGATGAGCCCGACTGACAAAATTCATTCGGACTATTGCTGGCAGGTTCGAGGTGTCCTTTTAAAATCAAACCTTACCTCAACAAAGGCGTATAGCTGATTCCCTCCCAAAAATATCAGGACAGAAAGATTAATAGGTTAATGCAAAGCCATTACTACATTTCTCTCTCTCTACCTTCCCACGCCCTTACCTCTATTTTTGTAGCTAATCATTCGAGGAACAGGTAGCCAGTCTGTCGCCAAGGGCTTATAGCTTGAGGGGCATGATGCCACATCATGCACAGCCACCCTCACACACAGACAAACTAAATGGCAATTTAGCGTGGCCAATTCATCTAAATTGTGATGCCTAGCTAGCCCAGTCCACTTTGATTGTTCTTTATTTCATATAGCCAGATTCTATCGGAGAAAAATAAACTAACTTGTGACTTGTGAAGAATTGTTTAATTTGAAGAGAATTTACATGTATATGGCACCTTCCACAACCTTGGGATGTCTTTGGACTGTGGGGGGAAAGCTGAGCTCCCGGCAGTAACCCATACAGACACAGAGAGCACGTGCAAACTCTGCACAGACAGGCTCCAGGCCGAATTGAACCCAGGTCCCTGACGCTGTGAAGCAGCAGTGCTAACCACTAACCGTGCTGCCCTTATACTATATCAATGCCTCCATGTAGCACCATCGATCACACACGAGGCGAGACGTAAAGAACTTCAATCGAGGCTTTATTGAGCAGACTTGTTCAGACACGTTCCCCAGCAGCTCAGCCACAGAATGCAGCTGCGGAGATTAAACCCAGGCTGTCATACCCCTCCTATCTGGGTGGAGCTCAGTAGGTGGAGGATCCAATCGGGATCCAGCATCTGTCCTCCAATAGTTCCTCGGCATTCCTGGTGTACCGTATTACCCCTAATACATACCACCACATTCTCCCCTTGTTAAAAAAGAACCCTGCTGGGTGGTGGGTGGTATGGTGGTAGGGGTTTACAGGGTCGGTACCTTAACCATTGAACTATATACAACCATGCCGCTTTTACTGGGCCACCGAATTATTCACATTTTACCCGATTTGCAGCGTTAACTATTTACAACAATGCCGCTTTGCTGGGCCACTGAATTATATACATCTTAAGTCGATTCGATGAGTCGAGATGGTGCTCTGGTCGCCCTTTCCGATCGTCTCAGCCCGGGTGGTGGTGCTGGCTCGGGTCCGGTCGACTCTGGGAGCATCGCGCTGTCCCCTTCTGTTTCCTTACTCCTGGACGGGCCTGGGAGGAGGACCAATCCCCCCGGGAAGGGGGTGGCTGTGGGGTGCACCGGCGGGAGTGAGGGGGAGGTGATTTGTGTTGGGGGGGGGGGGGGTGGGGAGCTCCGGCGGGCACCAGGTCCCGCAGAGAGACCGTGTCCTGTCGGCCGTCTGGGTACGCCACGTAGGCGTACTGCGGGTTTGCGTGGAGTAGATGTACCTTTTCCACCAGTGGGTCTGATTTGTGCGCCCGCAAATGTTTTCGGAGCAGGATGGGTCCCGGGGCCGCAAGCCAGGTCGGAAGTGACGTTCCAGAAGCGGACCTCCTAGAGAAGACAAGGAGGCGCTCGTGAGGCGTTTGGTTAGTGGTGGTACACAGCAGGGACCGGATAGAATGAAGGGCATCCGGGAGGACTTCCTGCCAGCGGGAAGTTGGGAGACTCCTAGACCGTAGGGCCAGTAGGACGGTCTTCCAGACTGTTCCGTTCTCCCTCTCTACCTGCCCGTTCCCCCGGGGGTTGTAGCTGGTCGTCCTGCTCGAGGCTATGCCCTTGCTGAGCAGGAATTGACGCAGCTCGTCACTCATGAAGGAGGACCCCCTGTCGCTATGGATGTAGGCGGGGAAACCGAACAGGGTAAAGATGGTGCCGAGGGCTTTAATGACCGTGGCCGCGGTCATGTCGGGGCAGGGGATGGCGAAGGGGAAGCGGGAGTATTCGTCAACGACGTTAAGAAAGTACGTGTTGCGATCGGTGGAGGGGAGGGGCCCTTTGAAATCCAAACTGAGGCGTTCAAAGGGACGGGAAGCCTTTTTCAGGAGCGCTCTATCTGGCCTGAAAAAATGCGGTTTGCATTCTGCGCAGATTTGGCAGTTCCTGGTGACTGTTCGGACGTCCTCGACGGAGTAAGGGAGGTTGCGAGCCTTTATGAAGTGGTAGAAACGAGTGACCCCCGGGTGGCAGAGGTCCTCGTAGAGGGCTTGGAGACAGTCCACTTGTGCGCTGGCACAAGTGCCGCGAGATAGGGCATCGGACGGCTCATTCAGCTTTCCGGGATGGTACAAGATCTCGTAGTTGTAGGTGGAGAGTTTGATCCTCCACCGCAGGATCATGTCGTTTTTTATCTTGCCCCGCTGTGCATTATCGAACATGAAGGCTACCGACCGTTGGTCAGTGAGGAGAGTGAATCTCCTACCGGCTAGGTAATGCCTCCAATGTCGCACAGCTTCCACTATGGCTTGGGCCTCCATTTCTACTGAGGAGTGGCGAATATCCGAAGCGTGTAGGGTCCGGGAGAAAAAGGCCACGGGTCTGCCTGCTTGGTTGAGCGTGACCGCCAGAGCTATGTCGAACGCGTCGCTCTCGACTTGGAAGGGGAGGGACTCATCGATGGCACGCATCGTGGCCTTTGCGATACCCGTTTTGATGCGGCTGAAGGCCTGGCGGGCCTCTGTCGACAGGGGAAAAGTAGTGGACTGGATTAGTGGGCGGGCCTTGTCTGCGTACTGGGGGACCCACTGGGCGTAATAAGAAAAGAAGCCCAGGCAGCGTTTCAGGGCTTTGGTACAGTGGGGGAGAGGGAACTCCATGAGGGGGCGCATGCGTTCGGGGTCAGGGCCTATCACTCCATTACGCACTACGTAGCCAAGGATGGCTAGACGGTCGGTGCTAAACACGCATTTTTCCTCGTTGTAGGTGAGGTTGAGGGCGTTAGTGGTCTGGAGGAATTTGCGGAGGTTGGCGTTGTGGTCCTGCTGGTCGTGGCCGCAGATGGTGACGTTGTCGAGGTACGGGAACGTGGCCCGTAAACCGTGCTGGTCGACCATTCGGTCCATCTCTCGTTGGAAGACCGAGACTCCGTTTGTGACGCCGAATGGAACCCTTAAGAAGTGGTATAGCCGCCCGTCTGCTTCGAAGGCAGTGTACTTGCGGTCACCGGGGCGAATAGGGAGCTGGTGGTAGGCGGACTTAAGGTCCACCGTGGAGAAGACCTTGTACTGTGCAATCCGATTGACCATGTCGGATATACGGGGAAGAGGGTACGCATCTAGCTGCGTGTACCTGTTGATGGTCTGACTGTAGTCTATGACCATCCTTTGCTTCTCCCCTGTCTTCACTACTACCACCTGGGCTCTCCAGGGACTATTGCTGGCCTGGATTATGCCTTCCGTCAGTAGCCGCTGGACTTCGGACCTGATAAACGTCCGGTCCTGAGTGCTGTACCGTCTGCTCCTAGTGGCGACGGGTTTGCAATCCAGGGTGAGGTTCGCAAACAGGGAGGGCGGTTCGACCTTGAGTGTCGCGAGGCCGCAGATAGTCAGTGGGGGTATAGGGCCGCCAAATTTGAATGTTAAGCTCTGGAGGTTGCATTGGAAGTCCAACCCCAGGAGGGTGGGAGCGCAGAGGTGGGGAAGGACGTACAGCCGGTAATTTTTGAACTCTCTCCCCTGCACCGTTAGGTTTGCGATGCAGAACCCTTTGATTTCAACGGAGTGGGACCCCGCCGCCAGGAAAATTTTTTGGGTGCTTGGCCGAATTACAAGGGAACAGCGTCTTACCGTGTCCGGGTGAATAAAACTTTCCGTGCTCCCCGAGTCGATCAAACACGGCGTCTCGTGGCCGTTCACCAGCACCTTTGTCGTTGTCGTCTGGAGCGTCCGGGGCCGCGACTGGTCGAGGGTCACCGATGCCAAACGTGGTTGGTGTATCAGATTATTGCCTTCAGGCAGTGTGGAGCCGTCCACGCCGGGGTCCTTGCCTGTCAGCCAAGATGGCGGCGTCCATGGATCGCACGCGGTCGGGGGTGGACAAAATGGCCGCTCCCATGAGTCGCACGCGGCCGGGGGTGGACAAAATGGCCGCTCCCATGAGTCGCACGCAGCCGGGGGTGGACAAAATGGCCGCTCCCATGGATCGCACGCAGCCTGTGGGTAGGAAGATGGCGTCGCCCGTCCCCCCCTCGTGGTGTCCGGGGTCCAAAATGGCGGCGCCCGTTGGCCGCCTGTGGGTCGCTGGGAGAGTTGAGCCCGTAGTCCGATTTGTTCCCCGGAGATAGCGGCGACCCCACGGGACTGGCACACCGCTGCGTAGTGCCCCTTTTTACCGCAGCTTTTGCAGGTGTCCGAGCGGGCCGGGCAGCGCTGGCGGGGGTGTTTTGACTGCCCGCAAAAGTAGCAGCGGGGGCCCCCCGGGTGGTCTGGGATTCTGGCTGCGCACGCTTACGGAGGGGTTGGGGGTGTCGGTCGCGGCGGGGGTCCACAGAGCCCAAGGGGCTGCAGCTCGGTCGGGGGCATAGGCGCGGGCGTTTTGGGAGGCCACGACGAGGGAGGCTGCGAGGGCCCGTACCTCTGTGAGTCCGAGAGAGTCTTTCTCTAAAAGTTTTTGGCGAATTTGCGACGATGCCAAACCTGCTACGTAAGCGTCTCTGATCAGGAGGTCCGTATGTTCGTTCGCCGTAACCGCTGGGCAGTTGCAGTTTCGTCCCAGGATCGTTAGAGCGTTGAAGAAATCGTCTAGCGATTCCCCGGGGATTTGTCGTCTCGTCGCGAGCTGGTAGCGTGCGTAGACCTGGTTGACGGGCTTAATGTAGATCTCCTTCAGCAAGTTGAGCGCCTCTGGGAATTCTTCCGCGCCCTCGATGAGTGAGTAGATTTCGGGACTCACACTGGAATGCAGGACCTGCATCTTCTGGTCTTCTGTTGGTCTGCCGGGAGCTGTTCGGAGGTATCCCTCAAAGCACACCAGCCAGTGTTTAAACGCGGATGTTGCGTTTGCTGCGTGGGGGCTGATTCGCAGGCATTCCGGGGTGATCCGGAGCTCCATATTCCTTTTTAAGTCTGCTCAATAAATTGTAGCACCATCGATCACACACGAGGCGAGACGTAAAGAACTTCAATCGAGGCTTTATTGAGCAGACTTGTTCAGACACGTTCCCCAGCGGCTCAGCCACAGAATGCAGCTGCAGGGATTAAACCCAGGCTGTCATACCCCTCCTATCTGGGTGGAGCCCTGTAGGTGGAGGATCCAATCGGGATCCAGCATCTGTCCTCCAATAGTTCCTCGGCATTCCTGGTGTACCGTATTACCCCTAATACATACCACCACACTCCATATTTTCAGTGCAAGCATTGGGACATCCCAAGGTTGTGGAAGGTGCCATCTACATGTGAATTGTCTTCAAATTAAACAATTCTTCCCAAATCACAAGTTAGTTTATTTTTCTCCGGTAGAATCTGGCTGTATGAAATCAAGAACAATCAAAGTGGACTGGGCTAGCTAGGCATCACAGTTTAAAGACACTAAAACTGTAAAATTATTTCCAAAAGATGTTTAGTTTGACTATTTCACCTAACCATGTGTTGCAATGCTATTTCCCTTCCCCTTTTGCCCTGACAAACATTTAGAAATACAAATAAACTATATCAAAAAACTAAACTTAGTTTATAACAAGACAGTGATACGCATACACCCATTTTCTGAAACAAAAAGGTTTGTTTGCAATTCTAATTAATTGACAGAGCAGTTTTAATCATTAAGAATAATGATATATCGGTGAGTTTGTACAAGAATGTCTTATTATCTCAGACTACAAGAACATTCAGGTGGGTTTTGAATGTCATTTCAACCTCAAGGTACAAATCCATTAAAAATCACTGCTTTCTTGTTAATTCTAATGGGCCAGATTTGCTGTAACAGGAGGCGGAACTTTCTGCTCTGTCGACTGAGTGTGTTGGTGTCACACACCTCAGGAGCTTGAAAGCGGGGGTTGTCTTTTTGCAGGAGACACACCTCTGTGTGAAGGACCAGGTTAGGTTAAGGAAGGGGTGGGTCGGGCAGGTTTTTCACTCGGGGTTTGATTTGAAATCGAGCGGTGTGGCGATTTTAATGAGAGGATGGGTATGGTGGATCCATGGCACTTTGAGAACCCAGGGGGAGGGGAGTATTCCTTGTTTTCACACATCTATAAGGTGTATTCGAGGATTGATTAAGTGTATTCGAGGATTGATTACTTGTAGTGAGTCTGGAGATTTTGGTTGGGGTGGAGGGAGCACAGTATGCGGGGATAATTATCTCGGACCATGCAGCCCACTGACTGGATATTCGGTTCAGTACGGGACGAGAGCAGAGGCCGGGGTGGAGGTTTGACTCGGGGTTGTTGGCGGGTGGAGGTTTTTGTGATAAGGTGCGGTTGGCGATTAGGGATTATGTGGAGTTCAATCAGAATGGGGAGGTGTCGGCGGGCATTTTTTAGGAAGCACTGAAGGCAGTGGTCCGGGGAGAAATTATCTCATTTACGGTTCGTGCGAATAAGGAAAGGAGGGTGGAACATGACCGTCTAGTGAGCAAGATAGTGGAGGTGGACAGGGAATATTCGAGGGTGCCCACCGTGGAGGGATTGGCGAGGAGGAAAAAGATTCAGGGGCAATTTGACAGGCTGACAACGGGGAGGGCAGTAGGGCAACTGCGTAGGGCAAGAGGGGTGCAATACAAGTATGGGGAGAAGACGAGCCGCATGCTGGTGCACCAGCTGTGGAGGCAGGCTGCGTCCAGGAAAATACTGAAGAACTGGACTGGGGCTGGGGATGTGATGTCAGAGCCAGGGAAGATAAATGAGGCATTTAGAGAGTATTACTAGGAACTTTATGAGGCAGACCCAGGAGGAGAGGAGGGGGACATGGGGTGCTTTCTGGACGAGCTGGAATTTCCCCAGGTGGAGGAAGCAAAGGGGCAGGCGTTGGAGGAGCCCCTGGGGCTGAGGGAGGTGCTGGATAGTATCAGGGGTATGAAGTCAGGGAAGGCCCCTGGGCCGGATGGGTACTCGGCAGAATTTTATAAGGAATTTGCGGCGGACCTGGCACCACATCTGTTGGGGGCGTTTAATGACGCACTGGAGAAGGGGGAGTTGCCGGAGACGATGAAGCAGGCAGTAATCACACTAATCCCCAAAAAAGGGAAGGATCCGGTGGAATGTGGGTCGTATAGACCCACATCACTATTGAACACGGATGTGAAAGTATTGGCAAGTTGTTGGCGGGGAGGATGGAGGATTGTGTCCCGGGGGTGGTTGCAGAAGACCAAACAGGCTTCGCGAAGGGCAGGCAGCTCACGAGGAAGAAAGACGGCTGTTGAATGTGGTGATGAATCCATCGAGAGCTCTGGTACAGGAGGTGGTGGTGGCCATGGATACGGAGAAAGCATTTGGTCGGGTGGAGTGGCGGTAGTTGTTCGAAGTTTTGGGAAGGTTTGGGTTTGGGCCGAAATTTGTGGCATGGGTGCGGTTGCTGTATGTGGCGCCAAGAGCGAGGGTGAGGATGAATGATATGAGCTCACAAAGCTTTGACTTACACAGGGGTACGAGGCAGGGGTGCCCGCTGTCGCTGCTGCTGTTTGCGCTGGCCATAGAGCCATTGGCGATGGCTCTCAGGGGGTCGGCAGAGTGGCAGGGGATGATGAGGGGACAGAGGGAGCATCGGGTGTCGCTCGATGCCGATAACCTCTTGCTGTATGTTTCGGGTCTGTTGAAGAGTATGGGAAGGATTATGTGCCTGTTGGGGAGGTTTGGAGGGTTCTCAGGCTACAATCTGAATGTAGGGAAAAGCGAGGTATTCCCGTTGAATGAGCTGGCACAGCGGGCTAATTTAGGGGCGATGCCATTTATGGTAGCGAGGGACAGATTTAGGTACTTGGGGATTCAGGTAGCGAGGGAATGGACGGGGCTCCGTAAGTGGAACTTAACGAAGCTGGTGGAGGAGGCCAGGGAGAATCTTAAGAGGTGGGATACACTGCACTTAACGTTGGCGGGGAGGGTCCAAGTGGTGAAAATGAATATTCTGCCGAGGTACTTGTTTATCTTTCAGGTTCTCCCGATCTTTATACCAAAGACCGGGGGCAAAATTCTCCGACCCCCCGCCGGGTCGGAGAATCGCCGGGGGCTGGCGTGAATCCCGTCCCCGCCGGTTGCCGAAGTCTCTGGCACCGGATATTCGGCGGGGGCGGGAATTGCGCCGCGCCGGTTGGCGGCCCCCCCCGCTCGATTCTCCGGCCCGGATGGGCCGAAGTCCCGCCGCTAAAATGCCTGTCCCGCCGGCGTAAATTAAATCACCTACCTTACCGGCGGGACAAGGCGGTGCGGGCGGGCTCCGGGGTCCTGGGGGGGGCGCGGGGCGATCTGGCCCCGGGGGGTGCCCCCATGGTGGCCTGGCCCGCGATCGTGGCCCACCGATCCGCGGGCGGGCCTGTGCCGTGGGGGCACTCTTTCCCTTCCGCCTTCGGTCTCCACCATGGCGGAGGCAGAAGAGACTCCCTCCACTGCGCATGCGCGGGAATGCTGTCAGCGGCCGCTGTCACTCCCGCTCATGCGCCGCCCGGAGATGTAATTTCTCCGCCAGCTGGCGGGGCCACAAAGGCCGTTTCCGCCAGCTGGCGGGGCGGAAATTCGTCCGGTGCCGGCCTAGCCCCTCAATGTTGGGGCTCGGCCCCCAAAGATGCGGAGCATTCCGCACCTTTGGGGCGGCGCGATGCCCGTCTGATTTGTGCCGTTTTGGGCGCCAGTCAGCGGACATCGCGCCATTTCCGGAGAATTTCGCCCCTGTTTTCGGAAAGTGGACACAATCATCTTTGACTTTGTATGGGCGGGGACGGTGCCAAGGGTGGGGAGGACCTGCTACAGAGGCAGAGGCAGTAGGGAGGGGTTGCCGTTGCCAAATTTGCTTCATTATTATTGGACGGCCAATGTGGACAAGGTGCGGCGGGGTGGGAAGGAGAAGGGGTACAATGGGTTAGGATGGAGGAGGAATCTTGTAAGAATCTTGTAAGTCAAGGTGGTGCACAGGGTGCATGTGACTTGGGCGAGAGTGAGTGGGTTCTTTCAGGGTCTAGTTTGAGGGCTATGATGACGGCAGCATTGTCAATGGCTCCGAGTCGGTATTCAGGGAGCCCAGTGGTGCAGTCCACAGTGAAGATATAGAATCAGCTGAGGAGGCATTTTAGGGTGGAAGGGATGTCGGTGCTAACGCCGCTGTGCGAGAATCATGGATTTGAGCCGGGGGGGGGGGGGGGGGTGGATAGTGTATACAGGAGGTGGTGGGAAGTGGGGCTGGTCAAGGTGAGGGATTTGTGTTTGGAGGAAGGATTCGCCAGTCTGGAGGAGCTAAGGGGGAGGGTAGAGTTGCCAAGGGGTAGTGAGTTCAGGTATCTACAGGTTAGGGACTTTGCACAAAAGGTCTGGAAGGGGTTGCTGGGATACACCCTGTTGGAGCAACTGCTGCTTCCGGATGTGGAAGGGGAGGTAAGAATTGGGGATATATATAAGTGGCTGGGGGAGCAGGGAGGCGAGAGGGTGGTGAAGATCAAGGTGAAATGGGAAGCAGAGTTGGGAATGGAAATCAATTGGGGAGTATGGAGTGAGGCACTGCGAAGGGTAAACGGGACCTCCTCATGTGCAAGGATGAGCCTGATCCAGTTCAAGGTGGTGCACAGGGTGCATGTGACTTGGGCGAGAGTGAGTGGGTTCTTTCAGGGGGTAGCAGATGAGTGTGAGAGGTGTGGGCGGGGGCCAGCGAATCATGCGCACTTGTTTTGGGGTTGTGAAAAATTGGGAAGATTCTGAGCGGGAGTGTTCGCGGTCTTAGCCAGGATAGTAGAAGAGGGAGTGGACCCGGACCCTTTGCTGGCGATATTTGGGGTTTCAGAGAAGCCGGAGCTCATGGAGAGGTGGAAGGCCGATGTCTTGGCCTTCACCTCTCTGATTGCACGGCGGCGAATTTTGCTTGGAACAAATGCGACTGCATCACCACTGGAGGTAGCAGCAGGTAGGGGCTGGTTTAGCACATGGCTAAATCGCTGGCTTTGAAAGCAGACCAAAGCAGGCCAGCAGCACGGTTCAATTCCCGTACCAGCCTCCCCGAACAGGTGCCGGAATGTGGCGACTAGGGGCTTTTCACAGTAACTTGATTTGAAGCCTACTTGTGACAATAAGCGATTTTCATTTCATGGTTTGGAGACCTGTATGACTTCCTGTGGTTAGAGAAGATAAAATATGAGTTAAGGGGCTCAGCAGGGGAGTTTGAGAAAAGGTGGGGGATGTTTGTGACCGTGTTTGAGGAGCAGATCGTCGCAGGGGGGTGGTGGGGTGGGGGAGTGATGGGTAGTGTCATGATATTCAGGTAAACATCGTGGTACAAACATACATACATACTGATGGACAGATCAACGGACCAATCAACACACACACAACACCACAGGCAAGAGCATACACACTACAAAACAGGGAACACCACACTTCCCGGGCATTCCAGCAGGGGACAGCACAGGGCACAGAGCTCACAGCAAGCCACTCAGACATCCACCATGTGCTGAGTACCACTCCAATATAGTATTAGGAATAGGTCCACAGATTCTAGGGTTATGATTGAACCTCAGTAACCAGTTTACCACTGTAAATAAATGTTAGTAATAAAACTGAGTTGTACCATTTGCAACCGTGTTGGTTTGTCTGTGTAGCAGAGTACCCAACACATCATAGTACCAGGAGTAACTGTGGGAACTACCTACGAATCCTCCGGAATCTGCCATCCTGCGCCATGGACACCGTCAGCACACCGCAGCCGCTACAAGTCGCTGGAAACCTCGGCGTCAATTGGAAGCTGTTCAAACAGCGCTTCCAGCTCTTCCTGGAAGCCAATGAAAAGGTGAGCGCTTCAGACACCAGAAAGATCGCCATCCTCCTCTCCACGGCAGGTCAACACGCCATCCATGTCTACAACTCCCTGGTGTTCACGGAAGGTGAGGACAAGACCAAGTACAAGACGGTCCTTCCCAAACTAGACCAACACTTCAACGTCGAGGTCAACGAGAGTTTCGAGAGGTATCTCTTCCAGCAGCGCCTGCAGGGTAAGGATGAGCCCTTTCAATCCTTCCTTCCGCACCTCCGTATCCTCACGCAGACCTGCGGTTATGGCACCACCTCCGATTCAATGATTCGGGACCAGATTGTTTTTGGGGTCACCTCGGGTATCCTACGCCAGCAGCTATTAAAAATTAAAGGCCTCACCCTAGCCTCCGCAATCAAAGCCTGAGTCCTGCATGAAAACACGACCAGCCGCTACTCCCAATTTCAAGCGGCCGAATCGGCGTGACAAGGATCCTACGCGGCCGGATCGGCGAGGCAGGCGTCCTACGAGGCCGAACGGGTCCAGGCGATCGAGTTCCTCCCGGCCCATGGCCTGGACGAGGGCGGCCATTTCGCGCACTTTCCGGGGACTCCCGCGTTTGTGCGCGCCAAAAAAGACGGCGACACAGTGGGAAGTGATGCGCAGGCGCGCTCGACGCAAGACCGAACTGTGCATGCACGGTGGAGCAACGAACGCCATGACGTCACGACGTGCGGCAACTGCGGGACCGCACATTTAAAGCGGCAATGTCCGGCAAGAAACCGACAATGCCTCCGCTGTGGCAAGATGGGCCACTATGCTGCCTGCTGTCGAGCAGCTCAACCTGCCAATGTTCCCCAATTCCGAAAACCTCGCAGAGACGTGCGGACCATTCAGCCTCCTTACTACGAGTCGTGCCCAGACGATATCCAGACCAGTTGCACAGACGACCGGGACGCCTTCCGTGTTGCGGTCATTGATGGGAACCGGATGTCTCAAGCCAGGACCCACCAGCCGTTGCAAGCGAACACTGTCAATCCGGGTGATGAATGGTGTGCCACCCTAACGGTCAACCCGAATTCGTCGCCCACCTACTAGACTGGACTTATGAGCCTGTTTGTACATTGAACTCATAATACCACTGTGTTAATATGTTTCTGTTCTTCCGTGTCGTTACAGGAGTTCGTTTTGTCGTTCAACATTTCCCTGTTCTTTGTTTATGGTACAACCTCGTTGCTATGTTGCATCCGACATCGCCCCTTGTATATAGTTTAGCCCCATGTACATGCTGTAGATATTGCACACACACACATCCAGCTGCACTCAGTACACATCTCTATTTAAAACCACATAGGCACATGTTCTTGTAAAAAAAAAGGGGGGATGTCATGATATTCAGGTAAACATCATGGTACAAACATACATACATACTAATGGACAGATCAACAGACCAATCAACACACACACAACAGCACAGCCAATCACAGGCAAGAGCATACACAGTACAAAACAGGGAACACGACACTTCCCGGGCATTCCAGCAGGGGACAGCTCAGGGCACAGAGCTCACAGCAAGTCACTCAGACATCCACCATGTGCTGAGTGCCACTCCAATATAGTATTAGGAATAGGTCCACAGATTCTAGGGGTATGATCGTACCTCAGTAACCAGTTTACCACTGTAAATAAATGTTAGTAACAAAACTGAGTTGTACCATTCGCAACCGTGTTGGTTCGTCTGTGTAGCGGAGTACCCAACACATCAGGGAGGGGGGGTAAAAAAGGAGAAAAATCTGTACAAACTGTGTAGTTGATTGTTGGGAAGAATGTTTCCGGTGTGTTTATTTTCTGTAACCTACTTTGATACAAGTTTGCATAAAATGCGTTTAAAATAATAAAATAAAATAAGTGTGTTGGTGGGTGGGAAAGCAGCGTCCGTGGCAGGTTTTCGTACCTGATTGTACGCTTCTTGCCTCAGTAAATATGCATCAACAGGAAACACGTCGTATCGCAGATAGGCAGCTTATGATTTGTACGCCCCTCTGTGACCTATGCACATTGTCGCAGTGGCACCATAATTAAACCGCACCCATGTACAACCTTCTAAACACCTGCAGCCCAGGGCTGCTCCAACAGAGAGATGGCATCGAATGGGAAGAAGACTACAGCTGCTAAGTTTATCGACGCATCACTAGGGCAACTTCTTGATGCCGTTGAGGATCGTCAGGAGGCGCTGTACACCTGTGATGGAAAAGGATGTCCAGAAACCTTTCAATTGTGGTTTGGGAGGAGGGAGCCAGGATGGTCAGCACCAACTCAGCCCATCAGAGATCAGCCATCCAGTGCAGAAAGAGGATGAATGATCTTATCTGCTCCAGCAGAGTAAGTCATCACTCTCAATTCAAGCTCTCAAAAGCACATTGTCGTGTTATTCACCCTGGGGTAACACAGACTGCAATTGGATGCAGTTGTACTTGAAAGTAGACTCCAAACTGTGATGTTGGTTCAATATGTTTTATTGAACTTGTTAAGCAGTGCACACAGTTCGCTGTGGGTTTAACAAGCGTGCTTGTTATAACTAACTAGACCAGACTAGCTCTGAGCCACGTGTGGAAGGTGCTAACTGATATATACACCCTGACTGTCACCACAGTTGTCACCAGTGGAAAGAGGCAGAATGCTGATGCCTCATGTGTTTTATAGTGGGAGACCACCCACTAGTGTTCTGCCTGGTGATTGGTTGTGTCCTGTCCTGTGTGTTGATTGGCTGTACTGGGTGTCTGTCATTGCCTGTCTGTATCTCATTATCTGCATGAGTGCATATCATGACATCCCCCCTTTTAAAACAAATGTTGGTTGCTTGGAGCATATGCGACTGTATTTACATGTATGATTATTTACATTAAATGGCGAGTGGATGAATATATACATGAGAGGTGTCTAGCGTGCAGATATAGAACAACATTTACAAGATAAATGCCTATAAGTCCAATCTTTGGGGCTTGCGTCGGATCCTTGTCGACCGCCTGAGAGATGGAGGTGGAGACGACGGCGCCTTGACAGGCGGGATTGCTGCCAGATTGGTGGCCTCATGGTGCGAGGTGTCCGGAGGATGCATAACAACATCTGGAAAAGTAAGATCTGGTGGTGGCCAGGCAACTTTGCGCAGTGCCCTTCTGTTGCGCCTGACAATGGAGCCATCAGCCATACGACCTACAAACAATCTGGGAGCAGCCTGTCGAACAACAACAGCTGCAGCTGACCAGCCTCCATCATGCAGCTCGATGCGAACAGCATCTTCCGGAGATAGCACAGGCAAATCTGTAGCATGAGCATCGTACGTCAGCTTTTGCCGGTTCCTGAGATGCTGCACCTTTTGCAGCACTGGGAGGTGATCCAGGTCTGGTAAGTGTATGGCTGGAACAGTCATTCACAGGTCTCTATTCATGAGGAGTTGTGCCGGAGACATACCGGTGGACAGAGGGGTTGCCCTGCACACCAACAACGCAAGGTTGAAGTCAGAAGCAGAGTCCGCAGCCTTGCAGAGCAATTGCTTCACTATATGGACCCCTTTCTCAACCTTCCCTTTGGACTGCGGGTAGTGTGGGCTTGAGGTGATGTGGTTGAATTGGTACGACTTGGCGAAATTGGACCACTCTTGGCTGTGGAAGCAGGGACCATTGTCACTCATGACAGTGAGTGGAATACCATGCCTGGCAAATGTCTCCTTGCAGGCCGTGATGACTGTCCTTGATGTGAGGTCTGACAGCTTCACAACTTCCGGGTAATTTACGAAGTAATCTATGATGAGCACATAGTCACACCCATTGGCGTGAAAAAGGTCGATTCCCACCTTGGATCACAGAGAGGTCACCATCTCGTGTTGCTGGAGTGTTTCTTTTGTTTGGGCAGGCTAGAAACACTGGCATGTCACACAATTGAGGACCATGTTGGATATGTCCTGGCTGTCGGTAAAATTAAGCGAGTTGAAAATCTGGATGGCTTGGTCCCCCGCAGTTGATAGGAGCAGTGCGACTTTTCTGGCATCCGGCACATCCTCGAGGCCTGAGGCCTCAATGTAGAGAAGGAACCTTTGCTTGAAGACCCGCCAGTTGGTGCAGACATTGCCGGAGATCTGTAGCTGTGGAGGGGCCTGGATCTTCTCCATGCCGCTGGAAGGCACTTGCTGGTCGTCACGGAATCACTCGAGGTAAACCACTTAGAGAAAGTGGACTACTAGTACCATGTCGTGTTAATCACCCAGGGGTAACACGGACTGCAACTGGAAGAAGTTGTACTTGAAAGTAGACTCCAAACTGTGATGTTGGTTCAATACGTTTTATTGAACTTGTTGAGCAGTGCACACAGTTCGCTGTGGGTTTGACACTCTACTAATCTAAGCGTGCTTGTTATAACTAACTAGACCAGACTAGCTCTGAGCCACGTGTAGAAGGTAACTGATATATACACCCTGACTGTCACTACAGTTGTCACCAGTAGAAAGAGGCAGAGTGCTGATGCCTCGTGTGTTTTATAGTGGAAGACCACCCTCTAGTGTTCTGCCTGGTAATTGCTTGTGTTCTATCCTGTGTGTTGATTGGCTGTACTGGGTGTCTATCACTGCCTGTCTGTATCTCATTATGTGCATGAATGCATATCATGACACACATCAGACATTTGCAGGATGATTCTCCATAAGGATATCCCACACAACCAGCTCAAGAATCATCACCACACCCTCTCTCACACACCATCTTGACATCTCCATCTGGTCTCAACCTGTGCAGCTCGCCTACTCATCCTGTGCACGGCTCCACTTCGCACTCACACAAGCCAGGCATCCTTATCATCTCCCTTGGCATGCATCCTCTTCATGCTCTCTCCGTCTGTCTTTATGCAGGCCAAGCTCACCCACAATAAGAGCAAGTGGTCTCAGACTGGTGGTGGGATGCCGAGTTCAAGGTCCTCACTCCCTATGAGGAGCGTATTATTCAGCTGACTGGAGGGGACCGGGACCGAGTCTGAAGTGATGCTGAGGTTCCTGGCACTGACCCTAGTGAGGACCCTGAACTAGCTGCTGTTTTAGATACCAGCAGTGTGAGTGCATTATTATGTTTTGGAGTCTGCTGCCATGCACTAATTTTCTCTTCTCTCTTGAATAGCTACAACAGACAATGACCCCAGGGGCATCGGAAGCCAACCGCTCATATTCAGCTGAGAAGACACCTCGGAGGAGGATCCAGATGACACACTGCTGGAAGATCTGTCACAGCGCTCACCCACACCCTCCAGCAGCGCAGACACAAACAGTTCAGCTATACCGGAGTCGAGAGCAGACTCGGTTTTACAATCTGATGTGCACAGCACACATTCTGGACAGGTGCAGATGGAGGCAGGCCAATCTGAGCAGACCAACACTGGAGGATTGATAGAGGCCAGGATTTAATTGAGTCTCTGTCAGGTGACAAGATTGTGGACTCGGTCCCAATTCGAATGTTGGAGCTGGAGAGACAGTCAGGGGAATATCAGACAGGGTGGGCAGATACATTCTGCAGATGTCAGTATACGATGGAGGAGTCTGTCCACATTCAGTCTGAGGTCATTGTGCCGACATGCCACTGAACATAGAACATACAGTGCAGAAAGAGGCCATTCGGCCCCTCGAGTCTGCACCGACCCACTTAAGCCCTCACTTCCACCCTATCCCTGGAATCCAATAACCCCTCCTAACCTTTTTGGCCACTAAGGGCAATTTATCATGGCCAATCTACCTAACCTGCACGTCTTTGGACTTTGGGAGGAAACCGGAGCACCCGGAGGCAACCCACGCAGACACGGATGGAACGTGCAGACTCCGCACAGGCAGTGACCCAGCGGGGAATTGAACCTGGGACCCTGGCGCTGTGAAGCCACAGTGCTAGTCACTTGTGCTACCGTGCTGCCCACTGGTAGGATCACGGTTGACATGAATACTTTGGTCCAGGATATTGTGCTAGTGCTGCTGCAGGAGTTGCACTCCATTGCTGACGGGACTGTTGGCTTCCAGCAGTGGCTATGCGAGAGGGGGCAGGGCTCCTAGATCTCACCTCCACTGTGGATGTTAGGGATGCCCCAAGACTCAGCGTATGGTATGGTTAGGAAGATCAAGAAATGCAAGGAGTATAATAGTTGCACTGGTGTTCACCAAATGTGCATAATCTCCAGCTCTGTAAACGGAATTGCACCCATTCCACACTCCTTATGTATGTCTCCTCTGTATGCTGAGCTTAGTGGGGATCAATCAGGCCTCACACCATGTTCCCTCTTCCCACTTATTGCAGTTGTTGCATCATGTGCCTCAGGTCGATGTTATGTGCAGCCACTGCAATATCCTGGACCTAAGTTTCCATGTCAGCCGCCATCCTACCAGTCGCATAATAGTGACTGTCGGTTCTCAGCCAATTCCCGACATCAGCCAAACATTACCCTCAATTTGAAGAAGGCATCTCTTCGACATGCTTTGCAAGTTCACATGATATTCATTTGTGGCTATGTAAGATGGAGGCTTATGTAGTCCCTTGACTTGTCTGCATTGTGGTATAGGGTCGAAGGAGAGATGTAGATGTGCAAGGAGGTGGGTGATCTTTCCTTCATCTCTATGAACTCTCCATCTGCCATGAGGGGGTTCAATTAGCCCATACTCTGAGCTCCTGTGCGCTCATGTCTACCTTCAGCGTTGTTGACTCTGAGTGAAAATCTGCACTGCTCCCCAACATTAATACACACTTTGTCACCTCAATATGCCTGAGCTACGGAGGCGGCAGGCCCGAGGCCCGAGCACCATGTAGGGAGGGTGCTCCACGTCGGATGGCTCCCACCCAGGAAGAAGGTTGAAGCCTGGTCCCAGGTGAATGTAGAGGAGAAAGAAAGAAGATTTAAGGAAGTTTGGTAAAAGTTTTTTTTTTCTCTCAAAAAAGAAGAATGTCAGATTGATGAAGGGCAGGAGGGTGAAGGGGGAGAGAGGAGAAAGGAAAGAAGATAAAAAACAATAAGCCGCTAAAAGATGCGAAAAGCAGCGTCAAAGAAAGGAGGAAACGCGGGTTCGCCGCCGAAGGAGAAGACGAGCAAAAGCAAAAGTGTTGACACGATGGCGGAAGTTGAACTGCTAGGCGGGGCCGCACTACTTACGGTGGAGAAGATGACCGAAGTGATGGTGGTGGAGCTGGAAAAATGTTTGGTGAGGCACATGGAGATCCTGAAGAAAGAGGTGGTGGTCGTGGTGAGGTCATTGTTGGAGGAGGCACTCGGCCTGATCAGGGTGGAGGTGGCAAAGGCATTGGCCAAGGTGAGAGAGCAGGGCGAGAAGATGAAGGAGGTGGAGGAGGCCGTGACACGACACAGCGACCAGGTCACCTCGATGGGGGACGAGCTGCAGAGGGTGGTGGATGTTAACAGAGGGCTCTGAGCAAAGCTGGAAGACTTGGAAAACCGCTCAAGGCGGCACAATTTGAGAATTGTGGGCTTGCCCGAAGGGACAGAGGGCCCAAGGCCAACGCAATACTTCGCTAAGAAGTTGGCAGAGCTGATGGGGGAGGGTGAGAACCCCACCCTGTACGAGCTAGACCGAGCTCATCGGTCATTAAGGCCGAAGCCCAAAGTGAACGAGCCGCCAAGGGCAGTAATTATCTGCTTCCATAGTTTTGCATGAAGGAGAAAGTATTAAGCTGGGCGAAGCAGAAGCGTGAGGTGCTGTGGGATGGTACTGCGGTTCGGATCTACCAGGACTGGACGGTGGAGTTGGCAAAAAGACGGGCGGCGTTTGGGTGAGTGAAGGCGGCTTTGTACAAGAAGGGGGTGCGATTTGGTGTGGTGTACCCGGCGAAGTTGAGAGTAACAGAAAAAGCCAAAGACTTTTATTTTGAGACAGCGGAGGCGGCTGAGGCGTTCGTGAGGGCAGAAGGCTTGGGACAGACGTGAAGAGCGGAACTGGAAGAGAGACTGTGGATTGTGTTTGAGCGGCTGGAAAATGTACAAATGTTACAACTTTCTTTTTACTGATTTGTATTGAAATTTACTTCTCTTTGCATTGTTACAGAGTTCAAGTTTATGGCGTTCTGTGTTGCGACGGTTAAATGTTATGTTAGTGAATTGTAGGGGTTGGATTGTTGGGTTTGTTTTGGTGTTTCTTTCTCTGGGACTGGGCGGAAGGCGGCGAGAGGTATTGGCGGGGGGGGGGGGCCACCCGCGCTAGCTAACTAGAGTCAGTTAGTGAACGGGGGTGAGGTGAGCGGAGGACTGCGGACGTTGGAGCCTGGCTTCTATGGGCCTACGAGGCGAGCAAGAGGGGGTGGAGGGAGGGATGTTGGGGGATGTTTTTGTAGGGGGGGGTTCTTGGGAGGGGGGGGAAGGGGTTTGATGTTAACAATGGACAGGGGCGGGTCAGGCTTATGGGGCAGGGCCCGGTGGTATGGTGATGGTGGATAAGAAAGGTGGGGGGGGGGGGGGGGGGCTGAGAGACCCCCAGTAAGGATAATCACGTGGAACGTGAGAGGGCTAGGAGGTCCGGTCAAGAGGTCAAGGGTGCTTGCACATCTTAAAAGTTTGAAAGCCGATGTAGCAATGCTGCAGGAGACTCACTTGAGGGTGAAGGACCAGGTGAGACTTAAAAAGGGCTGGGTTAGCCAAGTGTTTCACTCCGGATTTGATGGAAGGGCTCGAGGGGTAGCGGTGCTGGTCAGCAAAAGGGTACGCTTCCAGATGGAGAAGGTGGTGGCAGATCAGGGGGGTAGATATGTGATTGTGACAGGGGCATTGGAGGGAAGATTAGTGGCGCTGTTAAGTGTATACGGTCCCAATTGGGCCGATGTGGATTCGCGAGGAAGGTGGTTGGGGCTATTCCCGACTTAGACACGCATGAGCTGATTGTGGGGGGGGACTGGAACCTGGTGCAGGAGCCAAGGTTGGACAGATCACGGACGCGCTCGCTGGGCCCATCAGGGGGGGCGAAGGCGCTGGCTGGGCTAATGGTGGAAATGGGAGGGATGGACCCTTGGAGGTTCCTGCACCCAAGGGAACGGGAGTATTCGTTTTTCTCAGCGGTCCATAAGGTATACTCGCGGATCGACTTTTTTGTGGTGAGGAAGGCTTTGCTGGCTGGAGTCAAGGGGTCAGAATACTCTGCAATTGCAGTGTCAGATCACGCTCCACATTGGGTGGATATGGTGCTAGAGAAGGGGGCAGCGCAGAGACCGGGGTGGAAACTGGATGTGGGGCTTTTGGGGAACCAAGTATTCTGTGAGTAAATTGAAAAGGTAATTAAGGAATATGTAGGTTTCAATTGTACGGGTGAGGTGTCAAAGGCAGTCGTCTGGGAGGCTCTAAAGGCGGTGGTGAGAGGTGAGGTAATTTCGTTTAAGGCTAGGGTGGATAAGGAGGAGAGGTTGGAGCGGCAGAGGGTAATAGATGAGATGTTGGGGGTAGACAGGAGGTATGCAGAGGATGGGGACCCGGCGAAGCTGGAAAGGAGGAAGGAACTACAGGCGAGCTTCAACCGACTGTCCACCAGGAAGGCGGTGCGCCAACTGAGACGAGCAAGGGGTGCAGTTTATGAACATGGAGATTAGCAGGTCAGCTCCGGAGGGAGGCAGCGGCAAGGGAAATTCTTCAGGTGAAGGATAGGGCAGGGAAGTTGGTGGTGGCCCCAGTGCTGATTAACAAGGTTTTTGAGGAGTTTTATGAGAGGTTGTACAAGTCAGAGCCACTCGGAGGAGACCGTGAGATGCAGGAATTTCTCGATGGGTTGGAGTACCCAAGGCTAGGGGAGGGGGACAGGGCTACATTAGAAGGAGCAATAGTGGAGCAGGAGATAAAGGATCCAATTGGGAGGATGCAGTCGGGGAAGGTGGCAGGGCCGGATGGGTTTCCGGTGGAATATTATAAAAAAATTAAGGATAGGTTGGCACCCTTGATGGTGGGGATGTTTGAGGAGGCGATAGGGAAGGGGGTGTTGCCGCAAACCTTGGGACAGGCATCAATTTCACTATTGCTAAAAAAAGATAAGGATCCGACGGAGTGTGGGTCGTATCGGCCCATATCACTTCTGAATGTGGACATAAAAGTGTTGGCGAAGGTACTGGCGGGTAGGCTGGAGGAGTGCCTCCCGAAGGTGATAGGGGAGGATCAGACGGGGTTCGTGAAAGGGAGGCAGCTGTTTTCAAACATTAGGAGGGTTTTGAACGTTGTTATGGCACCGGCGGAAAGAAATGAAACAGAGGTAGTTGTGGCATTGGACGCCGAGAAGGCGTTTGATCGGGTAGAATGGGGGTACTTGATGGCAGTGCTGGAGTGGTTTGGGATTGGACCAAGGTTTGTGAACTGGGTGAAGCTAGTATATAAGGAACCGAAGGCGAGTGTCCGCACAAATAATATCAGTTCGAGATATTTCTCTCTCCACCGTGGGACGAGACAGGGATGTCCTATGTCCCCCCTGCTGTTTGCACTTGCGATTGAGCCGTTGGCCATCGCATTGAGAGGTTTGGGAGCATGGAAAGGAATAGTGCGGGGGGGGATAGAGCATAGGGTGTCCTTATATGCCGACGACTTGCTGCTGTATGTGTCGGAGCCGAGTGCGTCGATAGGAGGAATATTGGAGCTACTGCGGGTATTTGGGTCTTTCTCGGGGTACAAGTTGAACCTGGACAAGAGTGAGTACTTTGTGGTGTCTCGGCCGGGGGTGGGGCAGGGGTGGGGGGGCTGCCATTCCGTAGAGCAGGGACTCATTTTAGGTATCCAGGGGTGCAGGTTGTCCAGGAGTGGGGGAGGCTTCGCAGGTACAATATCACTAGTTTGGTGGGGAGAGTGAAAGCCGATCTGGCAAGGTGGGACGGCCTTCCTCTGTCACTGGCAGGTCGGGTACAGGCGGTTAAAATGAATGTGTTGCCGCGATTCCTGTTTATTTTTCAATGCCTACCGATTTTCCTGCCAAAGACGTTTTTCAGGGAGATTGAGGGAAGGATTACCTCATTCATATGGGGAGGGAAGGTGGCCAGAGTGAGAAAGGTGCTGCTACAGAGGGGAAGGCAGGCAGGGGGTTTGGGTCTCCCGAACTTGTTGTACTACTACTGGGCGGCGAATGTGGAGAAAGTGCGGAGCTGGGTCAGAGGGGTTGATTCTCAGTGGGTCAGAATGGAGGAGAGTTTGTGCAGGGGGTCGGGGCTGAAGGCACTTGCAACAGCGCCGCTCCCGATAGCTCCGGGGAAATATTCAGGGAGTCCGGTAATAATAGCTTCATTGAAAATCTGAAGGCAGTTTCGCCAACACTTCGGGTTGGGTTTAGGGTCAAGGGAAATGCCGATTCGGGGGAACCACAGATTTGAGCCAGGGAGGTGGGATGGAAGTTTTTGGAAATGGGAAGAGAAGGGGATTAAGACGCTAAAAGATTTGTTTCTTCGGGGTCGGTTTGCAGGATTGAGGGATCTGGAAGCAAAGTATGGGCTGGAGCAGGGAGAAGTGTTTAGGTACATGCAGGTTCGGGATTTTGCCAGGAAGGAGATACAGAGTTTCCCAGAGGAACCGGCCTCCACGTTGCTGGAGGAGGTGTTGACGACAAGAGGACTGGAGAAGGGGGCAGTGTCAGTGGTGTACGGAGCTATTCTGGAAGAGGATAAGGCACCACTGGAAGGGATCAAAGCAAAGTGGGAGGAAGAGCTGGGAGAGGTTATAGAGGAGGGGGTCTGGTGTGAGGTGCTCCGGAGAGTGAATGCCTCCACCTCATGTGCGAGGTTGGGGCTGATATAGCTGAAGGTGGTATATAGAGCGCACCTCATGAGGATGAGGATGAGCCGATTTTTTGAAGGAGTAGAGGATGTGTGTGAGCGTTGAGGGGTTGGGGGGGGCCCGCGAATCACGTTCATATGTTTTGGTCCTGTCCAAAGCTAGGGGAGTACTGGAAGGAGATGTTTCGGGTAATTTCCAAGGTGGTGCGTGTGAAACTGGACCCGGGTCCCCAGGAGGCCATATTCGGGGTGTCGGACCAGCCAGGGTTGGAAACGGGAGCGGAGGCAGATATCATAGCCTTCGCCTCGTTGATCGCCCGAAGGCGGATCCTGCTGGGATGGAGAGCAGCCTCTCCACCCAGTGCCCTGGCGTGGCGGGGGGACCTGTTGGAATACTAGACCCTTGAGAAGGTTAAGTTCGAACTGAGGGGAAGCTCAGAGGGGTTCTACAAGTCATGGGCACTATTTATTATGCACTTTCAAGAACTGGGTAACATCGAACATTAGTTGGGGGGGAGGGGGGCTGTGGAGACTAAGGGTGACTATGGGTAATCCCTGATTCCTTTTTGTCATTTGTTTATGTAAACATGCGGGCTGATGTTTGGGGGTTGGTGGGTAGATGGGATCGTTGTTATTATGGGGATTGACATATCTTACTGATTATTGTTTATTGTTGATGGGTGTAAATGTGGGAGAAAATGTGAAAAAGGAGGAGAATTTAAAAAAATAATAAAAAAAATAAAAATATGCCTGAGCTTCTTTCCTCGCCAACACATAATCAAATCTTTCTGAGTGTCACAAATAGGCTTATATTAACACTGCAATGAAGTTACTGTGCAAATCCTCTAGTCGCCACACTCCAGCACCTGTTTGGGTACACTGAGAGAGAATTCAGAATGCCCAATTCACCTAACAAGCACATTGTTTGGGACTTGTGGGAGGAAACCGGAGCACCCAGGGGAAACCCACGCAGGCTCCACACAGACAGTGACCCAAGCCGGGAATCAAATCTGGGATCCTGGCGCTGAGAAGCAACAGTGCTAACCACATTTTTGTCCTGGTGCTCAGTGCTCAGCATTTAGTGTTGTCTGCATCGTACCCACATGGCTATCATGGGCATGTAGGGACACAGCACTGGGCCATACATCTGTAATGTCCCCTCACCTAAACCCTTGGTAATGCTAATTTCAAATAGTGATGTGTTGCAGTCTCTTGACCCATTGAGTCTGCTCTTGGTGCACATAAGTTAGCTAGATGGGATGACAATGCTGTGACAATTTCCATGACAATGGAAATGGGATAGAAGCAAGGATGGAATGCAGCTGATATGTGCTTCTAATTATCAACAATGCTGAACCTTCAGGGCTCTTTGGTCTGTCTGCATTTTTGGACTAGCTAGGGACACAGCTGGTCATCAAGGGAAAATGATTGTGTTGAAAAGGAGGCATGTTCCTGTGTGGCAGGCAGACGTCTGAAGATAGTCCTCACAAAGTCATCCATGAAAAGTGAAGCTGACTGCAGCCCCGCATCCCTCATTGAGAGTGCTGGATTTCAATGTTATGAGGATTGAAGTAACGCTGAGGACTCAGTGTCTTTAACTTGCACTAGCACTTGGGAACCTTCACAGCTGGCTTGGCCTGAATCTCGCCTCCCATTTTCACCATCAAATGCATGCAGAAGGTGGTGACCCATGTCATGTGAGTGTCCCTTTAAGAAAGGTTTTGTCTCTTATCATGTGACTTGTAGCACACTGGGCTGTGAGGTGAGAGGAGGTTTCAGTTTCAGTTTGACTGCTTTGGACTGCAGAAGGAGAAAGAAGTGTTTTTCTTTGTTTTCATTTTTTAAAGCTGTTCCAGTAAAAACTGGCTAACTGCTTTGGTAACTTTAAAGAGGGCGGGATTCTCCTGCAACTGGCCAGATGACCCAACGCCGGCGTCAAGAGCGGCGCGAACCACTCCAGCATCGGGCCGACCGGAAGGTGCAAAATCCTCCACACTTCCAGGGGCTAGGCCGGCAGAGGAGGGGTTGGCGCCGCGCCAACCGGCGGCGAAGGGCCGGCGCGAGTTGGTGCATGCGCAGAACCGCCGCTGTGGTTCCGCGCATGTGCAGACCATCCGGCGTGTTCCTGCGTATGCTCTTCTCCGAGTTGGCCATGGCGGAGCCCTACAGAGGCCGGCGCAGAAGGAAAGAGTGCCCCCATGGCACAGGCCCGCCCGCAGGTCGGTGGGCCCCTATCGCGGGCCAGGGCCCCAGGGTGGCCCCCTCCAGGGCCGGATCCCCCCGCGCCCCGTCAAGGACTCACCTAGACAGCCTACATGCCAGGTCCCACCGTGATGGACCATGTCCATTTCACGCTGGCAGGACTGGCCGAAAATGGGCGGCCGCCCAGCCCATCAGGGCCCGGAGAATTGCCGGGGGGGGGCCGCTGCCAACAACCCCCAACCGGTGCGGCGTGATCCCCGCCCCTGCCCGAAAACTGACGCCGGAGAATTCAGCAGCCACCTTCGGAGCAGCGGGGTGGTATTCACGCCGCCCCCCCCCCGGCGATTCTCTGACCCGGCAGGGGGTCAGAGAATCCCTCCCATAGTTGTTTTCCAAAGGAGTTTGAAACTGCTGTTTGGAACTGGAACACAATTTTGGAAAAGGACCAGTCACATTCAAGTGAGAATAGAGTGTGCTGGCCCACACCCTTGAAAAGGGGTGTTGATTTAATTGGATTTTGTTATTGAATTGGAACAGCTAAGGGGGGATTCATTAAGTGTTATACATAGATTACTGTAGCTGTGTGGTGTCTTTATGTTTGTAATAATAAAAATTCTTTCTATATTTATATATATGTATGTTAACTACATTCTTAGAATTAACCTTGTTTTAATTGAAGCCTGATTAATCACACGTGCAGTGAAGGCTTTTGTGCTCATCCTAACCAAATTCAACATAAAGGTTGTAGGTCAGGTGAACTTCATAATGCACTTTGGAGTTTCTAAGCCCAGGCCCATAACCCCCATAGCTGGAGATTGGTCTCATTGAGGCACCTTATCAGACTGGAAGTATAAAGCCATAAGTGAATTTGATATCCTGGATTGTCCGCCAGTCTACTGTGCCCAGAATCCCACTGTCAGGAACTTATTTCTCCTTTTTTAACTGTTGCTGTTATCATTTTGATCCATGGATGCTTAATTGACATATATCTTTAAGTTGAGCAGAGGAAGAAAGGAATTCAAAGGTACAAAACAGAACACTGTGTTAGTCTTTGGACAGCAGAACGCAGACTTTTCGGCACCCGCGAGATCGGTGGGACGCAGTTTAATTGGTTGGCTGGTGGACAATTGATTGATCAAAAGGATGTTTTCTACCCGATAACAGGCGGTGATTGGGTCCTGCCTCAGTGGGATGATTTTCAGAGGGCCAGCGGAAAGACCATTTGAATCCTGGGCGCTCAGAGGAAAGGATTTGCTCTCTCTTCTCTCTCTCTAGCAAAGGTGATGTATTTTTGAAACTGCAGAGACCTGAATGAATCTACAGTGAAAACCATTACAGACTGGAAACCAAAATCTTGAACTGAAAGCCTAAATCAAAGGAATGTGTGCCATAAGGCAACTATCTGAAACAAAGACTTTTTACTTATTATTTACCCATTTACTTATTATTTTACCCCCTCTTCTCCCCTCTGTGTTTGTCTGTCTTGTGTATGTGTAAAGAGTGGGATGAGTTTAAGTGGAGGGGGGTGAGGAATAATAAATCTAGAGTACCCAATTCATTTTTTCCAATTAAGGGGCAATTTAGCATGGCCAATCCACCTACCCTGCACATCTTTGTGCTGTGAGGGCGAAACCCACGCAAACACGGGGAAAATGTCCAAACTCCACACAGACAGTGACCCAGAGCCTGGATCGAACCTGGGACCTCGACGCCATGAGGCAGCAGTGCAAATCACTGCACCACCATGCTGCCCACAGTGGGAGTTTTTTAAGAAGGAAACAGGAAGTCCCCGTAAGTCCTGTGCGTGATATTACAGAGATTTTCCATTGAAACACTTGAAACAGTGTGAAGTTATGTGATAGATGCACATTAAATACACTAAAAAAAAGTTAGGTCTTGACCATTCCTGTTGATTTTTTAATGGCCTAAAAAGTATAGGTGTATTCCATCCTATTTGAATTAATATTGGAAAAACATTTTGATTTCTTGATTTTCATTCTGTCTCTTTTATCTCTCTCTCTCTAGGTAATCCCATCATCTTTTCCCTCTCTGTATTTTGCTGTCTCTATATTATTTGCCATTGAATTAAATACTTTAACTGACAATCCCTGGTTTGGACTCTACACAGCTCAATAATATTTATTTAATCTGATTGAATAAGGAGATACATCACTGTTGTCCCTGTTCACAATAGTCCTAAAGCCCCTTGAAACCACATTGTTTGAATATCTTCTTATTGCAACTTTCAGTGCAAAAACCCGAAAAACGTTATGTGGGAAAGTTTAAGTTACAATGGACAATGAGCCTCATTAGTTACTGACTCCAAGATCTCGGTCAATAATGCAAGACAAAGCCAAAGTGCCACACCTCCATTGTTTTGTTACCTGTGTGGTAGGTAACATGTGCTACTCAATCCTTGGTATTCTGAATCTCGATGAAGAAGATTCAAACTCGTCCAGTAGTAACAAAAGGTTTATTGAGTAACTGCAACAATAATTGCATGAGTTCTTTACTTTAACTTTGATACTAGTGATAAGGTTAACAACATCTAACTACGGTAACTATACGTAACTCCACTAGCCATCTGAACTAGTCTGCTATTGCTCAGGTCACAGTGCACCCGAGAGAGATAGAGACGAATGTGGTTGCCTTTTATACCCATGTTGGTCCGGCCCTCTAGTGATCACGTGGTGCTACTGATTACACATTAACCCCTTGTGTACATGCACATATAGAGATCACTACATCCCCCTTTTTTTCATGTTACACATTTTCTGTATGTTGTAAAGATAATTGAACAAACATAATGGCTGCAGTTTGCAAATGCATTCCATTAAATCAATGAGTAAGTCCCGTCAAATGTCAATACATTTAGCTCCTTAGGTTTTTTTGCTTGCATGAAATAGGTAGACAAATGATGTTATGTACAAGTTGTGATGATCCTGATGATTATACAAAGCCAATTAATATTTATGAGTCCAATCTTAATTTTAAAAAACATTTGTGAGTCCATACTTAATGAGTTTGTTCGGTCAAGTTGCTTTCTTCTTCTGTTGTTGAAGTGGTGATGTTGATGTTGTTATTTCTTTGTGAACGTCATCACTGTTCCTGTGTTTAAGTAACCAAGAATTCATCAATGAGGTATTTGAATGGTCGAATCACTTTGTTGCCGGATTTATGCTTTTTCTTGTGTTTGTGGGATTGATTCTGTATGTCATCTTTGTTGTCTGACCTGAAGTTTTTCCTGTGTTTGTGGTATTGATTCTATATGTCATCTTCCTTGAAAGCTGGTTTGCTTGTTTGTTGTGGAGCAAATGTGAATTTGTGAGATTTGTTGCCATGCCGTGGCATGTTTGTACTCTTGCCATTGTTTTGCAGTGTGCTGTGGCATTGTCCTTCATGTGCAGAGCTGTACCTTGTTGTACAGATCGTTGTTCCATTGTTGTCGTTTCTGCCTTGGTCGTTTTTGTTGTTGTTCTTGTTGTTGTTTTTGTCATGCTTGTTGTTTCTGTTTTTGTTGTTCGTGTTGTTTTTCCTGCTGTGCTTGTAGTTTCTGTTTTTGTTCTGCTTCTTGTTGTTTTTGTTGCTCTTGTTGCGCTGCATGTTGTTTTCGTAGTTGCTGTTGTTGTTCTTGTTTCTGCTGTGCTTCTTGCGGTTTTTGTTGTTCTTGTTGCGCTCAATGAGTGTTCCATGTGGATGATTTGAGTCATTGTCACAGTTATTGGTATCAGTGTCCTTTGTGGTATCTGTTACATTGAGCGTTTCTTCTTGAGAATTGTGAGAATTATCTGATGTTGCATTGATGTTAGTGACATCAGTCATTTGTGGTGGATTTCATTCCTCTTCTCTGCTTCCTTGGTACTCCTAGAGTCATTTCTGGTTCCCTTGAATCATCTGTGATCTCTTTATGCTCCTCTTCTGGAGTTATTTCTGGTTCATTTGAATCACCTTTGGTTTCTTGGAGCTCCTCTTCTGGAGTCAAACTCTTCAGGATTTCTATTAACGTGGTCTCTCTGGACTCTTGGTGCTCCTCTTCTGGAGTCAATATCTTCACGATTTCATTTGACGTGGTCTCTCTGGACTCATAAGTAGCCCTCTTCTGATTATTGAGTGCTTCTGTGCAGACGAGCTGAGATCTGTCAGTCTTGCTGTAATCCTGCACATCCTGTTTGGGAATTGTGATTTCTTTATCACTTGTCTCACATACAGTGGGGAGACATTCAGTGTCTTCTTGTTGGTTAAGTGAGCTGTGTAGACTTTCATAGTCTTCTTCTGGTGGCTCAAGTAAGCTGGGTAGACTGTCATAGTCTTCTTCTGGTGGCTCAAATAAGCTGGGAAGACTGTCATAGTTTTCTTCTGGTGGCTCAAATAAGCTTGATCGACCTTCATGGTCTTGTTCATGCATGGCGTTCGCTTTGGAGTGTTTGCTTGCTTCCATTTTTGAGTCTGTCACCGAGCTGTCTGTGGAGGCTTGCATCGCTCTCTTTGTGGAGGCTTGCGTCGCTCTCTCTGTGGAATCTTTCATCGCTCTCTCTGTGAAGTCTTTCATCGCTCTCTCTGTGGAGTCTTTCATCGCGCTCTCTGTGGAGCCTGTCATTGCTCTCTCTGTGGTGTCGTGCAGTGTTCTCGCTGTAGTGTCGATCTGTGCTCTCCCAACGGAGTCGTTCTGTGCTCTCTGTGTGGCGTTGTCTTCTTCTTGGGTATTGCTGTCATCCAATGTATCAACGATCTGCCATGGCATCATGGTATTGGATTCATCTACCATGAGTAGAGTCGTGTTGAACTTTGCAGCCGTGTTGCTGATGCTGTGATCAGCATATCCGAATAACTCAGCCATGTCTGAGTAGTATTGTGTGTATTGTTCGATAGACAAATCATCGCTTTTTGTTTCGGAGTTGTTATCGTTCTCTTCATTTTCAATGAACAAATCATCTTCTTGGGTTTCGGATTTGTCATTGTGCTCTTCACTTTGGGTGGTGCAGACTGGTTGTTCCAGGGTGTTGTTTCAACTGCTGGTGTAAGTTCGGGCATTGTTCTGTCTTTTGAGGTGAGAAAATTGGGTTTTGCAGCTTTAAATTTCTTTTTGTTCATTTTCATGCATTTCCCTTTTAAGTGGGTGTGGTCCGGGTCCTCTGACGTCATGACGCCCGTGACGTCATGCGTAGGAATCGATTGCGCATGCGCATTTCGAGTTTCCTTTATTGTGTGCTCTTTTCGCAACTGTGCATGCGCGGCTTCTCGAGTGTATTTTGCCGTTTTCCTTCTGTTTGAGAAGTGCGCATGTGCGTACTGGCCGGAACACACTCGCTCAAGATGGCTGCCAATCAAAAAGTATTGTTGCATCGAGTGAGATCCTGCCTCTGCCTCGTGGTGAGTGTTCGCGCCAATTTTACCGATTTTGTTATCTCGATACTGATTCTGTGTTTGTAAAGACTCACAGTATTGATTTTGTTTTTGTTCATAAGCAAGGCATTTTTGTATAGCAGTTTCTGGAGTTAGATACTTATCTTGTGAAAGTTCTTCCTTCAAATTTTTGTTAGATAGTCCATGAATTAATTGATCCATTATCATAGTGTCTCTGAAATCAGCATAATCACAGCCTTGTGATATTAACTTGAGATTTGTAATAAAATCAGTGATGGGCCCTCCGTTTCTCTGGCATAACAGTGTTCATCAAATTTTTTGAGTATTACTTCTAATTTGGTGTTGTCTTCACCGTCTAAGTAATTAAAGCAATTATAGATTTCTCTAGCTTCATGCCCTCCTATTGAGAGTAGTAGTGCTATTTTTGTTGCATCAGAGAGCATGCTTAAATCATTAGCTGCGATAAATATTTGGAATATCTGTTCAAATCTTTTCCAGTCATAACTTAAATTACTGGTTGTTTCCAGCTGCCCTAGAGGTCCAATGAGTCCCATAGTTAATCGTCGAGGATCCATTTGCTGCAAAGTCTTGCACAGTTGAATATCCGGTCTGAATTTTCTTCTCTTTTTGTCTAACCTAATCTAACTAGTTCTGTTAAAGTCAACACGGCTGGTACCATGTTTTGTTACCTGTGTGGTAGGTAACATGTGCTACTCAACCCTTGGTTAGGGATGAGATATTCTGAATCTCAATGAAGAAGATTCGAACTCGTCCAGTAGTAACAAAAGGTTTATTGAGTAACTACAACAATAATTGCATGAGTTATTTACTTTAACTTTGATACTAGTGAGAAAGTTAACAAGATCTAACTACGGTAACTACACTAGCCATCTGAACTAGTCTGCTATTGCCCTGATCACAGTGCATCCAAGAGAGAGCGAGGGACCCAATGCGGTTGCCTTTTATACCCCTGTTGGTCCGGCCCTCTAGTGATCATGTGGTGCTACTGATTACACATTAACCCCTTGTGGACATGCACACATAGAGATCACTACACCCATGTTTTATGATATGATTTTATTTGGAGTGAGAAATATGGAAACAACCTTGCTAGCTGCTGAAGTCATTTGTTTTGTCATTTTCTGAGCCAATACCAACTGTTCTTCTAAGTTATATTGTTCCATTATTTATGAAGAGTTGAAGGGATGGCATGTTGGTGCAGTGGTTGGCACTGCTGTCTCACAGTGCTGAGGACCCGGGTTCGATTCCAGCCCTGAGTCACTGTCCATGTGGAGTTTTCACATTCTCCCTGTGTCTGCGTGGGTCTCACCCACACAACCCAAAGATGTGCAGGGTAGGTGGATTGATCATGCTAAATTGCTCCTTGATTGGAATTTTTTTTTAAATTTGTGAAGAGTTGGGACCATATTGTTATATGAATGGAGGTCCAGGGTGCCACATATACTGTTGCCCTGTGGTCAGTTGCCAAGCAACAATGTTTCAGTCCACCAGCCAGATTGAGAACTGCATTTGATGAAGCTCTAGCATTTTGAGCCTAAGTGGGATTATTTTAAACTTCGGGGAACAAGAAGATATCACACCCTAGTTCAGGATAGGAATCCCTCCACTCCATGACCATGCTGTTCCTCCATGCCACCTGCAATAAAATGAGAAACGGCAAAGCTTCCTTTTGTTATCATACTGACAGTCGTCAAGCCCACAGTTGTTTTCTCTGTTCCTCCACCTCTTGCCTGGCATCACCTTACAAGCTCCCATCAGAGACTTCCGGTAGTGGCATGCAGGAGGACGTCACACGTAGGTGGCCCTTACTCGAGGCTTGATTTCTTAGAATTTAATGCCTGGTCCCAGGGGCAATTTTTCATCAAATAAGTGCAGGAAGACATCAGGAAGGAGGATGCCCAAAAACCAAAAGAAAGCCACACTGAATAAGGGGGCGAGTGAAGGTTCGTCACCAAGCGAAAGGGTCAGCTCAGCAACTGGAAAGATCATAGATCATCATAGAATGTACAGTGCAGAAGGATGCCATTCGGCCTATCGAGTCTGCACCAGTTCTTGGAAAGAGCACCCGACCCAAGCCCACACTCCCACCCCATCCCCATAACCCAGTAACCCCATCCAACACTAAGGGCAATTTTGGACACTAAGGGCAATTTAGCATGGCTAATCCATCTAGCCTGCACATCTTTGGACTGTGGGAGGAAACCGGAGCACCCGGAGGAAACCCACGCACACACGGGGAGAACATGCAGACTCCACACAGACAGTGACCCAAGTCAGGAATAGAACCTGGAACCCTGGAGCTGTGAAGCAATTGTGCTAACCACTATGCTACCATGCTGCCCCAGATGGCAGAGGTTGGGTCGCTGGGTGGGGCCACATTGTTCACGGCAGAAAAATGACCGAGGTGATGGTTGTGGAATTTTAAAAACAGTTTGCAAAGCACTTGGAGGTGATGAGGTAGGAGATGATGGCGGCATTGAAGATGCTGGTGGAGGAGGCGATTGCCCCGGTGAAAGGGGCGGTGTCGAACACATCGGCCGAGGTGCAGGAGCAGGGTGAGAAACTGAAGGGAGTGGAGGAGGCCTTGTCACAACACGGCGATGAGCTCACCTCGATGGATGAGGAGCTGCAGAGGGTGGTGGAGGCCAACAAAGGTCTGCGAGCCAAGGTGGAGGACCTGGAAAACAGATCTAGGCGGCAAAATCTGAGGATCGTGGGCCTGCCCGAAGGGGTGGAGGGCCCAGGTCCGACAGAGTACTTTTCCAAGATGTTGGCAGAGCTGTTGGGGGAGGGGGAAGATCCCTCCCGGTACGAACTGGATTGGGCTCATTGGTCATTGAGGCCTAAAAAAAAGGCGAATGAGCCACCAAGGGCGGTGATTATTAGTTTTAGTGAGAAGATCAGGATGGTGATTGAGGAGTACGTGGGCTTTAACTGGATGGGGGAAGTATCACAGGCAATGGTATAGGAGGCCCTGAAGGAGGTAGTGAGGGGGGAGGTGATATTATTTAAGGCCAAGCTGGATAAAGAGAAGAGGGAAGATCATCAAAGGCTTCTCGTGGATATGTTGGGGTGGACAGGAGGTACACGGGGGATGCAGATCCAGCACTTTTGGACAGAAGGAGGAAGCTACAGGCTAGTTTTGATCAGTTGTACACGGGGAAGGCTGTGCACCAACTGAGGCGGGCAAGGGGAGCGATTTATGAGTTTGGAGCGCATGTTGGCAGGCCAACTATGGAGGGAGGGGCGGTGAGGGAAATTGTCCAGGTGCGGGATAGGAAATTGGTGCTGGCCCTGGACCAGATTAATAAGGTGTTTGAGGAGTTTTATGGAAGTTTGCCTTGGTCGGAGCCACCAAGGGTGGATCAGGGGATACGGCAGTTCCTGGACAGATTGGAGTATCCGAGGCTGGAGGAGGAAGACAGGAGCACACTGCAGACGTTGGTGGGGGAATAGGAGGTAAAGGAGGCAATTGAAAGAATGCAATCGGGGAAGGTGGCAGGGCCAGGTGGGTTCCCAGTGGAGTATTACAAGAAATTTAAGGATAAATTGGTGCTGCTGATGGTGGGGACGTTTGAGGAGGTAATAGGGAAAGGGGTGCAATCACAAACATTGGGGCAGGCCTCAATCTCTGTTGCTGAAGGAAGATAAGTACCCGACCGACTGTGGTTCGTACAGGCCTATATCGCTACTGACTGTTGACGCAAAGATACGCAGACGATTTATTGTGATATATATAAGATCCAAGAGCGTCGGTGGGGAACATCATGGAACTTCTCCAAAGATTTGTGTCTTTTTCAGGATATAAATTGACCTGGAAAAGAGTGAATATTTTGTGGTCCTCCGGCCGAGAGTGGGGGCGGGGATGGGGGGGCTGCCATTCCACAGGGCCTAGGTCCACTCCTCCATGCTGTTCCCACAACCCCATCTAACCTGCACATCTTTGGACACTGAGGGCAATTTAGCATGCCCAATCCACCTACTCTACACATCTTGGACTGTGGGAGGAAACCGGAGCACCCGGAGGAAGCCCACGCAGACACGTGGAGAAAGTGCAAATTCCACACAGTCACCTAAGGCCAGAATTGAACCCGGGTCCATGGCACTTTGAGGTAGCAGGGCAAACCACTGTGCCACCGTACTTATTTCAATTGTACTTACTCAAAGGTTAGCTGAATAATTGCAGAGTAGATTCTCAGAGAAAATATCAGCAGCTGCTCCTGATAGTGCACAATGCCAGAGAAAGCCACTGATCTGTCACCCAGAGCCACTGTCACTTCAGTGAATTCAATCAGTGGGTCCCCTGTTTCTGTCTGAAATTGCACAGGTCATATGCCTATGTCTCATCCGATAAAGTTCCTTCCAATGGCCGCTGGTAATGCTGAATCTTTCTCTGAAGCATTCGATTTGGAACAAGCTCTTTTCATTTTTTCCCTGAAATTTCTGAGCACCTGTAACTACATTGTGCTTGATTTAATCCAGCTGCAGTTAGACTGCAAACCAGAGTAATAACTTCTCAAATAAAAGCAGAATACTGCAGATGCTGGAAATCTGAACCAAAAGCAGAAAATGCTGATCAACTCAGCAGGCCTGGCAGCATCTGTGGTGAGAAACACAGTTAGCGTCTCAAGCCCGTACGACTCGTCTACAGAACTGAAGAGAGATAGAGGTGTAATCAATTATATAGTTTGAGAGGGTATGTGAAGGAGGTGGGGCAGAATAGAAGATCAGGGATAGGTTGGACCTAAGGAGAGATTCACAAAGATGTTCTAGACACAAGACGTAGAGAGTGTTAATGGCAGTGTTAAGTACTAAAGAAGTGCTAATAGTGGCATAAAGGTACGGTAGCAGAATGTGTACCTTAGTGGACCTGGAAAACAGTGAAAGAAAACTGAAAAATAAGTGACAGAGGGTCCTGTGGGGGAAAGCGGTAGTTGCTTGCACTGGGAAAAATCAAGGAAACACAAAATGGGGCCAAGATGGAGGGGAAAGTTCACAGTCTAAAGTTGATGAACTCAATGTTGAGCCCAGAAGGTTGTGCAGTGCCTAATCGGATGATGAGGTGTTGTTCCTCCTGTTTTCATTGGAAATCACTGGAGCATTGCATCAGGTCAAGGAAGGACATGTGAGCACGAGAGGAAGCTGCTGAGTTGAAATAGCAAGCGATCAGAAGGTTGTGGACGGGGCAAAGGTGTTCTGCAAAGCGGTCACCCACTTTGCATTTAGTTTCCCCATGTGGAGGAGTCTGCATTGGGAGCAGCGAATACTGTGGACCAAATTGAAGGAGGTGCAAGTCAAATGCTGCCCAGGTTGGTACCCATGACCACAGTAGAAAGTGAGACAAGTTAAAGGAGAAATTGTTGAGTGAGAGAACAAGAGCAGCTCAGCAGAGATGAGTAGTGATGAACAGAGATTATTCAGGCCTCTGTTCAAGGAGGAAGCATAATGCCCTGAGACCCTCCAGATGGGGGATGGAGGTGGGGGACGTGCATGGTGAAGAGGAAGCAGTTAGGGCCAGGGCACTGGAAATTATTGGCGTGATGTATGGCAACAGAAGAATGAGTGTAGGTGAGAAGGGACTGGACAAACGGAATGAGAATGGAGTCATTTGAGGAAAAAATGAGCTCAGTGAGGCAGGAACAGATTGATATAATAGGTCTGCCAGGGCAGTTCTGTTTGTGGATTTGGGGAATGAGGTAGAAATGGGCTGTGTGGGGCTGGGGGACTACAAGCTATAACTTGGTGCGCCTTGTGAAAAAAGAGTGATGCTCTCTGGATACTATTTTAATGTTGGGTAAGAACACACAGTTCTAATATTAAAAAGATTTCAAATGTACTTCTCCAACTTCCCTTGAGGTCCAGTCTACTACCTTTTAAAATATCTTTGCAGATTCCTGAGTTATACTATCACCTACTCATTGATACACAACTAAAGGTGGCAGCCTAACTGGACCATTGACTACAGCCAGGCCAGTTATTTGGAGAACGAACAACCACCTTACACCACCTCAGGTCATGGTTTATAGTCGAACAATCATACATTGCTCATAATGACACACACATATGAATCACAGGAGTAAATTTGAACAGTAAATGCTGGATAAACCCAATTGGTCTGGAAGCAGCTGTGGAGAGAAACAGAGTTATTAAATTTTCGAGTCCATATGACCCTCAACCTCAATGCTCCTCTCTCACATGCTATCTTCTCCTGAAAATGCTGACTGTTGCTGGAATATAGTTTTATGGGCACAGGGAGCCTTCCTGTTGTTTTCCCACATTGGCATACTTAACGGTAAGTGTTTGAAGGTGAGTTAACGATTGGGGTTATTACAGCAAAGTTAATTAATATCCCCACCTACTCATGCAAACTACGTAGGTAGAAGAGGAAGGAAAAATAGATTATGGAGGAAGCAGAGGTGGGGAAAGTAGGCTAAAAATTAAGTGAGGAGAAATACAATCAAATATGGACAAAAGCAAAACAGAAGTTTATAATAAACAACTACTCAATACAGTAAAACAAACTAGTAACTCTAATGGAGCCCCCTTTTCACCCAGTTTCATTTCAGTTCAGGCTGCTGACATAAAAGCTGTCTGAGTCACTCTCAAAGCTTTTCATTGTGATGTATTATTAATTACGACGAGACGAGAGTAGAGAGTAATCGAGGCTTTAGTATGCAGAGATGTGGAGCCTCCCGCAGCTGCTGCCGAAATAGCTGCAGCTCGGAGAGACCACACATTTATACTCCGCCTACTGGGCGGAGCCAGCAGGCAGGGAGCTACCCCCGTACCTGTAGTACAGGGGCCTTACCATAATACCCTTGTATTCAGTATATACAATACAACAGTGGTGACTACCAAATTCACCCCCTGTTAAAAAAGAGTCCAGCGGGGATGATGGAAAACTATTTACATACAGGTTGTTTAAAATTTAAGAAAGACGTTACAAATTAAGATGATCGGATGCCTTGATCCGTCGTTGCGAGCGCCGCAGTTCTGGTGGAGATTCAGGCGTCGGTTCGGTCATCGGTGACTCCGGGAGCGTGTCAACCTCATCTTCATCTCCGGGTGGGACCAAGGGGAGGACGGATCGTCCTGGAGCGGGGTCTGTGGTGGGGTGCACCGGGGGGAGGGAGGGTGGCCACGGGGCAGTGGGGGGGAGACCCAGCTGGCGCCAGATCCCTGAGGGAGACTGTGTCTTGGCGGCCATCGGGGTATTCTACGGAGGCGTACTGCGAGTTCGCGTGGAGTAGCTGTAAACTCTCAACCAACGGGTCCGCCTTGTGGAGCCGCACGTGCTTCCGGAGGAGAACGGGTCTTGGAGCTGCCAGCCATGTTGGGAGCGAAACCCCGGAGGTGGACTTCCTGGGGAAGGCAAGGAGACATTCATGGGGAGTTTCGTTAGTCGCAGTGCACAGGAGTGGCCGAATGGAGTGAAGTGCGTCGGGGAGGACTCCTGCCAGCGGGAGGCCGGGAGATTTCTGCACCATAGGGCCAGCTGGACTGCCTTCCAGACCGTCCCATTCTCCCGCTCCACCTGCCCGTTTCCCCGGGGGTTGTAGCTGGTCGTCCTGCTCGAGGCAATGCCCCTGTTGACCAGGTACTGGCGCAGCTTATCACTCATAAATGAGGATCCCCGGTCGCTGTGGATGTAGGCGGGGAAACCGAACAGAGCGAAGATGGTGTTGAGGGCTTTGATGACGGCGGCAGACGTCACATCAGTGCATGGGACAGCGAAGGGAAATCTTGAATATTCGTCGACCACATTAAGAAAGTACGTGTTGCAGTCGGTGGAGAGGAGGGGCCCTTTGAAGTCCACGCTGAGGCGTTCAAAGGGGCGGGAGGCCTTCCCCAGGCGCACATCGTCTGGCCGGTAAAAGTGCGGTTTACACTCCGCGCAGACCTGGCAGTCTCTGGTGATAGCCCTGACTTCCTCGATGGAATAGGGCAGGTTGCGGGCCTTTATGAAGTGATAAAGGCGGGTGCCCCCTGGGTGACAGAGATCGTCGTGCAGTGTCCGGAGTCGTTCCACTTGTGTGCTGGCACATGTACCTCGGGATAGGGCATCGGGGGGCTCGTTGAGCTTACCGAGGCGACACAAAATCTCGTAATTGTAGATGGAGAGCTCGATCCTCCACCTCAAGATCTTATCATTTTTGATCTTACCCCGCTGTATGTTGTTAAACATGAAGGCAACTGGCCGTTGGTCAGTGAGGAGAGTGAATCTCCTGCCGGTCAGGTAATGCCTCCAATGCCGCAGAGCTTCAACGATAGTTGGGCCTCCTTTTCGACAGAGGAGTGCCGAATTTCGGAGGCATGGAGGGTTCGGGAAAAGAATGCCACGGGCCTGCCTGCCTGGTTGAGGGTGATGGCCAGAGCGTGTACTGGCGGTCCGCCAGCTCCAGGACGATCCGTCCTCCCCTTGGTCCCACCCGGGGATGAAGATGAGGTCGACACGCTCCCGGAGTCATCGACGACTGAACCGATGCCTGAATCGCTCTCGACTTGGAAGGGGAGCGTCTTGTCGACCGCGTGCATCGCGGCTTTGGCGATGTCGGCCTTGATACGGTTGAAGGCCTGGTGAGCCTCAGCCGTCAGGGAAAAAACTGTGGAGTGGATGAGTGGGCGGGCCTTGTCCGCATAGTTAGGGACCCATTGGGCGTAGTACGAGAATAACCACAGGCATTGTTTGTGGGCCTTGGGCAGTCGGGAAGGGGGAATTCCATGAGGGGGCACATGCGATCGGGGTCGGGCCCTAGAAGTCCGTTCTGAACCACATAGCCGAGGATGGCTAATTGGTCCGTGCTGAACACGCACTTCTCCTTGTTGTAGGTTAGGTTGAGGAGTTTGGCGGTGTGGAGGAATTTGGAAAGGTTAGCGTCGTGGTCCTGTTGGTCGTGGCCGCAGATGGTGACGTTATCCAGGTACGGGAAAGTGGCCCGCAGTCCGTACCGGTCAACCATTCGGTCCATCTCCCGTTGGAAGACCAAGACCCCGTTAGTGACGCCGAAGGGAACCCTAAGGAAGTAGTAAAGGCGGCAGTCCGCTTCAAACGCGTTGCCTTGCGAAGGGGGAGCTGGTGGTCGGCAGATTTCAGGCCCACTGTCGAGAAGACCCGGTACTGTGCAATCTGATTGACCATATCAGATATGCGTGGGAGGGAGTACGCGTCGAGCTGCGTGTACCGATTGATGGTCTGACTGTAGTCAATGACCATCATGTTTTTCTCCCCGGTTTTCACCACTACCACTTGGGCTCTCCAGGGGCTGTTGCTGGCCTCGATAATACCTTCCCGCAGCAGCCGCTGGACCTCAGACCTGATGAAGGTCCTGTCCTGGGGACTGTACCGTCTGCTCCTGGTGGCGATGGGTTTGCAATCTGGGGTGAGGTTCGCAAACAGGGAAGGTGGGTCGACCTTAAGGGTCGTGAGGCCGCATACAGTAAGGGGTGCTAGGGGCCCGCCAAATTTCAGGGTTAGGGTCTGGAGGTTGCACTGGAAGTCCAGGCCAAGTAGCAAGGCAGCGCAGAGGTTGGGGAGGATGTAGAGCCGGAAGCCGCTGAACTCTACGCCCTGGATGGTGAGGGTGGCGGTACAATACCCCCGGATCGCCACGGATTGGGATCCGGAGGTCAGGGAGATTCTCTGGTTGATGGGGTGTACCGTGAGGGAGCAGTGCCTTACCGTATCAGGGTGGATGAAGCTGTCAGTGCTCCCGGAGTCTAGAAGGCAGGATATCTTGTGCCCGTCGACCTTCACTGTCGTCGACGCCGTCGCGAGGTTGTGCGGTCGGGACTGGCTGATCGTGATGGAGGCCAGACGAGGCTGGTCAGCGGCGGTTGCAGGTGATGAGCGGCCTGATGAGGTGCCCGATGAGCAGGGTTCCTGAGGCAGGCAAGATGGCAGCGCCCATGGGCCGCACGTGTTGTGAGGCGAGCAAGATGGCACGCAAGATGGCGGTGCCCACGGTCCGCACGTGGTCTGAGGCGAGGATGATGGCAGCGCCCGCGGGTCGCCCATGGGGGGTGCCGGGACACTAGCAGCGACCGTGAGGGCCTGGCAACCAGCAGCGAAATGTCCTTTCTTCCCGCAGGTCTTGCAGAGCGCGCTCCATGCCGGGCAGCGCTGTCGCGGGTGTTTTGAGTGTCCGCAGAAGTAGCACTTGGGTCCCCCGGGGTTGGTTGGCTGCCGCGCGGCGCAGGCCTGGGGTTGGCTGGGGCAGGTCGCTGATGGGGTCCACAGTGGGGTGTTCGCTGGCGGGGTCCACGATGCCCAGGAGTAGTGGGCCGTGCGGTCGGGGGCATACGCCTGTATATTGCGTGAGGCGGCTGTGAGCGAGAGCGCTAGTTTCTTGGTCACCACGAGGTCGAGGGTAGCCCCTTCTAAGAGGCGCTGGTGGATGTAGGCCGACTCTATGCCCGTAACGACGCGTCCCTAAGTGCAGGTCAGAATGTTCAGTAGCCGAAACGGCCTGGCAATCGCAGTCTCTCACCAGGGCATGCAGGGCACGCCAGAAATCTTCCACAGACTCACCGGGGAGTTGATGTCGCGTGGACAGGAGGTGCCTGGCGTAGATTTTGTTAGTCTGTTGAGTGTAGTTCTCCTTCAGTAGGGCCATGGCCTCAGCTTAGGTCGGTGCATCCCGGATGAGGGGAAAGATATCGGAGCTCAGCCGCGTGTAAAGGATCTGGAGCTTCTGTGTCTCTGAAGGTCTGTCGCAGATTCAATGTATGCTTCAAAGCAAGCTAGCCAATGTGCGACTTGGCGTTGTCTGCTTTAGGGTGCAGCTGCAGGCAATCAGGCTTGATGCGGAGATCTATCGTTGTAAAATCTCTGCGTAATAAATTGATGCACTATCAATTATGATGAGACGAGAGTAGAGAGTAATCGAATCTTTATTACACAGAGATGTGAAGCCTGCAGCTGCTGCCGAAATGGCTGCAGTTCGGAGAGCCCACACATTTATACCCTGCCTACTGGGCGGAGCCAGCAGGCAGGGATCTACCCCCGTACCTGTAGTCCAGGGGCCTTACCATAATACCCTTGTATGCAGTATATACAATACAACAGTGGTGACTACCACACATTGTAAACAAATATCCACATACAGAATTTTCTACAATTTTGGCTGGCAGAGAAACTGAATTTGTAGTATCACTCAGAATGGCTACAAGAGCAGCTGAGGTGATAGATAGAAATGTCACACAAATGCAGTGGAGTGTATTCTGCTGAGGTTTTAGGTTAACACATATTGCTGTTCGAAAGTGAAGCCAATGTTGCTTTGTATTGCAAAGGCTTGATTCTGATGTTGGGCATTCAAAATAGGAACATGCTTAATTTCTTTGCACTGACATCTCACACTTTCATAAGCACAAAATATCATCCAAAACATAAAATTGGGCCAGTGGGAGGAGAAAAAAAACAAGGGACATTTTAAGCCAAGACCTTTGTCTAGTCACATAGCTGACAGCTAAATATATCACCTTCGAAGTTGTTATAGTGGTTCCAAGCTGTGACATCTGCTGCTTACAATAAGCATCTGTTTCAATCCTCTAAATGTGAGGGATTCCTGTTCCTTCATCCTGTGTTTCCAGAGTATAGCACAGTGGGAAATCCTTATCACAGGCTACCCGCTTCTTATTTTCCTCCGGATGTGGCTCTAGGTGTTCCCGTGACCTCAGGGAAACACTTAAAAGGAACAAATGTAAGGAGTTGTTCCTGTAGCTTTAAGTAAAGCTAGCTGATACACAAACTCATAACAGCTGCTATTTTTCCAGAGGAGATGAAGGAAATTCTGGAAGCTTTAATTAGTGATCCAAAGAAGTTACTAGTTAAATATATGTGTTGGGTTGCAATGAATGTGTCGCAAAGAACAGAGAAACTTGATTGAAACAGTACTTAACATTTACAGAAAAACTTCTCTGATGGCTCATTTGGTACATGCACAATTTCAAGGCACAAAGCTAATTCTGTGCCCAGTTAACTAACCTCAGCAAGTGCAAGGTCACAACATTTGGCTTCAGTGCTTCTGGGTTAGGAAGGGGAAGTTAACTGAGATTTTTGGTTCTGCTCACAATCCCGTGTTCGCTGCTATAAAATATCTCCACGTGGAAGTCAAGAGGTAAGAGTGAAGCTTGAGGGGCAGCACAGTGGCACAGTGGTTAGCACTGCTGCCTCACGGCACCGAGGTCCCAGGTTCGATCCCGGCTCTGGGTCACTGTCTGTGTGGAGTTTGCACATTCTCCCCGTGTTTGCGTGGGTTTCGCCCCCACAAGATGTGCAGGCTAGGTTGATTGGCCATGCTAAATTGCCCATTAATTGGAAAAAATTGAATTGGGTACACTAAATTTTTTTTAAAAGAGTGAAGCTTGGCTATGATATTGAACCCCCCCCCCCCCCCCCCATAATTAAATAGGCTGTCAACGTTCCATATTCAGGCTCATACTTGAAGGAAGGCATCTAAAAGATACCAGAGAATAGTTAACATCTGTTGAGTATGGATGGAATAAAATTTGTGTTAAAATTGACTTTATCTACTTACATAACATCGCAGGGAAACCATTACCCTGGGCAGTCTTTCATTATAGAACCTTTCTAAAAAGCTGAGTTTGGGGTTAATTTTAACCAATCCATCTGGTAGGGATCTGACAGGATCAGATCATCCATCTGTTTTTCTCCAACCCTGATTTTATTCTCTGTTGACTTCAATGGATAGTTAATTTGGACAAGGTGTAAAATGGACTGCTGGTCTGATCCTGTCAGGTGGGTTGGGTTAAAATTACCCCCTTTGTTTTTGCTAGTGTATTTTTTTTATCTAAGATATGATTGCTTTCACATTGATTTAATAAAGATGGTTCATGTTAGCTTTACTGAGAGTTAAATAGAGAAGCAACGGCAGACATTGAAGAGGAGATTTCAGAATATTCTGAATCAGTATACTACCAGAAGGAAAAATTCTAAGGGGAGTAGCCACCATCTGTAGTGAACTAAAGAAGTGAAGGAAAGCGTTGAACTTAAGGAAAAAAGCATATAACTGCGCAAAGATGAGTGGCTGGATAGATGATTGGTCAGAATATAAAGTTATGGTGAAGTTGCCATAGTGCCAAGCGACCATAGGCTGTTTTCTCCTTTGAGGGGGAGCTGACTGGTGGTGATTTAACTCGAGGATCACCACATCTCAGACAAGGGGTAAGGCAGGTCTTTATGAATAATCTCAGCCAGTATAGGAACTGAATGCATGCTGCTGGCTTTGCTCTGCAACATGAACCAGCTGTCGAGACAAGTCTGCTAAAATACCCCACTTTATTGTAAGAGGAATCAAACATGAAAGTAAAGATGTTACACTCGAGTTATACAGGGCATTTTGAATATTGTATGCAATTTTGGTCTCCTTATTTCAGGGAGGATGTTGGAGGTGGTTCAGAGGAGGTTTCCTCGAACGATACCTGCCTGAAATGAGCGGGTTGTTTTATGAGGAACGGTTGGGCAGACTGGGCTTGTTTCTGCTGGAGTTTAAAAATGACCCGGAGAGGTGGTGGGAGTGAGGTCAGCGTGGAGATGTGATGGAAGTGTGAAGGGATGCTGTAGGTGACATGAGGAGGCAGACTTACCCTGACTGCATGAAGAACGTCATTCATCTTCTTCCCGCATTGCAGCCTTGACCTCTTATGGTGTAAACTGGCACTCACAACCGAGGCCACAGCCTTCCAGGCAGGTTGGTCACCTTGCTGGCAGGATGCAAGAATGCAATGCATGCACTGAAACAGTCCCATGCAGAATAAATAGGGCCACATTAGAAAAAGAACATTCTGGCGGAATTAAATGTCAAATGATGAGTGGAGAAGACACAAGCTGAGCATCCAGATATATTTCAGAGGTTTAATCAATAGAAACTGCTGAATGGAACTAAGCCTGGATCTCCTAAGGAGTGAAGAGCCTAAATGGATACGGAATGTATGATGGTTTTGCAGGTCACCATCTACAATTCTTAACTGTATAATCCTTTGGGTTAGGGAGAAGGATATATGTGCTGGTCCGACAAATTGACTCAATCCTGTACACATTCAGCTGAGAGGTTTTAAGCAGAACCTGCCAAAAAAACAAAACTATCTTCTCCCCCATTTTAATAATAACTGTCAAATGATTTAGACTTAGAACACTTCCTTCATCCAGAACATATGAGGCAGACAAAGCACATGCTTATGTCTATGTTCTGGAGCTAATAATAATAATAATCTTTATTGTCACAAACAGGCTTACATTAACACTGCATTGACGTTACTGTGAAAAGCCCCTAGCCACCACATTCCGGCACCTGTTCGGGTACACAGAGGGAGAATTCAGAATGTCCAAATGACCTAACAGCACATCTTTCGGGACTAGTGGGAGGAAACCGGAGCACCCAGAAGAAACCCACGCAGACACAGGGAGAACGTGGAGACTCCGCAGACAGTGACCCAGATGGGAATCGAACCTGGGACCCTGGCGCTGTGACGCCATAGTGCTAACCACTGTGCTACCATGCTGCCTGGTTTTCCTGAAGCAGGCCGCTAGCCTGAAGCCAAAGGCTTGAGAAATGCCATTCTGCATCAAACATGACTTACCGGGAATCTCTCCCAATCTTAGAACCTGCCATAGATATGTTGGAAGGAGTTGCCAGTTGACAATTGACTTGCTTGGCACTGTTATGAACCACACCTTCTGTGCCCATCAAGTCCTGGAGTGGGCCTCAACCCTGTCATAATATACACCAGTATATCATGGTGAAGATACACACACACTGATGGACACACAGCAAGACCAATCAACACACACAACAGCCAATCACCAGTTAGAGCACACTCACTATAAAGACAGGGGGCATCAGAGCTCCCGCTCATTCGGGATACAGCCTCCTATAAGGACAGAGATTACAGCTTACAGCACAGATCCAAACCATGTGTTGAGTGCATAGACTGGTTCGGACAGGCATAGGTCTTTAGTTTAATCTAACATCGTGTTAACCCACAGTGAAAGTATGTTCAACAGTTTCTAACTTAACAAAATAATGTTGTACTATTTTAAATGTTGGTGGCCTGTATGTGTTCCACGGATCCAGAGCACCCAACACATCATGATACCAGGAGTTGAGGGATATTATAACTTCTTAGACCTACCTGCAAGTGATCTGCCTTCCACCAGCATACAGTCATCCTGCAAAATGGACAGCGTCCGCCCGCCTCCGCCGCTCCGCATCACCGGTAACTTGGGGGCCAACTGGAAGATATTCAAACAACGCTTCCAGCTCTACCTGGAAGCCACAGACCGGGAAGATGCCTCGGACACCAAGAAGATCGGTCTCTTCCTATCCACGGCCAGGGAACATGCCATCCACATTTTCAATTCTCTCACCTTTGCTGATGGTGAAGATAAATCAAAATTCAAGACGGTCCTCCTCAAGTTTGACACTCACTGCAACATAGAGGTGAATGAAAGTTTTGAGTGCTATGTATTCCAACAGCGTTTGCAGGGTAAGGATGAACCTTTCCAGTTCTTTCTCACCCACCTCCACATCCTTACGCAGTCCTGTAATTACGGGCCCACCTCCGACTCCATGATACGCGACCAGATCGTTTTCGGTGTTCAGTCGGACCCCCTACACAAGCAGCTCCTCAAGGTGAAGCAGCTCACCTTAGCGACCGCGATCGAGACCTGCGTGCTACACGAATACGCCACTAGTCGGTATTCCCACATCCAAGCGGCTGAAACGGAGTGGCAAGGTCCCCACGAGGCAGAATGGGTCCAAGTAATCGAGCAACTCCAGGGCCTCAGCCTGGATGAGGGCAGCCATTTCGCTCGCTTTTCGCGGACTCCCACGCTTGTGCGCAGCGAACGAGGGGACGGCGACGGACGTACTGCGCAGGCGCGCACCATGTATGGCCGCACCGCACATGCACGGTGGCGCAGCGAACGTACTGATGCTACAACGTGCGGCAACTGTGGTTCCGCCCACTTAAAGCGGCAATGCCCTGCCAAATCCCGACAGTGCCTGAGATGTGGCAAACTTGGCCACTATGCTGCTTTATGCAGATCAGCTCAGCCTGCCAATTCGTATCGCTCCAGCCAGCCTCACAGGAATGTCCATTCAACCCAAGGTCACCGAGTCCGATGTGGACCTACTACCCGATATTGACACCGAAGACCCGAAGGCACCTTTTCGAGTCGGTATCGTTACAAAAAACAGGGTGTCCCCGAAGCAACGAATCCAGCCTCTATCGGTATACAGCATCGATCCAGACGATGAGTGGTGTGCCACCCTTATGGTCAACCAGTCCCAAATACGATTCCGCCTGGACACTGGTGCCTCCGCCAATCTCATTGCGTGGTCTGACCTCCAAAGCCTTTGTGTCAAACCAGCCATCCTCCCATCAGCCTGCCAGCTATTAGATTATAATGGCAATGCCATTGCTGCCAGCGGCTCATGTCAACTTGAAGTGACGCACAAGTCACGCAAAGCCATCCTTCCCATTGAAATCGTGGGCTCCTCGAAAGCCTCCCTGCTTGGCGCGCAGGCATGCAAGCTGTTGAACCTAGTTCAGAGAGTTCACTCTCTCTCTCCTGCTGACGCGTCTCCCTTTCAGGACACCGACATCAGGGCACAACTCGACACCATTATCAACCAGCACCACGACGTCTTCGAGGGCATGGGCACGCTCCCGTACACCTACAAGATTTTATTAAAACCGAATGCCACGCCTGTGGTGCACGCACCTCGCAGGGTCCCAGCACACCTTAAGGACCGCCTCAAGCAGCAGCTGCAGGACCTCCAGAACCAAGGAGTGATTTCCAAAGTCGGAACCGACCGACTGGGTCAGTGCCATGGTATGTGTAAAAAAGGCTTCTGACGAATTGAGAATTTGCATTGATCCCAAGGATCTAAATCGCAATATCATGAGGGAGCATTATCCAATTCCCAAGCGCGAAGAGCTCACATGTGAGATGGCTCGCGTCAAGCTCTTCACCAAACTCGACACATCGAAAGGATTCTGGCAAATCCAGCTCAATAAATCCAGCAGGAAACTGTGCATATTTAATACCCCGTTTGGCAGATATTGTTACAACAGGATGCCGTTTGGGATCATCATTGCATCAGAAGTGTTCCATAGGATTATGGAACAAATGATGGAAGGCATTGAAGGTGTTCGAGTCTATGTCGATGACATAATCATTTGGTCCACCACTCCGCAGGAGCATGTTAGTCGCCTCCAGCACGCATTCAGACATATACATGAGCATGGCCTCCGCCTCACCGGGGCCAAATGCTCTTTTGGTCAGACGGAACTCAAGTTCCTCGGGGACCACATCTCCCAATTGGGTGTGCGGCCGAATGCGGACAAGGTAGCTGCCATCACAGCTATGAAAACACCAGAGGACAAGAAGGCGGTCCTCCGATTTCTGGGCATGGTCAATTTTTTAGGGAAGTTTATCCCTAACCTCGCCTCTCATACCACGGCTCTCAGGAACCTGCTCAGGAAGACGACAGACTTCCAATGTCTCCCTGCCCACGAGCACGAATGGAGAGAACTCAAAACAAAACTGACCACGGCCCCGGTCTTCGCTTTCTTTGATCCAGCAAAGGAGACCAAAATTTCAACCGATGCCAGTCAATCCGGCATTGGGGCAGTGCTCCTTCAACGTGTTGAGGCCTCATCACGGGCCCCCATTGCATATGCGTCACGTGCGATGACCCCCACGGAGCAGCGCTACGCGCAGATAGAAAAGGAGTGCCTGGGCCTTCTGACCAGTGTGGTTAAGTTTCACGATTATATCTATGGATTTCCTCAATTCACCGTCGAGACCGACCATTGCCCGCTGGTCAATATAATACAGAAAGACTTGAACGACATGACGCCTCCCCTCCGGCGTATTCTTCTCAAGCTTCGGCGATATGACTTCCAGCTGGTATACACCCCAGGCAAAGACCTCATCATTGCGTACGCTCTCTCCAGGGCAGTCAACACTCCATGTGACACAGCGGGATTTGTCTGCCAAGTTGACGCCCATGTGGCATTCAACGGCCTCCAATCTACCTGCCACGGATGAACGCCTCATCCAAATTCGCCGCGAGACAGCGGCTGACCCTTTGCTACAGCGTGTCATGCGCCACCTAACCGACGGGTGGCTCAAGGGCCAATGCCCTCAGTTCTATAATGTCAGAGATGCTCTGGCGGTAGTAGGCGGGGTTCTTCTAAAACTGGACCGCATTGTCATCCCACATAGCATGCGCCAGCTTGTCCTGGAACAACTACACGAGGGCCACTTTGGCGTAGAAAAGTGCTGCCGACGGGCCCGAGAGGCGGTGTACTGGCCCGGCATTAATGAGGACATAGCCAACACAGTGCTCAACTGCCCCACTTGTCAGCGCTTCCAGCCGGCCCAACCACGTGAGACCTTGCAGCCCCATGAGTTGGTCACGTCACCATGGACCACGGTGAGCATCGACCTGTTCCACGCGCTGGGTAGAGACTATGTCCTGATCGTGGACTACTTTTCGAATTACCCGGAGGTGATACGGTTGCACGACATCACCTCGTCTGCAGTTATTGGTGCCTGTAAAGAAACCTTTGCTCGACACGGCATCCCGCTCACGGTTATGTCGGACAATGGCCCCTGCTTCGCCAGCCAGGAATGGTCCAACTTTGCCAGGCGGTCCAATTTTGCCCATGTAACATCCAGTCCCCTGTACCCCCAATCCAACGGCAAAGCGGAGAAGGGAGTACATATAGTGAAACGGCTCCTATGCAAGGCTGCCGATGCTGGGTCTGATTTTTACCTTGCCTTGCTGGCCTATCGCTCTGTCCCGCTGTCCACTGGCCTGTCGTCAGCCCAGTTACTCATGGGTCGTACCCTGAGGACGACGGTGCCGTCCATCCATGTCCCAGACCTCGACCACGTTCCGGTCCTTTGCCAGATGCAGATGTCTCATGCACAGCACAAGGCGGCTCATGACTCCCGTGCAGCTGATCTCCCTGCTCTGACTCCAGATGACAACATCCGCATCCATCTTCCAGATGGGGGCTGGTCTGCAACCGCTGTTGTCCTTTGGCAGGTGGCCCCCCACTCGTTCCTGGTTCGTCTACCGGATGGCTCTATTCTGCGCCGCAATCGACACGCCCTTCGTCTCGTTCCACGCTCGCCACATGATTCTCCACTGTCGCCTCGCCCTCCTGCTGACCCTGCCACGGACTATGCAGAGCTCTCTCTCACTCTGCATCCCCCGACTCTGACGCAGTCCAGCCCGCTCCTGAACCGGCGGTTCTCGACCCACCCTTGAGGCGGTCAACCAAAATTCATCGCCCACCTCAGAAACTTAATTTATGAACTTTGCGGACTTAGAGACTCTCTGAATTGTTTCGTTGCTTTGTTTGATCGTTTCCCTGGTTTGTATATAGTGTTGATCTTGTTGCATACTGCTTCTCTGCACCAGGCACCTTCCCATGTAAATAGCTTAGTTCTCATGTACGTAGTCCTGTAAATATGTCTTCGCATCCCACACGTAGATAGGGACATTCTCACCATACATTATTTATTGCCACACACGTACATTATTTTATAAAAGGGGGGATGTCATAATATACACCAGTATATCATGGTGCAGATACACACACACTGGTGGACACACAGCAAGACCAATCAACACAAACAACACCGCAGCCAATCACCAGTTAGAGCACACTCACTATAAGACAGGGGGCATCAGAGTTCCCGCTCATTCGGGATGCAGCCTTCTACAAGGACAGAGCTTACAGCTTACAGCACAGATCCTCACCATGTGCTGAGTGCATAGACTGGTTCGGACAGGCATAGGTCTTTAGTTTGATCTAACATTGTGTTCACCCACAGTGAAAGTATGTTCAACAGTTTCTAACTTAATAAAATAGTGTTGCACTATTTTAAGTGTTGGTGGCCTGTATGTGTTTCACAGATCCAGAGCACCCAACACATCAAACCCCAGAGCTTCTGACTCAGACACTGCGTCACAAGGCCTCCTTTCAAATTATTTCCTGTCAATTGAAACAAAGAGGTATACCTCAGGCAAGAACACAAAATAGTTTGCAATTTCCTAAATGTAAGACTAAAAAGGAAAAGAGAATCATCATTGGCAACACCTTTGGCACAGCCAGAGCACAAATGTTTCAGTTGTGGTTGTGATGGGGATCAAAGGTAGATATGGCCCAGTTCCAAGGTGTTTATTATGAACGATGTACTGAGGAACATGAAGTGGTCATGCCCCTCATCTGGAAGCTATTCTGCCGTTCATGTAACATTGGGGCAGCACAGTAGTACACGTGGCTAGCACTGTGGCTTCACAGCACCGGGGTCCCAAGTTCGATTACCCGCTGGGCCACTGTCTGTGCGGAGTCTGCACGTTCGCCCCGTGTCTGCGTGGGTTTCTTCCGGGTGCACCTGTTTCCTTCCACAGTCTAAAGACGTGCAGGTTAGGTGGATTGGCCATGCTAAATTGCCCTTAGTTACCAAAAAGGGTAGGAGGGGTTATTGGGTTATGGGGATGATAGAGTGGAAGTGAGGGCTTCAGTGGGTCGGTGCAGACTCGATGGGCCGAATGGGCTCCTTCTGCACTGTATGTTCTATGTATGTATCTATGTAAGTATCTAAATGATGTAGATCGGAACCTCAAACCCAATTTTTCTGTCTTTGATCCATTTTTCTTGATACCTGACCTGAGAACAATCTTTCAGCCTCAGTCTTGAATTGACTCCACATCTACAGTCTTCCAATAAAGAGAGTTTCAGACTTCCACTTTCCTCTAAATGCAAAAAACAACTTCCTAACTTCACTCTCTTTTATTCCTGCGCACTAGCTTTGATTGATTTGTGTACCAGGACACCCCAATCTCCTACCTCCTTCACAATTTCTACTTTCTCACTGTGTGGAAAGCATTACGTAAATACCTATGCAGGATAAAAATGGTCTTAAGGTAACTTGTACATCAGGTTCAGTGGTCAGGACGAGTCTATAACTTGGTGTGGATCACCACTTGATGGACTGATAATACAATCCACTCCTCGCCTTTCAAAACACGTTAATTGTGAATCCCTCTGTGGCCCTCTCAAGGGTTCCACTTCACTAACAATGACAAATGACAGTACTGTACTTCATGATCAATTAATATCACTGCCCCATGCCAAGATGCAACCTTATGTGGAATATGTATTAGATACTAATTAATTACTAGCTAAAGTATGCGGAGATGCTTCCCTTAGATGGTAATATGAATTTTATTGCAAGAAGTAATGGAAGTGTTAGTCAGTGAGTCTGTAGATATTGCAGTAATCTGTAAAATAGCTCTTGATATTTCAATTTCTCCTGAAATTTATTGGACCAATTGTAACTGAACATCCCTTGGGTACACAAGTCATTTTGTGAATAAACAACCATGGATGGGGAGGGTTGCCAGTCACTGACATTGGACTGTTTTTGTATGAAGGGATATGGGCCAAAGGCAGGTTTACGGAGTGAGGCCACAGATTAACCATGTTCTCATTAAATGGCAGGACAGGCTCGAGGGCTCTGAATGGCCTCCTCCTGTTCCTATGTTCCACACTGTCAGTTATGCAAAACAGTATCATTTAATTTTGATAAACCACCAGATGTGACCTCTCTGTGTGTAACGCATTTCCTATTTTGATGTTCAAATAAAATTAAATGTGTATTGTAAAATAATTTTAAAATCATCATTTTTGTCCCTCTGTATACTTAGCCCCCGATCGAATTATCACTTGTTCTATTAATAAAATGCACATAACTCCTTTCCCAGTTACTAGATGTAAACAGGAGATACCTGTCAAATTTGTGACTGACAGCATATGATTTCACAATGCGGTCATTTGTTCTGAATGTTTCGCTGTCAATTCTTTCCTTATGTAACAAACACATTAGGGACCTTGCCAGCAGCAGTCAATGGATCATAATCAGGAGCTGGGAATCTGCTCTCATTTTCTCCTCTATAGCCTAGGAATGCTGAGGCCAATTGAAGCACCTCTACTGCTCCCCAGCTGAGATCATAAGCCTTTAAATGGGATCTTCCTATTTTCTATCGCTCACTACTAGATTGAACAGGCAACAAAGATGATCCAAATTTTGATTCCGTGAAGAAAGGCTGAGGAAGCAAAATCCACTCTCATCAGGCAAAAAGACTGGAAAAGGACAGGGATAGAACCTAAGTTTTAAAATTATGGTTGAATCAGTTTACTGATATAGAGAAGTAAGGGTGTTCACTGATGATTGCACAATGTTCAGTACCAATCGCAACTCCACAAGTACCAAAGCAGTTCATATCCATTTACAGCAAGAATGTGGTGATTGTTCCTTTAAGGACAACACAGCAGAGGAAGGGTTAAATGGCCTGTGTGACCAATCAGGACTCACAGTGTGGAATCACCACATGGTCAAAAAGGCTGCTAGGCAGAGATGTTTTGGGAGCTAGCTACAGCCATAAGGCTGCTGTATAATCCTGCCGGGACTGCCGGTGACGGGGTTATGCTAAACAGATGCAGAAAAGGTGAAACTCAAAATTTGTCACTTTTAGCGCGGAAGTAGGCCACTAAGCTGACAACTGCCGCTCCCCCCCACCCCCCCTGCAACCCTCCTCCAGGATCACTGCAGCTACCAATACATGCTCTCAAATAATTCTAAGAGCCGAAGAGAAGGCAGGATCAGCAAGAGTCTGGCTAGGAAGACCGAGACAACAACAAAAACATGGAGTGGGACAGAGTCGATCGCAGGCGAACAGGCCGGGTGGCCGATGCGCATGCCGGACGACTCGCCGTTAAGCCAGGGGCGGAGCTCCTAACACAGGAGCTCCTAAAGCAGAGAGATGCCATCAAACTGGAGATGATGGCAATGGTGAAGGCGGCAGTTGACGCCCTGGCCCCCTTCAAGATGGTGCTGGAAAAGACGGAGCGATGACTGGAAGTGCAGGAAGCAATGATCAGGGAGCTGGAGAAAGCGGTGACCGATCAGAGCATCCGGATCGCCTCATTGGAGACGGACATGGCAAGGATCAGGAGAGCCGGTTGCACCACCAAAACCTCTGCATCATGGGCCTACCGGAGGGTATCGAGGGCAGGAACCCCATGGAGTACGTGGCCCAGCTAGTCTGGGGGAGAACTTGCCCAAACCCCCAGAGATAGACAGAGTTCACAGGTCACTTTGGCTGGGACATAAAACAGGAGAGCAGCCTTGGGCCATCATCGCAAAGCTGTACACCGCGGTACCAGGGCAGGGAGAAGATCCTGAATTGGGAAAGGCACACACGGTCCTGTAAGTGGGTGGAACACTCGATCCATGGGTATCAGGACATTGGGGCAGACCTTGCCAAGCTCGGGGCTGAATTCAACACAGCCAAGGGGCCCTATACAAAAGCAAAGTGCAAATTGGGATGCCGTGCACGGCCAAGTTCTGGGTAACCTTCCAGGGAAAGGAATATTATTTCACCGCACGGGCCAAAGCTGACAAACCCATGCACAGACACGGTTGGGAGGGCAGCAGCAGTAGTGAACACGAACCGTAAAAAAAGGACAATTGCGTGGGATAGAATTGCCTCATTTTCAGTCTGTCAGGAGTCCCTGGAGGGAGGGTGTGAGAGCGGTAAGGTGCAGAAACAGGGGAGGAGAGGGAAGGGTGGGAGGAATACAACGGGTAGGAGAAGATAATGATTGTTCCTGAAAGGGCACCATATTAGTGAGCAGACTAACACAGGGAGGTATGAGCAAAGGAGGGGCTGCGGCACAACGCCCGATGGATGGGGGGAGAGAGTACCTGATAGGAGGAGAGGGGGGGGGGTGAGGGGGGCCCACAGGGGTGAGGGGAGGGGGAGACAAGAGGGGTAGAGAAGCACAGGGGAGGAATCAGGGGGAGGAAGGGGGTGGAGGGGGTGGGCGTAGAATGCTGGCTACGACAGGTCGCACATGGCAATAGCAGAAACAAGGGCACCCAGAATGGCCATCGTTGAAGGCCCCCAAACAAAGGAAAAGTCTAGAGTGCAGGGGCACATCCACACAGTGAATATGTCAAAAGAGACCATCTTGAATGGCCCCTGGACAAAGGGAAGGCACAGCCACATGGTGAGTGTGGCGACTATGGCCATCTTGGATTGCCTCCAACCAAAGGGAAACCCAGAGTGCAAGGGCACATCCACAAGGTAAGTATAGTTGACCCAGCAGGAGCAGGGGACAGAAACCCCCATCAGGATAGTCACCTGGAATGTCAAGGGACTTAACGGCCCAGTGAAAATATCCACATTCTTCGTCCACCTGAAAAGTCTGAGGGCCGATGTTACCTTCCACGAAGAGACACACCTGAGGGAGAAGGACCGACTGAGAGTAAGAAAGAGCTGGGTGGGACAGATGTACCATTCGTGCTACGGGACGAGGGCTAGGGGGTTGGCCGTACTGTTCAACAAGAGGACAGCATTCACGGTGACGAAGATGGTTAGTGACCGAGGGGGATGGCATGTCATGGTTAGTGGTGCCCGAGAAGGGTCACCAGTGCTCCTCATAAATGTGTACACTCCCAACTGGGATGACGTGGAATTCACTAAGAAAACCATGGCAGAAATCCCAAACATAGATTCCCACCAACCCATGATCAGGGGGGGGGGGGGGTGGGGGGGGGCTTAGCACTGCTGCTCACAGCTCCAGGGACCCGGGTTCAATGCTTTTATTTTTTATTTTTTTTATTATTACTTTATCAGAGTTACAAAGCCAGAGCTCAGAGTGTGGACAGAGGCAAACCCCTAATCCAGCTCCTTGCCAGCTCCAAAAACCAGTTCAAATTGAATCCAATTCATGGTCCCCACAAGAGAGACATCCCAGATCCAGGCATTACACCTGACCTCAGGCTCACCTTAGCCAAAAGGCCGAGAAGCGATCCGGGTTCAATTCTGGCCTCGGGTGACTGCGTGGAGTTTGCTCTTTCTCCCCATGCCTGCGTGGGTTTCCTCCGGGTGCTCTGGTTTGTTTCCGCAGTCCAAATATGTGTAGGTTAGGTGGATGGGCCATGATAAATTGCCCCTTAATGTCAAAAATGTTGGGTGGGGTTATTGGGTTACGGGGATACGGTGGAGGCGTGGGCTTAAGTATGGTGCTCTTTCCAAGGGCCAGTGCAGGCTCGACGGACCAAACGGTATCCTTCTGTACTTTAAATTCCATGGCGAGGGAGTTGACCGCCTGCATGAAGCAGATTGGGCAGCAGACCCCTGGGCGTTCACGCACCCAAGGGAGAAGGAGTTCTCCTTCTTCTCCCAGGCCCACAGGGTCCAGCCTGAGGGCTATGGTGATGGCGAAATGGAAAAGTGGGAAAAAGTATTGAAGAGAGTCATTTCATCCTCGTCCTGTGCTAGACTTAGCCTGATCCAGTTCAAGGTGGTCCACAGGGTGTACACGACGGTAGCCCGGATGAGCAGGTTCTTTGACGAGATGGAGGACAGATGTGGGCAGTGTGGGGGTAGCCCGGCATATGTTTTGGGCATGCCCGAAGTTGAGGGGATTCTGGCAGGTATTTGCGGACGTTATGTCAGGAGTCCTGGAAGGGAGGTTAACTCCGAGTCCAGAACTGGCAATATTTTGGGTATCGGATGATCCGGGGGCCAAGGGGGGAAGGAAGGCCGATGTCCTGGCCTTCTCCTCCCTGGTGACCAGGAGACAGATTTTGCTGGGATGGAGGGACTCGGAGCCCCCGAAGTCAGGTGTGTGGGTCAGCGATACGGCAGGCTTCTCAGCCTGGAAAAAAAATCAAGTTCGCCTTGAGAGGATTAACTCAGGGGTTCGCCCAGAGATGGCAACCGTTCATCGATTTCTTCAAAGAAAATTTAGCGTCAGCAGTAAGGGGGGGGGGGGGGGTGAAGAAAATATGAGGCATGGCAGTGTTAGATAAGGACAGGGAACTCAGAATACGGGTAATTAGGGAATAGGGCGGGGGCAGTAGGAGACATTGTTTTTTAGGTTTTTTATGTGTGTCGGCCTACGCGATTGTTTAAGAAATGTTAATGTATTAAACTGTGAAAATTACAAATGCTTCAATAAAATATTTTCTAAAGAAAAAATATTTGTAGCTGTTTGAATAATTTTTGGAATAAAATTCATTTTTTTAAAAAGCAACCAAAAAAATCTTATCCTCCACATTATGGGAGGCACTGAAGGCGGTGATAAGGGGAGAGATTATTGCATACAAGGCGCACAAGGATAGGAAGAGAGGGCAGCAAGACAACAGATGAGGTGGCTCGTGGAGCTACTGGTGGAGGACAAAGCTACAAATGGACTTTGACCTCCTCTCCATCAGGAAAGTGTGGTGATTCTGTAGGCAATATCATGATGTATGATGTGCAACCTCCAACCAGTAGGTGGCGGTGCAGACACACCATGCGGTCTCAAGACCATGGTCATGTGACCAGGTACTCCCATATAAGTGGAGACACATTCGGCCATCAGCAGATGGTTGTCAGAGATGGTAATAAGACATACAGCTGAACAGTCATGCTAGGTGTATTTCCAGAGGAGTGCAAAGAAACTCCATGATAGTTTGCTTTGTAACAGATCACTATCTTACCACGTATGATTCAATAAAGATCCTGGTTTGGGCAAGTGTTTGGTGGATTCCTTTGCAAGGTATAGAAGCCCAAACACAACATGGAACCTTGAGTGCTGAAGATTTAAAGATAGCGACGGCAGTGACAACATTAGCCATTCGGCTTACAGACCGATCTGGTGAACTGCAACCTGAGGCAACTCAATGCGCTAGACGATGCTGAAGCGCGAGATGAATGGACTGAGAGCCCACCACCAGCTTCAGATATCCGGTAATATAGATGAAAATTGGCAGCTATTCAAGCAGCAATTCAAACTTTATGTTTCAGCCCTAGGCCGACAGGCCCAGCACCATCTCCGCCAGACATGGGAGAACTTTTACGAACACAGAGCCAAAACTAGCCACCTGCTGGCTCACCAGCTGAGAAAGCAGGCAGCCACGAGGGAAATAACCCAGGTAAAGAACAGAAGCGACAAAACAGGCATAGCGCCAGAGCAGCCTTCGCAACCTTCTACCAAGAACTGTACACAAAGGTGTACAGTTGGGGGACACAAAGATGAAGCAGTTCCTCGACAGACTGGACATGCCGGTCACGAGGGAAGATAGGAGATAGTACCTGGAAGCACCATTAGAATTGAGGGAAGTCATGGAGAGCATTAACTTCATGCATGTGGGGAAGACTCCGGGGCCGTTCGGATTCCCGGCGGATTTCTATAAAGGATTTGTGTCAGCACAGGCCCCGCACTTGCGGGAGATATTCGCAGACTCATTCGCAAGAGGAACACTGCCACCAACACTGGCCGATGCCTCAATTTCACTGATCCCCAAAAAAGATAAAGACCTGAGATTATGCGGATCACACAGACCCATTTCACTCCTTAACCCTGATGCTAAGGTTCTGGCAAGGCAGTTGGAGAGCTGCGTGCCAGATGTAGTTGCGGAAGATCAGACAAGGGCAGGCGGCTAACAGCGAACATCAGGCACCTGCTGAATGTGACCATGACACCATCCGAGGAGAGAACACCAGAAGTGATCATCTCCTGGATGCAGAAAAGTCCTTCGACAGGGTCGAATGGAAATACCTCATAGAGGTACTGGATCAGTTTGGGTTTGGACCAGGGTTCACCTCCTGGGCGACACTATTGTACAGCGCTCTAATAGTGAGCATACAGCCAAACGTCACCAGCTCTGAATATGTCTGGTTGTGCAGAGGCATGAAGCAGGGTTGCTCACTGTCCCTGCTGCTGTTTGCTCTGGCAATCGAGTCACTGGCAATTGCCATCAGTGCAGCAAAGAGGTGCAGAGGTATACAAAGGAGAAACAGAGAACACAGAGTCTCACTCTGTGCGGATGATCTGCTCCTCTACATCGCAAACCCCTTGGCCAGCAAGGAAGGAATAATGAAACTCCTGAAGGAGTGCAGAGCCTTCTCAGGTTACAAACGTAACCTGAATAAGAGCAAAATCTTCCCTGTGAACACGCAGTGAGGAGGAGCAGAGCTGGGGGGTCTGCCATTCAAACTGGCCCAGACCAAATTGCACTACCTGAGGATCCAAAGACCCCGCGACTGGACAGAGATCCACAAGTGGAACCTGACGAGTCTGGTGGAGGAAGTACAAAAGGAACTGCTGAGGTGGGACTCGCTCCCACTCTCCCTGACAGGGAGAGTGCAAGTGATCAAGGTGAGCATGCTGCCCAGGTTCTTCTTCCTGTTCAGATCTCCGTTCCTGTTCAGATCCCCTCCAATCTACATCCCCAAGGGCTTCTTCAACACAGTGGGTAAACTAATCATGGCGTTTGTGTTGGGGGTGGGGGAAGATGCTGAGGATTAGGAAGATGGTCCTACAAAGGATAAGGAATGTGGGAGGCCTGACTGTCCCAAACCTCCAGTTCGGCATGGTTTTGTACAAGGGAGGTCACGTCTCACTAATTTGATTGAATTTGTTGAGGAGGTGACAAAAATGATTGACGAGGCTGTGGATGTTGTCTATATGGACTTTAGTAAAGCATTTGATAAGATCCCTCATGGCAGGCTGGTGCAAAAGATTACATCACATGGGGTCAGGGGTGAACTAGTTGGATGGATCCAGAACTGGCTTGGCCATAGAAGACAGAGGGTAGCAGTGGGAGGGTGATTTTCTGAATGGAGATCTGTAACTAGTGGTGTTCCGCAGAGATCGGTACTGGGACCTCTGCTCTTTAATATATATAAATGATTTGGAAGAAAACGGAGCGAGTCTGATTAGCAAGTTTGTGGATGATACTAAGATTGCAGGAGTTGTGGATAGTGATGAAGATTGTCAGAGAATACAACAGGATGTAGATAGGCTGCAAAATTGAGCAGAGAAATGGCAGGTGGAATTTAATCCGGACATATGCGAGGTGATGCATTTTCGTGGGATCAATTCAGGTGGGAGCTATAAATAAATGGCAGAACCATCAGGAGCAGAAAGGCACAGAGAGATCTGGGCGTGCAGGTCCACAGATCCTTAAAAGTGGCAGCACAGGTGGAAATGATGGTAAAGAAAGCATATGACATGCTTGTCTTCATAGAACGGGCTATCAAGTATAAAAGTTTTGGAGATAGTGACCACAATTCTGTGACTTTCACTTTAGTAATGGAGAGGGATAGGTGCGTGCAACAGGGCAAGGGTTTACAATTGGGGGAAGGGTAAATACGATGTTGTCAGACAAGAATTGAAGTGCATAAGTTGGGAACGTAGGCTGTCAGGGAAGGACACAAGTGAAATGTGGAACTTGTTCAAGGAACAGGTACTACATGTCCTTGATATGTATGTCCCTGTCAGGTAGGGAAGAGATGGTCGAGTGAGGGAACCATGGTTGACAAGAGAGGTTGAATGTCTTATTAAGAGGAAAAAGGAGACTTATGTAAGGCTGAGGAAACACGGTTCAGACAGGGCGCTGGAGAGATACAAGATAGCCAGGAGGGAACTGAAGAAAGGGATTAGGAGAGCTAAGAGAGGGCATGAACAATCTTTGGCGGGTAGGATCAAGGAAAACCCCAAGGCCTTTTACACATATGTGAGAAATATGAGAATGACTAGAGCGAGGGTAGGTCCGATCAAGGACAGCAGCGGGAGATTGTGTATTGAGTCTGAAGAGATAGGAGAGGTCTTGAACGAGTACTTTTCTTCTGTATTTACAAATGAGAGGGGCCATATTGTTGGCGAGGACAGTGTGAAACAGACTGGTAAGCCCGAGGAAATACTTGTTAGGAAGGAAGATGTGTTGGGCATTTTGTAAAACTTGAGGATAGACAAATCCCCTGGGCCTGACGGGATATATCCAAAGATTCAATGGGAAGCAAGAGATGAAATTGCAGAGCCGTTGGCAATGATCTTTTCATCCTCACTGTCAACAGGGGTGGTACCAGGGGATTGGAGAGTGGCGAATGTCGTGCCCCTGTTCAAAAAAGGGACTAGGGATAACCCTGGGAATTACAGGCCAGTTAGTCTTACTTCGGTGGTCGGCAAAGTAATGGAAAGGGTACTGAAGGATAGGATTTCTGAGCATCTGGAAAGACACCGCTTGATTAGGAATAGTCAGCACGGATTTGTGAGGGGTAGTTCTTGCCTTACAAGTCTTATTGAATTCTTTGAGGAGGTGACCAAGCATGTGGATGAAGGTAAAGCAGTGGATGTAGTGAACATGGATGGATTTTAGTAAGGCATGTGATAAGGTTCCCCATGGTAGGCTTATGCAGAAAGTAAGGAGGCATGGGATAGTGGGAAATTTGGCCAGTTGGATAACGAACTGGCTAACCGATAGAAGTCAGAGAGTGGTGGTGGATGGCAAATCTTCAGCCTGGATCCCAGTTACCAGTGGTGTAGCGCAGGGATCAGTTCTGGGTCCTCTGCTGTTTGTGATTTTCATTAATGACTTGGATGAGGGAGTTGAAGGGTGGGTTAGTAAATTTGCAGACGATACGAAGATTGGTGGAGTTGTGGATAGTAAGGAGGGCTGTTGTCGGCTGCAAAGAGACATAGATAGGATGCAGAGCTGGGCTGAGAAGTGGCAGATGGAGTTTAACCCTGAAAAGTGTGAGGTTGTCCATTTTGGAAGGACAAATATGAATGTGGAATACAGGGTTAACGGTAGAGTTCTTGGCAATGTGGAGGCGCAGAGAGATCTTGGGGTCTATGTTCATACATCTTTGAAAGTTGCCACTCAAGTGGATAGAGCTGTGAAGAAGGCCTATGGTGTGCTAGCGTTCATTAACAGAGGGATTGAATTTAAGAGCCGTGAGGTGATGATGCAGCTGTACAAAACTTTGGTAAGGCCACATTTGGAGTACTGTGTACAGTTCTGGTCGCCTCATTTTAGGAAGGATGTGGAAGCTTTGGAAAAGGTGCAAAGGAGATTTACCATGATGTTGCCTGGAATGGAGAGTAGGTCTTACGAGGAAAGGTTGAGGGTGCTAGGCCTTTTCTCATTGGAACGGAGAAGGATGAGGGGTGACTTGATAGAGGTTTATAAGATGATCAGGGGAATAGATAGAGTAGACAGACAGTAATGGAACAAACCATTACAAGGGGACATAAATTTAAGGTGAATGGTGGAAGATATAGGGGGGATGTCAGAGGTAGGTTCTTTACCCAGAGAGTAGTGGGGCATGGAATGCACTGCCTGTGGAAGTAGTTGAGTCGGAAACATTAGGGACCTTCAAGCAGCTATTGGATAGGTACATGGATTACGGTGGAATGATATAGTGTAGATTAATTTGTTCTTAAGGGCAGCACGGTAGCATTGTGGATAGCACAATTGCTTCACAGCTCCAGGGTCCCAAGTTCGAATCCAGCTTGGGTCACTGTCTGTGCGGAGACTGCACATCCTTCCCGTGTGTGCGTGGGTTTCCTCCGAGTGCTCCGGTTTCCTCCCACAGTCCAAAGATGTGCAGGTTAGGTGGATTGGCCATGATAAATTGCCCTTCGTGTCCAAAATTGCCCTTAGTGTTGGGTGGAGGTGTTGACCTTGGGTAGGGTGCTCTTTCCAGGAGCTGGTGCAGACTCAAAGGGCCGAATGGTCTCCTTCTGCACTGTAAATTCTATGATAATCTATGATTAATCTAGGACAAAGGTTCGGCACAACATCGTGTGCCGAAGGGCCTGTTCTGTGCTGTATTTTTCTATGTTCTATGTTCTAAAAGCTTGAAAATTATGTTACAATTATATAGAACGTTGGTTAGGCCACATTTGGAATACTGTGTCCAATTCTGGTCACCACACTACCAGCAGGACGTGGAAGCTTTGGGATTGATACTTAAAAAGCTCAAAGAACCCATCCAACACCTGAAACATCCATTCCATCTACCACCAACACACAGTCTCAGCAGTGTGACAGCAGTGGCGTAGTGGTATTGTCGCTGGACTAGTAATCCAGGATAATAATCTGGGACCCTGGTTCGAATCCCACAGCAGGTGGTGGAATTTAAACTCAATAAATATTCAGGAATTAAAAGTCCAATGATGACCATGAAACCATTGTTGATCGTCACAAAAACACATCTGGTTCACTAATGTCCTTTCGGGAAGGAAATCTGCCAGCCTTACCTGGCCTGGCCTACATGTGCCTCCGCATACACAGCAATGTGGTTGACTCTTAAATGGCCTAGCAAGCCATTCAACCGCTACAAAAACATAAAAAAGGAATTAAACCAGATGGACCACCCTGCATCACCCATGCACCAGAAACGGCAATGGCAAACCCAGACCTGTTATCCCCCAAAGTCCTTCTGACTAACATCTGGGGGCTTATGCCAAAGCTGTCTTACAGACTAGTCATACTCACTGATCTTGCTCACCCTCATTTACATTCCTTTGGCTTTCTGACCACGACACCTTTGTCAATCGCCACCTATCGCTGGCCCTCTATCCAGCCTCAATGCTCAGCGCAGCCCCCCACAACAGTATAAATCTGACCCTATTCCCAGTTCTTTTCAGCTTTGCCAAAGAGTCAGCCAGACTTGAAACATTAGCTCCCTTCTCTCTCCACCGATGCTGTCAGACCTGCTGAGATTGTCCAGTATTTTCGATTTTGTTTTAGATTCCAGCATCCGCAGTAATTTGATTTTAACTTGAACTTATACAAAGCCTTTGCTGTCGAAGAATGTCGCAAGCCACTTTACAGATTCATGAGAAAAATATACTACTCTCCGCATGGGCTTTTCACCAAATATCTTGGGCTGGATTCTCCGTTCAGCGGCTATGTACTGGCTGAAACGGAGAATTCCCAGGCGTTTTATGATGCCAAAATCGGCGCTGAACCCTCACCTATTCCGGGTCCGGTGAGGGGCTAACAGCGGTAACGGGTAAAACTCCCGGCTAAGTGGCAATAACAGCTGGAGAGTGGCCGGGTCCATGGCCGTGCATGCGCGCATGCGCACAGCGACGGCCTGCAGTGGCCGAGCCATACACCATGGTGCCAGCCGAGCGTGGTCCCGACCTGCCAAATACGGCCCCACAGGCCACCCCCTGGCCACCCTCCACCAGTCCCCCCAGCCATTGCAGAAGCCTCCCCCCCCCCCCTCGGCAGCGGCATGGCTCCCGGCCCACTGTGGCGGCGCTGGACACAGTCCGTAGCCATCACTCTGGGTTCTCAACTGCTCAGACCACACGTCAACCGTACGGTCAGGAATTCAGCACATCGAGGATGGAGCACTAGGGGTGGGCCGTTCCATCGGCGTGCGGCGCGCGATGCGATGACAGCATGTCAGAGGGGGCGGCGACTCAAAACCGGCGTCAAACCGCCGCTTCCCCCGATTTGGGCATCAGAAGGGATTCTCCGCCTGATTACCGATTACGATAGCGGCGTTGGGAAACGGAGAATCCCGCCCCTTAACTAAGACTCAACCTCAACTTCAAGCCTAAGTGCGAGTATCAGTTAAGATTGATTAAACGTGGGTCACTAGCCGTGAGGGAAATACAATGTTTTAACAAAGGTGGTGGAGCTTCTGTAGGAACAGCTCCACCATTGGGTATGTTAATATGTTTCTATGTAAAGAGTACAATTCGTTACATTATAAGATCGGAAATATTTATTTTTGTGCAAAATCGTATTGATATCTTAAAATCACATTCCTTCATTTGGTTTTGTGATTACCGCTTGCATGATCAAAAACTGGATCAGCTTTTTCCAAGTCAAGCCCAGTTCGTTTTTCACCAACTGCTGTAATGGCAGAAGACATACTTGAATGTTCTTCGCGTTGTAATCTTCTACTTTATTCAATATTGAACATTAGGCATCATGCCAATGTCAACAATCCAAAGTCAGCCACTCACTGCTCTACTGCTAAATGCTGTTGTAGGAGGTGTCAACTATCAAGCAACATTGTCCCTTAGTCATAAAACTGTAGAGCAGGCCAATATCAGGAATAAATCCAGAAAGTTGGCATATATTAATGTTTAGTGACTGTTGTAAAACACGTTATATTATTTGTTAATGCTGCTTACAAATAGCTTGATGATTAAGCAATTTCTACACTACTCTTAAGGCTAAAGCTATTGATATAATATATTGCTCCTATTTTTGCGATAATCATTGAATTTTATTTCGCTAAATTCACTGGAGCAATGCACTGGAATGTACGTTAGTGTGTTGCCACATAATGTCTGGATTCCTAACAGCACAATGTAGCAATCTGCCCATTTCAGCGACATTAATGAAGCAAGTCTTTAAGTTATTGGCTAAACATGTTATTCGTACTGATACTGAGAGGAAGAGACTCACACAATTCCCTATAAGGGAAGGAACTGATGACTTTATGCGGGTCTATTGTTCGGCTGTTTCCTCTGCTGGCTATTCAGACCTCGGTGTTTCATTTTCTACCACAAGCATACAATTAGATCAAACGCACAAGGAAAAATCCGAATCTGAAACTTTCCACAAAATCATTTGCTATTTCTTTTTTTATACATTTATTGAATTATGAAATATTAACAATCACAACAATATTGGCAAAGAAGTAAACACATATAAATACAGAATCAAAAATGTGATTAATAAATACAATGATTGAAGTAACTCTGATATTTAAACTAACTTTGTAAAACTTCACCCCCCAACGCTCGATCGTGACCAGTTCTTTAAAAAATTAAATGAATGGCTGCTATCTCTGAGAGAACCTCCCCACCAAGCCTCTCGCAGTATACTTAATCTTTTCCAGGTATAGGAATGACATCAAGTCTTCCATCCAAGCAGATGCTTTGGATGACGGGGGAGACCTCCAATTAAGCAGTGTTTGCCTCCTGCCTATTAAAGAGGCAAAGGCACGAACATCTGCCCCCACCCCTGAATGGAATGCCGGGGAGTCCGAGACTGCAAATATTGCTACCAGTGGGCAAGGTTCTAAGGCTACCCACAAAATCTTGCATATCGTATTAAAAAAGGAAACCCAGTATCCAGCAAGCTTCGGACAAGACCAAAACGCGTGCGTGTGGTTAGCCGGCGTAAGTGAGCAGCGGTCACATTTGTTCTCCACATCGTGAAAGAAACCATTTATCGTCGCCTTTGTCCAAAATGTTCTATGTAATATTTTGAACTATATTAAACTCAGTCTGACACAAGATGACGTGGAGTTCACCCTGTAGAGGGCTTTCCTCCAAGCCTCCTCAGTAAGTATGGACCTAGCTCCCCAACCCATTTCTCATACACTCTATCCATAGGGGCAGGACCTGAGGGAAGAATAAGATTGTATAGGTTTGAAATAAACTCACTGTTCTATTGTGCCAAGGACAGTACCTTCTCCAACAAAGAGAAGGCAGAAGGGAGAAAAGAACTTTGGTGAGAAATCCCAAATTTGAAAGAAACTAGAAAGGTTGGAGCCGGTCAGACTGTATCTGTCTGTGAGTATCTCAAGGCTGTATAAACCTCCATCTAGAAATAAGTCTGTGAAATGCACAAAGCCTCCTGTTCTCCAAGACCTAAACGATGGGTCCAAGCTCAAAGGCACGAAGAGGTGATTGTCGCAAATCGGGGCCAGCGAGGTCAGTGAGAGAGGTTGAAGTACTGCCGGAACTGTTTCCAAATCCTGAGGGAGGAAATCACCACAGGACTCAAGGAAAGAACCATCGGGGTGAAGGGCAGTGGTGCAGCAATTATGGTTGTAGGGAGGAGGCTGTGGTGCAAGACCACGCATCCATTTTACACCAGTTTGATTCTGAGTCACTGAGCCATTTCAGGATTTTCTGCATGTTGTCAGCCCAATAATAAAACAGGAGATTCGGGAAGGCTAAGCCTCCTGATCCTCTGTCTCTCTGAAGCAGAGCACTGTGGACTCTGGGACTCTTGCCTGCCCGGATAAAACCTGAAATTAATTTGTTAATTGTAATAAAAACTGATTTGGGAAAAAAAGAGGGATACATTGAAATAAAAATAGGAACCTTGGAAGCACATTCATCTTGATGGTTTGGATCCTGCCTGCTAGAGTCAAAGGTAGAGTACTTGACCTCTGTAAGTCTGCTTTAACGTTACCGATGAGGCTTGAATAGTTCAGTTTGTGGAGCAAAGGCCTGTTATGGGCTGCGTAGATCCCCAGGTATTGAAATCAGACGGCGAGAGACGGAATCACAGGTCGAGAGATGAAACAACAATGAATCAAGCTGAGCTTCTCTGGGTTCACTGGAAGACACTTACTTTTACCCACATTCAATTTATACCCTGAGAAAGTGCCAAATGTTGTGAGTATCCTCATTATGTTGTCTATTGAGGAGGCCGGATCTGAAATATATAAAAGTAGATCATCGGCGTAGAGTGAGACCCAGTACTCGACTCCTTTCCGGTGTACATCCCTTCATCCCTCCAATGACTTCAGCGCTATCAAGAGGGGCTCGGTGGCCAACGCAAAGAACAACGGCAAACGGGGGCAGCCCTGTCAATACTCCTGCCTAACAGAAAATATTCTGAGACAACCAGATGTTGGTTTTTGGGTCATTGTAAGTCAGACAAATCCAGGAGAAAAATTTGGGGCAAAACCAAATCGAACCAAGAGCTCCATTTGGAATGCGAGGACTTTAGCCTAGTAAGTTAATGTCTGTATTAAGGAGTGTAATAGGTTGATATGACCACACTGTACTAGGTCCTTACTCTCTTTAAGGAGCACAGATATTGTGGCTTGGGTGAGGGTCGGGGGTAGTAACCCCGTGGACAGCGAGTCCTTAAACATATCCATTAGCAGAGGTGTGAGCTGCTCCCAGAACCTCATAAAATTTGGTTGGGAAGCCAACAGTACTGGGGACTTTGCTAGGTTGCAACCGACCGATGCATTTCTGTATTTCTTCTGGGCTTAAAGGGGATTCCAGTTCCCATTTCCTGCCTTCCGCAATGGTCGGGGTGTGTAGACCACCGAAAAAATTCTTCATGTTTTAAGTATCTGGGGGAGGCTCTGACTCTGAGGAGACTGATATGAACTGAAAGCCGCATTAACCTGGAGAGGGGCTGACACTAAGTTACCTTCCTTATTCCGAATCCGAGGGATTTCTCAGAAAGCAGTCTCTTTCTCAAGTTGGTGCGCAAGAAGATGATCCGCCTTTTCCCCATGTTCATGGAAATGCCCCTGGAACGTTGTAACTGATGCACAGCTTTGTTCGTAGATGCCAACTTGAATTGAAGTTGGAGATTTTTTCTGCGCATCAGTAGATCTGGCTTTGGGGCAATTTAATATTGGTGGTCAACCACCAAAATGGACCTCCTTTGTCATTCCAATCTCTCCACTTTCATGATGTGAGTTTTTATATGAGATAATCTATCCCCCCCCCCCCTCTCCCCCCGCCCCCCAAACACTTTATGATGTCCTTTAGGTTTCCCAGAGTGTTGAAGGGGATACTGTTTTACTGAGCTTAATGAAGTCTGCTATGATTGCAGACAATCACTGATAAAATTTGTCATCAAGCAACAAAGTGGTGTGTAGTCTCCAGGGTGGGAGTTTGAGAGGGCCAAAATCAAAACGAAAATCAACAAAATGAGGAGCACGATAGAAAAGATAATTGCTGAGTATTGAGCTGCCATCAGTGAGGGGAGGGGGTACTTGTCAACAATAAAAACTCAATTTGCGAGTAGGCACAGTGAATGTGTGAAAAAAAGGAAGATTCTTTACTGTTTGAATGCTGAAAACACCATGGGTCGACCACCCCAATCCATTCCATGGATGAGATCAGTGCCCAGTTTGAGTCAGAGATTTTGGCATGGAACGCCGCCCTGCCCGCCGATCGGCCCTCCCCCCGACTGTGGCGGCCCCGGAGTGAGTCCACAGCCGCCTCGCGAAGTTCCCGCACGGCTGGGACCATGAGAGTCCCATGCCGTGGGGAATTCGGCTGGTCAGGGATGGAGCCTCATGGGGCGTACCTCAGGCAATGGCCTGAGGCGGTGGATACTCGGCGCGGGAGTTCGTTGATTTTCGGGGGTGGAGATTTTAAATACCGGCGCCGCTCCCGATTTCGGCACCAAAACGGACTCTCCGCCCCTTCGCCAAACGCGATTTTGGCGTCGAGAGGCGGAGAATCCAGCCCCAGGTCTTCGATGGGCCAGGGAACACTGGGATCCAAAATGGGAAGGCCACTCGATCAGGCTGTATCAGGGCCTCAGTGCTGACCAGGCAAAGAAGAGAGCGGCTTCCAATGGGCTGAAATCTGCTTTATATAAAAAGGGTCTGTGGTTTGATCTATTCTACCCAACCCGTCTCCGAGTGTCTGGCGGGAAGAAGGATCATTTTTTTGACTCCCAGAAAAGGCAAACCTATTTGTTCAGAAGCTCAGTTCGAACTCTGTTTAATTCTTAATAAAAGCAAATTACTACGGATGCTGGAATCTGAAACCAAAGAGAAAAAGCTGGAAAATCTCAGCAGGTTTGGCAGCATCTGTAGGAAGAGGAAAGAGCTAACGGTTCGAGTCCAGATGACCCTTTGTGAAAGCTTTTTCGCTTTGGTTTCTGTTTAATTCTTTCTTTGTTTTAGAAATGTTGAAGTTACTGTGTGATTTGGGAACTGTTTCCAAATCCTGAGGGAGGAAATCACCACCAAAGATACATGGCCAATTAATTAACCTGCTGATGGCCAATTTACCAGGTCACCAGGTCTTTATCAGCCTTGGATCATAATGAAAAAATTGTAATGAAAGATGTCCTTTTGTCCATTTGAGCATCTCATCATTTAATGGGGCTCATGCCTCCAGTTCTGCAAATATGCAGAAAAAGCCAATAATGAGAGCTGTGCTACTACAATCACAGAATCATAGAATGTACAGTGCAGAAGGAGGCCCTTTGGCCCACCGAGTCTGCACCGGCCCTTGGAAAGAGCACCCTACTTAAGCCCACACCTTCACCCTATCCCCATAACCCGGTAACCCCACCTAACCTTTTTGGACACTAAGAGGCCATTTATCATGGCCAATTCACCTAACCCGCATATCTTTGGACTGTGGGAGGAAACAGGAGCACCCGGAGGAAACCCACGCAGACAGGGGAGAATGTGCAGACTCCGCACAGACAGTGAGTGACCCAAGCCAGGAATCACACCTGGGACCCTGGAGCTATGAAGCAACCGTGCTAATCACTGTGCTACCATGCACAACAGAGCAGTTTGGGTGATAGCTTTGCAGAACACCTAGGTTCAGGATGCAATCATGACCCTGAGCTTCCAATGGCCTATTATATCAATTCAATTGCTCTCATGTGAACATTTTTGCCCTTGGTTCGCTGTGCTATTCCAGTGAAGCGCAATGTCAGCTTGAGGAACAACATCTCATCTTTCAATTAGGCACTTTAGAGCCTTCAAGATCCAACAATTTTAGGCCATGCTCTCTGGCCTACTTTGTTTCCTATTTTTTGCATGTTTTGTTTTTTCTCTTCATAGTTTTGCTTGCAGTCAGCAGCACACCTCCTCTCAGCACATCTCTTTGTTTCTTTGTGTCTTTTCTTGTCACATCACCATCGCCTCTGGCCCTGTAAGACTTTTGTCATTCGATCTCTCCTGCCTTCCAGGCTATCACAGACCTTCCCTTTGACCTTGTCCCACCCAACCCTTGGTCAATACCTGGTACCTTTCTAACTGTTCTCAGTTCTGATGAAAGGACACCGACCATGAAATGTTAATTCTGTTTCTCTCCACAGATGTTGCCATAAATTGCTGAGTTTTGACAGAATTTTCTGTTTTTATTTCAGATTCCCAGCATGCAGTTCTGGTCGCTACATGACCAGAAGGATGTGGATACTTTAGAGAGGGTGCAGAGGAGGTTCACCAGGATCTTGCCTGGTATGGAGGGTGCTAGCTATGAAGAAAGGTTGAGTAGATTAGGATTGTTTTCGTTGAAAAGACGTGCGTGGAACGTTTTTTACGCAGAGGGTGGTGGGTGCCTGGAACACTTTGCCAGCGGAGGTGATAGAGGTGGGCACGATAGCATCATTTAAGATGGATCTAGATAGATACATGAAAGGGCGGGGAACAGAGGGAAGTAGATCCTTGGAAAATAGGCGACAGGTTTAGATAAAGGATCTGGATCGGCGCAGGCTGGGAGGGCCGAAGGGCCTGTTCCTGTGCTGTAATTTTCTTTGTTCTTCTTTGTTTATCCGCAGTGTCCTGCCTTTCTATAACACCTTTGGTGTCCTCAAGCAACATTTCCACTGCCTGGACATCTCTGAAAGAGCCCTGCTGTACTCAGGATTTCTGATGCATACTGCACAATGCGACCATAATGAGGAAACAGTCCTTGCCATCATTGCTCAGGGGAGAAGCTGAAGAGCACAAAAGATGAGGAGGAGGAGGAAGTGCAAAAGGAAATGGAGGAAGAGGAAAGGAGACTGTTGTTGTGTATTTATAGTATTTTCAGTGGTTCCTTACCAGCAGCCGTGCAGCTAAACAGGAGTAATGTAAAAGAATGCATGCCAATGATACAATCGGCCGTCAATGTTAACGTCTTCTGAATTAAGCTCTTACTTTTTGTTGAACATCCATGGCTTCCTTAAGTCAATGCTGCAAACACCACACAAAAACCTGGAGATGAGGAAGCTGGACGACTCATGCAGCCACTCGAAGGAAACGCAAAAGAAGAAGAAAAATAATAAAAATCAGCGGCACACGAAAACTGGTGGCGAGGGAGTCGAACAATGGAAGCAACCTCCCGGAGGAACAGAAAAAAACCCCACTGGAAATTCAAAGAAAATGGGGGCGATTCTCCGATATGAAGACCAAGTGCTGGCGCCGTCGTGAACGCCATCGCGGCCAATTCACTGCCTGAGAGGGGGCCAGCAGCGGTGCTGCGAGGAACGCGGTGTGCAGAGCGCTGGAGCGGCACTGTCATCGCGCAATGCCACGTATAAGAAAGTGCGCTGGGCGCACAGAAATACCGGGGGGGGCGACATGGAGGAGCCCCGTCGCACCGCACCCGCTTCAGGGACAGTGACTTGGAGTCACTGTTGGATGCAGTGGAGGAGCGCAGGGCCATCCTCTACCCCCAACGAGGACAATGGCAGTCAAGCAGCACCGTGAGGCGCGGATGGCGAGAGGTGGGGGTTGGAGTCAGCGCTGTGGGGCACATCGCCCGCACGGAGGAAGAGTGCAGGAAGAAGCTGCATAACCTCATGAGGGCAGCGAGAGTAAGTTCCCTGAGCCACGCCCCGGGCAATGCCCCCCCCCATTGCCCACGCTAGGGGGGGCGCCGGGGATGGGGGGGCGCCGGGGGCGGGGGGTGCCAGGGGCGGGGGGCACAGGGTCACCGGGGATGGGGGGCGCCGGGGGCAGGGGGGGCACCGGGGGCGGGGGGCGAGGGGGCGGGGGGGCGCCAGGGGCGGGGGGCGCCAGGGACGGGGGAGGGGCGGGGGGTGCCGGGGGCGGGGGGTGCCGGGGGCAGGGGGGGGCACCGGGGGCAGGGGGGGCACCGGGGGCGGGGGGGGCCAGGGGGCGGGGGGGCCAAGGGGCCGGGGGGGCCAGGAGGCCAGGAGGGGGGTGCAGGGGGCATGGGGGGCCAGGGTGCCGAGAGGGGGGGCTGATTGCACCCGGGACACATGTGTATCCCCTACCCCCCGTAGGCAGGTGCCATGGCGTGGGACGGAGTGCCCCTGCATGTGATGAAGTTGCGTTCATACGTGCGTCCTGCAAATGTGAGTCTAACCATGTGCTCCACCCCCCCCCCCAGCCCCCCCAACCCCCACACACCCCCACACACCCCCCCAAGGGCAAGACAGCGCACAATGTCCGGGAGCGTGCAAGAACCAGAGGTGGATCTCCCCAGCTGCACCCCTTGACCCCATACGAGCAGAGGGCACTGGACCTTGCCGGGGGAGCTGCCAGCCGGGAGGGAGCGCCGTGCCAGGTCGGAGGCAATGCGCCAAGTGAGAATCCACTGTATGCATGCAGTCCCTCATCACATCTCTGTCCCCACCCCACCCTCACACCCCACCGCCTGACACTGCACCACCCCACAGTCCATACCCTCACACCCCACCGCCTGACACTGCACCACCCCCACAGCCCACACCCTCACCACCCCACCGCCTGACACTGCACCACCCCACAGTCCACACCCTCACCACCCCACCGCCTGACACTGCACCACCCCCACAGCCCACACCCTCACCACCCCACCGCCTGACACTGCACCACCCCACAGTCCACACCCTCACCACCCCACCGCCTGACACTGCACCACCCCACAGCCCACACCCTCCCACCCCACCGCCTGACACTGCACCACCCCACAGTCCACACCCTCACCACCCCACCGCCTGACACTGCACCACCCCACAGTCCACACCCTCACCACCCCACCGCCTGACACTGCACCACCCCCACAGCCCACACCCTCACCACCCCACCGCCTGACACTGCACCACCCCACAGCCCACACTCTCACACCCCACCGCCTGACACTGCACCACCCCACAGTCCACACCCTCACACTCCACCGCCTGACACTGCACTACCCCACAGTCCACACCCTCACCACCCCACCCCACCGCCTGACACTGCACCACCCCCACCGTCCACACCCTCACACCCCACCGCCTGACACTGCACCACCCCACAGTCCACACCCTCACACCCCACCGCCTGACACTGCACCACCCCACAGTCCACACCCTCACACTCCACCGCCTGACACTGCACCACCCCACAGTCCACACCCTCACACCCCACCGCCTGACACTGCACCACCCCACAGGCCACACCCTCACCACCCCACCGCCTGACACTGCACCACCCCACAGTCCACACCCTCACACCCCACCGCCTGACACTGCACCACCCCACAGTCCACACCCTCACCACCCCACCGCCTGACACTGCACCACCCCACAGTCCACACCCTCACACCCCACCGCCTGACACTGCACCACCCCACAGTCAACGCCCTCACTACACACCCCCTCAACCCCTAACAAACGACGACGCAAGACTAACGAGACCTGCCTTAATGTGTTATCCAGGGCCACTCGAGCACCGCCGTGGGACCGACCGTTCACCACGCCGGCGTGCAGCACCAACCTCTTCCGGCCGCAGTGTTCAACCGGACAGATACGACGACAACGGGCAGGAGAGCCATCCTCTGAGGCTGGCACACCGAGGCCTGACGCACAGAGGACAGACAGAGACGTCAGGTCGGACAATAACGATTCATATGAAAGTTTGACGGATGGGGAGGGGACAGCTAGTCCGGACAGTGACGCACAGAGGACGTCGCGGCATTCGAGGCACAGGGGCAGGGAACCTCGCACCGGCCGTGGTCGAAACCCAGCGGGCCACAGCTCCATACAGAAGACAGAGCTGGGGACAGACGAAGACCTAGCGGCCGCGGCACTGCTGTCACCCACCCCCCCCCCCCCCCCCCAACACCACAGATACACTCACGTCGGTTGGGCAAGTTAGTGGCGAGGCATCTGGTACACATTCTGGTGCGCACCACACAGTCAAACCGGTACAGCAGGTGGAGGTAGGGGAAGCCGAGGGCCTGGACGGTCGGAGGGCAGGCCAGGACCAGCACCCAGCTGCTGCCCAGATGGCTCCCACTTTCCTGGCCATCCCAGGCCCACCCATAGACCCGATGCAATTGGCATCAAAGGGACCAGACGACGGGATGACGGCCGTCTTCCGGCAACTGCAGGCGCAGCTGGAGGAGTCCATCCGCGTCCAGGAGCAGGGAGTGTTGCCGGTCATGGCTGCCACCCAGGCCGACACCGCACGGGTGGCGTCCGCAGTGGAGGCAATGGGGGAAACGGCTTCGGCCATGGGTCAGGTTCTTCAGGGCGTGGGGCTTAGTGCGCACGCGTCATCCGTGGCCCATGCCAGGACTGCCCTCTCACAGGCAGCCATGTTCCAGAGCCACATGGACATTACCGCCCAGTCTCAGCAGGCCATCGCTGAGAGCATCAGCGGCCTTGTCCATGTGATGGACGGCGTCGCGCAAACCCAGCAGGAGGTAGCGATGTCCCTGACAGGGATGTCGCACTCCCTCAGCTCCATCGCTGGCAACGTTCAGACCCTGGTCGATACCACAGCGGACCTCCAGGACTGGCAGTGCCAGGTATCGGTGGTGCAATGGGGCATGCCTCTCCGCACGCCGCCATCCCTTAGAGAGGCCCGGGGGCCAATTGGCTCCCCCGGGGAGGAGGAGGTCCCGGTGCCTGTCCCTGTAGCCACAGCAAGGGAGGAACCGGAGCACTGTGGTAGGGCCCGTAAGGCAAAAAGTTGGGCATGTTGTAAGTCGGCATGGGTGCAGGGCACAGATTAGTTATAGGGGCTAGGGCACGTGCGTTGCATTGTCACAATAAATGTTGCTACTCCAAACCTCCATGTGTCTGCCCTTTTTCTGGGGATGGGGTGGGGGTGTGGGGGGCTAGGGGGGAAAGCGAGGGTGGTGGTGTAGGGGGGTTAGGGGCAGGAAGCAGGTGTGGGGGGGGGGTTAGGGGCGGGAAGCGGGGGTGGCGGTGTGGGGGGGTTGGGGGGAAGCGGGGGTGGCGGTGTAGGGGGGTTAGGGGCAGGAAGCAGGTGTGGGGGGGTTAGGGGCGGGAAGTGGGGGTGGCGGTGTGGGGGGGTTGGGGGATGTGTAGGGGGTTAGAGGCGGGAAGCAGGTGTGGGGGGTTAGGAGCAGGAAGCGGGGGGTGGCGGTGTGGGGGGGTTAGGGGTGGAAGGGAGGGCGGCGGTGTGGGGAGGTTAGGGGCGGGAAGCGGGGGTGGCGGTGTTGGGGGGGTTGGGGCAGGAAACGGGGGTGGTGGTGTGGGGGGGTTATGGGGGAAGGGAGGGTGGCGGTGTGGGGGGTTAGGGGGGGAAGGGAGGGTGGCGGTGTGGGGGGGTTAGGGGGGAAGGGAGGGTGGCGGTGTGAGGGGGTTAGGAGGGAGGGGAGGTTGGCAGTGTGGGGTGGTTAGGGGGGATGTGGGGGTGACGGTGTGGGTGGGTTGGGGGGAAGCGGGGGTGGCGGTGTGGGTGGGTTAGGGGGGGAATCGGGGGTGGCGGTGTGGGGGGGTTAGGGGGGAAGCGGGGGTGGCGGTGTGGGGGGGTTAGGGGGGGATGTGGGGGTGCCCACTGATGGTTCTGGCCGAGGATCATCGCAAGGGTGAGGCCGGGAGTGGACCCCACCCCGACACCAAACACGCCTTGTCCTCCGTGCGACAACGCCCGTGGCCCCACATGGACATGTGATGGAGTGTCCCTGACGCATAGAGGGGACACCGAGGTGGCGGTGTTCAGAAATGGCCATGAGTCAGACGGTCAGTAGTGATTTGTGGCTTACAGCTCATCGAGAGCGGGTTGTCATCATCCAGCATGGCAGTGTTCACACCCGCTTACGGAGGTATCAGTCTACCCACAGTGACGAGGTGCCGCAGCTGCAGTGCGGCGTGATGGTGGTGCCGTGTCTGGTAGGGTTGGGCGTTGGTGCGGGACGTGTGTGAGGGGGGTGCTGCATGCCAGTGCCCTGAAGAACGATGCCCTCCCCCTAGTGAACGAACCGTGCACTGATCAGCGCATCGCGTGGCCGCTGCCTCAATCGGTTCCGTCGTGCGGCCTCTCAGCCGTATCCCGCGCCCCGATGGTGCCTATGCCCCACCGCCCTCCCCCCCTCCTCTTCCCCCACCACACCCTCTTCCTCCTCCTCATGATCAGTGTCAGCGGCCTCTTCGGCCTCACGTCCTCCTCCTCCATGACATCGCCCCGCTGTTGGGCGATGTTGTGCAGAATGCAGCATGCAACGACGATCCGTCCGACCCTGTCAGGGTCGTATTGCAGGGCCCCCCCGATCGATCCAGGCACCTGAACCTCATTTTGAGGAGACAGAAGCACCTCTCCACGACACTCCTGGGGCGTCATTCTCCGACCCCCCGCCGGGTCGGAGAATGGCCGTTGGCCGCCGTGAATCCCGCCCCCGCCCCCGCCGAAGTCTCCGCTCCCGGAGATTGGGCGGGGGCGGGAATCCAGCCGCGCCGGTTGGCGGGACCCCCCGCTGGATTCTCCGGCCCGGATGGGCCGAAGTCCCGCCCAGGAATTGCCTGTCCCGCCGACGTAAATCAAACCTGGTATTTACCGGCGGGACCAGGCAGCGTGGGCGGGCTCCGGGGTCCTGGGGGGGGGCGCGGGGCGATCTGACCCCGGGGGGTGCCCCCACGGTGGCCTGGCCCGCGATCGGGGCCCACCGATCCGCGGGCGGGCCTGTGCCGTGGGGGCACTCTTTCCCTTCCGCCTCCGCTATGGCCTCCACCATGGCGGAGGCGGAAGAGACTCTCCCCACTGCGCATGCGCGGGAAACTTTCAGCGGCCGCTGACGCTCCCGCGCATGCGCGGGGAAACTGACAGCGGCCGCTGACGCTCCCGCGCATGCGCCGCATTTCCGCGCCAGCTGGCGGGGCAACAAACGCCATTTCCGCCAGCTGGCGGGGCGGAAATCCCTCCGGCGTCGGCCTAGCCCCTCAAAGTTGGGGCTAGGCCGCCAAAGATGCGGAGACTTCCGCACCTTTTTGCCGGCGCGATGCCCGTCTGATTTGCGCCGGCTTTGGCGCCAGTCAGCGGGCATCCCGCCGTTGGGGGAGAATTTCGCCCCTGGTTGCTGCATGGGCCTCATTGTACCGGCTCTCCGCGTTGGTCTGTGGCCTCCGTATGGGCGTCATTAGCCGCGGCCACAACGGATAACCCCTGTCGCCCAGCAACCAGCCCCTCATCCAGGGTGGGTGACCCTCGAAAATTGCGGGGATGAACGACTGTGCCAAAATAAAGGCGTCATGCAGGCTTCCCGGATACTGGGCGCAAACGTGCATAATCCTCATCCCCTGGTCGCACATCACCTGTACGTTGATCGATTATGCCCCCTTCCTGTTCATGGAGACGTCCCTGTCCCGCGGTGGCGCACGCAGGTTGACATGAACACCATCCACGACGCCCTGTACCATCGGAATGGCGGCCATCGTGATGAATTGCGATGCCCGGCAGCCTGGTGAGCGCGGTCCTCCAGGAAGTTGATGAACCGTCCCGCGACTGCATGGAGTCCATCGGTTACTGCCCGGATGTACCGGTGCACCGACGCCTGACTGATCCCGCACAGGTCCCGCTCGGCGACTGGGACTGGAAGGAGCCGGTCGCAAAAATATTCAGGGCAGCAGTTATCTTCACCCTCACTGGGAGGGCATGTCCTCCCCCTGTTCCACGTGGCTCGAGGTGTGCCAGCAGGTTGCATATATATGGAACCGTCCCACGGCTCATCCGGAGTCTGCTCCTGCATGCCACCTCCGTCATGTCCTCGTACGAGATGCTGTCCTGGTACACTCGGTCACGCATGGCACGCCTCCGCCGCCTTGGAACGACCACCTGATCGTCCTCGTCCCCAGGTGACGCTTCAGGATCTGTGTCCCGGCTGGCGACGTGGGGTTGGTCCGCACCCTCCGCCTCCTCGTGGACTGGTCGGGTATGGTGACCTGTAGCAGCAGCGCCTGGCACGGGGCCCTCCGCTGCCACTCCCTCTGCCGCACCCTCCATGAGCCTCCCTCCTCGCACGCGACGGTTTGACATCTGCACAGCTGACGCGCCCGCAGGCGAACATCGACGGCTGCTGCGAAAACATCATGCACTTGAAGAGGGGGGTGGTGCGGGTTGGTATGGCAGGGAGTGGCAAGGACGGTTGTTAGTAGGGCGATTTGACAAGCGGCAGCCAGGGCCCTTTGGATGAATGGGTGCCCAGGCAGCCTGCACATTGTTCAATCAGACATGCACCGTCCCACCCGCTACGGTATCCGTTTCCCACACCGCTCAACCCGTGCCTTCGCACCGCTCGGCCAGCAGACAGACCCCTTCACCATGGCGCCGGTTTGGTACGATGCCTTCGCCACCCTCCTGCCGCCGCACTCCATCGGGGGTTCTCCGTCCCACGGCCAACCTTAGTTGGGCACCCCCCCAACCCGGCAGGATGGTGGGATCATTTGCCCCGCTCCGTCCTCCTTTCCCCTTCCCAGGACCACAACGCCGCCACAGTCCCCAACCCCATTTCCCCCTTCCGTGCACTCCCTCACACAACCCATCCTCGTTGGCCTTGTCGTCGCCCGTCCCAGACCGCCGTCCCCCCACTCCCCCACTCCGTCCTTCCTCCCCCCCTTTTCCCCTTCCCCCACCCCCTTCCCCCCCTCCCCCCCTTCCCCACCCCCTTCCCCACCCACCCCTACCCCCCCCTCCCCCATATCACTGACTGCGGACGCTACTTCCTGGTTTGCCGGGATGGGCCCGCCTACTTACTTCCCTCTTCCGCTTTATTTTGCAGGGGTGAACGGCGACGGTGTGACCTGGGGTCACGCCATCGGGTCTTCGGCCCATCCGGGCCGGAGAATAGCAGGGGCCTGTGTGAAGCACCTCGATTGCCCTCTCTGCGGTTTCTCCGACGTGCGCGGCGCAGACCACGATTCAGCCATTCCCGCCGGTTGGGAGAATGGCGGGACGGCGTCGGACTGGAGTCGCACGGAAAAATGGTGCAAACATCGATTCTCCGGTACGGCGCGGCATGGGAAAATGGCGGCCGACAACTTTGGAAAGAAGTTCGATAAGTGCCCGAAACAAACTCAGTAACCGTAAGCAGCAATTACTCTGCAGCAACAAACTTAGAGCTGGGGGTGTTGTAAAACCCGAAGAAAACCTGGCTGGGCTTGGGTTCGGCCTTGTTAATGGAGAAAAATGTGTGTTTTTAGCTCCGTGGGGCTGTTTAATGAGAATACAAAGCAATGGCGCTCATATACAGGACAATTGAACTACTTTGTTCAAGCTAACAAGATAGCAACAGACATTAAAGTCCCCAAATTCCTGACCATGATTGGAGGGAAAACATTTAACCTCCTTAGGAGTCTGGTACAGCCAGAAAAGCCAGGTACAAAACATACAAAGAAATAGTGAAAATTTGCAGGGCAACTATTCACCAAAGCCTCTGGTCATTGCAGAAATGTTTAGGTTTCATAAGCGGGATCAAGAAAAAAGGAAATCGATTGCACAGTTTGTAGCTACACTAAAAAGATTGGCTGAACACTGTGAATTCAGTGATGTATTAAACGATACCATCTGAGATAGACTAGTCTGTGGGTTGAGGAGCGAAGCAATTCAAAAGCGGTTGTTAAATGAAAGTAACCTGATTTTAAAGAAAGATTTGGAAATTACTGTATCAATTCAATTAGTAGCCAAAGAAGCTCAACAGTTGAGTTCCAAAACAAAACTTCGCAAAACGTCGGCTGAAACCTGAACACAAACACAGACTCGCATTTGGCACAGGTGTGCTAAAATCAGACTCGGCAGCAGATTGCTGGTACAAAGAAATTGTGGGAAAAAGGACCACATTGAACGTACATGTTAGAAAAAGAAACAAGCTTCAGCGAAATGTTGTAAAAAGCAAGAGCTGAATGAAACAAATTGCAAGCAAAGTAAAGGGAAAAATGTCCATGTAGTATAAAGAACGTGAGGAGAGACCCAGGGCGGGATTCTCCGCAATCGGCGCGATGTCCGCCGACCGGCGGCAAAAACGGCGCGAATCAGTCCGGCATCGCGCCGCCCCAAAGGTGCGGAAGCCTCCGCATCTTGAGGGGCCGAGCCCTCACCTTGAGGGGCTAGGCCCGCGCCGGACTGATTTCCGCCCCGCCGGCTGGCGAGAAAGGCCTTTGGTGCCCCGCCAGCTGGCGCGGAAATGACTTTGCCGTGCGGCGCATGCGCGGGAGCATCAGCGGCCGCTCACGGCATCCCCGCGCATGCGCAGTGGAGGGGGTCTCTTCCGCCTCCGCCATAGTGGAGACCATGGCGAAGGTGGAAGGAAAAGAGTGCCCCCACGGCACAAGCCCGCCCGCGGATTGGTGGGCCGAGATCGCGGGCCAGGCCACCGTGGGGGTACCCCCGGGGCCAGACCCCCCCCCCCCCCCAGGACCCCGGAGTCCGCCCGCGCCGCCTTGTCCCGCCGGTAAGAGAGGTGGTTTGATTCTCGCCGGCGGGACAGGCATTCCAGCAGCGGGACTTCGGCCCATCACGGGCCGGAGAATCGGCGGGAGGGGGGGGGCCGCCAACCGGCGCGACGCGATTCCCACCCCCGCCGAATATTCGGTGCCGGAGAATTCGGCAACCGGCCGGGGCGGGATTCACGCCAGCCCCCGGCGATTCTCCGACCCGGCGGGGGGTTGGAGAATCCCGCCCCCGATGTGTAATCTGAAGACAAGTTGTAATATAATGTACTGGCTATTGCTGGTGCTACAAATCAGTACTGTGTCACTCCATTACTGGATGGACAGCCAGTAATGAGGGAGGTGGATATTGGGACAGCAGAGTCATTGGTGCCAGAGACTGCTTCTAAAGAAATGCTTTGAAATATCTCTCCGAAACCCTCGGAGATAGTGTTAAAAACTTACACTGGAAAAGTGGTTCCGATGAGGGGCCGTAACGAAAGAACAGTTGAATGGACAGACAGCAAATTTGTCCTTGCACAAATTATCTGGCACTATTGGGAAGAATTGGTTGGAAAAGATCTGGGGCGGGATTCTCCCGCAATCGGTGGGTGGCCTGACGCCGGTGCCAAGAATGGCGCGAACCACTCTGGCATCGGGCCACCTGGAACGTCAGAAAACCTCCGACCCAGAAGGGTCTAGCAGTGGCGTGACGCCAATCATGACGGCGTCACCCGTCACAGACGCGCGCGCCGTCATTGACGCCGGGCAGCGTCACAGCATAAAAGACGCCACCGCCAGAGACCTGGCAAAATGACCGCCTGCCGCGCAGCGCCAAGGTTCCAGGAGCAGGACATCGAGGTGCTCCTGGACGCAGTGGAGCAGAGGAGGGAGGCCCTGTACCCCGGACACGGCCGCAGGGTCGCTCCACACCTCAGCCAGCGTCTGTGGAGGGAGGTGGCAGAGGCCGTCAGCGCCGTGGCCGTAACAGCCAGGACAGTCATCCAGTGCCACAAGAAGGTCAATGACCTAGTCAGGGCAGCCAGGGTGAGTAACCCCCTCTCATTTCCACCCCCCTCCGGATGGGCAGCACAGACCTAGCTGCAACCGACATGGCTGCACCCACCCATGCAGGCTGCATTGGCAGGATGGGGTGTGAACCTGTGCCAATATACACACACCCGCTAGTCCGCAAGTATATGTCCGCCTAACACTGTTGCCCTTTATCCCTATCACCCACCCCCCTCCCCTACAGGAGAAGCACGCTCACAACAACCGGGAGCGTGAGAGGACCGGAGGGGGTCCACCTGAATTGCGCCCCCTCACCGTTCATGAAGAGAGGGCCCTGGACCTTGCAGGCGGACCCGAGACCGGGAGGTTGCGGATGCAGAGATCTGGGGCACACCACCAAGTGAGAACCCCCACTGCCTGCCCCCCTTGTCCCCTACCCCTTCCCCCATCTCCCCATTCCCCCCATCTCCCTTCCCCTGCCCCCCTTCCCCCCATCCCCCCTTCCCCCATTTCCCCCCTTCCCCCCTTCCCCATCCCCATTTCCCCCATCCCCCCTTCCACCTTCCCCGCTTACCCCCATCCCCCTTCCCCATCCCCGTCTGTGTGTCTAACCATGCATGCTGTATTGTGTATTGCAGGCCCAAACGTCGATCACCCGTCCCTGCTGATGCCGACCGCCTTTAGGACGTGCCAGGGCGCCCACAAGACAGGGATAGACCCGGACCATCAGGCATACGACGCCCCCACCCAGTGCCAGGGTGCCCACGAGCCAGGGATAGACCCGGAGTGTCAGGCGTACGCTGCCCCCATCTAGTGCCAGTGCGGCGATGCCGGAGGGCCACACCCAGCGACGGGGAGGGCAGCCACACCAACAGGCCCCTGACCCAATCGACCCAGGACACTGACACACAGGACAGTGACGCACATGACACTGACACACAGGACACTGACACACAGGACACTGATGCACAGGACACTGATGCACAGGACACTGACACACAGGACACTGAGACACAGGACACCGACACACAGGACCCTAACGCACAGGACACTGACGCACAGGACACTGACACACAGGACACTGACGCACAGGACACCGACACACAGGACCCTAACGCACAGGACACTGACGCACAGGACACTGACACACAGGACACTGACACACAGGACACTGGCACACAGGACACTGACGCACAGGACACTGACACACAGGACACTGACGCACAGGACACTGACACACAGGACACAGACACACAGGACACTGACACACAGGACACTGACACACAGGACATCGACATACAGGACCCTAACACACAGGACACTGACGCACAGGACACTGACACACAGGACACTGACGCACAGGACACTAACACACAGGACACTGACGCACAGGACACTGACACACAGGACACTGACACACAGGACCCTAACACACAGGACACTGACACACAGGACACTGACACACAGGACATTGACACACAGGACACTGACGCACAGGACACTGACGCACAGGACACTGACGCACAGGACACTGACGCACAGGACACTGACGCACAGGACACTGACGCACAGGACACTGAAACACAGGACCCTAACACACAGGGCACTGACACACAGGACACTGACGCACAGGACACTGACGCACAGGACACTGACGCACAGGACACTGAAGCACAGGACCCTAACACACAGGACACTGACACACAGGACACTGACGCACAGGACACTGACACACAGGACACTGACACACAGGACACTGACGCACAGGACACTGACACACAGGACACAGATGCACAGGACACTGATGCACAGGACACCCACACACAGGACACCCACACACAGGACACCCACACACAGGACACTGACACACAGGACACCGACACACAGGACCCTAACACACAGGACACTGACGCACAGGACACTGACACACAGGACACAGACACACAGGACACTGACACACAGGACACTGACACACAGGACATCGACATACAGGACCCTAACACACAGGACACTGACGCACAGGACACTGACACACAGGACACTGACGCACAGGACACTAACACACAGGACACTGACACACAGGACACCGACACACAGGACCCTAACACACAGGACACTGACGCACAGGACACTGACACACAGGGCACTGACTCACAGTACACTGACACACAGGACACTGTCACACAGGACACCGACACACAGGACCCTAACACACAGGACACTGACACACAGGACACTGACACACAGGACACTGACACACAGGACCCTAACACACAGGACACTGACGCATAGGACACTGATGCACAGGACACTGACGCACAGGACACTGACGCACAGGACACTGACACACAGGACACTGACGCACAGGACACTGACACACAGGACCCTAACACACAGGACACTGACACACAGGACACTGACACACAGGACACTGACACACAGGACACTGACGCACAGGACACTGACACACAGGACACTGACGCACAGGACACTGACGCACAGGACACTGACACACAGGACACTGACGCACAGGACACTGAAACACAGGACCCTAACGCACAGGGCACTGACACACAGGACACTGACGCACAGGACACTGACGCACAGGACACTGACGCACAGGACACTGACACACAGGACACTGACGCACAGGACACTGACACACAGGACACTGACACACAGGACACTGACGCACAGGACACTGACACACAGGACACTGATGCACAGGACACTGATGCACAGGACACCCACACACAGGACACCCACACACAGGACACCCACACACAGGACACTGACACACAGGACACCGACACACAGGACCCTAACACACAGGACACTGACGCACAGGACACTGACACACAGGACACTGACACACAGGACACTGATGCACAGGACACTGATGCACAGGACACCCACACACAGGACACCCACACACAGGACACCCACACACAGGACACCCACACAAAGGACACAACTCCCCAGGACACCCACACACAGGGGATGGATGGACAGGAATCACCACTCCAGGGGACCCCGGCTTTGGGTAGGATGAGGAGCAGGATATTACGCCACTGCTATCTTTCACACCCTCCATCATCGCAGACACTCACCTCGGTTTGGCACTTTAACGATGAGGATTCTGGGACACTAACTGGTGCGCACAACACAGCCGTCCCGGTACAGCAAGTGGAGGCAGGAGCAGCTGAGGGGCCGGGTAGTCGGAGGGCAGCCGGTGCAGGCAACCATCTGCCGCCCAGACAGGTCCCGGGTTCCTGGAGTTACCACACCCACCCATAGACCCGATGCACTCACGGACCCAGGAATGATCGAAGGAGGTGACGGCCGGCTTGCGGCAGCTGCAGACGCAGTTGGAGGGGTTCACCCGCGTCGAGGAGCAGGGAGTGGTGCCGGTCACGCGTGCCACCCAGGCCGACATCACACGGGTGTCGTCCACAGTGGAGGCAATGGGGGTGACGGTGTCAGACATGGGTCGCCGTATGCTTTCCGTACAGGCTGCATCCGTGGCCCAGGACATAGCTGCCCTTTCACAGGCAGCTATGAGCCAGAGTCAGCTGCAGATCGCAGAGGCGCTAAACTCCGCGGCTCAGCCTCAGCAGGCAATGGCCCAGTCTCACCAGGCCATCGCTGAGGGCATCGGCGCCATTGCCCAGGTGCTGGCTGGCGTCGCACAGACACAGACATCAATGGCCAACTCCCTGAGCTCCATGGCTGTAAACTTGCAGACCCTTGTTGATACCAGGGCGGGCTCCAGGACTGGCAGTGCCAGGTGCCGGGGGGCGCGGGTGCTGGATCCGTTCGCACCCCCGACCCTTGTAGAGGCCTGGGGACCATCGGGCACCCCAAGGGAGGAGGAGGTGCTGGGGTCCGTTCCGGGTCCCCCTGCAGGGGAGGTCCCGGAACACCGCGCCTCCTCGGAGTCCTCCCCCTTCCATCCCAGGTGCATCTGGTGGGCAACGGGCAGGACATGCTGGCAGCTCGCCATCCCAGTCGCCCGAGCATCCTCCTGGCCCATCCAGATCGGGCCGCCCCAGGAAACGGCCGCCAAAGGGGTCCCTAGTCACAGGGCAGGAATCACAGGAGTGCGCCTCCAGTTCTGCTGTACCGTCTGAGGAACCACCTAGACGTAGTCATCGGGCCCGTAAGGCCAGAAAATTAGACACTGAGTAAGTTGGCACGGGTGCAGGGCATAGACTGGTCTTAGGGGCTAAGGCACATGTATGAACTGTTTGTCATTAAAATCACTTCCACACCTACAGAAGTTGCCTCTGTGCTCTGTCCGATGCATGCGGGGGTGGGGTGTGAGCTGAGCGCCAGTGTGTGAGGTGTGATAGGACGTGGGCTCAGGTGAGTGTGGCCCCCCTCCCCCTGAGTCGCGCTCGCCATCCCCCCGGGCAGACGACGGGACCGTACATTGCAGTGTCACGGCCATATGCAGAGACAGTCCAGGTGGAGTGTGTTACTCTGGCCATGGGTCAGACATTGTCTCACGATGTAGAGCCCGGAGCTGATTGCAGACGGGTTGTCATCATCCTGCATGGCCTCCAATAGACACGGTTCCAACGGCAACCATGTGAGCCCTGCCCGTTGTGCCGCAGGTGGAGGTGCAATGGAGGGGTGGTGTGCATGTGGGTGATGCGGTGGTGGGCGGGGTGAGGGCGGTTGGTGGTGGGTGGGGTGAGGGTGGTTGGTAGTGGGTGGGGTGAGGGTGATTGGTGGTGGGTGGGGTGAGGGTGGTTGGTGGTGTGTGGGGTGAGGGTGATTGGTGGTGGGTGGGGTGAGGGTGGTAGGCTGGTGCCATACTGTGCTGTCCGTGCCCATACTCGGCGATTCCCATACCCCCCCTAGTCTGTGAACCGTGCGGCTATCAACCCGTCCTATGCCCGCTGGCCCAACCGGTAAGGGTGGGCAGCCTCCCGTCAATTTCCAGCCCATGTGTCCTGTACATTGCCCCCATCCTCCTCATCTGGGAGCCTGCCCTTCGTCGTGTTGCTTCTCCCCCTCCCCCTCCTCTGCCTCCAGCACATCGCCCCTCTGCAGCAGGCCACAACGATGTGGCCGACCTGCTCCGACGGGTACTGGAGGGCCCCTCCAGAGTGGTCCAGGCACCTGAAGCGCATCTTCAGCAGCCCAAAGCTCCTCTCGACCACACACCTGGTTGCTGCATGGGCATCATTGTAGCGGTTCTCCGCGTCGGTCTGTGGCCTCCGTGCATCATCAGCCACGACCGCAGCGGATATCCCTTGTCGCCCAGCAACCAGCCACTCAGCCAGGGAGAGGGAGGGGGGATAGACGACATTTCACCATTGCCCATACCCCTCTCCATAGCCAGGTGCCATGGGCTGCATGGTCGCGACTGTTGGCAGCTGGCACTGGGCCAGGAAACCCCCCCCCCCCCCCCTCTCCTCAGCACCCACCCTCCCCGGCACTCCCATCCTCGGCACTCCCATCCTCAGCACCCCCCCTCCATGGCACTCCCAACCCCGGTACTCCCCCTCCCTGGCACTCCCATCCCCGGCAGCCCCCCTCCCTGGCACTCCCAACCCCGGTACTCCCCCTCCCCGGCACTCCCATCCCCGGCAGCCCCCCTCCCCGGCACTCCCATCCCCGGCACTCCCATCTCTGGCACCCTCCCCTCCCTGGCACCCTTCCCCGGCACTCCCATCTCCAGCACATCCTCCCCACAGCACCCCCCACCCCACCCCCCCCCACGCCCAGCACCAACCACGATCACAGGCACGCACCCTCAGCTCAGGGGAGCACCCTCCACCGGCACCCGTGACCCTCCCCCACCTACCGCCATTCCATCTCCTCTCCGGCGGCCGCCACAGGCTGAGCTCTACCTCCGCGCACGGCAGCATCAGCCAGCACGGCTGGTTGATGCCGTTAAAAAGGTTGTTTGATTTACGCCAGCGTGACCTGTGGTCACGCCGGTGGGACTTCGGCCCATCCGGGCCGGAGATATAGAGCAGCCCCGTGGTTCATTGCGCCACGCCGATTCTCGCCATTCTGCGCGATTCCCGTCGGCGCGATTTTTAAAAAAATAAATATTTTTATTGAAGTATTTGTAACATTTTATAACAATAACAGAAAAAGAACAGTAAACATTAAGCATTAACACGAAGAATTGATAGACATTTCCCCAGTCGACTCTATCTTCACAAACCACATGAAATCACTGATGTACGATCAATTGCACAGAGACGAGAGTTGAATACAACTGAGGCTTTATTACTCTCCGATGTGTGGCCTCCTACAGCAGCTGGCGAAATGGTTGCTGTCTAGGGAGCTCACATATTTATACTCCACCTACTGGGCGGAGCCAGCAGGCAGGGACTACCACCGTACCTGTAGTACAGGGTCTTACCACACATCTTCTAAAATGTAGAACAGTGGTGATTACCACATTCACCCCCTGTTAAAATTGAGTCTGGTGGGGGTGGTGGAGAACTATATACAGAGCAAGTTTAATATACAGAAGCAAAAAAATATATATCTCTTTCTGAAGTCCAGTACAAGGTGGTTTGGTAGTCCCGAACCAATTATAGATTTAGCCGGTCCAGGGCCTTGATGTGGCATTGGGAGTGACCCAGTGGTGGCGGCGATTCCGGTGTTGGCCTGGTCCTTGGTGACTAGGGGAGCATGCCGAAATCCTCTTCATCCTCGGGCGTGGGCAGGGGGAGGACGGATGGTCCTGGGGGGGTTGCTGCTGAGTGTGCCGGGGGAGGGGGGGGTGAAGCCAGGCCGGAGTGGTGTGTGTGTGTGGGACCTGCTGGTGCCAGGTCCCTGAGGGAGACAGTATCCTGGCGGCCGTCGGGGTACGCTGCTTCGGCATACTGGGGGTTAGCGTGGAGTAACTGCACCCTTTCAACCAATGGGTCCGCCTTGTGGAGTCGGACATGCCTACGGAGGAGTACGGGTCCTGGAGCTGAGAGCCAAGTCGGGAGCGACACCCCAGATGTGGACTTCCTGGGGAAGGCAAAGAGACATTCATGGGGTGTGTCGTTAGTGACGGTACATAGTAACGACCGAATGGAGTGCAGTGCATCGGGGAGGACCTCCTGCCAGCAGGACGACGGGAGATTTCTGGACCATAAGGCCAGTTGGACGGCCCTCCAGACCGTCCCGTTCTCCCTCTCCATCTCCCGTTTCCCTGGGGGTTATAGCTGGTCATCCTGCTGGAGGCAATACCCCTGCTGAGCAGGGAACTGACACAGCTCATCACTCATTAATGAGGTCCCCTGTCACTGCGGATGTAGGCGGGGAAGCCGAACAGAGCGAAGATTGTGTTGAGGGCTTTGATGACGGTGGCAGACGTCATGTCGGGGCATGGGATGGCGAAGGGGAATCTGGAGTATTCATCGACCACACTGAGGAAATACGTGTTGCGGTCGGTGGAGGGGAGGCGTTCAAAGGGCCTACACCAGGCGTGCGCGGTCCGGCTGGTAGAAGTGCGGTTTGCACTCCACACAGACCTGGCAGTCCCTGGTGATTGCTCTGACTTCCTCGACGGAGTAGGGCAGATTGCGGGCCTTTATGAAATGGTACAACCGTGTGACTCCCGGGTGACAAAGGTTGTCGTGCAGGGTCCGGAGTTGGTGTCCTTGTGCGCTGGCAAATGTACCTCGGGATAGGCCATCTGGGGGTTCGTTGAGCTTGCCGGGGCGATACAAAATCTCGTAGTTGTAGGTGAAGAGCTCGATCCTCCACCTCAAAATTTTATCATTGTTGATCTTACCCCGCTGTGTGTTATTGAACATGCAGGCTACCGACCGTTGGTCAGTGAGGAGAGTGAATCTCCTGCCGACCAAGTAATGAGTCCAATGCCGCACAGCTTCAACGAAGGCTTGGACCTCTTTTTCGACGGATGAGGGCCGAATTTCGGAGGCATGTGATGAGTTGGGTGCTCTGGATCCGTGGAACACATACAGGCCACCAACACTTAAAATAGTGCAACACTATTTTATTAAGTCAGAAACTGTTGAACATACTTTCACTGTGGGTTAACACGATATTAGATTGAACTAAAGACCTATGCCTTGTCCTAACCAGTCTATGCACTCAGCAAATGGTGAAGATCTGTGCTGCAGGCTGTGAGCTCTGTGCTACTATGAGGCTGCAGCTCGGATGAGCGGGAACTCTGATGCCCCCTGTCTTTATAGTGTGTGTGCTCTAACTGGTGATTGGCTGCAGTGTTGTATATGTTGATTGGTCCCGCTGTGTGTCCATCAGTGTGTGTGTGTCTGCACCATGATATACTGGTGTATATTATGACATCCCCCCTTTTATAAAAGAATGTATATGTGTGGCAATAAATAGTGTATGGTGAGAATGTTCCTAACTACGTGTGGGGTGCGAAGACATATTTACAGGACTACGTACATGAGAACTAAGCTATTTACATGGGAAGGTGCCTGGTGCAGAGAAGCAGTATGCAACAAGAATAACGAGATGAACACTATATACAAACCAGGTAAACGATCAAACAAAGCAACAAAACAATTCAGAAAGTCTATAAGTCCGCAATGTTCATAAATTAAGTCTCTGAGATGGGCGACAAATTCTGGTTGCCTGCATCAAGGGTGGGTCGAGAGCCGCCGGTTCAGGAGCGGACTGGACTGTGTCAGAGTCAGGGGGGTGCAGAGTGAGAGAGAGCTCTGCATAGTCCGTGGGCGGGTCAGCAGGAGGGCGAGGCGACAGAGGAGGATCACATTGCGAGCTTGGAACGAGATGAAGGGCGCGTCGATTGCGGCGCAGAATAGAGCCATCCGGTAGTCGAACCAGGAACGAGCGGGGGGCCACCTGCCAAAGGACAACAGCGGTCGCAGACCAGCCACCATCTGGAAGATGGATGCGGACGTTGTCATCTGGAGCCAGAGCCGGGAGATCAGCTGCACGGGAATCATGAGCCGCCTTGTGCTGTGCACGAGACAGCTGCATCCAGCGAAGGACCGGAACGTGGTCGAGGTCTGGGACATGAATGGACGGCACCGTCGTCCTCAGGGTGTGACCCATGAGCAACTGGGCTGGCGACAGGTGTTGCTCTTTTTAGCTTTAGTCTATTTGCTCTGTTTACGTCACCTTTGCTCATGAGTGGCCAGGTATCTTTATGATACCGCCACGTGGTTCAAGTTCAGGTTATGGTTAATAATACAGCACACCGCTTAGTAAGGATTAAAACAACGGTCATTTATTATATACAAGCAATCTTAATACCCTAATACTACTATTTATATAATAAACCTATCACTACTGGCCAATACTTAACTTTAGGAAGAGCCCACCAGGTCAGGGAAACGAATGGCTTGTCCAATCAAATCTGGCCCGCGGGATTCAAAAGGCTGCTACAGGTCGGTGGCTAGGTGTCTCTACCGGATAGCGATCGTTGGATGCAAACTTACTGTTGCCGGTCGCTGGTCTTGCGAAGGTCTCGAGCAGGCGATGAGGAGAGAGATCTGAACTTGGCCCCTCACTTTTATAGGGCCCAGGGGCTTCCCGCCTCCCGGGGCGGCCCTTGACGCTGAGTCCCAAGTGATTGGATTCTGTCCCCAATCTCTGGGGTCGATGTGTCCAATGGTGAGGCGATTCCTCGATCGGGGGGTGGTCGCTCACCTGTCTTTGTTTCGGCCACTGCAGGCGCCGACAGGTCTGGCCCGGTATTCAATTGCTAATATGTTGCAATTGTTCCCGGGGATAGCCGATTTAGCTGTGGATGTCTGAATAGATGGGCTGCAAACAGTCCTGAATGCAACTGTGAATACCTGGGTTGATGGGCTGTTGATAGCCCTGAGTATCGACCTGGGTTACCTTCCCAGAGCCGAATATGCAAAACTGTCTGCAGCTGCCTGCTTGTGTCTTCTTGGCTGTTTTTCCCAGCAGTCTTTCGGGTTAGCCGTTTTAAACTGGGTTTTGGCCAGATTAATCGGAACGCAGCCATTTTACATGGCTACACAGGCCAGTGGACAGTGGGGCGGAGCGATAGGCCAGGAAGGCGAGGTAGAAATCGGACCCAGCACGGCAGCCTTACAGAGGAGCCGTTTGACTATATGTACTCCCTTCTCCGCTTTGCCGTTGGATTGGGGGTACAGGGGACTGGATGTCACATGGGCAAAATTGTACCGCCTGGCAAAGTTGGACCATTCCCGACTGGCGAAGCAGGGGCCATTGTCCGACATAACCGTGAGCGAGATGCCGTGTCGAGCAAAGGTTTCCTTACAGGCACGAATTACTGCAGACGAGGTGACGTTGTGCAACTGTATCACCTCCGGGTAATTCGAAATGTAGTCCACGATCAGGACATAGTCTTTACCCAGCGCGTGGAACAGGTCGATGCCCACCTTGGTCCATGGTGACGTGACCAGCTCATGGGGCTGCAGGGTATCACGTGGTTGGGCCGGCTGGAAGCGCTGACAAGTGGGGCAGTTGAGCACTGTGTTGGCTATGTCCTCATTGATGCCGGGCCAGTACACTGCCTCTCGGGCCCGTCGGCGGCTCTTTTCCACGCCAAGGTGGCCCTCGTGTAGTTGTTCCAGGACAAGTTGGCGCATGCTATGCGGGATGACAATGCGGTCCAGTTTTAGAAGAACCCCGTCTACTACCGCCAGATCATCTCTGACATTATAGAATTGAGGGCATTGGCCCTTGAGCCACCCGTCTGTTAGGTGGCACGTGACACGCTGTAGCAAAGGGGCAGCCGCCGTCTCGCGGTGAATTTGGACGAGGCGTTCATCCGTGGCAGGTAGATTGGAGGCCACGAATGCCACATGGGCATCAACCTGGCAGACGAATCCCGCTGGGTCACACGGAGTGTTGACTGCCCTGGAGAGAGCGTCAGCAATGATGAGGTCTTTGCCTGGGGTGTATACCAGCTGGAAGTCGTATCGCCGGAGCTTGAGAAGAATACGCTGGAGGCGAGGCATCATGTCGTTCAAGTCTTTCTGTATTATATTGACCAGCGGGCGATGGTCGGTCTTGACGGTGAATTGAGGAAGGCCGTAGACATAATCGTGAAACTTAACCACACCGGTCAGAAGGCCCAGGCACTCCTTTTCTATCTGCGCGTAGCACTGCTCCGTGGGGGTCATGGCGCATGACGCATATGCAACGGGAGCCCATGGTGAGGCCTCATCACGTTGAAGGAGCACTGCCCCAATGCCGGATTGGCTGGCATCGGTCGAAATTTAGGGCTCTTTTGCTGGATCAAAGAAAGCTAAGACCGGGGCCGTGGTGTGTTTTGTTTTGAATTCTCTCTATTCGTGCTCGTGGGCAGGGAGTCATTGGAAGTCTGTCGTCTTCCGGACCAGGTTCCTGAGAGCCGTGGTATGAGAGGCGAGGTTAGGGATGAACTTCCCTAAAACATTGACCATGCCCAGAAATCGGAGGACCGCTTTCTTGTCCTCTGGTGTTTTCATAGCTGTGATTCGGCTGCACACCCAATTGAGAGATGTGGTCCCCGAGGAACTTGAGTTCCGTCTGACCAAAAGAGCATTTGGCCCTGTTGAGGCGGAGGCCATGCTCACGTATACGTCCGAATACGCGCTGGAGGCAACTAACATGCTCCTGCGGGGTGGTGGACCAAATGATTATGTCGTCGACACATACGCGAACACCTTCAATGCCGTCCATCATTTGTTCCATAATCCTATGGAACACTTCTGAAGCAGTTATGATCCCAAACAGCATCCTGTTGTAACAATATCTGCCAAAGGGGGTATTAAATGTGCACAGTTTCCTGCTGGATTTATCAAGCTGGATTTGTCAGAATCCTTTTGAGGCGTCGAGTTTGGTAAAGAGCTCAGCGCGAGCCATCTCACATGTGAGCTCTTCGCGCTTGGGAATTGGATAATGCTCCCTCATGATATTGCGATTTAGATCCTTGGGATCAATGCAAATTCTCAATTCGCCAGAAGGCTTTTTTACACATACCATGGAACTAACCCAGTCGGTTGGTTCCGTGACTTTGGAAAATCGCTCCTTGGTTCTGGAGGTCCTGCAGCTGCTGCTTGAGGCGGTCCTTAAGGGGTGCTGGGACCCTGCGAGGTGCGTGCACCACAGGCGTGGCATTCTGTTTTAATAAGATCTTGTAGGTGTACGGGAGCGTGCTGTATACCGATAGAGGCTGGATTCTTTGCTTCGGGGACATCCTGTTTTTTGTAACGATACCGACTCGAAAAGGCGCCTTCGGGTCCTCGTTGTCAATGTTGGGTAGTAGGTCCGCATCGGACTCGGTGACCGTGGGTTGAATGGCCCGGACATTCCTGCGAGATTGGCTGGAGCGATACGAGTTGGCAGGCTGAGCTGATCTGCATAAGGCAGCATAGTCTCCAAGTTTGCCACATCTCAGGCATTGTCGGGATTTGGCAGGGCATTGCCGCTTTAAATGGGCGGAGCCACAGTTGCCGTACGTCAGAGCGTCAGTACGTTCGCTGCGCCACTGCGCATGCGCGGTGCGGTCGTACGTGGTGCGCGCCTGCGCATTTCGTTCGTCGTCGCAATCCCCTCGTTTGGTGCGCACAAGCACGGGTGTCCGTGCGGTACTGGAGAGGAGCGCACACTGACGGCCAGGGAGGAGGGGGAGGGGGGATTCCCACACTGGGGGGTCGATGGGAAGGCCAGGGTCAGCAGGAGACAGCTGACTTACGGGATTGTTATGCGGGGAGCAAAAGAGCTAGATATGGATCTAGCGGGGGGAGGGGGGTATAGGGTTGCTGCTGCATTGGCCAAAAGGGAACTGGAAATAGGCAAGGTGGTCGGGGCGGGGGTCCATCTGGGGGACTGGAGGGTGCGGGAGGCGCGGGCACGTGACTGGCCTAGAAAAGGAGATGGCAAGTCGGCAAGGGGCGGGGGGGGTGAGCAGCCCCCCAATCCGGCTGATAACTTGGAATGTGAGGGGCCTGAATGGGCCGGTTAAGAGGGCCTGAGTGTTCGCGCACTTAAAGGGACTGAAGGCAGACGTGGTCATGCTTCAGGACACATTTGAAGGTGGCAGATCAGATCAGGCTGAGAAAGGGATGGGTAAGACAGGTATTCCATTCAGAGCTGGAGGCGAAGAACAGAGGGGTTGCAATACTGGTGGGGAAGTGGGTGTCGTTTGAGGCAAAGAATATTGTAGTGGATAATGGATGTCGATATGTGATGGTGAGCGGTAGGTTGCAGGGGGTGCGGGTGGTACTGGTAAACGTATACGCCCCGAACTGGGATGATGCCGGATTTATGAAGCGCATGCTGGGTCGGATTCCGGACCTGGAGGTAGGAAGCTTGATAATGGGTGGGGATTTCAACACGGTGCTGGATCCAGCATTGGATCGCTCTAGGTCCAAGACGGGGAAGAGGCCGGCTGCAGCCAAGGTGCTTAGGGGGTTTATGGACCAGATGGGGGGAGTCGATCCATGGAGGTTTGTCAGGCCCCTGGCCAGGGAATTCTCATTCTTTTCCCATGTACATAGAGCCTACTCCCGGATAGATTTTTTTGTTTTGGGTAGGGCGCTAATCCCGAAAGTGGCGGGAACGGAGTACTCGGCCATAACCATCTCGGACCATGCCCCGCACTGGGTGCAGCTGGAGTTATGAGAGGAGAGGGATCAGCGCCCGTTGTGGCGTCTTGATGTGGGATTATTGGCGGATGAGGAGGTGTGCGGGAGGGTGCGGGGGTGCGTCGAGAGACATTTGGAGGCCAATGACAACGGAGAGGTGCAGGTGGGGGTAGTCCGGGAGGCGTTGAAGGCGGTGGCCAGGGGAGAGTTAATCTCCATCAGGGCCCACAGGGAGAAGAGATAGGGCAGGGATAGGGAGAGGTTGGTGGGGGAGATCTTAAGGGTGGACAGGAGATATGCAGAGGCCCCCGAGGAGGGGCTACTCAGGGAGCGACGGAACCTCAGCACGGAGTTTAACCTGTTGACCACAGGGAAAGCAGAAGCACAGGGGGCGACGTACGAGTATGGGGAGAAGGTGAGCCGGATGCTGGCACACCAGCTTCGTAAGAGGGAGGCAGCGAGGGAGATAGGTGGAATTAAGGATAGCGGGGGGAATACGGTGAGGAGTGCGGTGAGAGTAAATGAGGTATTCAACCAGAACCAGTGGAGGGGATGGTGGAGGTCATGCGGATCCTAAGGGAGTTTGGGGACTTCTCGGGCTATAAGCTCAACGTAGGGAAAGGTGAGCTCTTTGTGGTGCATCCAGGGGACCAGGGAAGGGGGATAGACAACCTACCATTAAAGAGGGCGGAAAGGAACTTTCGGTACTTGGGGATCCAGGTGGCTGGGAGTTGGGGGGCCCTGCACAAGCTCAATTTGACGCAGTTGGTGGAGCAGATGGAGGAGGATTTCAAAAGATGGGATGTGCTGCCACTCTCGCTGGCGGGCAGGGTACATTCGGTTAAAATGATGGTCCTCCCGAGGTTTCTCTTTGTGTTCCAGTGCCTTCCCATTATGATTACCAAGGCCTTTTTTAAATGGGTAGGTAGGAGCATCATGGGTTTTGTGTGGGAAAATAAGACCCCGAGGGTAAAGAGGGTGTTTCTGGAGCGTAGCAGGGACAGGGAGGGCTGGCTCTGCTGAATTTGTGCGGCTATTATTGGGCAGCTAACGTGGCGATGATCCGTAAGTGGGTAATAGAGGGAGAGGGGGCGGCGTGGAAGAGGTTGGAGATGGCGTCCTGCAGGGGCACGAGCCTGAGGGCGCTGGTGACGGCACCGCTGCCGCTCTCGCCGACAAGGTACACCACAAGTCCGTTGGTGGCGGCAACGTTGAAGATCTGGGGGCAGTGGAGACGGCACAGGGGCGAGGTGGGGTCCTCGGTTTGGTCCCCGATTCAGAAGAACCAACGGCTCGTCCCGGGAAGGATGGATGGGGGGTTTCGGAGCTGGCAAGATTTCCCCAAGGGTATCTTTGAATGTCATATGGGGGGGTTTATATATACGGGGGAAACCCAATGTATAAGTTTTGTATTATTTTCGATTGTTGTGTTTGTGTTCTTTTTTCTTTTTGTTACAGGGGGGTTTGTTCAAATTTTGTTGGAAAATCTGAATAAGCATTTTTTTAAAAAAAAAATTTAAAGCGCGGGAGTCCACGAAAAGCGTGCGAAATGGCCGCCCTCATCCAGGCTGAGGCCCTGGTGTTGCTCGATTGCTTGGATCCGTCCGCCTCGTGGGGACCTTGCCGCACCGTTTCAGCCGCTTGGATGTGGGAATACCGACTAGTGGCGTGTTCGTGTAGCACGCAGGTCTCGATGGCGGTCGCTAGGGTGAGCTGCTTTACCTTGAGGAGCTGCTGGCGTAGGGGGTCCGACTGAACACCAAAAACGATCTGGTCGCGTATCATGGAGTCGGAGGTGGGCCCATAGCTACAGGACCACGCAAGGATGCGGAGGTGGGTGAGAAAGGACTGGAAAGATTCATCCTTACCCTGCAAACGCTGTTGGAATACATAGCGCTCGAAACTTTCATTCACCTCTATGCTGCAGTGAGTGTCAAACTTGAGGAGGACCGTCTTGAACTTTGTTTTATCTTCATCATCCGCAAAGGTGAGAGAATTGAAAATGTGGATGGCATGGTCCCCGGCCATGGATAGGAAGAGAGCGATCTTCCTGGTGTCTGAGACAGCTTCCCGGTCTGTGGCTTCAAGGTAGAGCTGGAAGCGTTGTTTGAATATCTTCCAGTTGGCGCCTAGGTTACCGGTGATGCGGAGCGGCGGCGGCGGGTGGACGCTGTCATTTTGCAGGATGGATGTATGCAGGTGGAAGGCAGATCACTTGCAGGTAGGTCTAAGAAGCTCTAATATCCCTCAACTCCTGGTATCATGATGTGTTGGGTGCTCTGGATCCGTGGAACACATACAGGCCACCAACACTTAAAATAGTGCAACACTATTTTATTAAGTCAGAAATTGTTGAACATACTTCCACTGTGTGTTAACACGATATTAGATTGAACTAAAGACCTATGCCTTGTCCTAACCAGTCAATGCACTCAGCACATGGTGAAGACCTGTGCTGCAGGCTGTGAGCTCTGTCCTACTAGAAGGCTGCAGCTCGAATGAGCGGGAACTCTGATGCCCCCTGTCTTTATAGTGTGTGTGCTCTAACTGGTGATTGGCTGCGGTGTTGTGTGTGTTAATTGGTCCCGCTGTGTGTCTATCAGTGTGTGTGTATCTGCACCATGATATACTGGTGTATATTATGACAGCATGACGGGTTCATGAAAAGAATGCCACGGGCCTGCCTGCCTGATTGAGCGTGGCGGCTAGGGAGACGTCTGATGCGTCGCTCTCCACTTGAAAGGGCAGTGTCACGTCTATTGCGTGCATCGCGGCCTTGGCGATATCGGCTCTAATACGGTTGAAGGCATGTTGAGCCTCGGCCATCAGTGGGAAAAAGGTGGACTGGATGAGTGGGCGGGCCTTGTCCGCATAGTTTGGTCCACTAGGCGTAGTATGAAAAGAACCCCAGGCAGCGTTTGAGGGCGTTGGGGCAGTGGAGAAGGGGGAGCTCCATGAGGGGGTGCATGCGGTCGGGATCGGGCCCCAGAACTCCGTTCTGGACCACATAGCCGAGGATGACTAAGCGGTTTGTGCTGAATACACACTTCTCCTTGTTATAGGTGAGGTTTAGGAGAGTGGCGGTGTGGAGAAATTTGGCACGGTTGGCATTGTGGTCCTGCTGATCGTGGCCGCAGATGGTGACATTGTCTAGGTACAGGAAGGTGGCTCGCAGCCCGTACTGGTCGACCATTCAGTCCATCTCCCTTTGGAAGACCGAAGGTAACCCTGAGAAAATGATACAGGTGACCATCTGCCTCAAAGGCAGTGTATGGGCGGTTCGCCTTACGGATGGGGAGCTGGTGGTAGGCGGATTTGAGGTCTACAGTTGAGAAGACCCGGTACTGCGCAATCTGATTGACCATATCAGATATGCGTGGGAGGGTGTATGTGTCAAGCTGCGTGTACCTATTGATGGTCTGGCTGTAGTCCACGACCATCCTGTGTTTCTCCCCAGTTTTCACAACTACCACTTGGGCTCTCCCAAGTTGCTGGCCTCGATGATGCCTTCCCGAAGCAGCCGCTAGTGCTCGGACCTGATGAAGGTCCTGTCCTGGGTGCTGTACAGTCTGCTCCTGGTGGCGACGGGTTTGCAATCCGGGGTTAGGTTTGCGAATAGGGAAGGTGGGTCGACCTTTAGGGTCGCGAGGCCGCACACGGTAAGGGGTGGTCGGGCCCGCCGAATTTCAAGGTTAGGCTCTGGAGGTTACACTGGAAGTCCAGGCAGAGTAGCAGGACAGTGCCGAGGTTGGGGAGGATGTAGAGGCGGAAGCCGCTGAATTCTACTCCCTGGACCGTGAGTGTGACTATACAGTACCCCCGGATCACCACGGAGTGGGATCCGGAGGCCATGGAGATTCTTTGATTGACAGGGTATACCACAAGGGAGCAGCGCCTTACCATATCTCGATGGATGAAGCTTTCGGTGCTCCCGGAGTCCAGCAGGCAAGAGGTCACGTGCCCATCGATCATCACGCTTGTCGAGGCGGTGGCTAGATTGTGTGGGCGAGACTGGTCAATCGTGATCGAGGCGGGTTGTGGCTGATCGTCGCTGGTGTTGAACTATGGGGTGCCCAGGGGGCACAGGTCCTGGAACAATGGTAGTGCCCATGTGCCGTGGGGAAGACAAGATGGCGGCGCCTGATGATCTTGGGGTGGACAAGATGGCGGCGCCCATGGGCCGCACGTGGTGGGGGTTGAAAAAGATGGTGGCGCCCATGGGCCGCACCTGGTCCGAGAAGGGGAAGATGGCGGCGCCCACTGGCCGCGTGTGGTCTGAGCGGGAGAAGATGGCGGTGCCCACTGGCCGCGCGTGGTCTGAATGGGAGAAGATGGCGGTGCACACTGGCCGCGCGTGGTCCGGGGAGATGAAGATGGCGGCGCCCATTGTCCGTACGCGAGGGGGTTCGGGGTAATAGCGGCGACTGAGCGGGCCTGGCACACCGAAGTGCCCCTTCTTGCCACAGGCCTGACAAAGGGTGGTGCGGGCCGGGCAGCGTTGGCTGGGGTGTTTCTGTTGCCCTCAGAAGTAACATCAGGGGTCCCCGGGGTTGACTGGCTGGCACATGGCACAGGTGTATAGGCTGGGTGAGGTCCCCGGTGGGGTGGCCGTCTGCGGTGTCCACGATGTGTAGGAGGGGGAGGCCGCGCCGCTGGGGGAGTAGGCCTGAATATTGCGCGAGGCGACTGTCATCGATAGCGGCAGTTTTTTTGTTGCTGCGAGGTCGAGCGTGGCCCCCTCTAAAAGCCGCTGGCGTATGAGGTCTGACCCTATCCCCATAACGAAGGCGTCCCGCATGAGGAGGTTCGAATGTTCCGTGGCCGTGACGGCCTGACAGTCACAGTCTCTGACCAGAGTAATTAAAGCAAGCCAGAAATCTTCCACGGACTCACCAGGGAGTTGACTGCGAGTAGAGAGTACGTGTCTGGCGAAGAGCGTGTTCGGCTGCTGGCCGTAATTCTCTTTATGTAGCCATGGCTTCGCCGTAGTTCGGCGCATCCTGGATAAGAGGAAAGATGTTGGAGCTCAGCCGCGGGTAGAGTATCTGGATCTTCTGAGCTTCCGGGATTGGGTCTGGTGCAGACCTGATGTAAGCTTCGAAACAAGCTAGCCAGTGTTGAAAGTCCTTTTTGGCGTCGCTTGATTGCGGACCCAGCTGCAGGCGATCCGGCTTGATGCGGAGGTCCAGCTTCTGAACATCTGAGTGTAATAAAAATGATGCATGATCAATTGCACAGAGATGAGAGTTGATTACAACTGAGGCTTTATTACTCAAAGATGTGGGGCCTCCTACAGCAGCTGGCGAAATGGCTGCTGTATAGGGAGAACACATATTTATACTCCGCCTACTGGGCGGAGCCAGCAGGCAGGGACTACCCCCGCACCTGTAGTACCGGGCCTTACCACACATCTCCTAATATATACAACAGTGGTGATTACCACAATAACATAAAATAACACTTACCCTCCCCCCCCCCTTTCGGAATGCTGCTACTGCCGACATTTTAAATTTCTCCAAGAAAGTCGACGAACGACTGCCACCTCCGGGAGAACCCTAGCATTGATCCTCTTAAGGCAAACTTTATTTTCTCGAGGCTGAGAAACCCAGCCATGTCATTGACCCAAGTCTCTACCCTCGGGAGTTTAGAGTCCCTCCACATTAAAAGGATCCGTCTCCAGGCTACCAGGGAGGCAAAGGCCAGAACGTCGGCCTCTTTCACTCCCTGAACTCCCGAATCTTCTGACACTCCAATGGACTCGGCACCATCCGCATACTTAGCACTTTGGGCATTGCCTTGGCAAACCCCTGCCAGAACCCTCCAAGCTCCAGGTATGCCCAAAACATATGGACATGGTTTGCTGGGCTTCCCTCACACCTCGCACATCTGTCTTCTACCTCGAAAAACTTACTCATCCTCGCAACCGTCATGTGTGCCTGGTGGGCCACCTTAAACTGGATTAAACTGAGCCTAGCACATGATGAGGAGGAATTGACCCTACTTAGGGCTTCCGCCCACAGACCCGGCTCTAACTCTCCTCCTAACTCCTCCTCCCATTTGCCCTTAAGCTCCTCCGCTGGGGTTTCCTCCTCTTCCAGCAGTTCCTGGTAGATGTCCGACACCTTCCCCTCCACCACCCAGGTACCGGAAACTACTCTATCCTGTATCCCTCGTGGCGGCAGAAGCGGGAAGGCCACCACCTGTTTCCTCAGGAAGGCCCGCACTTGTAAATATCTAAAGCCGTTCCCTGGCAGCAGTTTAAATTTGTCCTCCAGCGCCTGCAGGCTGGGAAAGCTCCCATCGATAAACAGGTCACCCATCCTTTCGATACCTGCCCTCTGCAAGCTGTGGAACCCGCCATCCATCCTGCCTGGTAGAAACCTGTGGTTATTACATATTGGGGTCCAGACCGACGCACCTTCCACCCACTTGTGTCTCCTCCACTGCCCCCAGATCTTCAGTGCCGCCACCACCAAGTGACTTGTGGAGTAACGGGCCGGTGAGAATGGCAGAGGTGCCATTACCAGCGCTCTCAAACTGGTGCCTTTACATGACGCCGCCTCCAGCTGCTCCTATGCCGACCCCTCCCCCAATACCCACTTCCTAATCATGGCTATGCTGGCTGCCCAGTAGTAATTGCAAAAGTTCGGCAACGCCAGCCCACCCTCCCCCGACTGCGTTCCAGCAGCACTCTCTTTACCCGCGGGGTCTTGTTCGCCCACACAAATCCCGAGATGATCTTATTCACCCGCTTGAAAAAGGCTTTAGGGATGAAGACGGGAAGGCACTGAAATACAAATAGAAATCTGGGGAGGACCGTCATTTTCACGGCCTGTACCCTCCCCGCCAGTGACAGCGGGAGCATGTCCCATCTTTTAAAGTCCATTTGTTCCACCAGCCGGGTCAAATTGAGCTTATGCAACGAATCCCCCTTCTGAGCCACCTGTATACCCAGGTAATGAAAGCTCTTCTCTACCCTCCTCAGCGGCAGCTCCCTCAGTCTCTTCTCCTGCCCTTTAGCCTGGATCACAAACAGCTCGCTCTTCCCCACGTTCAGTTTGTATCCCGAAAAACTGCCAAATTCCCTCAAGATCCGCATGACCTCCCCCACCCCCTCCAGTGGTTCCGAAATATACAGGGAGAGATCATCCACATAGAGCTAAACGCGATGCTCCACCCGCCCCCCCCCCCCCACCCCGCCCCGAACCAGCCCCTGCCAGTTCCTTTAGGCTCTCAACTCCATGGCCAGCGGCTCAATGGCTAGAGCAAATAATAGAGGGGAGAGGGGGCACCCTTGCCTCGTCCCCCGGTGCAATTTAAAATACTCCGACCTAAGCCGATTTGTGCGCACGCTTGCCACAGGCGCCTGGTACAGCAATCGCACCCACCGGATAAAATCCTCACCAAACCGCAACCTATCCAGCGCCTCCCACAGGTACTCCCGCTCCACCCGATCGAAAGCTTTCTCTGCATCCATTGCTGCCACAACCTCTGCTTCCTCCCCTTCCGAAGGCATCATAACAATATTTAAAACCCTCCGCACATTAGCATTAAGTTGCCTGCCCTTAACTAATCTCGTCTGGTCTTCCCCTATCACCTCCGGGACACAATCCTTTATCCTTGCGGCCAAGATCTTAGCCAATAGCTTGGCATCCACATTTAGCAACGAGATTGGCCTGTAAGACCCACACTGTTTAGGGTCCTTCTCCCGTTTAAGAATGAGTGAGATCGAGGCCTGCGACATTGTAGGGAGGAGGATTCCATTCTCTCTAGCCTCATTAAAGGTCCTCATCAGCAGTGGGCTCAATGTCTCTGAAAATTTCTTTTAAAATTCCACCGGACAGCCATCCGGCCCCGGAGCTTTGCCCGACTGCATGTTCTCTAGCCCCTTAATAATTTCTTCTATCTCGATCAGGGCCCCCAGCCCCTCCACCAGGCCCTCCTCCACCCTCGGGAACCTCAACTGGTCCAGAAATTGCCTCATACCTTCCGCTCCCGCCGGGGGTTCCGACTCATATAATTTGTCGGCGCGATTTTTTGACTGCCGGAGAATATGGCGGCCGGCGTCGGAGTGGCGGGGCGGGATTCACGCCTCCTCCCAGTGATTCTCCGACCCAGCGGGGGTCAGAGAATCCCACCCCAGGTTAAATTGGGCCAAAGTAAACCTCATCACAGATTCCAAATCAGGCCTTACCAAGATCCTGAAGAAACATGCTATTGTTTTCAAAGGTGATCTGGGAAGAATGAAGGCTATCGCCTTAATATTGAAGAGAGTCAGATGGAATGCTTAGAGAGTCAGTGCCTTATGTAATCAGAACTAAAGTAGATACAGTATTAGACCAACTGGTCAAGACAGGAGTGTTAAAACCTGTTGAGTTGAGTGAGTGGGCTACACCGATTGTGCCAGTAATGAAAAAAGACAGGTCTGTACTGATTTGTGGTGATTTCAAAGTAACCATTAATCCTGTTCTCTGTGCAGAACAATACCCTTTACCCATGACTGATAACCTGGGTTGGCTGGAAGCCCACACTTCAGTAAGATCGACCTCAGTCAAGCATATCTATAAATGAGGGCGGATCAGGATTTGCAATAGTTCTTGATGATTGTGATACACAAGAGGTTATTTCGATACAAAAGATTACCATTTGGCATCACTTCAGCCCTGGCATTATTCCAATGGGTTATGGACCACATTTTAAATGGCTTACATGGATGACACCCTGGTGACTGTAAAAAAACGAGGAAAAACATCTCCGCAATCTAGATTCCACACTTCAGAGATTAGATGAATATAGATCCAGAGTTCCAAAAGACAAATGCAAATTTTTCTAACCTTCAGTCGAATATCTGGGACATGTAATCAATGCCAAGGAACTGCACAAGTCCCCAATCCGGTAACTGTTCTAAAAGCCTTGCATAATCTACTGTGCCAAAATCATAAGTGGAAGTGGGAGGTGTACTAACCTGCATGGGACACATGGGGCAGGTTTGATTGTTTTCCCCATGTGGATCAAGGAGTATGAGCTCCCCCGCTAACTACGGGGCTGCCGATAGGAACCGACCAATAGAGAGGACTTGGTGAGAGTCAACCGGGCTCCTTGTAAGTAATACATTCTTAGAAATAAAAGTCTTCTTTTCTTTACTCTTCTGACTCCTTTATTCTGACTCGCCTTTATTAAAGAGAATCAATATGAGAAGACACTCGTGAAAACCAAGGAGGCGCTGCTCAAGTCAAAAGTCCTGACACATTTTTATCCGAACCTACCCCTGCAATTGCCATGTGACACATCACCCAGTATTAGGGCAGTGGTTTCCCACACCGTGTCTACAGGTGAAGAGAAGCCGATAGGCACGGTAGCACAGTGGGGTGGCACGGTAGCCCTGTGGTTGGCACAGTTGCTTCACAGCTCCAGGATCCCAGGTTCGATTCCTGGCTTGAGTCACTGTCTGTGGGGAGTCTGCACGTTTTCTCCATGTCTGCGCGGGTTTCATCCGGGTGCTCCGGTTTCCTCCCACAGTCCAAAGATTCGGTGGATTGGCCACGCTAAATTGCTCTTAGTGTCCAAAAAGGTTAGGTGGGGTTCCTGGGTTACGGGGATAGGGTGGAGGTGTGAGCTTGGGTAGGGTGCTCTTTTCAGGGGCAGACTCGATGGGCTGAATGGCTCCTTCTGCACTGTAAATTCTATGTCTATGCCTCTGTCTATGATAGCCTTTACATCAAGAACATTGAATAAAGCCGAAAGCAATTATGTGCATATAGAGAAAGAAGCCCCAGGAATCACTTTTGGGATAAAATGGTTCAACCAATTCCTGTAAGGGAGGAAATTCACATTATTGCCGGACCATCATCCATTAATGACAATATTTGGATCACACACCGGGATTCCATCATTGGCAGAAAATAGAATGCAGATATGGGTATTGCTGTTGTCAGCACATATGTAAACTATGAAGTATTATCTGTCAAGTCTTCATAGACTGCAGATGGGTTTTTCCAACTACCCTTACCAGATAGTTTGTCGATAAGTACTTTGTGTGGAAACATTTTCTACTTCAAGCAGGTAAATAACACCCCTGTAATCATAGGACGAGTGAAGAAGCACACTCAAAGTGATCTAGTACTTTCTGAGGTAATGGATATGGTGCTTCAAGTTAAGACCTCAGTATACTGCTCACTCTACAACCCACGTTTCTCTGGCGTTGCTAATGATTAACATCATCTATGTTAAGCATTCGACTTACTAAAACCACCAAAGACAAAAGACATCATCGAGAAAAAGCAACAGGATCAGGTCATACAGTGGAAAAACAAAGCGAAGCATCGTGTTTTTCACCAGAGACAAGAAGCTCTGGCAGGAAGCTATACTACAGGTGAAAAATGGATTCCTGTCATCATTATGGCACAGACCAGACTGGTCTCCGACAGTGTCCAAACCCAAGATGATGTCATCTGGAGGAGACACGCAGATCAACTTTTGGCAACAAGAGCCAATCCACCAGAGGCAGGAACGACAGATAGTCCAAATTCAGCTGTGCCGAGAGACCACCTGGACCTTCCCGAAAACCTGACACTAACCGAACCGATTGGGGAAAACAGCACTTCAGGTGCCAATCAAACACCGAGTCAACCTCAGATCAGAACACCAACTCCAGCTAAAACAACTGCTGACAACATTCACACCAAGCCAAAGACACCAGAGGCTGCATCAAGTACTAAGGAACAGATGCCGGAGGTTCACCGACAGCCATTCAGAGAGCGATGACCTCCGGAATGTTTGGGGCAGGATTCTCTGGCTTGCCAGCCCCGTTTTCCTGCCACGTGCCCTAGCTGGCAGCAGGATTGTCCATAGCCATAGCCGGCCAATGGGGTTTCCCATTGGGGTCACCCCCACGCCGTCGGGAAACCTGCGGGCATGAGTGCGCTGTCGGCGAAGCGGAGGATCCCACTGATGGAGAATCCCGCAGCTGATGTATTGAATATTGTTAATTGATTGTTTGTGTTACTTTGTTCGGGAATGTGTAATCTAAAGAGGGAGGAAATGTGTGTTTGTAGTACTTTAAGTGAGTCCTCATCAGCAGCCTTGCAGCTGAACAGGGACACTTTGAGAGAATATTTTGTGACATCATTTGAGATGACATCATCAGTCTTCAGCAGTATGAGCTGGCTGGCTGACAGGCTAAAGTACTGGTTGAGTGGAAGGGGTCGGAGTAGGACTCCTGTCACCCTGGAGATGTCAGTAGTTTTGTGTTCTATGGAATTGCTGCCATTTTGCCAGAGTAGTCGGTCAACAATCCTGGAGATCTATTGGAGAACAGATTAATGGAGTGTTGTGATGCCCCGATAGCCCCTTTGAACAGTGGTATCAGGAGTTACTGTGACAGCAGTCTGAACTTGCAAATCATTGGTCTGAGATTCCATTGTAATACACTGACCTTTGCGGGAAGGTCTTTGTAATGTCATTAGCCATCAAACATTGCATTATGGCGGTGTCCACAGGTGTCATGGTGGAGGTGACCATCATTTCCAATACATAAAAGGATGATCTTGGGCGGCACCGTGGCACAGTGGTTAGCACTGCTGTTTCACGGCGCCGAGGACCCAGATTCGATCCTGGCCCTAGGTCACTGTCCGTGTGAAGTTTGCACATTCTCCCCACATGTAGGGTAGGTGGTTTGGCCATGCTAAATTGCCCCTTAATCGGAAAAAAAGAATTGGATATTCTAATTAAAGGATAATCTCCAAGCTCTGCACAAAGCCCTATGGAGCTAGCCTCCCCAATGCTTCATGACATTGTGTATAAGTATTCCTGGAGGCTTTCCAGTGCTCTAATTAAGCTTATGGTTATGCAAATCCATCAGTTTTCTTCTTTAACTTGGTCCATCAAAGTCCTCATTCACCTTCTAAACAGCCAGACCAGTGTGCACTCTTGCCCTCCAACTTGTTGGTACCTGTGCTACACTTTCCCTCTGTCATGGCCTCGGTCATGTATACAGTACTCCAAATGTGGCCTTACCAAAGATTTGTACAGCTGCATCATCACCTCACGGCTCTTAAATTCAATCCCTCTGTTAATGAACGCAAGCACACCATAGGCCTTCTTCACAGCTCTATCCACTTGAGTGGCAACTTTCAAAGATGTATGAACATAGACCCCAAGATCTCTCTGCTCCTCCACATTGCCAAGAACCCTACCGTTAACCCTGTATTCCGCATTCATATTTGTCCTTCCAAAATGGACAACCTCACACTTTTCAGGGTTAAACTCCATCTGCCACTTCTCAGCCCAGCTCTGCATCCTAGCTATGTCTCTTTGCAGCCGACAACAGCCCTCCTCACTATCCACAACTCCACCAATCTTCGTATCGTCTGCAAATTTACTGACCCACCCTTCAAGGCCCTCATCCAAGTCATTAATGAAAATCTCAAACAGCAGAGGACCCAGAACTGATCCCTGCGGTACACCACTGGTAACTGGGATCCAGGTTGAATATTTGCCATCCACCACCACATTCTGCCTTCTATCGGTTAGCCAGTTCGTTATCCTACTGGCCAAATTTCCCACTATCCCATGCCTCCTTACTTTCTGCATAAGCCTACCATGGGGAAGTTTATCAAATGCCTTACTAAAATCCATGTACACTACATCCACTGCTTTACCTTTATCCACATGCTTGGTCACCTCCTCAAAGAATTCAATAAGACTTGTAAGGCAAGACCTACCCCTCACAAATCTGTGCTGACTATCCCTAATCAAGCAGTGTCTTTCCAGATGCTCAGAAATCCTATCCCTCAGTACCCTTTCCATTACTTTGCCTACCACCGAAGTAAGACTAACTGGCCTGTAATTCCCAGGGTTATCCCTATTCCCTTTTTTGAATAGGGGCACGACATTCGCCACTCTCCAATCCTCTGGTACCACCCCTGTTGACAGTGAGGACGAAAAGATCATTGCCAACGGCTCTGCAATTTAATCTCTTGCTTCCCATAGAATCCTTGGATATATCCCGTCAGGCCCAGGGGACTTGTCTATCCTCAAGTTTTTCAAAATGTCCAACACATCTTCCTTCCTAACAAGTATTTCCTCAAGCTTACCAGTCTGTTTCACACTGTCCTCTCCAACAATATGGCTCCTCTCATTTGTAAATACAGAAGAAAAGTACTCGTTCAAGACCTCGCCTATCTCTTCATACTCAATACACAATCTCCCACTACTGTCCTTGATCGGACCTACCCTCGCTCTAGTCATTGTCATATGTCACACATATGTGTAAAAGGCCTTGGGGTTTTCCTTGATCCTACCCGCCAAAGATTGTTCTCTTAGCTCTCCTAATCCCTTTCTTCAATTCCCTCCTGGCTATCTTGTATCCCTCCTGGCTATCTTGTATCCCTCCAGCGCCCTGTCTGAACCTTGTTTCCTCAGCCTTACATTAGTCTCCTTCTTCCTCTTAACAAAACATTCAACCTCTCTTGTCAACCATGGTTCCCTCACTCGACCATCTCTTCCCTGGCTGACAGGGACATACATATCAAGGACACGTAGTACGTGTTCCTCGAACAAGTTCCACATTTCACTTGTGTCCTTCCCTGACAACCTATGTTCCCAACTTATGCACTTCAATTCTTCTCTGACAACATCGTATTTACCCTTCCCCAAATTGTAAACCTTGCCCTGTTGCACGCACCTATCGCTCTCCATTTCTAAAGTGAAAGTCACAGAATTGTGGTCACTATCTCCAAAATGCTCCCCCACTAACAAATCTATCACTTGCCCTGGTTCATTACCAAGTACCAAATCCAATATAGCCACCCCTCTGGTCGGACAATCTACATACTGTGTTAGAAAAGCTTCCTGGACACACTGCACAAACACCACCCCATCCAAACTATTTGATCTAAAGAGTTTCCACTCAATGTTTGGGAAGTTGAAGTCACCCATGACTACTACTGTATGACTTCTGCACCTTTCCAAAATCTGTTTCCCAATCTGTTCCTCCACATCTCTGCTACTGTTGGGGGGCCCATAGAAAACTCCCAACAAGGTGACAGCTCCTTTCCTATTTCTGACTTCAACCCATACTACCTCAGTAGGCAGATACTCCTCGAACTGCCTTTCTGCAGCTGTTATACTATCTCTAATTAACAATGCCACCCCCCACCTCTTTTACCACCCTCCCTAATCTTATTGAAACATCTATAACCAGGGACCTCCAACAACCATTTCTGCCCCTCTTTTATCCAGGTTTCCGTGATGGCCACCAAATCGTAGTCCCAAGTACCGATCCATGCCTTAAGTTCACCTACCTTATTCCTGATGCTTCTTGGGTTGAAGTATACACACTTCAACCCATCTCCGTGCCTGCAAGTACTCTCCTTTGTCAGTGTTCCCTTCCCCACTGCCTCACTGCAGGCTTTGGCGTCCTGAACATCGGCTACCTTAGTTGCTGGACGACAAATCCAGTTCCCATTCCATTGCCAAATTAGTTTAAAACCTCTCGAAGAGTACTAGAAAACCTCCCTCCCAGGATATTGGTGCCCCTCTGGTTCAGATGCAACCCGTCCTACTTGTACAGGTCCCACCTTCCCCAAAATGTGCTCCAATTATCCAAATACCTGAAGCCCTCACTCCTACACCATTCCTGCAGCCACGTGTTCAACTGCAGTCTCTCCCTATTCCTCGCCTCGCTATCACTTGGCACCGGCAACAAACCAGAGATGGCAACTCTGTCTGTCCTGGTTTTTAACTTCCATCCAAACTCCCTAAACTCGTTTATTACCTCCACACCCCTTTTCCTACCTACGTCGTTGGTACCAATGTGCACCACGACTTCTGGCTGCTCACCCTTCCCCTTAAGGATCCTGAAGACACAATCCGAGACATCCCTGGCCTGGCACCCGGGAGGCAACATACCTTCCGGGAGTCTCGCTTGTAACCACAGAATCTCCTCTCTATTCCCCTCACCATTGAATCTCCTATTACTATTGCTTTTCTATTCTCCCCCCTTCCCTTCTGAGCCCCAGAGCCAGACTCAGTGCCAGAGACCTGGCCGCTAGGGCCTTCCCCGGTAGGTCATCCCCCCCAACAGCATCCAAAATGGTGTACTTGTTTTGAAGGGGAACGGCCATGAGGGATCCCTGCACTGTCTGCCTGCTTGTTTTCTTTCCCCTGACTGTAGCCCAGCTACTCTTGTCCTGTACCTTGGGTGTGGTTACCTCCCTGTAACTCTTCTTTATAATCCCCTCTGCCTCCCGGATGATCCGAAGTTCATCCAGCTCCAGCTCCAGTTCCCTAACACGGTCTCTGAGGAGCTGGAGCTGGGTGCGCTTCCCGCAGGTATAGTCAACGGGGACACCGGTGGCATCCCTCACCACCCACATCCTACAGGAGGAGCATGCAACTGGCCTAGCCTCCATCCCCTCTTACCTTACAGAATAAAGCTACCCTGTGGACCAATTGGACCTCCGCCCTCTGACTCTGCTCCCAGTCAGCTGCACTCTCTGTAAACTCCTGGCTCCTTTCTCGCTCTTTGCGGAAATGTAGGAAACAAAATGAAAGGAGCACCTTACTCCCTCCTCACCTAACTCACTATAGCACTCAAATGCACCAAATGCAGCACTCCCTCAGTACCAAACTCTCACTATAGCACTCAAATGCACCAAATTCAGCACTCAGTGCAAACAAAGTCTGCACTGTAGGGGATCCCTTTTATACTCTGAATCTAGCCTCTGAAAACTGGCCTAATCCAATTAACCAATTAACAAGTTGCAGCTGCAAGTACCTACCAGTAGAACCTTTGTTTAAAGCTGATTGAAAATTCACCTTCCATCTAAACCTAACAACTTGAAGGTGAATGCTGCACAGTCTCCTGCCTAATCCCCATCCTTTACCTGCCCTACCTTCTGTCCTCCCAGCCCTGTGCCTGTGGTGGGAGTGGGACCACCTGAGGCCTGGTGCTGTAGGCCTCCTCCTGGGGTGAAGGCCCTGCTGCCTGCCTCTGTCCTCCCACCCCTCTGTCTGAGGTGGGAATGGGACCACTTGGGACTGCAGGTCCAGCCTCCTGTCGTCCCACCCCTCTGCCTGAGGTGGGAGTGGGACCACCTGGGACTACAGGCCCAGCCTTCTGTCCTCCCACCCCTCTGCCTGAGGTGGGAGTGGGACCAGCTGGGGCCTGGTGCTGTGCCCACCTCCTGGGGTGAAGACCCTGCTGCCAGCCTTCTGTCCTCCCACCCCTCTGCCTGAGGTGGGAGTGGGACCACCTGGGGCTGCAACATAATACTTTGTTTCGGGACCCTGCAGGGCTGAAGAGCGTCATCCGTCCGCCTTATTACCACCTATGGCGCGAGTAGGGCATTTTTGGACATTACCTTGGGCCCCTCCAGGGCTGAAGAACGCTGCCCCACTGCTCTGCAGCACATTCCCTTGTGGCACCTGTGCGTAAGGTGTCACGTCCCTACCTCCTTTCCCCTTTAATTGTTTTACGCACGGCCGGGTCGTACCAGGGGTGTGCATGGCCAGCACCTCTGGAGCATCCTCCACTCTGCCAGGGGCAGGGCGGCCAAGCGCTTATGCGGGGGCGGCAGCCTCTCGACCTTCCGCTGCCTCTGCGGCCCCCACGCCCTTCCACCTATTAACGCGGTGACTGGGGGTGAAGTGCTATGCCCACCCCACAATGACCATCGAGGCGTGCACCCATGCAATGGCCGCGGTTGTCGGCCCCTCGGCCATCGTAGCCGCCTCGCGGATGTACGGCAAGGCCGTGTTTTTCCTGCGGGCCGAGCAGGCGGTCCACCGGGCCCTGGAAAGGGGGCTCACGGTGGGCGGGGCACACGTGGCGGTGGACCCGTTGGAGGCCACCGCCGAGCGTGTTGTTCTTTCAAACGTCCCGCCCTACCTTCCCACTGTTTCTCGCTGCCCCACCCTAACGGCCGCGGCCAACACCACCTCCGTGGTGGCTGCGGCTGGCACTGCCCCCCTCTCCTCTACCACCTCTTCATCTGCCCAGCAGCCGGCCCCCGATAACGGCTGTTGGCGGGGGCGGGGGGGGGGGGGGGGGGGGGCGGGGGGGTGAGGGAGCCTCCGCTAGACCAGAGGCAGCCCAAAAAGACAAAAAAGAAGACGGCACGGCGGTCGGAAAGGACCCATTCACTCCTTGGCCCCATCACGGTAACTGACCCCTTGCCCGTTTCAATCAAGTCCAAGGCCACAGCCTCACCTCGGGTTACCGCCGCCTCACAACAACATGAGGGGCCCGGAGAGACCACAACACGGGCTCCGAGCGGTGGGGAGCCTGTGTTTGGCCCCGAGCTGGAGGCTGCACCGGCCTCGCCACGGCCCCAGGAACTGGGCGATGTGGAGGGGGGGCGATGCTGCCGAGGGCCCTCCAGCGGTGGAGGTCCTGCAGCAAGATGGGACTGTCCCCCGCAAGCGTCACCTGTCTGAGCTGGAGGAGGTGGTGGGTCTCGCTGCCCCTCCCCGGGCGAGCGGGGTTGGGTGTCTCCGGTGTTTATTCCCATCATCCTGACGCCCAGCCCTGTTAAAAAGAAAGCCAGGGCGGTCTCCAAGGCCGCCCAAGCGTCTGAGCTGCCGTCATCCCCCGAGCAGGGAGACCCGGGAGCGGGCGGAGATGTGACCCCCGAGGGCTCATTCCGCCCGGTGGAGTTTTACTCCCCGGTCATCTCCTTTTGTTCATCGCTGGGAGCCAGCGGCAGCCACCGGAGCCCCTATATATTCGGGTCGTGGGCAGGCGACGTCGAGGAAGGCTCCCTGCTCACCACAACCGTGCAAACGATGCCAGGCAGCCCAGGTTCAATACCGGAGCTGTTCCAGGGGGTTTTCCCGGGTCTCTCCGAGGGCCCGGCATCGATGGTGGTGGCGGGGTCGGAGCCGCCGCCACCCACGGGCCCTGAGTCGCGGGGGGAGCCTGCGAGCGACCCGCCTGAGGACGATCCTGGGGGTGGGATCGACTCGGGCCTGGGCTAGCCGGTGGGCACGTGTTGCCCGCCACACTCCATGTGTGGGCTCAGGTGGTGACTGCTCGGAGGAGGAAGGCTGCTTGGTGACGGGTGAGGAGGAGGATTTAGACGCTCTCTGCAGCGAGGCAGAGGGCGCCCTCACACCCGGCACCGAGTCTCCAGTCAACTCCTCAGGAGAACTCCGAGCATTTTTGAAAACACATCACGGTCACCAGGACTGTGCGCGGCTGGCCCTGGACAGCTGGGGAAATCTGGGGCTGCTCCTCGAGCCTCTGGCATAGACGCGGGATTTCGATCAGGACCAGGGGGAGCAGTGCCAAGCTGTTCTCTTCCTCGCGGGGCTCCTGAGGGAATGGAGGGGGCGTTGAACCTCCACTCCCTCTGTGCACTGAGGTGATTGGTGACGGATACACACTACTACTGACATGGAGGTAACCATAGCCAGCCCCAACATCAATGGCAGCAAGGACGCACATCGCCGTTTCCAGTGCTTCTCTGTCCTTCGGGACGGAAAGTACGGGGTGTGCTTCCTGCAGGAAACCCACGCCATTCCGGGTGTCGAAGCTCAGTGGACCCTGGAGTGGCAAGGAGAAGTCTTCATGAGTCACCTGGCCCCACGTTCGGGCGGGGTGGCTATCTTGTTGGCTCCACATTTTCAGCTGGAGATCTTGGGGGTCAAGGAGCCAGTGCCAGGCCGTCTGTTGCACTTAACAGTCTGTGACGCTGATGTGGTGCTTCACTTTGTGAATGTCTACGCTCACCTGGTCGGGCCGCAGAAGTGACTTTTTACGAAAAAGTGTCTACTCTTCTTGGCACCATCCCGGTGGGCGAGTGCATCGTCCTCTGAGGGGATTTTAATTGCACCCTCCAGGACAAGGAATGTCATGGAGTCCAGCGCAGCTCAGCGGTGGTGGTGACATTGAGGGACCTGGTTAGGTCCTTTGACTTGGTGGACGTCTGGCGGACTCTCCATCCTGAATTGTGGATGTACACCTTTGTGCGCCCTCCGTTCAGAGCGTCCAGAATCGACCGTCTTTATATTTCCAAGACGTACTTGCCCACCGTTCCGACGGCCTCCATGGAGCAGGTGCCGTGCTCGGACCACCACCTGATGTGGGCGGGGCTCAGACACGGTCCGCGTACTGGCACTTTAACAACCTGCTGCTGGAGGACGAGCGGTTCCTGGACTCGTTTCGCCGTTTCTGGGCCGGCTGGAGAAGGAAGCGAGGTGGCTTCCCCTCCTTGAGGCTACGGTGGAACGTGGGCAAGACTCACGTCTGCGCCTTCTGTCAAGGGTACACAAAGGGGTCTACGGCAGGGCGGAACTCCACGATCGCCAAATTAGCTGAGGAACTCTTCGATCTGGAGTCACGTCTTGCTCAGCCCAATGAGGACCCGGCTCTGGGGCGGGTGTACAGAGAGAAGAAGGGCGCGGTGCGGGACCTGTAACTTGCCGGGTCCCACGGCGCGTACGTGCGGTCGCGGATCCGTCTCCTGAAGGACATGGACCGTGGCTCCCCCTTCTTCTACTCGCTGGAAAGAGGACGTGGGGCCCGTCGGCAGATTTCTACGCTGCTGGTCGACAACAGTCCCTCGTCTCGGATCCGGAGGGGGTCAGGACCCTGATTAGGGACTTTTATTCCAACCTCTTCTCGCCAGATCCGTCCAGTGAGGATGTTTGCAGAATTCTGTGGGAGGACCTGCCGCAGGTCGCCCCGGGGGACGCCGGGAGGCTCGATCAAATCACCAATCTCCAAGAGCTGACTGGCGCCCTGGACAGCTTGTCACGGGGCAAAACCCCAGGGCTGGGCGGGCTGACCGTGGAGTTCTTCAGGGCGATCTGTGACGTCCTGGGGAGCGACTATGCGGGGGTCCTGGGGGAATGTATTGCGACCGGGGAGATGCCCCTTTCGTGGCACAGGGCCGTCATTGCCCTGCTGCCCAAGAAGGGGGATCTCCGCCTGCTTAAAAACTGGCGACCGGTCTCCCTCCGCAGCACAGACTACAAAATCTTTGCCAAGGTGATGTCTTTACGCCTTGGCTGGACCACATGATTCACCCTGACCAGTCCTACACAGTCCCGGACCGAACCATTTACGATAACATCCATTTGGTCCGGGATGTTATTCATTTACCCAGAGGACTGGTATGTCGAGCGCCTTCCTGTCTCTTGACCAGGAGAAGGCGTTCGACAGGGTGGGGCACGAGTATTTACTCGGGACTCTGCGAGCTTTCGGGTTCGGGACGCACTTCGTCGCCCGGATCCGATTATTGTACGCCGCCTCAGAGTGTCTGATTAAGGTTAACGGGTCCCTGACGGCGCCCCTTCGCTTTGGGAGAGGGGTGCGTCAGAGCTGCCCCTTGTCCGGCCAACTTTATTCTGTGTGCGTGGAGCCTCTCCTGTGCCTCCTGTGGAGGAGGTTGTCGGGGCTGGTTCTGCGTGAGTCGGACATGGAGGTGGTCCTCTCGGCTTACGCTGATGATGTGCTCCTCATGTTCACTGACCCCGGTGACCCGCGGAGGATGCGAGAGTGCCAGGCTGTGTACTCCGCCGCGTCCTCTGCTAGGATCAACTGGGCTAAATGTTCCGGACTCCTGGTTGGTCCGTGGAAGATGGACCCCCTCCCGGAGGAGCTCAGGCCCTTTAGCTGGAGTCGGACCAACATCCTCTACTTGGCAGTCCATCTTTGCCCGGCAGAGGAAGCCTGGCCGGCGAACTGGCAGGAGCTGGAGACCAAGGCCACCACTCGCCTGGGACGCTGGACAGGACTGCTCCGAGTGCTGTCCCACAGGGGTCGAGTTCTCGCCATAAACCAGCTGATCGCCTCTATGCTGTGGCATCGGCTGGTCACTTCGACTCCTCCCCCTGACTTTGTCACACGCATTCAGAGAACGCTGCTTCGGTTCTTCTGGGACAAAGGATTGCACTGGGTCGCTGCGGAGGTCTTGAGTCTCCCGATTGCGGAGGGCGGTTTGGTGCTGGTGTGCCTTCGCACCCAGATTACGACTTTCCGCCTTCAGACTCTGCAGCGATACCTGTACGTTGAGCCTCCTCCACGATGGTGTGCCCTGGCGACGTATTTCTTCCGCCAGGTGCACGGCCTAAACTATGACGTGCAGCTCCTGTTCGTTGACCGGAATGATCTTCGGAACTCTTTGTTGGTGCTGCCCGTCTTGTACCAGGACCTTCTCAAAGTCTGGAACACGGTCGCCACGCGCCGCAGCTCTCCCCCGTCAGGAGGAGTGGCTGTCGTAAGGGAGCCGCTGCTCAGGAATCCGCACCTCCGCCAATATCTATTCAGGTGGCTGGCGGAGCGGAGGGCTGTGGATGCCGGTGTGACCAGGATCGGGGACGTGCTGGGTGGCGGAGGGGCGGGCTGGATGACACCCTACGAGCTTGCCAGGAGTGGAGCGGTGTCTGTCCGGTGCACGACCAATGCTATCCAAGGCTTCAAAACGGTCGTGCTCGGCCCCGTAAGCACACTTGGCCTTGAGACGGCACGGTTGTGCGGTGGTATCCTGTCTGAGCGGCCCCTGCTCGGACGGAATTCCACATTGGTCCCAAACCCCGAAACCATCCCCGGGTGCTGGTGCCCCACAGCCCCAGCCGCCTCGCGGAAATATCCTCTGTGCCCTTTCGCACTGCGGGGAGGGGTTTCCTGTACGGCCTGCTGTTGCACACTTTCCACCTCCTTGCCGTTGCCCACCGCCTGGACGTGCCTCGTTGCCGTCCGGCGGCGGTGATCCCCACTGGAGGTCCCTCGACAGAGGTGTCCTCCCCATAAAACTAGGGGACCTGGGGTGGAGGGTGTTGCGCTTGGCAGTGCCGTGCAATTATCGTTTAAATCACTTCACGGCTCTGCCAGAGACCTGCCACCTTTGCGGCCTGGTGGAGACCGTGTAGCACGTTTATGTTCTCTGTCCTAGGCTGCACTCCCTTTTCGGTTTCTTGACAACGTTGTTGTGGAGGTTTTCTTTGCACTTCAGCCCCACGCTCCTGATCTACGGGCATCCGGTACGGAGGGGGGCGGGGAAGGCGGAGGACCTCCTCGTGAACCTGCTCCTGGGCCTGGCCAAACTTGCCATTTATAGGTCCAGGCAGCGGGCGACCGAGGGGGCCGTCCAGCCTGACAGTCTGCCCATCTTCCACGGCCTCGTTCGCGGCCGGGTGTCCCTGGAGCGGGAGCATGCGGTGGCCACGGGCACACTTGAGACCTTCTGTGCTCGGTGGGCACTGCAGGGGTTGGATTGCCTTATCGACCACGATTCTCACACTTTAATTTGACGGGTTTTTGATAAGTTTTTATTTCCTTTCTCGTTCTTTTTGGGCTGTGCTCCACTCGTTGTTTTGGGGCACTCCCCACTTTTGTTTTATCCATCAGTTCCTTTATGTTCTTTTCTTTGGTTTTCACACCCAGCATCACGCCAGTGTCTGTGGCGGATGCTGGCTTAACTCCTGTCCGTGTAGATAAACGTGCAGGTCATAATATCACAAAAAACACAACAACAACAAAAAATAGCAAAACACATGCAAAAAAAAATGTATATATAAATTAGAGTAGTAAGACCCTATAAAAGGTCTAAACCAAACAGCAACTTTTAAGTTAATTAATTAAATAAAAGACTAGACTTTAGATAAAAATGAACCCTTATACTCCCTCAGTCACCAAACTCTCACTATAGCACTCAAATGTAGCACTCAGTGCAAATGAAATGAAATTAAAGGACTATAGCCAGATATAGCAGGGGCTGTTTAGCACAGGGCTAAATCGCTGGCTTTGAAAGCAGACCAAGGCAGGCCAGCAGCATGGTTCAATTCCCGTAACAGCCTCCCTGAACAGGCACCGGAATGTGGTGACTAGGGGCTTTTCACAGTAACTTCAATTGAAGTCTACTTGTGACAATAAGCAGTTTTCATTTCATTTCATTTTCATTATGCTGAGAAGAGGGGAGAATGTAAGAAGCGTATGCTTACAACATAGCCGACTTCTCAATTGCGAAAGATTGTGAGATTTTTCAGGCTGCATTCTCCATTGGCGGGATCCTCCGCTTTGCCGGCATCACACACGCCTGTGGATTTCCCAATGGCGTGGGGGTGCCGAAAATGGGAAACCCCATTGGTCGACTGCCGAAACGGAGGGTCCTGCTGCTGGCGGGGGGCGTGCCGCACCAGAAACGGGCGTGGCGGGACGGAGAATCCCATGCCTCATCTCCATTTTGTCCCTCAGTGACATCATCCGAAAACTCATTCTCGCCACCTCTACCTCCCCACCACCTCTTTAAATTTCTCCACTGTTGTTAATTTTCAGACTGCTTATCCAACATCCAGTACTGAATGAGCAGATATTTCCTCTGGTTGAAGATTGAGAAGACTGCAGCCACTCTTTGCCCCCACCACAAACTTCATTCTCTAGCTCCATCCCTCTGCCTGCCAATAATGTGAGGCTAAACCAGACTGTTCACACACCTTCCAGTCATATTTAGTCCCCACCCCATTTCTGCACCATCACTAAGGCCACTTATTTCCTCCTCTGTAACACTGTATGTCTCTACCCCTGTCTCAGGCTTGGCTATTCCAAAAAACCCCAGACTGGTCTCACACTCCTACCCTCCATAAACTGGAGATCATCCAAAACCCTGCTGCTCATGTCCTTACATGTACCAACTGCCGTTCTCACATCATCTCTGTGCCCCCTGATATTTTTTTTGTTTCATGAGATTTGGGGGTTGCCGGCAAGGCCAGCATTTGTTCCCCATCCCTACTTGCCCTTTAACTGAGTAGCTTGCTCGTCCATTTCAGAGATTAGTTAAGAGTTGGCCACATTATTGGTGAGCACGACCGAGGACACCACATGGCCAGACCAGGTAAGAGAGGCAGATTTCCTTCTCTGAAGGACATCAGTAAACCAGATGAGTGTTTACAACAATCATTACAACAAAGCACTCCAGTGAAGCACCGTGGGACATTTTAATACATTACAGGGGCTATATAAATGCAAGTTGCCGTTGTTATTGTTGATGATGAGGGAAGAGAGGTGGGTAGAGAGAAGGTGGATTAAGTGTGCAGAGACCTTCATATTGATTCTCCAGTGCCAGCACTGGCTATGGCCTCAGCAATGCCTATTCCCATGATGATCAAAACTGTCTCCTTCATGGAGATCAATCATGCATGTACCATTCATTCCTATAACCTCCTGTTATGTGCCATCAGTGATATGCCTGCAATATGTTTTGGGTGTATGGCTGTCATCATTGAATAGTTACCAGTGTGTGTGAGCTCTGAGTTATGGATGTGAGGCTTGCAACAGTGTGTGAAGGTGAACTATATGAATGAAGGGTTGAGTTCAGATGGATGGAGATTATTGATTGTTAGGTGATGCAGGTGAAGGGTATGAAGTAATGGATGAGGCTAGTGGTGCACTTTGTTGGATATGCCATTTGAAGATTGAACTCACTCACCTTGACAACTTGTATCAGGTTACTAAACTTCTTTCTGCACAGCATTCAGGTTCTGCGATCTATTCACCTTGTATTGATCTCCACCTCCATATATCCCCACTGTCTGCTGAGCATACATTTGGAGTGCTTCCGATCCCACTGCAGATATATGTTACTTCTCCTTCTCTCTAGATCTTGCATAGTGACCTCCAGTGCATTGTCAGATAAACGTGGCGCATGCTCTGTCGCATGTTCAACCATTCTGCATTATATTACAGCACAAATGCATTTCCCAAAAGACTCCCACTATTTCTTGTAGTCACACTTTCCATTTTAAGAGGTGCAGGCTGCCTTTAAGTATCACTAGTTACCAATAATATCAGACCCCCTGATGAGGCATGTGGCCAGTGAATAGTATTAGTGCTGGTTGCAAACAGTGATAATGTAAAACAGAAGACGGCATGAAACGAACATGCTGCCAACAAACCCATAACCAGGCTGATCCCATGCCTTGATCTCTGCTGGCATTTGAAGAGGTTACCCAAACCAACACTGGCTTCTCCAAAGTAGCCAAATAGGCAGCAAGAAATGTAAGGAGTCATTCTCTTCTTCCATCGGGGAGCATGGTAGCACAGTGGTTAGCACAGTTGCTTCACAGCTCCAGAGTCCCAGGTTCGATTCCGGTTTCCTCCCACAGTCCAACGATGTGCTAAATTGCCCTTAGTGTCCAAAAAAAAAGGTTGGAATGGGTGGGGTTACTCTGTTACGGGGATAGGGTGGGGTGTGGGCTTAGGTAGGGTGTTCTTTCCAAGGGCCGGTGCAGGCTCGATGGGCCGAATGGCCTCCTTCTGCATTGTAAATTCTATGATTCTATGGTCCCCAACCCAATAATATTTGGTTGAATGTGAACTCAGAAAGAAAATGCCAACAGAAGCACAATTAAACAACATTCCTTTATTTATTCTCTGTTTGTCGATAGCATTGGCATGGTTACGTTTATTGCCTATTGTAGATACGCTCAGAAGATTCTTCAACTGCTTCTGGCAACTTTTGTTGCAACTGAGTCAACCATATAACACAAGACCGGGACCACATGCAAGCTAGATCAGGTTGAGGTGGCAGGTTTCCTTCCTTGTAGGAAATGAGTGAACACGTTGGGTTTTTACAACAATCCAGCAGCATTCATTCCAGCTGTAAGTCCAATAACATCAAACTGAGGAATTCTAGAAAATCCTAACTTTCTTTCCTAGTGCAAAGAACCAGCAGAGCATGGGTGGGATTCTCCGTCGGCGGGATCCTCTGCTTCACCGGCAGCGCACTCACGCCTGGGGATTTCCCTACGGCATGGGGATGGCCACAATGAGAAACTCCATTGGCTGGCTGCCGCGATGGAGGAGCCTGCTGCCAGCGGGGACGTGCCGCACTAGAGAATGGGTCTAGCGGGACGGAGAATCCCGCCCCATATGTTTCAATTGCTATTAATTCACGCTGCACCAAGTATTCATCAGGTTATGTGATGAAGGAACAATTCTCCTTTTTCACATTATTGTTTTAGAACTATGGAAATCATAGAATTTCTACAGTGTAGAAGGAGGCCATTCAGCCCATCGAGTCTGCACCAAACCTCTGACAGAGCACCTTACCCTAGGCTCACTCCCTGCCCTATTCCCACAACCCCACTTAACTTGCACGTCTTAGGACACTAAGGGCAATTTAGCACAGTCAATCCACCTAACCCATACATCTTTGGACTGTGGGACGAAACCGGAACGCCCAGAGGAAACCCACCCTGACACGGCGAGAAAGTGCAAACCCCACACAGCCAGGCACCCAAGGCCAGTATTGAACCCAGGTCCCTGGCGCTGTGAGGCAACAGTGCTAACCACTGTGCCACCCATTTTTCTCATATTCTGTGCCTAAATATCTCTCTTGGTGTCTACAGTGAAAAGAGTCACTGTTGGCAATACTTAGCACTGAGTTTACCACCTTGCCACTCCAACATTGCTGACCTGTATAGACTTACCCCCAGAGTCAGTAGACTGGAGAAGTTGTTGGTATGCAAATCATATCTTAGTACATCCTGTTGCCTGTTTTCGATCCCAACAGCGTTGCCAATACTATTGCTAATATTAATGATAATGTTGCTGAACCACAAGCCTTCCCTTATATCGATTAAATGAGCATACAATCAGTTAGTTAGTTCAAAAGATGGTTTATTTACATACACAAGAATTACCTTGACATGCAAACACAATATCTACTACAAGTTAAACTACACCTATCAGCTACAATAACCTATACTTAACTTCAGGACGACCGTCACTGTTCAAATGGATAAGGCCTTTATCTGGATTTCACTTGGCTGGTTCAAAAAAAGCGGCTCTGCCTCTGCTGGGCTCATCCGTCAGGTAGCAATCGTTGGTCTTGAACTTGTCTGGCTGTTCCTGCTACAATTGGTTTGGCACAGGCCGGATCCAAAAGATACAGAACAGATGGCTGTGCTCTCTTTTATCCCTCTGGGATTTTGCGCTCTTTGGGGCGGTCCTTAACCTTGCACCCAATAGTTCGACAGGGCTCTGATCACTGTCGTCAATTCCGGCCAATAAAGGGGCAGGTGCCTTGGTAGCTGGGTGGGTCCTTAGCGATCACTGACCTTGGCTGTTGGGCTTTCTGAGTAAGGGGAGTGGCGCCGATCAGTCTGTGGCTGTACCGGTTGCTTGATTGAAGTTCTATTGTCCTGGGAAAATGGGCCATTAAAATGCAAACGAGCAGGGTGTTTCGATCAGGTCTGGTTACCTGTGTTTCAAATACACATAGGCTCAGTATCTGTCTGAGTCCTAGGTTGACCATAATTCGCATGGTCCTTTGCAGGTGGCCATCTTAGATGGCTACATCCCGTCCTCTTGATCTTGAACGCGAAGCATGGTGGATCACACTATCGATCCCTGTTCATCCTTGGTGGACCGGTCACCCTTGGTCAAGGCAAGGTTCTACTCTTCTCTATCTTATGGTTTGGGACATTTACCTAATATTCCATTAATACATTCATAAATTAATTCATCTCTAACGGTCACTATAATTTAGGTCACTACAAAACATTTAATTTATCCGCACAGTTGATCTCTAGCTAACATTATCTAAGCTACTCTCATGCTGCCGGTGAATATCAAAGAACATATGTACAGTTCAAAATTTAAAACAGCAGCCTCACATTTCTACTTAAAACTAATAAAGTTAAAGAGGTACATGGTTTATTCTTAGCAGTGATTGGGCATGCGTTTAAGTTTGTTGAATTCCAAAGAAGGGGGCTCGGACTGTATATATTGGGGAGCGGGAGGCTTTTGCTCGCCATTCACGGAGTCGGAGTGTCTGAATGACGCTGCAGATTATTGCAATTACTAGAAGGGCCTCTACTATGTATGAAAGGGGGTTCCATTTGGCAATGTTTTCGCACCAAGTGAGGGTCTCGATGTCTGTCTTTTTGTGTGGTGTAGTGTCCGGGCTCGTGGTGGTCTGTTGTGTGGTAGTGTTCGGAGCTGGTGTGGGGTTTGTAACAAAAGTCCGTTACGCGCGCAGTTGCAGAAGTCCAGCGATGATCCAAACGCATGTCAGACGTCCTTGCTTCATCCTGAGTTTTCTGTTTTCCGTGTAATCCTGGGGGTGCAAGCATAGTATTTATTATCTTTGGTTAATATCTCGTTTTATTAGTCTTTCTCTCCTTACTCCAATTAGCTGTTACGATTATCACCATGTGTGACTCCCTCATTTTTATTTTGAAATACCATTTTGGAGAGACAAGCAATGCAAATTTGTAAATACAGAGACTCTCGCAGCTTGTGGTCGATGCGGGGAGTGGGCGGACAATTTCTTCGACCAGTCTTTACTTGCAACCAGTGGTGGTTGAGGCTTATCTTAACCAGCCGAATTTCAGGACGGCCAGTTTTATAGAGTTTTGTCGCAGGGTTCAGAGGTAGTTCGCGTGTAACAGCGTTTATAGCAACCAATTGTGTCATCTGTGTAAATAGCAGGTGGGGAGTGACCAGGGGGTCGTGAAAGGTAAAGGAAAGAAGGCGTGAGCGTACAGAATGTGGCAAAATGCATTTTTTATACCACAACCAAAGGGAGAGCAGAGAAGGTGAAACTAAAGCCTGCCAAAGGCAATGCAGAGTGTAGAGAACCATTCCAGAGCATATGAAGTGACGAGAACATGAGGTGCGTGTGGGTCGCAGCAGGATAAGAATGGGAGGAATCCCTGGGTAGTGCGGGAGTTAGTGCCGTTACTCCATTACCCGAGCTTAACTGACCGGATGAATTTGGGGTCCTCAGGTAGGGCGGGGATTAGTGCCGTTACTCCCTACCTGGGTGACCTGGGTGGACGGTAAGAGTTTGTAGTCGTGTGGAAACTTGTTATAAAGACTGGGAAAACAATGATCTGTTTTCCCACAAGCTTGTGCCTTTAACTGTCATAGGGCATCGTACCCTGAATCAGAAGAGTAATTTTGTGTTGGGCGACATGAATTAAAACCATGTAGTAGAAAAAAGAAGAAGGAAAAAGGCGGGCAGGCTCCATCAGAACTTGGACACCTTAATACTTAGGCGTGTCTCTTTCTCATCATCTGGACACCTCAGGGCTCTGTACCAAACAGTGTTGTAAATGCATTACCAAAATGAATCTGAATCATCACCATCTCCCAGTTGCCAGACTCGTGTCTGCCGTTTCTGTGCCTTGGCCGCGTGGGCCATCGGATAATCTGAATCGCTGTGCCTTACTAGTCTGCAAGAGTTGTCGCGGTGCCAAAGAGGGGCTTGTTTGTCGTGAGGCGTAGGGGCAGTGGGAGTGGAGGGCAAGTTACTGTGGTCAGGCAGTGGCTGTGGCGGTGGCTGGGGAAGGGTATATAGGGGGTCAAAGATATCTAAGTCATGGTTCCAGGGATTGGGGTGACTGGGGGCAGAGAGATTGCGCCAGTGTTCAGGGATAGTAATCAAATCCAGGAGGCTCTCGCTGTCGTCGGAGTCAAGTTCACAGTGAAAGTCTGTACCTGTGGGCGGAGACAAGTTCGGGTCTGTGGGTGTGGACAAGGGATAAATGTCGGTATGGCTGGGGGAGGGTTGGCGTAGGACCAACGATTCCACCCCGCCCATCGACAACCTAGTCCGACCCGGACTAAGTTGTCGATGGGCGGGGCGGAATCGTCTCCTGTTGCCAGAGAGATGTGGTAGGAGTGGCTACATTGGGATCCGTAGACTTTGAGTTGGTTGATGTGGAACCAACCAGTTTTACCATTGGGGTACTTTATCTTGTACACGGAGGGACTCACTTTATCCGAAATGGAGTAGGGTCCTGCAAATTTGGGGGAGAGGAAAGAACTGGGGTTGTAAAGTGAAACCATTACTTGCTGACCGACTGTGTACTCTACGGAGTGGATGGTTTTGTCAAAGCAGGCTTTATTCTGCTTCCTTTTAGCGACTAATCGGACAGCTGCAGCGAGTTGTGCCGCTTTAATGTTATCTGTAACCAGTTGGACTGCTTTTTCGTGGGTGAGGGCGGTTACTGTAGGGCTTGCCAAATCGAGGCCTAATAAATATTCAATACCCTTCATGGGCCGTCCGGTCATGAAAGTGTGGGGGGTAAAACCTTTTGAACTGGAAACGGTGTTCCGAATAAACATGAGAGCAAATGGGAGGACGGTGTCCCATGTGGTATTGTTCTGTTGCACCAGCTTCCTAATGGTCGCTTTTAAAGTTTGATTCATTCTCTCGACAATGCCGCTGGATTGGGGGGGATATGCTATGTGGAATTTCTGATCCCAAAAATTGTTGAAACATTTTGCATGACTCTGCTGGTGTAGTGGGAACCTTGGTCTGACTCAATGCTGCGGGGGAGACCCCACGTGCGAATATCTGTTGGGTCAAAATCTTAGCGGTGGCCTTTGCTGTGTTTGTCCGTGAGGGAAATGCTTCGACCCATTTAGTAAATGTGTCGATTACAACCAGCAAGTACTTGAAACCATTTCTGCAAGGGGAAGGGAGCCAATGTAATCGATTTCCAAATTTGTCCAAGGGCCATTAACAGGTCGGATGTGACATAATTGTCCTTTCTTTTAGTAACATTCAGGATTGTTCTGAGCACAGATAAGGCAATTCTCGACATAATGGGTTACATCGCTTTTTTAATCGAGCCACCAACACAAAGGTCTTAAATGGGCAATGGTATTGTCTATCCCCTGATGTCCGTGTCCGTCATGAAATTGGTAAATGAGCTGGTTTCTGTCCTGGGTGGGGACCACATAAATTTAATTTTTTTAAACTATGCCGTCCTGTACAGTCAGTGCGTCCTTCCATTTATCATAGGGAGCTGGGAAGTTGCCGTCGAAAACCTGTTTGAGGGTGTTGTCTGCTTTTTGGGCTTGAGATAGATCCTCAATATTAATCTGGGAAACCTGGACTGAGTGTATCGGTTCGCTTTCGGGTGGCTGGCAGAAGTGACCATGGCGTAATCCTGCTCTGGCTAAGACGTCTGCCTTTACATTACCGGGTGGGGAGGAGCGATGATGGCTTCTTCCTTTAATAATACCATATGTACGATCTGAGGCTGTTTTGAGAATGTGCTTTAACAACGGGGCAGAGGGTAGGGGTTTTCCATCGGCTGATACAAAACCTCGGGATTCCCACAGGGGCAGGAATTCTATTAAGCTGTTGCACACATACAGGCTGTCTGAGTGTATGTCTGCGGGGGTTGGAAAAGAGTCAAGGTGTTGAACTACATAGGCTATGGCTGTGCGTTCTGCTGCTTGTGAACCTAGGTGGCCGGGCAATTTTAAAGCGATCTCTTCTAGTGGGCGTCCCTGCGCATCTTCCACATAGATTCCACAACCAGTAATTCTAACTCCATTTCCGATTGTGGAGGAACCGTCTACATGAATTTTTAAACCATTCCCTGAGGTTTGGGAATCCTGTGTCTTACTGCCTGCTCATGGGTGCAGTGACTTTGGGATAATGGGTCCTGTGTGGTGTTGGGCTGCTATAATCTGGCACTCATGTGGAGTCCCTGCATATTGGGGATTATCGGTCAGAAATGTGTGTGTCTTGGTGCGTTTTACCGTAATGTCCCTGCCTTGTAACAGTGGTGTCCAACGGGCTGCTCTGATTTGGCTGACTGAACCATCCTTTAATCTACCGTCTAGTAATAGTTACGTGGTGGTGTGCTCGATCAAGATCGTGACTGGGTTAAGGCCTGTGATGTACACAAACTACTGAACTGCCCAAAAGACTGCAAGCAAGTGCCGTTCGCAGGCTGAGAATCCTTGCTCCATGGGGTCTAATACTCTTGAGGCATAGGCCATGGGTCCTAAGTGATCGTGTCGTTCTTGCAGGAGTAGTGCTGATAGGGTTCGGTCGGTGGTTGCTACCGTTGTGTTATGTACTCTGGGATAACACAGGCTGCAACTCGATGCAGCTTTGACCAAAAGATACTCCAGACGGTGAAGTAAATTCAATTTGATTTATTGAACCATTAGCACAGTTCTCTATGAGTTTGACTCTCCTGCTAATCTTGCTATAGTAACTCAGTCTAACTAACCAGTCTGCTCTAAGCCACGTGGTGGGTATGATGCTTCTGATCTGCCCCTGTCCTACTCTCTACGTGTCGCCTGTGGAAAGAGACAGAGCAGGTGTACCCTGTCCTTATATGTGGGTTGTGTAATGCCTCCTTGTGGTAGTGTCACCTCTGTGTGTCTTGACTGCCCATTGGTCGTGACCTATTCTATGTGTTCATTAGCTGTATGTCTGCATGTCATGATGTCTCTGGTGCTCCCTCTAGTGTTTACTTAGTCATAGTGTATTTACATTAACCCCTTGTGTATTTACAGTGATGCATATCACCACAGCTACTTCTATCGCATAGGGCAAGTCTGGGTCTGGAACTTGCAAAGCGGGGGCTGTGCCTAGGGCGTGTTTTACATCATCAATGGCGTCTGGGTGCTGCGGAAGCCATTCCCATGGGGCGTTCTTTTTAAGGAGCTCTGAGAGTGGGGCTGCTTTAGTGGCAAAACCATCTATATGATTTCTGCAACATCCCACCAAACCTAGGAATGACCGGAGTGCTGTGACATTTTGGGGCAGGGGCAATTTAACAATGGACTCGATCCGTTTTCCTCAATTTCTCTCCTCCCGTGGGTGGTGATGGTAACAACCTTTTCCTTTAAAATCTGGGCCTTTTTGGGGTTGACCTTGCATCCGATGGATTGCAGTAGGCCTAATAATTCCGATAAGAGCTCTACGTGTTCCTCTTTTGTGTCCGTTTGCAAGAGCAGATCGTCTACATATTGAATGAGGCATTCGGGTCGGGAAAATTTAGAAAGTCCGTTGGCCAATTGTTGGTGGAAAATGAAGGGGGAGTTATGGAATCCTTGTGGGAGGCATGTTCACGTGTACTGCTGTCCTTCAAACGCAAACGCGAACTTATACTGACAGGCTTTGTCTAACGGGATGGACCAAAAGCCATTGCTGATGTCCAGCACTGTGAAATATTCTGCCTGTACTCCCTGTTGAGCATGGTCTCGGGACTCGTGGCAACAGTGGGGGGCTGCTAAAGGGGTTACCTTGTTAAGTTGTCGGTAGTCGATCGTTAGTTGCCATGAACCATCGGGCTTTTTTACGGGCCAAATTGGGGCACTATTTGTGGACGCTACGGGTTGAATAACTCCTTGGTCTAACAAACTGTTAATAACCTTCAAAATCTCACCCTCGGCTTGCTGTGGGAAACCGTATTGCTTTTGCAGCTTTGGATCGGGACCTGAAATCTTTACTGTACCTGGGATCTTCCCACAATCGTGTTTGTATTGTGCCAACGAAGCTTTGTGTTTTATGAGGACCTCTCTAATCGCCTGGTCTGCACTAATTGTTTGCGGATTAAACCAATAGTCCCCTACTGAGCAAATCACGTTTCCATAATCCCCTACTGTGAGCATAGCAGGAGCCCCAGCTGTTTTGGCCATTCGCCAGACACATTTGTTTGCTGGGTCAAACGAAAGATTATGGGAGCTCGTAAAATCAATGCCTAAAATATGTTCTGCTGTTTGGGGTAAGCCAACTAAAACGACTGGGTGCCTGGTGCTAATGTTCCCTATCTGAATGGGTATGGGAGCTGTAATATATCCTTGCTGTATGTGGCCGGCAAATCCACTCAGGGTGATGGTGTCTGTGGTGCGCCATTTGTCCTGTTGAAACATGGTGGAGGAGTTCCAGGTCGTGCGGGATTCTCCTGTGTCCCAAAGAAAATCGACTGTATGTCCCCGGACTGTGCCTGTAACTAATGGTCTGCTTGATTTGTCCCAGCGTGTGTCACAGACCCAAGTCGGGGAGTCCGAACACTGTCAATCTGTGGAATTAAACCCTAAATTGTCTGAACGGGTGCTAACATTATGCATCGGCCTAACATTGTTCCTAGGTGGGGGGTTTGGTTGTTCGTATCGGTGCTGGTTCGAGGGGTTTTGTCGGCAATCGCGGGCGTAATGTCCTATGTGGCCACAATTGTAACAACCACGTGGTGCCTGTGCTCTGGGGTGCTGTCCCTCGTGTCTACCCTCGTTTATTCATGCTGGGTCCTGGCTAATTCTAACTGGGTGCGTGTTTGCTTCTATCTCGCCCTGATCTGTCTGTCGGTGTAGGGTTTGTTCCCATTGTTGCTATCTTTTAATGGCTATAAATATGGTGATTAATAAGGTCGCCTTTCTTAATCTTAATTATGAATATGTTTTCAGAGTCGCCAGGTATCTCTTGATACCGCCACAAGGTTCAACCGAATACCGATCAAAGAGCCAATACACCAGTTAGTTCAAAGTCAATGGTACTTTATTTACACACAGTATGATTTACTCATGCACAATAACACTACAGGCTAAACTATGTCTATCACTAACACCTATACTTAACTTCGGGTGCCCACTTCGGTCAGAGGAACAGTGGCCGTTGTTCGGCTCTGAGGCTGTTGGGTTCGAAGAGGTAGCAGGAGTAAAGCTATGGTCGTCCGTCTGGTAGCGAGCATTGAACTTCAACTTACTTGCTTCTGGTGGTGCAGGTGGAGGGGTCTCTCCAGTTGAGAGCCGATTCCAAGAGAGCGAACACATGGCGGAGTTCCTTCTTACACTCGGGTGGGCTTCGCGCGCTTTTAGGGCCTTAAACTTGGTCCCAATCAATTGGGCAGCTTCTCGATCACCACCATCGATCTGAGCCAATAAAGGGGCGGGTGCCCTGATGGCTGGGCGTGTCCTAAGTGGCCGTTGGCCTTGCTTTGTTTGTATCTTCTTGCTGAGTTGTGGTGCCGGAATGTCTGGGACGATATCGGCTACCTGAGCATTAGTTCCTTGTTTATCGGAGATGGGCCATCAATGTGCAAGTCGGCCAAGAGTTTCGGTTCTGTCTGCAGTCTGTCTTCTAAATCCACATTCAGGCTCTGTGCCTGCTTGTTATTTTGCATTGTCCATTTTTCCCTGTATGCTCTGCGAGTGTCCCTTTTATATGCTGAAAGTGGCCATCCCAGATGGCTACACCATCCTCTGGAAAGTCGTTTCAATATCCAAACTTCATTGTGTGTGTGGTCTGCGGGGTCGTAGTTTGCACAAGCCTTTTGACCTGCGTCTGTGGCATGCGAGACTAAGGTGCGGGAACATTTAGTGGTGTCCTCCTCATTGGTGTGCACGGTTCAATTGTCCGTAGACTGCCATGAAATGAATCCATAGGCGACCAGCAAATGCGATCGGATGCTCTCCCTTCTTTTGCCTGCAGTGATTTAAACCCTCGACTGGATCTCCTTTGTTATACCCGATGGCATCTAATATGGCTGTTTTCAATTCCTGTAGGGTTCCTCCTGCTACATTTTGGGGTTCGGGCGAAGCTGATCTTACGGACTGCCTGAGGCTCATAACTATTAGCTTTACTTTCTCGCTCTCGTCTAGGTCGTACATAACCTTTTGTTGGCGCACCTCCTCAAAGAAGCTGTGCGGGTCTGCGGTGGGCTGGCATGGAATAATTTTTGTGCAAGCCTCTCTTAATTGGGTTATGGATAGTGGGGTGGTGTAACGATATCAGGCTCCTCCTGATCCGATGACTTGCGTTGTGTGGTAACCGGATACATGGGCGTGAGTGCTGCTGTGCAGTCGGTGGTGTGGGCGCTTTTCTTTTTGAAGCGTGGTGGGCTCGATTTTGATTTCCCGTGTCCTCTACGTATCTTTGGGTGCTTTCGTTTAATTCTTGCAAATCGGGAGCATCTTCAAAGTGTACCTGAAGCCATTCTGTACTGAGAGTAGCGACGGTAACTTTCTACCTTCTGTCGGCATTTCGCATGGTCAACAGTACTCTGCCTCTGTTCCTTAGTGGAGCTGTGGAGCTCTCTCAAAGCTGCTTTAAATCCACGCATTTGCTAGTTAGTTGGGCGACCTGTTGTTCTGCTTCCTCGCTTACCAGGACTGCGCGCTGTGTACCTTGGTAGGCCTTATCGTACTGGGTCTGGAAGCTACTAAGGTGAACTAGACAAGGTTGATGTGCACGTTTTACATCGGCCATTTCCTTATCCTTAGCTGCTAACTGTTCTCGGAGTTGCTCAATTATCTTCTCGCTTTCGTTACTGTTTTGCTGACTCATCATTCGCACAAAAATTCGACCAAAGGGACCATCCTTTCCCGTTTAAGTATTTCCTTAACTCTTCCTCCCATATGGGGCCTTGCTCTGCTTTGTTGGGCGCAACGACCTCGGGTTCTTGTGGATTCATCAATCTTTCCATTGCTTTAGTGGCCATTACGTCTCTTATCTCTTCTCTTAATTTGGGACAGGGGAATAAGGCGGCGATTTGAACAGCGGATATGGCTTAAGCTATTTTCCGGCTCACAATCCCTCGATAGTTGGACACAATTCTAACGAGTTTACCTTACTCTTCCTGTTAGGTACGCATGCGGGTTAGTACACACTTTTGAAATTTGGTTATTTGGTCAATATGGGACTTGCACTTGTGGTTCTTTCTCTTTCTCGCAATTGGATTCAACGTTTGTGGTTTATCTCGGAGTGACAAAGTCACTTCTAATCGAAGTCCACCCAGAGTCGCCAATAATGTTGTTTGTTTTTGATCCCAACAGCGTCGCCAATACTGTAGCTAATGTTATTGATAATGTTGGTGAATCACAAGCCTTCCCTTATATCGATCAAATGACCACACAACCAGTTAGTTAGTTCAAAAGATGCTTTATTTACATACACAAGAGTTACCTCAACATGTAAACACAATATCTACTACAAGTTAAACTACACCTATCAGCTACAATAACCTCTTCTTAACGTCAGGGCGACTGTCATTGTTCAAATGGATAAGGCCTTTATCTGGATTTCACTTGGCTGGTTCAAAGAAAGCAGCTCTGCCTCTGCTGGGCTCATCCGTCAGGTAGCAATCGTTGGTCTTGAACTTGTCTGGCTGTTCCTGCTACAATTGGTTTGGCACAGGCCGGATCCAAAAGATACAGAACACATGGCTGTGCTCTCTTTTATCCCTCTGGGATTTTGCGCTCTTTGGGGCGGTCCTTAGCCTTGGACCCAATAGTTCAACAGGGCTCTGATCACTGTCTTCGATTTCGGCCAATAAAGGGGCAGGTGCCTTGGTAGCTGGGTGGGTCCTTAACGGTCACTGACCTTGGCAGTTGGGCTTTCTGAGTAAGGAGAGTGGCGCCGATCAGTCTGTGGCTGTACCGGTTGCTTGATTGGAGTTCTATTGTCCTGGGAAATGGGCCATTAAAATGCAAACGAGCGGGGTGTTTCGATCAGGTCTGGTTAGCTGTGTTTCAAATACACAGAGGCTCTGTATCTGCCTGAGTCCTGGATTGGCCATAATTCCCATGGTCCTTTGCAGGTGGCCATCTTAGATGGCTACAATCCCCAAGTTTCACATATTTATTGTCACATTAGTTATGTTTTGTGACTCTGGTACACTTGTACAAGTGTGAGTTTTGGTTTCTGGAATTATGGACAATGTTAATGGTATTACTGAGTCTTCACCATAATATAACTTGGTTTAATGAGATGCTGGTGTTGTCAACTCCCAACGTGAATACTAAGCACTCAGCAGTGACCACCATAAAACCTTGTCAGATTAAAGAAGGTTGGCCACTGGTAGACCTTGTATGCAAGATCTTTTCAGAAACTGACTTTAATGAAGCCAGCAGATTTGCACTGGCGATGCCACGAGCTGTGTGAAATCCTTGTGTTGTATAAGGGTTTTGAAAAATTAATTAATGGAATGTGGGCATCGCTGGCTAGGTCAGCATTCATTGCCCATCCCTAATTGCCCTTGAGAAGGAATTTGTGCGCTGCCTCTTGAACCGCAGCAGACTATGTGGTGTAAGTACACCCATTGTGCTGTTAGGGAGGGAGTTCCAGATTTGAACGCAATAACAGTGAAGGAACAAAGGTATATTTCCAAGTCAGAATGGTGCAGGATTTGGAGGGGAACTTCCAAGTGGTGATGTTCTCATGTATCTGCGCCCTTGTCCTTCTAAGTGGTAGCAGTCATGGGATTGGAAGGTGATGTCTAAGGAACCTTGGTGAGTTCATGCATTGCATGTTGTAGATGGTACAAATTGCTGTGACTGCGTGTCAGTGGTGGGTGTAATGTTCTTGTCGGATGGCCTGATTTATATTACAAGAACACTTGTAGCTAAAGCTATAAATGATTTATTAACATGAACTGTGGGTCAAATATATACAAAACAACAGATGAACAACAGTATGAGCATGCACAAGCAACCTCTCTCCCAGCTTCCTGGTCAGTATAAGGTCACCTGACTCTAACATTCACTTATATACTAATGAGACTCCTGGTGGTCAGTCAGTGAATTACAACACAACCATGATATCACTACAGTGGGGGGAGTGAGTGTTTGTGGAAGGGGTGCCAATCAGGTGGGCTGCTTTGTCCTGGATGGTCCCTGGCTTCTTCAATGTTGTTGGAGCTGCACTCATCCAGGCAAGTGGGGAGTAGTCCATCACAGTCCTAACTTGTGCCATGCAGATGGTGGATATGCTTTGTTGAGTCAGGAGGTGAGTTACTCGCCATAGGATTCCTAGCCTCTGACCTCTTGTAGCCACAGTATCTATATGGTTAGCCTAGTTCAGTTTCTGGTCAATGGTTACCTCCAGGATGTTGATCATGGGGGATTCAGCAATGGTAATGTCATTGAATGTAAAGGGGCGATGATTAGATTCTCTCTTTTGGAGATGGTCATTGCCTGGCACTTGTGTGGCATGAACATTACTTGCCATTTGTTAGCCCAAGCCTGGGTATGGTCCAGGTCTTGCTGAATTTGGACATAGACTGCTTGAGTATCTTAGGAGTCATGAATGGTGCTGAACATTGTGCAATCATCTGTGAAACTCCCCACTTCTGACCTTTTGATGGAAAGAAGGTAAAGCAAGACCAATCATTTCCTAGGTCCAATCATGAAGATGAATGGGTTTAGGATGCTATCCTGAGGAACTCCTGCAGGTATGTCTTGTAACTGAGATGATTTATCACCAATAACCACAACCAATGTCCTTTGTGCCAGGTATGACTCCAACCAACGGCGCGTTTTCGCCTTCATTCACAGTGACTCCAGTTTTTCTTGGCTTCCTTGATGCCACACTCAGACAAATGCCGGCTTGATGTCAAGGGCAGACACTCTCATCTGACCTCAGGAGATCAGCTCGTCTGTTCATGTTTAAACCAAGGCTGCAATGAGATCAGGGGCTGAGTGCCATGGCAGAACTCAAACTGAGTGCCAGTGAGCAGGTTATTGCGAAGCAAGAGCCGCTTGATAGCAGTGTTGATGGCCCCTTCCATCACTTACTGATGATAGAGCAGACTAATAGGCCAGGTTGATTTGTCCTGCTTTTTGTGCACAGGACATACCTGGGCAATCGTTCACATTCCTGCGTAAATGTCAGTGTTGTAGCTTTTCTGGGACAGCTTGGATAGGGGCGTGGCAAACTCTGGAGCATGTCTTCAGTACTATTGCCAGAATGTTCTCAGACAGCTCTTAGCCTGAACCTTTACTGCACATTTATAAAGAGTTCAAAGAGGCAATAAAGTTAACCTATGTGTTACTACGAAGATGTGTGCAGACCAACTGAACTATACCGAACACCCTACAACAATCAGTGGCACTAATTTGGCATTAAATCAATAAAAGCAGCTTAAACACCTTGGGAACCAATACAGTTAATGACTTACTTCAATTCATATGAAAAACACATCAAATTATGAAGTGTCAAATGGAACAATTTACAGAACAACCTCCTCAATATATTATGGGGGTGTCCCTTCCTGTTGCTTGTCATTTTAACACAAGACCCTGCTCCCATGCCCACATGTCTGTCCTTGGCCTGCTGCAATGTTCCAGTGAAGCTCAATGCAAACTGGAGGAACAGCATCTCACCTTCCGGTTAGGCACGCTACAGCCTTCCAGTCTCAACATCAAATTCAACAACTTCAAATGATTAGCTCTACTCCACCTCGACTCCTTTGTTTTAATCCCATTTCATTTTAACTGTCTTTTACCATTTCTTTCTTTCTTGTGTTACTTTATATATATTCCCCTCTATCTTATCCCCCTTTCCTTACCTTTTCTCCCCTTTGCTTCCCCCCCTCCCCCCCCCCAACACACACACATCTATATCTGTCACAGTTTACTCTCTGATGTTAGTTGCTCTGCTGTTTGGCCTTTCACACCTTTTGTTCTCTCTGGGGACTGCCATTAGCCCTCTTTCCCCTTGGTGTCTGTGGCTATTAGCACTCTGTTCCCTTGGTTTCTGTGGCTCTGCCTCACCGCTCTGACCCAACCTGACTACACTGCTCACCCAACTAGTCCCCTGGCCCCAACCAACCCCCTGACCTGATGAGACTACGGCCTGCTCCCAATTACTCCCTGACACCCTCAACCTGATTCGACTACCCTCCACCATGTTACTACACATTCAATCCAACCCGACCAACTCCACTGACCACCCAACAAGGCCCTGGCCTGACCCAACTATTCCCTGACCATCTGACTACCCCCCCCCCAACTAACTACCGTCCTGACCACCGAACAATCCACTAATCTGACTAACCACCTCATCCTGCATTTCCACTTACCCATATCACCTACTCCATCCAAACACTCACTCACCCATTCGCTCACTCATCAATTCATAACATTCAAATTGGAGCCTTAAACTCACCATGCAGCAGCTAGCGCCATGAAAAGGGGGCATTTCCTGTCTTCACCAGGCTCTGTTCCACTCTGACAGAGTTTCCAAACAGATGCTGCGCTGCGCATTTCAATGAAATGTGGGCTTGAAAGAATGTTTGACATGAAATGTAAATGTAAATTGTAAACATAACCTGTAATTTTAAGTGTGGTGAAGCAGTACTGGGTGGGGTAAAGTCGGCTAGGTATGGAACCAACAGGACAGACCCAGCTGGAATCTGTAGTATTGTCAGTATAATTGCTCTGCAATAAACCTTAGTTGCTTTTTACCAACTCGGTTCAGATGCGTTTGTGTACGGAAAGAAATTGAACTGCACGATACTTTATCGCCCAGATCTTCTGTCCGCTGGGGGGGGGTCGTACCCTGCAGTTACCCCAGAAGATGCACTGAGGGACTGCACATAAGGACTGCATGGGAATTGCTCAGGAAGTTTAACCTTCCACTGGGCTAGTAGTCTGCAGCTTGATACCTCTGAAACTCTGATTTAAATTGGAGACTTTGGGTGGTTCTGACAGTTGAAGCAAAATAGTGACCCGGGAAAGATTAGAATGTTCAAAATAATTTCTAACTCCTGGATAACTATGGTACTGACCATCACACGCAACCCCCAACTATCTTCTGGACCCCACTATCACGATTCCCCCCATCCTCCATCTGCCCCTGATGCACTCTATTACTCCTTTAGTAAACTGCAAATGAGTCCAATCCGAGTTGGTGAAAAGCAACTAAGGTAATAGTGCAGAGTAATAATACTCACAATACAGTACAGATCCCAGATCCCAGGGTCTATTCTGTCGGTTCCATACCTGCCTGACTTTATATAGAACTCAATCACGAATGTCCTCGGGCTCCCCGCCCCCTTAGCAGGGGAGTTCAAAATCGGCAAGACTCATGGGGAGACTGATTGCTCCAGCCCCGTAGGTCTTGTGCGGGTTATAACACTTACATACTTACTTTCTCTCCTGTCAAACTGGTTGGGAGTTTTAAACTTACCAGCAGCTATTGTCATAAAAATGGGATATGGCTTCACTTCCCTGTCCTGCACCGAAAGGACTCTGGAGCTGCTGAACTCCACATTGCTCAGTAAGCATAGGTCAGGAGCCTAGGTGAGAAATCTGCAGCTCCAGTCTAGGGTTAGTTAAGAATGAAGTGGCAATCCGAAGGTCGTTGGCACTACACAGAAGATTGGGCCCATGTATGTTACATTGGGCTAGTTTCTCTGCCTCACTCCACCGGTAGCAAAGTTCCTGATGTGGCAGAGAATCCAGCAACGGGATTGGCGCCAGATGCCCACTGGTTTCCGATGTTCCGGCCCCCCGCTGGCATTGGGATCCCTGCGCTAGTGGGAGGATGCAAGCTAAGTGCCATTAGTTCCACAGTTGACCACTTCAAAATCTCTCAACCATGAAAGCAGATGATTGGAAAGCACTTAATCCTGTTTGAAGTGCTCCTAGAGCTGTCAATCAAAGCTTGATGTTTCTAAACATTGTGATTAGTTTCACAGCTGACCACTTCAAAGTTACTCAACAATGAAGGAAGATGAATGGACAATGCTGACAGCTGAGGTGTGAGGAAGCTGTCAATCACAGCCTAGTAAAATCAGTATCAAAGAGAAATGAATGAATGGCTTGCAGCTCAAAGATCTGATGGGGTTTAAGTGCAGCTGACTGGTTTTCTCTTTCCAAGAATTGACAGGTGCTGCCTCCTGTCTCTGAGTCAGCAGGTGTATTTCCCAGGTGAGTGTTAAAGCAGTGATTTTTTTTTTCACTGCCTCTGCCTGGACTGCTCTCTAGCTTCGAGACAGGGGTCTCTCTTCTGGAGTGCTTCCTGACATGGGCCTCTCTTTGTGTAGGGCGGGCGGGGGGGGGAGGGGGTCTCTTTATTTAGGGAGTCATTGGTGGGGAGGGCAGTGGAGGGAGGGGCAGTGGGGGGGGGGGGGGAGGGGGGTGCAGACGGGGTGTCTTGACCGCACAGTGGGGGCGGGCAGCCCGATAGTTAGATTCCCTCGGGAATCCCTCACAATTCTCGCCATGCAAAAATTTACATGGCTAAGGATTGCGAATCCCTTCCTGATTTACACTCAAATCAGGTGCAATACAGCTCCGACAGGAGAATACAGTCTCCCAAACGGAGAGTCCTGCCCATCAAATTTGAACTGTTATGTAATGTACCTTTACAAATTTTATGAATAAAGGATATATTTTTAAAAATCAACATCCTTTTTGTCAGCCAGGAATACCTGTTTTAACCCAGCAGCTATAGTGAATTAGGTAAATTAAATTTGGGTTTGCCACCAGAGACTTAACATTCCCTCATCAGGAGCTGGCAGCGCTTGCAAGGATTTGGCAACAATGTAGAAAAAGCTTTTCTCTCTTCTCAAAAGCTGCTTTTAAAATGCTGCTGATTCATTTCCAAACTAGGAGACCAACATCTGTGAGCTGGCTTTCTATGTTACACTAGTAAATCTGCCTACTTTGTCACAGGGCAAATTCATAGTCTCACAAAATGGTAGGATCTATGATCCTGCCACTAACTCAAAGAAGCCAGATTTACTCGTGTAAACTCTGGGAATAGGGGAAGTCACCAAATCTGAACCTAATGAGAAGCTTAACATCACATCACAAGAGTCTGAGGCCGTTCAAGACAAATCTCAGATCTTAGAGAAACAAATCACTAGCTCTTTACAAGTGTTGCATGAAATGAACAATCCTGCATAAAGAAAGACCTATTATAAGGAAGGATTACACCAAGATCAATGTTCTATTTTCTCTCATTACAGATGCTAGCTGTGTCTTAGCATGTTTTGTTTACAAAGGCATAAATATAACTCAGGGAGTGGAATGTGCTGTGAGGCCTTTAAATATAGAAAGATTTGCATTGGTGTAGTACTTTCCATGACCTCGGATGTCCCAAGCACTTTCCAGCCACTTAAGTACTTTTCAGGTAAAGCCACTATTTAAAAAAAATTAATTTATGGTATGTGGGTGTCGCTGTTTGGCCAGCATTTATTGCTTATCTCTCGTTGCCCTTCAGAAGGTGGTGGTGAGTTGTCTTCTTAAATTGCCACAATCCCTGAGGTGTACATACACCCACTGTACTGTTAGGCTGGGAGTTCCAGGATGTTGCCCCAGCGACAGTGAAGGAACGGCAATATATTTCCAAGTCAGGGTGGTGAGTTACTTGGAGGGGAACCTCCAAGTGGTGGGTGTTATAACCTGCCTGCTTGCCATTGGCTGGGGACTAATGACAATCCCACAATCCTGTGGGAGTATGAGCTTCCCCAATGAGGGGGGCGGAGAAACCATTAGTAAACTCCAAGTATAAATAAAGCTGGCCAGTTTGGAACCAGCAGGAAGGAGTGTGCAGCAAGGGAAGTTGCGGCTGCTGTTATATATATATGTTATTGTAAATAAATGTTATTACTTTGTATCCTTAAAACTCGTGCTGGATTCTTCGTGGCCCTCATAAAAGTGGGGTTCCCAGGTATCTGCTGCACTTGTCCTTCTCAATGGTAGTGGCCGTGGGTTTGGAAGGTGCTGAGTAAGGAACCTTGGTGAGTTCCTGCAGTGCATCTTGTAGATGGTACACATGGTTGCCACTATTCGTCAGTGATGGAGGGTTTGAATATTTGTGGGAGGAGGAGCAATGAAGCAGGTTGCTTTGTCCTGGATGGTGTCAAGCTTCTTGAGTGTTGCTGGAGCTGCACTCATCCAGGCAAGTGGAGAATATTCCATTATACTCCTGACTTGTGCCTTGTAGATGGTTGATAGGCTTTTGGGGGGGAGGGGGGGCGGTCAGGAGGTGAGTTACTTACCGTAGGATTCCTAACCTTTGACCTTTGTAATGTAAGAAATACTGAAGCCAATTTGTGCAGAGCAAAGTCCCACAACAGCAATGTGATAATGACCAGATAGTCTTTGTTTTAAGTAATATTTATACTCTGCTAATTCCTAGGATGAAGGACTTACCCTTAAAGAAAGGTTGAACAGGGTAGGCTTATACCCATTGAAGTATAGAACAATGAGAGGCTATCCTATTGAAGCATATTAGACCTTGAAGGAACTTGATAGGGTGGATACTGTGTGGAAGATGTTTCCACTTGTGGGGGTGACTAAAATGTCATGGTAGCATAGTGGTTAGCACCATTGCTTCACAGCGCCAGGGTCCTGGTTCAATCCCCTCTTGGGTCACTGTCTGTGTGGAATCTGCAACTTCTCCCCGTGTCTGTGTGGGTTTCCTCCGGGTGCTCTGGATTCCTCTCACAAGTCCCAAAAGATGTGCTGGTTAGGTGAATTGGACAGTCTGAATTCTCCCTCGGTGTACTCGACAGGCATCGGAATGTGGCGACTAGAGGATTTTCACAGCAACTTCATTGCAGTGTTAATGTATGCCTACTTGTGACAATAATAAAGATTATTATTATTAACTAGGGCACATAGTTTAAGAATATCAGGTTTATCTTTTAAGACAGAGATGAAGAGAATTTTGTTTTCTCTCAGGGGGTTGTTAATCTGTGGCATTCTCCTCCCTGGAAAGCAATGGAGTCTGGGGGTGGGATTCTCCATTCCTGGGACTAAGTGTTGACGCCGGGCCAGGATTCGTGGACTTCCACGACAGCAAAACTGGCACCGAACCTGGACCGATTCAGCGACCATTGAGGGGCTCACACCGGAGCCAAATGGAACACAATCAACTCCAATGATTCGCTGGGTCCATGATTGTCACTTGGGAGGCTGACAAGCTACAGCTGCAAGGGCAGCACAGTGGCACGGAGGACCTGGGTTCGATCCTGGCTCCGGGTTACTGTCCGTGTGGAGTTTCAACATTCTCCCTGGCTCTGCGTGGGTCTCATCCCCACAACCCAAAAAGATGTGCAGGCTGGGTGAATTGGCTAAACTTCCTCATAATTGGGGAAAAAAAGAATTGGGCACACTAAATTTATTTTTTAAAAGCTCCAGCTGCATGTACACATTACACTCCCAACAAACACTCGTCCCAGCCAACAAAATGGCACTGGTTGTGCTGGAGTGCACTCAACTTGCTGATGGATCGGCTGGGGCCAGAGGGCACGGAGGGGGGTTCCCCTGGGTGGGACACTCATACAACCTGTGGCCCTAAGTTCATAGTGGGCAGTCAGCGGCGTGTGTTGCTGCATGCTGCCTTTCCGGCTGCGGCAACGGTGTTCAATGCCCATCCACCCCCACCCCACAGCCCACCTTCTGGCCACCCCTCGCTACTCCCCCCTGCCCTGGCAGAAGCCCCCAGCCAGTGGCACCGTTGTCAGCAAACTATGGCTATGCTGGACACTTCCCGTACCCCCCACCCCCACCTCTCTCCCTCTGCAGCCACGATGCCTGTTTCACGATTTTTAAAAGCACAAGTGAACCTCGCCGTCGTGGAGGTGGAGAATCGGGGAGGCCCCGGAGAATACTGGGTCAGGCCCACTAATGATATGCCAATGGCATTTACTGTGCTTGTGTTCTGGAACGCATTGGCGCCGTTATCAAGGTGACGGAGAATCGCGATTTGGCGCCAGCCACAATTTCGGCATCAAAACCCATCCTCCGCCCAATCACGTTTCCTGATTCTGCTATCAGGCGCCCTGGGTCTTTAAATTTAATCACGGCTAGGTTAAGATAGGTTTTTGATAAACGAGGGAGTCAAGGGTTTTGGGGGTCAGATGGAAGGTGGAGCTGAGACCACAACCAGTTTAACTATTGACCATATTGAATGTGGAGCAGGCTCCTACTCCTAAGTCCTACGTTCTTATGGTCCTTTGTCCTATGTTTGTTTAGGAATAAATATTGGCTGGAATTTCGAGTAGAAATTCCCACTTCTTCTTCAAAAGAGTGACATGGGATCTTGTACAACCCTCTGAGTTAACAGAGGAGGCTTCAGTTTGATGTCTTATCAGAAAGACAGGACGGAGAATTCCGCCCAGCATCTCTGACAGTGTAGCACACCATCTGTACTGCAGGCTTGAGGGGTTTAGATATTAGTAGAACTCAAGCTTCTCAAAAGACCTCCAAGAATGTCTGCATGTGTTCCCCAGTATAATTTTTAACTACTGTAAAATGCACTCTTTTGTAGATGTATCACAGTTTTGGGTGAAAACATACTTAAATCAACTAGCTATGTAAGTGAAATTAAAAGGCAGTTACATAACTCCTCAGTTCAGATAAAATATATAAATCACTTTACTCAGAAGTTTTCAGACAACTTGTACCACGTGGAATGTTAACTCCCATTCTGTTTTCTATCTATGGAGTTGATGTCACAGGTGAGAATCGCCAGTACTGAGGAAAAATTGGTGTGAATGAAATCATTTCACCATTATGTTTCCAAAATTACAGTTATATTTCATTTTATCAACGATAGAAAATTGACGCTGCAGGTTATGATATATGTCCCAGTCAGAATGCTATCCATTACTCATTTGTGTGCTGCAATATGCTTCCAGGTCAGTCCACAAGTGAGATATAAATCACAGTGGTTCATCCACATCTGAAATCTTCAATGGTAACTGTTTTCTAACTTCTCCCTCTATTAATCACCTCAGAATTACTACCATAACCAAACTAAAGCTGAATTTTGTAACAGAAATTTGCAACTATAACCTGTCCCAATGTGCATTAATATTTCAGCTATTTGCATTTGGTGCAGGCAAAACCTATTGTTGGGGAGGTGGCATTTCTGTTATCAGTTAACTACTCAACGCCTGTTACGCGTGTCTGGAGTTTGGCACGTTCAAGCACCCTGGCTGGCGATAGGTTTTTGCCTGATATGGCAGGAGTTCTGAGGGAGCTCTTACTACCACTAGGGACCTCCCTTGCCTCATTGTATTCCATGAGAGCTGTGCATCAGCTTGTGAGAAGGCAGTAATGTCACACTGGCAGGAGCAGCTGCAGGGGGTTGTGTGGTTGTAAAGGGAAAGCCGAGGCTGTGAGGCGTGGTAGTCGGTGTGTGAGTGTAAACAGCTTGGATATGCAGAGAGAGCTTCCTGGCTAAAAAGCAGAGCCGACAAACAAGCCGGAGCCTCACATGTTGGGGAGGACTGAGGAGAGCGAGGGAAAGTGAACATCAGCACAAGGTTTTTGTTGTGCATGGGAAACCAGTGTCCTGGGTTTTATCTGGAGAGACGATACAAAAGAAGAAGAAAGACTGCACCGTAAACAAGGCGTCCCCAGAGAAAGGTAAGCTTTTATCTCGAGCTGTATTTTAAACTGGTGTTTTTCTACTAAATTTTGAAACTATGGGTACGCACAATGTCCATTGACAGTTTGCAATGTGAATTATAGCCACAGGCAAAGCTGTGGACGATTAGCCACTCACAGTTCTGCAGCTACAGCCGGCTGAGACACTAAACTGTCTAGTCAGCAGCAACCTCAGAACTGAAACAATGGGAAACACTTCTGCTTTAAAGTTCTGCTTGATTATGGGTCTGAATCTGGAAAACAATGGGGTTCTCTACAATGGGTCAGCCTTTTGAACCACATGTATTAAAACCTGGTATGTTCTGTGCTAGCCTGTTTTCTTTTGTGTTTGTGTATTATTGATGCCAATTCAATACAATTAAATCAGGCTATACTTTGTGCAGGAAAATATTCAGAGTGATTTTAGTTTGTGGCATGCTGATATCAGAAATACTCTTAACTGGTCTTATTTTAGGTGACGTGTGCTATTTAGGATTCTAGTCTGAGTGAAGGTTTTGTGTGAGTGGTTCATCTGTCTGCAAAGGAAAGCCATACAGCCTCCACTGTGGGAATACAGTGATGTTAAACCGACACAGCTGAACATGGGCTGTAGGGAGCTTGATCTTTCCACTTAAACAGGGCCAGCTGCAATATTGAAATAATCTTAATTTTGCCTTGTATTATTTATTTGAATTAGTCCTGTTAATAATTTAAAGAATTTTTTGAATTCCCTTTATCATGTGAAGCCATTACTTAGTTAAATGTTTGTTGGTGTGTATAAAAGGAGGGATTTTGGGGAAAAAGGCGTTCCCAATGTGTGTTGTGAAAATTCAGGTCCTTGTCTGGCTCGCAAATTGGAAAGCCGTATGATTATTATAGGAATGCTCCTGGGATAGCTAAACGAGTTCTTTGTTTTAATTGCCAGTCTCAATAAAGTGCTGCGCACTTGTGATTCCATTTTCTTGCAAGCACCTATGTGATTAATTGCTCACTACATTCAAGGAGTTTTGCACTGTTTACCTGAGGCACCACTAAATGTAGTCCCTATCCAGATTTTAACCAGAAGATCCATGTGTTAGATCTTAACTAAAGAGAACAAAGCATTGGCTTAGCTGCCAAGAAAAGTCTTATTATGTTGTGATACAATATATTTTTATGGATTCAAGCATGGCACATGTTATTTGGATTGTATCAAAGAAGGATTAATTAATGGTCAGTATTTGTACTTGTGACTGAGGCAGGGAGGACTGAAATGTTTTTACACTGTTGAAGAGTGGTGCAGGATTATTGCAGGTTTGTATAGTCATTGCCAATGTATGTGCTTACAAGATTCAAAGGAATCACCTTTCCACCCCTACTATTCGGACTGTCCAGAAGATCTTGCAGGCTCTTTCTGTGAAATGTATAACTCTTCTTAAACTAATATTAATAAAATGTAGATAAATCCCACAATTCTAATCACCTTGCCAAGCATTCATGCATTAATTTTCTTCATATTTTCCTCCATTTTAAAGATTTGTGTTAGCTGAAAAAGATGAGATGAAGCATTCTTTATACCAATGTTAATGGAAAATAATTGTAATCAACAATAAAAAAAATAATAATCAAGAATAAGGCCTGCTGTGCCTTCCTCTCTGTTAATTTTAATGAACAACTGCCTTAAAAACCCACACAGCATAACAATGAGTCTGATAGTTTATTTGTAAGTTTTTATAAATCCTCCTACTGTATGATGTATGGTCATTAATCATTCTGCAGTGTAGTGATCAGGGCAGCTTTACCAGTAAGGCAGTAAAACTGAGAGCAGGTGACAAATCACCCCCCAAAAATCTTGCTAATGAGGTTGGTAGTCAAATGTTTGACATATTTCCTATATGATAATGGTGTTTATTTTAAATAGTTGCACTGCCGGTGAAATAGGGTATAAAGTAATGATGTTCAAACAAATTACGTGTTTGTCTATTTATATCGACAACAGTAATTTCTAGTCGAATGCATTCATGCATTTAAATCCCTCCTTTACTTTGCTTAATGTTACTAGAATCTATATAAAGGCGAAACAGCGAAGTAATAAATGAAGCAATTTATGTAAGTTCTACCAGTGTACAGTGTATGTGCCAAGATCAATGTGCACTGAAAGAAGATTTCCAAGGAACATCATAGTTGCCCAGGCAATTGAGACATCGACTTTTGTGGTGCTGGCAAATACAGATATACAGTTTTCCACACTGCTGTTGAAGTTCCTGATCTCAAACAGGCTGACACTCCGCCAAAGAGCCATCCTGGATTGCCCAGAGAAATTTTGTAACATTAATGCACAATTATATCCCCCGGGTCTCTCAACTATTGTATCCCATTGCCTCAGTAAATCTTTACCTGTCAATACAGGACACTGTTTTAAACAAACTGGAACAAAAATAAAGCCATGTGAATCCCTGTGCAGTTTACTATAATCAGCATCACTTTAGATCATGGTTTGTCACCTGATAAACCATTTTTTCTGTATTGCCATATTAGATTTCCACAAGTCAAATTTACAATGTTTGAAAATGTAAGATAGATGCTCGCTGTAGTGTTATGTTCATTCAACTGAACTTGAGAGAGAAAGGCTTATGTACAAGGCTTATGCAGCACGGTAGCATTGTGGTTAGCACAATTGCTTCAAAGCTCCAGGGTCTCCGGTTCGATTCCCTGCTTGGGTCACTGTCTGTGCGGAGTCTGCAAGTTCTCCCTGTGTGTGCGTGGGATTCCTCTGGGTGCTCCGGTTTCCTCCCACAGTCCAAAGATGTGCGGGGTAGGTGGATTGGCCATGCTAAATTGTTCTTAGTGTCCAAAATTGCCCTTAGTGCTGGGTGGGGTTACTGGGTAATAGGGATAGCGTGGAGGTGTGGGCTTGGGTGGGGTGCTCTTTCCAAGAGCCGGTGCAGACTCGATGGGCCGAATGGCCTCCTTCTGCACTCTAAATTCTATGATTCTTCCTGCATATTCCGCAATAACTTGCATTTGCACAGGACCTTTGATGTGGAAAGGAGGAAAAAAAGATTTGCATTTATATAGAACCTTTCACAGCCTCAAGATGTAATGAATGCTTTACAGCCAATTATATAGCTGCTTCACTGAGGAATAAAGAAGAATAGATGGCAAGTCAAAGACTAAGTAGGTTTCAGTTGGGATGGAATGAGGGTGGGCAGTTGGTGGCCGCAGGCAAATGTAGGGCAAAAGAGTTAGGGGTATACAAGGGTCTGGCATTGGCGAAACAGAAAGTTTTAGGATTTGTGGGGCTGGAGGAAGTTACCAGGTGAATAGCAGTGAAGCTGAGGGTGGGTGGGGAGGGCATTTAAAACATAAATGAGGTGAATTTTAAATTTGAGACAATAGGGACTGGGAGCCAACATTAGAACATAGAACATACAGTGCAGAAGGAGGCCATTCAGCCCATTGAGTCTGCACCGACCCACTTAAGCCCTTACTTCCACCCTATCCCCGTAACCCAATAGCCGCTCCTAACCTTTTTGGTCACTAAGGACAATTTGTCATGGCCAATCCACTTAACCTGCACGTCTTTGGACTGTGGGAAGAAACCAGAGCACCCGGAGGAAACCCACGTAGACACGGAGAGAACGTGCAGACTCCGCACAGACAGTGACCCAGCGGGGAATCGAACCTGGGACCCTGGCGCTGTGAAGCCACAGTGCTATTCACTTGTGCTACCGTGTTGCCCCCACTTGTGCTACCGTGCTGCCCCCACTTGTGCTGCCTAATTGTTCAATGAGGATGGGTTAAAGGGTATGCAGCATAGTTCTGGATGAGCTGTAGTTTATGGAGGGTGCAAGAATGGAGAAGTGCCACGTTACTTGTATACTTTTGTCTATCACGACATTTGCATTTGTGCTGATAAAGGCTCATCTGGGATCAATGGCTCAGCATTGATGCAAACGCATGCTCAGAATATTCCATTACTGACAAACCATCAGCTCAGAGTAGTATGTAGAGAATAATCGGAATACTATTTGCATAGAAAATGGAATTGTGCATTTTGTTTTACAGATCTGCAGAAAGTGGTCTCATTATTATAGAAGCTTCAATAAAAATAAGGACAACAGAGAATGTTCAACTATTCTGATGTTATGATTTGCAACTTTCCTTTTGGTCACCGTACCCTTGTCAGTAGTTGGGAGAGGTCCATACCTTCTGATACAATGGGCTTGATTTTAAAATCCGGGTCTGGTCCTGATTCAGCACCTCAACTATGTCACTCACACAATGCTATCTTGAAATGTAAAATGCCCTAATTGGGACACATGAAAACATGGCTTCCAATTAGTGGTGCTGAGCATGAATGGCAAAAAGCAGAACAACAATCATCATGGGGCCCAGCACCACCTTGCAGAAGACAGGAGGCAGCAGCCTCACAAGAAAGTGGCACATCCAATAAAACCTTTCACTTCTGCCTGCACTGAACCCAACAACTGTGCACTCACGTGCATTGGATTCTTTGGGTGCAATAATTTCTGAATTGAAAATTGCCTTCATGCGGTCCCTGGCCTTTAGCTTCTCAAGGAGTTTAATTATCATAGATCATAGAATTTACAGTGCAGAAGGATGTATTGTTAATTGGAGTTGTTTGAGACTCTTCCCCACCCTCACCTTGGAAATTGGAGCACAATTCAAATGAGTCAAGATCGAGCGATACCTTCTGAAAATACAAGTTTCAAATCACACCCCACACTCATCCAATATTTCTGCATTACCAACATTGAACTGTTCACATATTTTGTGCATCATTTTACTCTGTGTTGCTGAACAAATTGCATAGAGTTTAGTTTTAACTAAGCCAGTTGTTAGGAAAACAAAGGTAGTTTTAAGGGATTTATACTTGCATTGGTAAACATTAGAAATGAGGTATAGTTTCAATTGGGTTTAATTTAATGATCTGTGCCTGGAAGGGTAAAACCTATAGTTAGATTCCTGCTGGGCAACGGTGTTTGTGTATGTGGGGGTTGGTTAAGTTCCAACTGTGTTTCTGTTCTATTTCGAGAGGGCTACAGCATTTTTAAAAGTTCATTTTATGGGCTGTGCACTTTGGCTATTAGGGAAGGAGTTCCAGGATTTTGACCCAGCGGCAGTGAATGGACGGCGATATATTTCCAAGTCAGGATGATAAGTGATTTGGAGAGGAACTTACAAATGGTGGTGTTCCCATGTATCTTATAGATGGTAGTGGGTTTGGAAAGTACCTCCTAAGGAGCCTTTGTGAGTTCCTGCAGTGCAACTTGTAGGTGGCACACACTGCTGCTGTTACTGTGCGTTGGTAGTGGAGGGCGTGAATGTTTGTGGAAGGGGTGCCAATCAAGCTGACTGTTTTGTCCTGGATGAATAAATAAAAGGCATAAACATGTGGGTGTTGCTTAGCAACTAGAGCCTTGTAAGGTAGAGAAGCTTTAAGTTTTAGTTCAGTTAATTTGATTGCAGTTGAAGATGGGTAGTGGGAGAGAAGGCAGCTCTTACAGCTCTGCTCGAAGCAATTGGTTGGAAGGCTAGTGAGGGAATATCTCTCTCCTTTGCGAGAAGACAAACCATGCCATGGAATAATGGTCAAGAAAACAAGTACAGAGATCTGAAGAGCAGTTATGTAAACTAGGAAAATGAAGAGAAGTTTCTAAGAAGTCTGGAGTTACGTGAACAGAGACCAAGGTATGGCTCAGAAGAATATAAAGAAGAGCGGATAAAGTGTTCTGAGTTAAAGAGTCAATTGCAGTAACTATATTTAAAGTGGGACAGTGGACTTCAGAAGTAGGTGAAACATATGATATAATTTTAATACAATATAGGAATCAGGAATTAAAGCAATTTTGCACAGCATTAAAGGACTCCTAAAGGAGTCGGTGTGCAATATGCACAGGAGTCGCTGTTACAAGTGGAGTGGAAGCTTCGTTTAAGTGTCATTTGAAAATCCTGGTCTGGATTTCAGGAAGCAAATTGCTAAGGGAAAGCATAATTATGAGAGAAATCTTAAAGCCTGTTTTTGGGAGTGGAGTTTGGAAGCCCACATGTAATAATCATCTGGAGGGATTCTGAGAAAACATTCACTTGAGGTACAGTGAAAAGAATTTTTCTGCGAGCAGCTCAATAGGTCATTAAGTACATGAAAAGAAAAGAAAATACATAATAGGGCAACACAAGGTACACAATGTAACTGCATAAACACCGGCATCGGGTGAAGCATGCAAGGGTGTAGTGTTAATGAGGTCAGTCCATAAGAGGGTCATTTAGGAGTCTGGTAACAGCAGGGAAGAAGCTGTTTTTGAGTCTGTTCGTGCGTGTTCTCAGACTTTTGTATCTCCTGCCCGATGAAAGAAGTTGGAAGAGAGAATAAGCCGGGTGGGAGGGGCCTATGATTATGCTGCCCGCGTTCCCCAGGCAGCGGGAGGTGTAGATGGAGTCAATGGATGGGAGGCAGGTTTGTGTGAGGCAGGGCTGTGTTCACAACTCTCTGAAGTTTCTTGCGGTCTTGGGCTGAGCAGTTGCCATACCAGGCTGTGGTGCAGCCAGATAGGATGCTTTTTATGGTGCATCTTTGACGTGGACATGCCGAATTTCTAGTTTCCTGAGGAAGTATAGGTGCTGTTGTGCTTTCTTGGTGGTAGCATCGACGTGGGTGGACCAGGACAGATTTTTGGTGATGTGTACCCCTAGAAATTTGAAGCTGCTAACCGTCCCCACCTCGGCCCCATAACCAGCTCTTTAGTTTTGCTGGCATTGAGTGATAGATTGTTGTCACTGCACCACTCCACTAGGTTCTCTCTCCCTCCTGTATTCTGGCTCGTCGTTATTCGAGGTCCGGTCAACTTTGGTCATATCGTCGGCAAACCTGTAGATGGAGTTGTAACCAAATTTTGCCACGCAGTCGAGTGTACAGGGAGTATAGTATGGGGCTAAGTATGTAGCCTTGCGGGGCCCCATAATTGAGGACTATTGTGGAGGAGGTGTTGTTGTTTATTCTTACTGACTGTGGTCTGTGGGTCAGAAAGTCGAGAATCCAGTTGCAGAATGAGGAGCCAAGTCCTAGGGATTGAATCTTTGATATGAACTTGGCTGGGATTAGGCTGTTGAAGACGGAGCTGTAGTCCATAAATAGGAATCTGATGTAGGAGTCCTTGTTGTCGAGATGCACTGAGTGCTGAATTTGGTGCTTTTTGAGTGCGATAGTGAGAGTTTGGTGACCGAGGGAGTGCTGAATTTGGTGCATTTGAGTGCGATAGTGAGAGTTTGGTGACCGAGGGAGTGCTGAATTTGGTGCATTTGAGTGCGATAGTGAGAGTTTGGTGACCGAGGGAGTTAGGTGAGGAGGGAGTAAGGTGCTCCTTTCATTTTGTTTCCGACATTTCCGCAAAGAGTGCGAAGAGAGCCAGGAGTTTACAGGAAGTGTAGCTGACTGGGAGCAGAGTCGGAGGGCGGAGATCTAGTTAGTCCACACAGCAGCTATATTCTGTAAGGTAAGAGGGGATGGAGGCTAGGCCAGTTACATGCTCCTCCTGTAGGATGTGGGTGGTGAGGGATACCACCGGTGTCCCCACTGACTATACCTGCGGGAAGTGCACCCAACTTCAGCTCCTCAAAGACCGTGTTAGGGAACTGGAGCTGAAGCTGGATGAACTTCGGATCATCCGGGAGGCAGAGGGGGTGATTGAGAAGAGTTACAGGGAGGTAACCACACCCAAGGTACTGGACAAGAATAGCTGGGTTACAGTCAGGGGGAAAAAAACAAACAGGCAGACAGTGCAGGGATCCCTCGTGGCCGTTCCCCTTCAAAACAAGTATACCGTTTTGGATGCTGTTGGGGGGGATGACCTACCGGGGGAAGGCCCTAGCGGTCAGGTCTCTGGCACGGAGTCTGGCTCTGGGGCTCAGAAGGGAAGGGGGGAGAATAGAAAAGCAATAGTTGTAGGAGATTCAATGGTTAGGGGAATAGATTGGAGATTCTGTGGTCGCGAGCGAGACTCCCGGAAGGTATGTTGCCTCCCGGGTGCCAGGGCCAGGGATGTCTCGGATCGTGTCTTCAGGATCCTTAAGGGGGAGGGTGAGCAGCCAGAAGTCGTGGTGCACATTGGTACCAACGACATAGGTAGGAAAAGTGGTGTGGAGGTAATAAACAAGTTTAGGGAGTTAGGCTGGAAGTTGAAAGCCAGGACAGACAGAGTTGTCATCTCTGGTTTGTTGCCGGTGCCACGTGATAGCGAGGCTAGGAATAGGGAGAGAGTGCAGTTGAACACGTGGCTGCAGGAATGGTGTAGGAGGGAGGGCTTCAGGTATTTGGATAATTGGAGCGCATTCTGGGGAAGGTGGGACCTGTACAAGCAGGACGGGTTGCATCTGAACCAGAGGGACACCAATATCCTGGGAGGGAGGTTTGCTAGTACTCTTCGGGAGGGTTTAAACTAATTTGGCAGGGGAATGGGAACCGGATTTGTAGTCCAGCAACTAAGGTAGCCGATATTCAGGACGCCAAAGCGTGTAATGAGGCAGTGGGGAAGGGAACACTGACAAAGGAGAGTATTTGCAGGCACGGAGATGGGTTGAAGTGTGTATACTTCAACGCAAGAAGCATCAGGAATAAGGTGGGTGAACTTAAGGCATGGATCGGTACTTGGGACTACGATGTGGTGGCCATCACGGAAACTTGGATAGAAGAGGGGCAGAAATGGTTGTTGGAGGTCCCTGGTTACAGATGTTTCAATAAGATTAGGGAGGGTGGTAAAAGAGGTGGGGGGGTGGCATTATTAATTAGAGATAGTATAACAGCTGCAGAAAGGAAGTTCGAGGAGTATCACCCTATTGAGGTAGTATGGGTTGAAGTCAGAAATAGGAAAGGCGCAGTCACCTTGTTAGGAGTTTTCTATAGGCCCCCCAATAGTAGCAGAGATGTGGAGGAACAGATTGGGAAACAGATTTTGGAAAGGTGCAGAAGTCACAGGGTAGTAGTCATGGGTGACTTTAACTTCCCAAATATTGAGTGGAAACTCTTTAGATCAAATAGTTTGGATGGGGTGGTGTTTGTGCAGTGTGTCCAGGAAGCTTTTCTAACACAGTATGTAGATTGTCCGACCAGAGGAGGGGCAATATTGGATTTAGTACTTGGTAATGAACCAGGGCAAGTGATAGATTTGTTAGTGGGGGAGCATTTTGGAGATAGTGACCACAATTCTGTGACTTTCACTTTAGTAATGGAGAGGGATAGGTACGTGCAACAGGGCGAGGTTTACAATTGGGGGAAGGGTAAATACGATGTTGTCAGACAAGAATTGAAGTGCATAAGTTGGGAACATAGGCTGGCAGGGAAGGACACAAGTGAAATGTGGAACTTGTTCAAGGAACAGGTGCTACGTGTCCTTGATATGTATGTCCCTGTCAGGCAGGGAAGAGATGGTCGAGTGAGGGAACCATGGTTGACAAGAGAGGTTGAATGTCTTGTTAAGAGGAAAAAGGTGACTTATGTAAGGCTGAGGAAACAAGGTTCAGACAGGGCATTGGAGGGATACAAGATAGCCAGGAGGGAACTGAAGAAAGGGATTAGGAGAGCTAAGAGAGGGCATGAACAATCTTTGGCGGGTAGGATCAAGGAAAACCCCAAGGCCTTTTACACATATGTGAGAAATATGAGAATGACTAGAGTGAGGGTAGGTCCAATCAAGGACAGTAGCGGGAGATTGTGTATTGAGTCTGAAGAGATAGGAGAGGTCTTGAATGAGTACTTTTCTTCTGTATTTACAAATGAGAGGGGCGATATTGTTGGAGAGGACAGTGTGAAACAGATTGGTAAGTTCGAGGAAATACTTGTTAGGAAGGAAGATGTGTTGGGCATTTTGAAAAACTTGAGGATAGACAAGTCCCCCGGGCCTGACGGGATATATCCAAGGATTCTATGGGAAGCAAGAGATGAAATTGCAGAGCCGTTGGCAATTATCTTTTCATCCTCACTGTCAACAGGGGTGGTACCAGGGGATTGGAGAGTGGCGAATGTCGTGCCCCTGTTCAAAAAAGGAACTAGGGATAACCCTGGGAATTACAGGCCAGTTAGTCTTACTTCGGTGGTAGGCAAAGTAATGGAAAGGGTACTGAAGGATAGGATTTCTGAGCATCTGGAAAGACACTGCTTGATTAGGGATAGTCAGCACGGATTTATGAGGGGTAGGTCTTGCCTAACAAATCTTATTGAATTCTTTGAGGAGGTGACCAAGCATGTGGATGAAGGTAAAGCAGTGGATGTAGTGTACATGGATTTTAGTAAGGCATTTGATAAAATTCCCCATGGTAGGCTTGTGCAGAAAGTAAGGAGGCATGGGATTGTGGGAAATTTGGCCAGTTGGATAACAAACTGGCTAACCGATAGAAGTCAGAGAGTGGTGGTGGATGGCAAATATTCAGCCTGGACCCCAGTTACCAGTGGCGTACCGCAGGGATCAGTTCTGGGTCCTCTGCTGTTTGTGATTTTCATTAATGACTTGGATGAGGGAGTTGAAGGGTGGGTCAGTAAATTTGCAGACGATACAAAGATTGGTGGAGTTGTGGATAGTAAGGAGGGCTGTTGTCGGCTGCAAAGAGACATAGATAGGATGCAGAGCTGGGCTGAGAAGTGGCAGATGGAGTTTAACCCTGAAAAGTGTGAGGTTGTCCATTTTGGAAGGACAAATATGAATGCGGAATACAGGGTTAACGGTAGAGTTCTTGGCAATGTGGAGGAGCAGAGAGATCTTGGGGTCTATGTTCATACATCTTTGAAAGTTACCACTCAAGTGGATAGAGCTGTGAAGAAGGCCTATGGTGTGCTCGCGTTCATTAACAGAGGGATTGAATTTAAGAGCCGTGAGGTGATGATGCAGCTGTACAAAACTTTGGTAAGGCCACATTTGGAGTACTGTGTACAGTTCTGGTCGCCTCATTTTAGGAAGGATGTGGAAGCTCTGGAAAAGGTGCAAAGAAGATTTACCAGGATGTTGCCTGGAATGGAGAGTAGGTCTTACGAGGAAAGGTTGAGGGTGCTAGGCCTTTTCTCATTAGAGCGGAGAAGGATGAGGGGCGACTTGATAGAGGTTTATAAGATGATCAGGGGAATAGATAGAGTAGACAGTCAGAGACTTTTTCCCCGGGTGGAACACACCATTACAAGGGGACATAAATTTAAGGTGAAAGGTGGAAGATATAGGAGGGATATCAGAGGTAGGTTATTTACCCAGAGAGTAGTGGGGGCATGGAATGCACTGCCTGTGGAAGTAGTTGAGTCGGAAACATTAGGGACCTTCAAGCAGCTATTGGATAGGTACATGGATTACGGTAAAATGATATAGTGTAGATTTATTTGTTCTTCAGGGCAGCACGGTAGCATTGTGCATAGCACAATTGCTTCACAGCTCCATGGTCCCAGGTTCGATTCCGGATTGGGTCATTGTCTGTGCGGAGTCTGCACGTCCTCCCGTGTCTGCGTGGGTTTCCTCCGGGTGCTCCGGTTTCCTCCCACAGTCCAAAGATGTGCGGGTTAGGTGAATTGGCCAATGATAAATTGCCCTTAATGTCCAAATTGCCCTTGGTGTTGGGTGGAGGTGTTGAGTTTGGGTAGGGTGCTCTTTCCAAGAGCCGGTGCAGACTCAAAGGGCCGAATGGCCTCCTTCTGCACTGTAAATTCAATGATAATCTATGATTAATCTAGGACAAAGGTTCGGCACAACATCGTGGGCCGAAGGGCCTGTTCTGTGCTGTATTTTCTATGTACTATGTTCTATGTTCTATGAGTGTAGGGCCAGGGAGATGGCGCTTGCTGTGGACCGGTTGTGGCAGTATGCAAATTGCAGTGGATCAAAGCGTTCTGGGAGTATGGAGTTGATGCGCTTCATGACCAACCTCTCTAAGTACTTCATTGTGACTGAAGTCAGGGCCACCGGATGGTAGTCGTTGAGGCACGTTGCCTGATTCTTCTTTGGCACCGGTGTGATGGTGGTCTCCTTGAAGCAGGTGGGGACCTCGGAGCGGAGTAGGGACAGGTTAAAGATGTCGCGAACACATCTGCCAGCTGGTCCGTGCAGGCTCTAAGTGCACGACCAGGGATCCTGTCCGGGCCCGTCGCCTTCTGAGGGTTCACTTTCAGGAAAGCCGATCTGACTTCGGAAGCTGTGATGGTGGGTATGGGTGTGTTATGGGTTGCTGGGGCAGTCGACAGCAGATCGTTGGTTTCCTGCTCGAACCGAGCATAGAATGCATTGAGTTCATCGGGGGTCTGATATTCTCTCTTAGCATCTTGGATGGCTTTGCGGAGGTCGTACTTGGATTTCTTGTATAGGTCAGGGTCACCTGACTTGAACGCCAGAGACCTGTCCTTCAGTAAGGAGTCAATCTCGCGGGTTGAGCCATAGTTTCCGGTTGGGGAATGTATGTACTGCTTTTTTTGACACGCAGTCGTCCACTGCCTAACAAAAGAGGTTGCATCTTGTTCTACCTCTTACCAACTGATGAAGCTCCCTTTGTCATTTTCATTGTTTTCTTAGTTTGCAACACCACTCTTTGCAGAGTGATTAGATTTTTCCTTATATTGTGAAACACAACCATGGTGCTGAAGTCTGTGACGGTGATGGCATACTCATTTAAGTTGGTCGCTGAGTTCTTAAATATTGTGTGCATGAAATGGACTTTGATTAAAATGAGACTATTATAGATTAAGATGCATTTTGTAATCCATGTTATTCCTAAAACCTGTGTGTAATTGTTAAGCTAAGGGGGTCTAAAGGCACATTGTATCATAATCCAATATTTCATGTTTAATAAATGTTTTTCTTGGTGTTAAAACTAATTAGAGGTCCCGTGGCTCTCTTCCTCCACATTTTCTAAAACAAATACAAGTTACGGTCTTTTGAGCCAGGGTTCCATTCTGGGATCTTCCCGTCCAGTTATAATATCAACTGGTATCTCAGGAGCATCATGCTGGGGCAGGGGCTAGCACTGCTGCCTCATAGCGCTGAGGACACGCGTTCGATCCCGGCCCTGGGTCACTGTCCGTGTGGAGTTTGCACATTCTCCCCATGGCTGTGTGGGTCTCACCCTCACAACCCAAAGATGTGCAGGGTAGGTGGATTGGGCATGCTACATTGCCTCATAATTGGAAATAATGAATTTTTTAAAAAACTGGGATCGCAATACCAGTAAACTAATTTACTGCATGTCACATAGGATTCCTGTCATCTAGTACAGGTTGATACAAGGATGGACATACCTTTGCAGTCACTTGGATAGATAAGGAAATTTTGAGTAGCATCCTGTTGTTCATTTTAAGCTGCTTTTTATATTGCTCTTTGGCTGCTCCTATGGACATGTGATTTCCAGTTGATGGCCACAGTGGCCAATTGGTTGCAAGAAAGACCCAGGTCTTATTGGATTTACTGTCTTGAATACTGGGAGTTTCACCCTCCGTGTGTCTTTGGAGTGACCAGGTTTACATTTGTGAACTTTATTCATGAAATTGACAGGTAGCTGACACCAAGAAGGTAGTTAAAAACTGTTTTTGAATGTATGTGGAAGCACTGTGATCAAAAGCATGCAGCATGCACCAAAAAGTATGTATGGCCAGGATTGACTCGAGTTGCTTGGACACAAGTTACACTTTCAGTCAGAGAATATGCCAGCAGGCTAGTTTCATTGATTGTTGATTGTATTGCTGTTGTGCTGTGGTCCGGTTTATGTTTGCCAAAATCACAATCTGTACAGCAGAAAGACAAAAAGCCTGGAACTATCTGAGTGCTGGATCCTTGAAAAGAGTAACTTCTTATACTTTCCCAGCACCATGGTCGTGTTTCACAATATAAGGAAAAATCAAATCACTCTGCAAAGAGTGGTGTTGCAAACTAAGAAAACAATGAAAATGACAAAGGGAGCTTCATCAGTTGGTAAGAGGCAGAACAAGATGCAACCTCTTTGTTAGGGATGCGGAACTAAAACATTTCACCTGTAGAAATCGGCCAGCAGTAAATGCTCCTACCCTGCCAAGAAGATGAATAGCAGGTGCCTTGTCGTAAGGCCAAAAGGAGAAACACGACTGGAACAGGTAGCATGAGGTATCCAATGATGGTGGATCACAGATTCAGATAAACCGGTAATTGGTTCATTCACTGTCACTGGGTCAAGATCCTGGAACTCCCTCCTTAACAGCACTGTGGATGTACCTACATCACCTGGACTGCAGCAGTTCAATAAGGTAGCTCACCACCACCTTCTCGAGGTTAATTATGGATAAGCAATAAATGCTGACGTAATCGGTGGCGCCCACATCTCATGAAAAATAATGGCCCGTGACTTCCTTAGAGTGGCAATCAGCTGTGGATTGCCATTCCATAGCGACTTCGCCACCCTTGAATTCCAAAGCACCATTTTTACTCAACCTTCCTGATTTAGGCTGGGTGAGATTGAAAAAGCGAAGCAGCTCAGTGGCTCCAACAGCGAAGTGGAGCGAAGGAGGACACTTGCCCCTTTTTATGGCACTATCTGGTCAGACATGCAGGGAGCATCGGACATGGGATAGGGGTCGACACGAGGGGTGGTGGGGAGTTGTTTGGTTCAGGGAGTAATGTTTGGTCACAGGCGCCATTTAGTTTGGGTCAAGGGGTGGTCGGGCCATGAGGGGTCGGATCAGGGTGCGGGGCGGGGGATTGGGTCAGGTGGGGTTTCAGGTCGGGTCAGGAGCAGAATTCTCTGCGAGTGGGGGGGGTGGGTGGATGTGCGGAATACTATGGCGGCGGGGGGGGGAAATGTCAGAAATGTGAGGATGTCCCATACAAAATAGTTTGCTGAAGCGGAAAGTGCTTTTCTTCGCGGCACAGTGGTTAGCACTGCTGCCTCATGGCACCAAGGTCCCAGGTTCGATCCCAGCCCTGGATCACTGTCCATGTGGAGTCTGCACATTCTCCCTTTGTTTGCGTGGGTCTCATCCCCACAACCCAAAGATGTGCAGGATAGGTGAATTGGCCACGCTAAATTGTCTCTTAATTGGAAAAATGAATTGGGTACTCTAAATTTATTTTTTTTAAAGTGCTTTTCTTCCTTGTTTTTCTTTCAGAGTGTAAAACTGGCAGAATCATCTGAAGTTAGCCATTTAAATCAATTTGTTGGTTGATTCCCAGCCCAGAACAATTGTTCAGAGAAAGTTGCCCCTTTTGAACAAATGCCAGGTAAACCCTTACGTGGGAACTTCCAAGAGGGATTCCCAGCATCCCCCAAATATGACGCTGGGAAGACAGGAACTTATGGGCGTTTTTAAAAAGCATCACGACAGCCAGTGTCAAATTGTGATGACAAATAAAACAAGTAATCATAATTCATAACATAGTCATTAAAATAAAGATAAAGTATAAAATAATTGCATATGATGAACATTTAAGTATACAAATAATTGCAACAGAAAGGAATGGGTTCCATGAAGGGCCCACTTCAAAGGCCAAAGGCGCCACAATAGCTTCCACCAGCACTCCATAAACTATTGGTGTACCTGCACAACAAATACAGCTATGATCTAGAAAGTGTGAAAAACAAACGCACAACAACGCACTAATACACCTGACAATACAATGTGCCCTTAGCCTGCAAATGTGAAATTGATATTTATGACCTAAGCCTGATTTTTTTTTTTGCAGCTTAAAAATGTTGGTTTTCTTAGTAATATGCAAACTGTCATTGTGTGATTCTACTTGGTTGTGCATCATTATGCCTGGAGTCGGGGAGGAACAGGAGACTGCACCCATGATTAGGGATACACTTCGTTAATTGCAGTTTATCTCCACACCAAATGATTTCATGAAGGAGTGTGTGACAAATTCTATGAACCCGTGCGTACCTGCAGCCAGCATCACAATACATCCTATCCTGGTACTCGGAAATGGCCCGGTGTGCTGTGCTTAATGTGAAAGGATTGCAGTTGTGGAGGCTGAGTGGGGCTGCAGCAAAGATAAGTGAAGAGAAGTGGTTAACCAAAAATTCCACCCTAGTACTCAACTAGTTATTCTTTCTGGGCCCAACAGTTATACTTGGAAAATCAGTCGGGCATTTAGACATGATAACATGTTATTTGTCTGTCTCCTTTGACAGCTCTTCCCAGGATTGTTGCTTATTTTGTGTTTCTTATTTATGGAATGAGCAGCCCAAAATTGGTTAATTGTTCGACTCTTAAACAGTGGCAATTTTCTAGTTATTTGCAGTGACTTAAATATGGAAACAATGGAAGAAATTTTGCCAACTGAACTGTTCCGTGACTAGACGGAGTCAAAGGAATTTTCCAAATAACAACTTACAATTAAACAGCTTCTTTAACATTTCCAGGTGCTTCGGAGGAGCGTATGCAAACACATTCAAATCAAGAGATATTAGAAAGGGTGACTAAAGAAAGAACTTGTATCTATATTGTGTCTTTTGCGAACTCAGGAGAACCCAATGTGTTGACAGCCAATACCTTTAGTGTAGTCACTGCAGTAATATATGGTACTAAAGGTTCCGCCAAAGAGATCAGTTTGAAGAAGGGCCTTAGCTGAAGAAAGAGAAGTGGAGTGGTTCAGAGAGGGAATTGCAGTTCTTTGGATCTATATGTCCGAAGCCTACCAATCGTTGGAGAAAGAGATGAGGCAAATCATAGATGATAAAAACGAAGACTTGCATTTCTATAATGCCTTCCCTGAGCACAGGACAGCTCAAGTTTACAGAAGTATTTTTGAAGTATACTGACTCTTATAATGTAGGAAAGGCGATGGGTAATTTGCACACAAGCTTCCAGGAACTGCAACATGGCAATCATTTTTTCGTGATAGTGACTGAAGAATAAATGTTGGCCAGAATTTCACTCCCTCCCCTTCTTTGAAATGATGCAATAGGATCTTTCTATCCACCTGAGATAGGGCATTGTTTTTAAGTCTTATTCAGAAGATAGCAGGCTGGATTCACTGCCAGCGACGCAGATCGCAATCAGGCGACTGGATCACAGGAGTCTCTGAGTGGGGTCCCCCTATTCAGGGGGTTTTGGGGGCAGGCGGGTCGAGTCAACTGGGGAGGGGGGAACCCAGAAAATCCGGGGGTGGGGGGCTGATCCACGATGCGGGGTGGGTGGCTGCTTTGCGATGCCAGGGGGCGGTGGCCAGCCGCAGGACCTTGCTATCGGGCCACCTGCTCAGCATGGAGGCCTGATGATGGGGAATCACTCATATTCCTCGCCGTGCATTAATTTGCATGACGCGGGATAGAGAATTGCTTCCTGATTTGCGCTCCACCCAGTATCTTTAACAGTGCAGTATTCCTTTGGTATTGCATTGAATTGTCAGCCTAAACCTAAATGGATTGGATTGTCAGCCTAGATTTGTATGGTGAAATTCTGGAGTGCAACTTGAACCCGCAACCTTCTGTCTCAAACTCATAACTTTGAGTGAGGTAAGAGTGCTGCCAACCGAGCCAATGAGAGGCTAGAGCTGGAGGAATACAGAGTTCTTGAAGGGTTGCAGGGTCATAATTTACAACGGTAGCGTGCGAGACCATGGAGGGATTGTCATGGAAGAATAAAATTCTAACCTCAAGGCATTGCTGGATGTAGGTCAGTGAGATCAACAGAAACTGGTATGAGTTGGAATGTAAGCATCATAGTTTTGGATGCATTCAGGTGGGTGGAAGACCAGAAACACTCCAGAGAAGCATGGAAATAGCAAAATCTGCAAGTATCAAAGGCATGGAGGAGGCTTTAGGCAGCAGATTAGTTGAAGCACATATAGTGCTGATGTTGTTATGCGGGTGGTCATGGTGATGGGAAGCATATAAGGTAGGAAGCTGACCTATGGATCAAATAGACCCCCGGGTTTATAAACAGTCTGGTCTAACCTGAGACAGTGACCTGGGAGGGGTTGTAAGTTTGGGGTGGATCTCAAAAATGTGTAAATTAAGCAAATTGCGACATATCGAGGACGGGATGTCAGACAAGAAGTCTTGCAATAAAAGAATGTTGAGAAGAGGTGGTGAGGTATAGCTGAGCATTGTCAGTGTGCAGGTGAAACCGGACATTGTTTTCAGATAAATTGATAAGAAACAGGAGGAGACCAAGGACTGATCCTTCTGCGTGCCAGAGGTAACAGAGGAGGGTGGAGACATAAATGATTGGATTCAGCTAGATGGGTCATTATAGAAGCAGTGAAGGCAGTACCACTCGCTTAAACTCAGAGAAGGGGCTTTGGAGGATAAGAGTGTGGTTGACTTAGTCAAAAGTTGCAGATGATTCAAAAAGGATGAGAAAGAATAGTGCACCTTATTTACAGAGGATGTCATTTCTGACTTCGTTTCGAGCTGTTTCACTGCGACAACAAGAAATGAAACCTGATTGAAGAAATTCAAACATGAAGCAGTGGGAATGATTGACGCAGATAGATGACAACTCCTTCAATGGCAGAAAAGGGCGTTTAGAGTCAGACAGCGGTTTACATGGACATAGGGTCAAGGGTAGGATGTTAAGGAGGAGGGGTGGTGATGACCAATTTGAAGGGGAATTAGACAATAACTGAGGGGAGGGAGCCTTTTACAAAGTCACTTAGCATGGCGCCTAAAAAGGAAATTGGGTAGTTAGCAGTGAGATTTCAGAATCTTAAAAGTGAAGTGGCAATCCATTCCCCTTCCTAGTTGACTACAAGGCGCATTTAGCTACATAGGGTATTTAATAAGTGCAGCTTCTATCTGCCTCCAATTAAAATAACTAATCTATTCTTGGTAATAAGTGGAAACAAACTTTTATTTTTGAGAATTCTATTTGTTAAAATTGGAAGAAGACACAGCAGACAAGAAGGATGAGCTTCATTACCACATAATGAGTTGCAGCTTATTATGGCGTGGACTCATTCATTTTTGTGGAAAATGAATCCCACAGAATTACAGGGCTGACTTTCTCTTTCAGTGAAAACAGGAGTTTAGCAGAGTGGCACCGAGTCTACATCAATTCCTTCATGATGCAGTAAAAATAACTTGTTGAACTTTTACTTTTCTAGACATTCCAGGAAGACTGGATGTTGCAGTTTATCAGCTTCCTCCCTTCAACTGTGGACCCGTGACTTAGATGCAGATTTGAAGGATGGATAAAAGATACTGGGGAGATCTGCATGGCATAGACTTTCAACTCTGGGATTGGGTTCATGTCCTGTACAAGTCAATAGGACAAAAGTCTCCTCGGGGCTGGTTTAGCACATTGGGCTAAATAGCTGGCTTTTAAAGCAGACCAAAGCAGGCCAGCAGCACGGTTCAATTCCCGTACCAGCCTCGCCGAACAGCCGCCGGAATGTGGCGCCTAGGGGCATTTCACAGTAACTTCATTGAAGCCTACTTGTGACAATAAGCGATTTTCTTTTTCCTTCTACACTTGCGCCTCTGAGTCAGAGGATTTTGAGGTGAAGTCACGCTCTGGGACTTGAGCTAAAAATTAAGACTGACATGCAGTGCTACACTGTTAGAGGTTCTGGGAGAAATTCTCCATTTGGGAAACTACTATGTTCTCCTGCCAGAGCTGAATTTCCTCTTTATCTGTGCGCAAACGAAAGCAGTTCTCAATTCTTCACTTTGCAAATGTATGCTTAATGAGGGTTACGAGGAATTCCTGAGGAGATCCTGCTATCAGACACCCCATTCTCTGGGGTGGCGGGAATCCCCCTATTTAGGGGGCATCTGTGTGGGGGGAGTCCTCCTATTTAGGGGGCAACTCTGTGGGGGGGTCCTTCTATTTAGGAGGTGTCTCTGTGGGGTGGGGCCTCCTATTTAGGGGGTGTCTCTGTGGGGATGGTCCTCCTATTTAGGGGGCATCTCTGTGGGGGGTCCTCCTATTTAGGGGGCGTCTTTGTGGGGGGTCCTTCTATTTAGGGGGCATCTCTGTGGGGGGGGGTCTCGTGGGGGTGGGCAGCTGGCGGGGAGGTGGCCCTCAGGTGGACTTTGGGGCAACTCCCTTAAGGTGTTACCCCCTTGGCCGATGGCCTGGGCCACCTCGTCAGAGTCACACTGAGCAGTACTGGAGTGATTCTCGTCCACGTGATTCCTGGCCCAGAGGACCGGAGAATCACGCGGGCCCAAAGAACATGGTGCCTGGCTCGATAAGTGGTTGCCAGTGGGTCATTAAGACCTGTAACATTGGAAATTAAACGAAGATAAATGTCAGCACTTGAGTATGCTGTCAGTCGGGGCCTGTGATGGTAGAACCCATTTGGCAGTAGCTGATCTCTTGAGATTTATTCGCACTGGCTAGGGCAGTAATTATTGCCATCCCTAATGTCCCTTGAGAAGGTGGTTGTGAGCTACTTTCTTGAATCACTGCCGTCCATATGTTGTAGGAACAACCACAATTTTGCTAAAAAGGGAGTTCCAGAATTTGACCCAGCAACAGTGAAGGAATGACAAAAATGATGCCAAATCGGGATGTTGTGTTGTTTGAAGGGAAAATTGCAAGTGGTGGTGTTCCTATGTATCTGCTCCTGTTGTACTTCAAGATGGCAGAGTTTGCGGTTTTGGAAGGTGCTATTGAAGTATCTATGGCGAGCTGCTACAGTACATCTTGCACATGGTACACATGGCTGCTGTGCATTGCTGATGAATACTGTCTGTGCGTCTGAACATTCTCCTCGTGTCTCTGTGGGTTTCCTCCGGGTGTGTCGATTTCCTCCCACAGTCCAAAGATGTGCAGGTTAGGTATATTGCCCATGCTAAATAGCCTTTAGTGTCCAAAAGGATTGAGTTGGGTGGAGTTACTTGGATAGGGTGGAGGTGTGGGCTTGAGTAGGGTCCTCTTTCTGAGGGCCGTTGCAGACTTGATGGGCCAAATGGCCTCCTTTGCACTGTAAATTCTATGAATGCTATAAATTCTATAAAGTGAGTGAATGCTTAGGGTGGTGGATGGGGTGACAATGACCCTGCTGCTTTGCCCTGGAAGGTGTTAAGCTTCTTGAGTGTTGATGGTGCTGCATTTATCCTGGCAGGTGGAGAGTATTCCATCAAACTCCTGACTTGAGCCTTGTCGATGATGGACATGCTTTGGGGAGTTAAGAGATGAGTTATTCGCTACAGAATTGCCATCTTCTGACCTGCTCTTCTGGTCACAGTATTTATCTGGCTGACCCGGTTCAGTTTATGGTCAACGGTAACTCCAGGAAGTTGACAGGGGGGAATTCAGGGAAGGTTGTACCTGTAGATGGGCAGAGGGTTTGCCGCTCCTATCTAGTACCTGTTCAATTGAAATCCTCTGATGAATTGGAAAGGATTAAGAGAGTCCCCATCAGTCCCAAAGCCAGTCTGACACATTGAACCTTAAAGAAAGTTACAAAATTATTTTAAAATTCTTACAGATACTTTAAGACAAATTTTAAACAATAGGAGCATTTTAACCCTCAAATGAGGCTAGGTGTGAAGACAAAATTTTGAAAATTGATCAAACTTGTGTTCAATTTTGATTCCAGTTTTAGCAGAGACAGATTTTGGGGTGGGGGGGATGGGGTCGTTGATGAGGAGAGACCTGCTCGGTTCCAAGAGTTTTGTTTTTAAAATATTTTTTATTCTCCTTTTTCACATTTTCTCCCAAATTTACACCCACCAACAATAATCAGTAACAAATATGTCAATCCCCATATCAATAACAATGATCCCATCCTCCCACCAAACCCCAAACATTAGCCCGCATGTTCACACAAACAAATGACAAAAAGGAATTCGGGATCACCCATAGTCGCCATTAACACACACAGCCCCCCTCCCCCCAACCCTCCCACCCACACACCCCAACTAATGTTCGATGTTATCCATTCTTGAAAGTACACAATGAATAATGCCCATGAATTGCAGAACCCCTCCGTCTTTCCCCTCAGTTCAAACTTAACCTTCTCAAGAGTCTAGAATTCCAACAGGTCCCCCCCCGCCATGCCAGGGCACAGGGTGGAGAGGTTGCTCTCCAACCTATCAGGATCTGCCTTCGGGCGATCAACGAGGCGAAGGCTACAACATCTGCCTCCGCACTCGCTTCCAACCCTATCTGGTCCAACACCCTGAATATGGCCTCCCGGGGGCCTGGGTCCAGTTTCACATGCACCACTTTAGAAATTACCCTAAAACCCTCCTTCCAGTAATCCTCTAGCTTTGGACAGGACCAAAACATATGAACATGATTAGCGGGTCGTCCCCCCCCCCCCCCGTCCCGTCCCCCCCCCCCCCCCCCACCCTGCAACGCTCACACACATCTTCTATTCCTTCAAAGAATCGGCTCATCCTCGCCCTCGTGAGGTGTGCTCTGTATACCACCTTCAGCTGTATCAGCCCCAACCTCGCGCACGAGGTGGAGGCATTCACTCTCCGGAGCACTTCACACCAGAACCCCTCCTCCATATCCTCTCCCAACTCTTCCTCCCACTTTACTTTGATCCCTTCCAGTGGTGCCTTCTCCTCTTCCAAAATAGCTCCGTAAACCACTGACACTACCCCCTCCTCCAGCCCCCCTGTCGTCAGCACCTCCTCCAGCAATGTGGAGGCCGGTTCCACTGGGAAGCTCTGTATCTCCTTTCTGGCAAAATCTCGAACCTGCATGTATCTAAATATTTCCCACTGCTCCAGCCCATACTTCGCTTCCAGCTCCTTCAATCCTGCAAACCGACCCCTGAGAAACAAATCTTTTAGCGTCTTAATCCCCTTCTCCTCCCATTTCCGAAAATTTCCATCCCACCTCCATGGCTCAAATTTGTGGTTCCCCCGAATTGGCACTTCTCTTGACCCTGCCCCCAACCCAAAGTGTTGGCGGAACTGCCTCCAAATTCTCAATGAAGCTATTATTACCGGACACTCTGAGTATTTCCCCGGGGCTATAGGGAGCAGCACTGTTGCTGGTGCTTTCAATCCCGACCCCCCGCACAAACTCTCCTCCATTTTGACCCACTGGGAACCCCTCTGACCCAACTCCGCACCTTCTCCACATTCACCGCCCAGTAGTAATACATTAGGTTCGGAAGACCCGCCTTCCTCTCTGTAGCGGACCTTTCTAACTCTGGCCACCTTCCCTCCCCATATGAACAAAATAATCCTTCCCTCAATCTCTCTGAAAAAAGCCTATGGCAGGAAAATCGTCTGGCATTGAAAAATAAACAGAAATCGCGGCAACATGTTCATTTTAACCGCCTGTACCCGACACGCCAGTGACCGAGGGAGACCATCCCACCTTGCTAGATCAGCTTTCACTCTCCCTACCAAACTAGAAATGTTGTACCTGCGGAGCGCCCCCCCCCCACTCCTGGGCAACCTGCACCCCCAGGTACCTAAAGTGAGTCGCTGCCCTATGGAATGCCTGCCCCCACCCCTGGCCGAGACACCACAAAATACTCACTCTTGTCTAGATTTAGTTTGTACCCCGAGAAAGACCCAAACACTCGAAGCAGCTCCAATATTCCCCCTATCGACACACTCCGTTCCGACACGTATAACTGCATGTCATCGGCATATAAGGACACCCTATGCTCTATCCCCCCTTGCACTATTCCTTTCCATACACCCAAACTTCTCAATGCGATGGACAATGGCTCAATCGCGAGTGCAAACAGCAGGGGGAACACAGGACATCTCTGCCTAGTCCCACGGTGGAGAGAAAATTATCTCGAGCTGATGTTGTTTGTGCGGACACTCGCCCTCGGCTCCTTATATAGTAGCTTTACCCAGTTCACAAATCTTGGTCCAATCCCAAACCGCTCCAGAACTGCCATCAAGTACCCCCATTCTACCCGGTCAAATGCCTTCTCAACTTCCAATGCCACAACCACCTCTGTTCCTTCCCCTCTGCCAGTGCCATAACGACATTCAATATCCTTCCAACATTTGAAAAGAGCTGCCTCCCTCCCACGAACTCTGTCTGATCCTCACCTATCACCTTCGGGAGGCACTCCTCCAGCCTACCCGCCAGTACCTTCGCCAATACTTTTGCGTCCATATTCAGAAGTGATATGGGCCTTTTCGACCCACACTCAGTCGGATCCTTATCTTTTTTTAGCCTGCCCCAAAGTTTGTGGCAACACCCCCTTCCCTATCGCCTCTTCAAACATCACCACCATCAGGGGTGCCAGCTTATCCTTGAATTTTTTATAATATTCCACCAGAAACCCATCCGGCCCTGCCACCTTCCCCGACTGTATCCTCCCAATCGCATCCTTTATCTCCTGCTCCACTATTGCTCCTTCTAATATAGCCCTGTCCCCCTCCCCTAACCTCGGGTACTCCAACCCATCTAGAAATGCCTGCATCTCACGGTCTCCCCCAGGCAGCTCTGACCTGTATAACATCAGAAAATTTCTCAAAAATCTTGTTAATCAGATCTGGAGCCACCACCAACTTCCCTGCCCTATCCCTCACCTGAACAATTTCCCTTCGGAGCTGACCTGCTAACAAACGCCTTATCTCCATGTTCGTAAACTGCACCCCTTGCTCATCTCAGTTGGCGCACCGCCTTCCTGGTAGATAGTTGGTCAAAGCTCACCTGTAGTTCCTTCCTCTTTCCCAGCTTCGCTGGGTCCCCATCTTCTGCATAACTCCTATCTACCTTCAACATCTCATCCATTACCCTCTGCCACTCCAACCTCTCCTCTTTGTCCACCCTGGCCTTAAACAAAATCACCTCACCCCTCACCACCGCCTTTAGAGCCTCCCCGACAACTGCCTTCTACACCTCACCGGTACAGTTGAAACCTACATATTCCTCAATTAAATTTTTCAATTTTGTCACAGAACCCTTGGTCCCCCAAAAGTCCCACATCTAATTTCCACCCCGGCCTCTGCACTACCCCCTTCTCCAGTACCATATCCACCCAATGCGGAACATTATCTGACACTGCAATTGCCGAGTATTCCGACCCCTTAGCCCCAGCCAGCAAATCCTTCCCCACCAAGAAAAAGTCGATCCGTGAGTATACCTTTTGGACTGCCGAGAAAAACAAGTACTCCCATTCCCTCGGGTGCAGAAACCTCCAAGGGTCCACCCCTCCCATTTCCACCATTAGCCCAGCCAACGCCTTCGCCCCCCCTGATGGGACCAGCGAGCGCGGCCGTGACTTGTCCAACCTTGGCTCCTGCACCAGGTTCCAGTTTCCCCCCCACTATCAGTTCGTGTGTGTCCAAGTCGGGGATGGCCCCAAACACCTTCTTTGCGAATCCCACATCGTCCCAATTGGTACCGTATACACTGAACAGCGCCACTAACCTCGCCTCCAGCGCCCCTGTCACAATCACATATCTACCCCCCTGATCTGCCACCACCTTCTCCATCTGGAAGCGTACCCTTTTGCTGACCATTACCGCTACCCCTCGGGCCTTTCCGTCAAATCTAGAGTGAAACACCTGACTAACCCAGCCCTTTTTAAGTCTCTCCTGGTCCTTCACCCTCAAGTGAGTCTCCTGCAGCATTGCTACATCGGCTTTCAAACTTTGAAGATGCGCAAGCACTCTTGACCTCTTGACCGGACCTCCTAACCCCCTCATGTTCCACGTGACTATCCTAACTGGGGGTCTCTCAACCCCCCCCCACCCTTCTTATCCACCATCAGCATACCACCGGGCCCTGCCCCATGAGCCTGACCCGCCCATATCCATTATTAACATCGAACCCTATTCCCCCCGCTCCCAAACCGCCCCCCCTACATTTCCTCGAAAAAACATTGCCCAGCACCAACCCGTCTTCCCCCCCCCCCCCCCCCCCCCCATTGCTCGCCTTGGAGGCCCATTGAAACCTGTTATCACCTCACCTCCATTCACGAGCTGACTTTAGTTAGCTAAACTAAAGAGTTATATTTGGTTACTAAACCTTTTTAGCAAGGATGCATGCCACAATTTTGGTTGGATTTTTATTTTGAATTCATGATCGTTTCCCAAGCCTCTGAAATTTCTGAAAGTAAAAAGTGGTGAAAATGCAAGATCCATGAAGTAATTACCTTTATTGCACTGCATGTGGGCCAGGAGAAGCAGGAATGTTTCCCCAAGCGTCAAACGGCTTGCATCCAAGTAATCAGATACCTGCAATATCTGAAGTTAATTTCTCCAGTGTGACCAGAAATCCATACTCCCAGGTTTTCTATCGAACAATCCTTCCCCCTTACCCCTGCTCTCGTTGCACCCCGAGTAAAATATTGAGGCCATTGTGAGATTTTGGGTATTTGCAATCCAGCTCCGAGAGACCAGATCCTGAAGCCACAGTACAAACCATCAGTCTCACTCAGGGACCACAATAGTGGTTGATGTGGGAGATGGAAGATTCACAATGCAGTACAGCTCTTCTGAAATTGGCAGTCAATTTATATTGTTACCATGGAATAACAAGGGAGCTTTCACCTGTCTGGGGAACGCCTAATGCCTAATGCTGCTATCAGGCACACACACTCTCTAACACTTGAAAATATACCAAATTCATCTGTAGATGTCAGGGGAGAACTGGTTTGGATTTGAGTATTTTGTTTCCAAATTCACTACCAATATCATGGACTAAATGCATGCATATAGAATGCAACCTGGACAAGGCACTGGCTAACTATTGGTATCTGCAAACTGTAGTATTCCGACATGTGAGAGGTAGGGTTTCTTTGTAGGATATGTGCTTATTAAATGTTCCATGTTTCATAATGTGATATTTTAAACCATTGGTAATTCATAAGATGGGTTTATGGAGCCAGGATACTTCCATTTTTCGTAATATTTAATTATAAAGGAAAGTAAAGAAAATGCATCTGTGGTGATTAGCTCTGGCACATTTTTATTTCATTAAGGCATTTGCAGATGGACTACACAAACTGAAAACACTAACATTACAAAATAGTTTTAAACTTATTGAGTAAGCTCACAGAAATGAGCTCTCCTCAGAAATACGTTGAGCCACCAAACTTTGAATATGTCCTGTTCAGATTTGGATAGTCATTCAGTCGTATGTGTTTCTTGTTAGCACTTGCATCCTGTTTTAGTACCAACTAGCATAGATACAGTTTCATTCACCCGATATTTTCAAAGTGCAGCTATTTCATTATCTTTTAACAAGATATTACTGATTCTTACCATTGTCAATAAATTTAACCTGGTCAAACAATTAAACTGGTGAGGCTTGCCTTCTGATGTACAAATGCCAAATTCTTCTTCAGTATTTTGCCACTTTCAACAGTAATGAGATTGTTTGACATAAAGTGACGGAGGTCAGAGTTCATCAAGTTCAGTAACACCAGTACCAGTGAAAACCTAATATTTATTTTTCAAAAACACCAGTGTAAACCTAATATTTAATTATTTTATAGTGTACACTAAGTGTAACTTCTAAATGAAACAATGGAATAACCACCATGTAGAGTTTCTGATGAGCTCCAGAGAAGATCAAACAAACATGTGGAGAATGTTATTGGTTGTTGGAAGGAGTCGCACGATGATCACACAAGCCAATTGGAATGTCCAACAAACAAATGAGACAATTCAGAGAGCAATGAGTTAAATGCAATTGAGCATTATGGAGATTTGCAAACCCAGATGTCCAAAGATATCATGAACAACAAGATACATCTGAACCTTGAGGGACTAGTTCACCATTTTAAAATCACTGGGTGCCATTGTGTTTAATATTTTGGCAATAAATTTCTTTATGACTCTATTGTATTATGGGCCAGGGTTTAGAGAACACCAAAGCATATCATGGAGTTCACCTGACCCACAACTTTTAATAGATTTTGGTTATGGGGAGCACAAGGGCCCACTTTACTGGTGTGATGCAACAGAGAACTGAAAATATTTTTAAACAAAGAAAATGTTTATTCTATGAATCCAGTTAACATTTTATAAACACACAGTAAATATCTTATCAACTACCAACCTGATAACCCCCCAAAATGATACAGCACTCTATAGGTAAACCTTAGTAACTTCCCTCACAACATCCATAAACCAAAACACTTTTTAACAAAGACAGTCAGTTTGCATTCCTTACAGAAATAGGTATTACTTGGAAATCATCAAGTGATCTGGAGACATTCTTTATGAAATGAAATGAAAATCGCTTATTGTCACAAGTAGGCTTCAAATGAAGTTACTGTGAAAAGCCTCTAGTCACCACATTCCAGTGCCTGTTCGCGGAGGCTGGTACAGGTATCCTGCAGAGAGAGAGATCAAACATGCATCTGCTTGGTTTGAATGCAGCTCTCCAACTGAAAGCGAAACTAAAACACAGGGCCAAAAAGAGCTTTCAGCTCAAAACAAAAGTAAAAAGCAGAGACAGAGATCAGCTCCACCCACACAATGACATCACTGCAGCCCCTTGAGAAGACAAACATGTGTTAAAGTGACATTCACATGACAATTGCAATGCCATGCTTCAGTATTGCTGCCATTTGAAGGCATATGGCCGGAGGGTATATTGACTTCATGATGTAGGATGTGAGTGATAATTGGCCAATAGACGGGGCTTGCAGGTGAATTGAATCTGTGATGTCAGGTCTTGCATCGCCAATGAATTACATAAAGGATCCATAGGACTGTCTGATTGTGGGGTTGTAAACTGCAAGTGACAGGAAATTCTCTCATTTTTCTAAACTCCAGTATAACATATTTTCCTGATGATAAACCTGAATGGAGAATTGATTATTATTCATTCATATTCTTTTGAATGTTATATCAATACCTTTTATGAATTTTGAAGGTCATGTTGTGACCTCTGAGCTGACAGCAGTCAAATCAAAGCTTCGAAAGAAAATGCAATACCCAAATGCAAATTAACATTTTTAAAAAAGATTGAGAGTAGACGTTTCGGTTGGAATCTTATTCTGAGAATTAAAACACTGTTATTCACTTAAATGACATTCAGAGTTAGTGACATCCTCTGAACCCTTTGATTATGTTGCAGTGTATACTTCACTTCTAGGTTTCCATCATTTTTTTTCGCTACTTCTCCAACTTTGTCCTTCAAGAAAATTAAAGTCAGTTCTCGGTTTTGAACATATCTGTGCCTTAGTCCAAGATATTTTAAAAAGTGAATCCTTGACAGTTGTAAGTAAAGCTAACTAATTCGCCGCTCACTTTGTGCCAGTGCTTGCCCTGTAACAGGGGAAGCACTGTGGGCAGCACGGTAGCATAGTGGTTAGCACCGTTGCTTCACAGCTCCAGGGTCCCAGGTTCGATTCCAGGCTTGGGTCACTGTCTGTGCGGAGTCTGCACATTCTCCTCGTGTCTGCGTGGCTTTGCCCCGGGTGCTCCTGTTTCCTCCCACAGTCCAAAGATGTGCAGGTTAGGTGGATTGGCCATGCTAAATTGCCCTCCGTGTTCAAAAAGGTTGGGTGGGGTTACTGGGTTACGGGGACAGGGTGGAGGTGTGGGCTTGGGTAGGGTGCTCTTTCCAAGGGCCGGTGCAGACTCGTTGGGCTAAATGGCCTCTGTCTGCACTGTAAATTCTATGATTCTATTTAACTTGCTAAACCTTAGATGGGATTTTTCTGCCAGAGGGATCTTCAGGTTCCACCATAGGCAGCCCCTGTGGCGGCTTCCGAGGCAGTGGGATGGGGGAGCCACACAAAACACTTTAGACATCATTGGGACTGGAATATCCTGCCAGTGGCCAAAGTCGAGCCATCTCCACCACTGGAAAACACACTGCAGGGAAGGCCGGAAAAGCCTGCCCTTGTCTTGTGAGTACTCCTTTGGATCCTGATTAAATGATCTTACTTTTGGGAAAGCTAAACCCAAGAAGCCAAAGCATTTATTGAGTTTAATTTGTGCTCCGTATCTAGGATATTTCTGAGAGCGTGGTGTCATGCACAGTAAAGGCATGTCATATTCATAACGTTAAACATGGATTGCATTCAGTATATACTTTTCTGGAACTGACATTTCTTTTTCTTTTTAAAATGGACATTTAAAGGTTCTAAGATGGCTGCTGAGGGTCATGTGATTTTTGCAATTTGTGCACACACTCAATGATCTCGCATTTCCATATTGAATATCCATGGAGGAGAAACTCACACCTTTTTTTTGTGTACTTTAAAAAATATATATTTAGATTACCCAATTCATTTTTTCCAATTAAGGGGCAATTTAGCATGGCCAATTCACCTAGCCTGCACATCTTTGGGTTGTGGGGGCAAAGCCCACGCAAACACTGGGAGAATGTGAAAACGCCACACGGACAGTGAGCCGGGTCGAACCTGGGACCTCAGCCCGTGAGTCAGCAGTGCTAATTACTGTGCCACCATGCTGCCCATTGTTTGTGTACTTAGCCAAAACTCAAAATTAATGGTCTTCCAGATCCGTTGTCTCTGAGCTTGATACTTAATAAGAGAAAGCTGCAAGGAACCAGTTAATCATGAGTAGGTATGAATAGTCCAGCCAGGGCAGCATGGTGGAGCAGTGAGTTAACCCTGTTGCCTCGCGGCGCCGAGGTCCCAGGTTCGATCCTGGCTCTGGGTCACTGTCCGTGTGGAGTTTGCACATTCTCCCCGTGTTTGCGTGGGTTTCGCCCCCACAACCCAAAGATGTGCCCGCGAGGTGGATTGGCCACGTTAAATTGCCCCTTAATTGGAAAAAATGAATTGGGTACTCTAAATTTAAAACAAAAATGAGTAGTCCAGCCATTTCCCCATATTATGTCAATGGCTTCAGATTTCCAAACCACTCTGAGTGGACAACAGAAGTATTGATCTTGTGATTGGTTATCTGAAGATAGTTCCAACGTTTCTTTACTCAACCAGGGAGAAACCAGCCAGTCTGGAAACAAACAGGACAAGAGCACCCATTCCTCGAGCCAGGAGACCAGAATCATGCCCAACAACCAGTCAACCCAGACAGTGCAAGGGGGGACAAATTTATTTTTACCTGCAAAGAATTGGCTCTGCAGAAACTTGGCCATAATTTAGTCTGGAAAAGACTTCCAACATCAATTTATCTCCAAAGACCCATGAGAGAGAACCCCTTCCAGGCCTGTCCCTTAAAGATTTTAAAGGACTCATCGGAACATGATTTGCTTCTTGTATTCTAATATTCGAGCTGCATGCTTCATGCACGAGAATTCATCTGTACCTGTATCTGTTTGTGTGCATGAAGGATGTGTTTTTCGTGCATTTATATTTCGGGCTGTTTTGTAAATAGAAATTAGCCTGGATTCTTCAGCCTTGCCAGTTGCCAGGAATGTCCAGTCCCACTGCAAGTCAATGGACTTTTGGCCGGCTCACTACATCCCCCACAGTGGTACCCACCATTGCGGGGAGCCGAAAATCCTGGCCAATGGGCACAATTTTGGGGTCTGTTAGCCACGGGAGCAAAGCACATCATGGCCGCAAAATCTCCCGAGAGGCCAGAAACAGGATTTGCGCTGGCAAGATTTCCAATTGCGACGTTCCCAGGCCCTCCCCGATGACATGATCAGATTCACACCCAGGAGGGCGAGAACCTGATTTCAATGGATTTGAATGCATTTCGATATCATTACTGAAGTTATAGTCGAATTTTCGGGCCCCATTGAATATTCCTACCCACCAGCGTGAGCTCACGCAGACGCGAATCACTACTGCTTTTTAAAAATGGGAACCAGGCGCCATGCATTTAAAGATAATTCAGTGGCTGCCCAGGATTCTTAAGTGTAAAGGCTTTCCAGCAAAGAGATCTCGGGATGACTCAGCCTGATTATGACCGGTGCCTATTCATGTTTCCCATCTCAGCTACAGAGTAATTGTGCCCTCCAACATTCCTGACAGTCATGCTCTTCAAACTAATTGGCCATTACGAGCTCAATTGTCCACATTCTCAAAGTCAAGGGGAGGGGTGCAAACTCGTATATCAAGGATTAAAGAGTGGGTGCAGGGGATTGAGAGGGAATGTGGGTGCCTAATAGCTGGAACCCATTGTCTGCCATAAAGGGAAACAATAGCCCTCAATGTATACATAGGCGTCCAGGTGACCCTGGCCACGAGGGATCAGTAACCATGGAAACCGCCTGTCATAACCCCCTGTGATGTACATATTAAGGGATGAAATAACCAAATGGGAGGCCACAGGTGACTCTAAGGGGGCGAGGATGTTGACTGGGGCCGGTCAAGCGATGAGGTTGGAAGGGCAATGGACATGTGAGTGAGTATGTTCTGTGATAGAGCGTTGCATCAGGCTGCTAAAGATGCACTTCCGCTGCCTCGACTAGTCCGGTGGGATCCTGCAACACCCCACAGAGGGTCACCCACATCATTGTTATCTACTTTTCCTCCATAACTTGGTGCAGAAGCGGGCGACATTCTCGATGAAGAAGGCCAGATGGAGCCGAATGTCTCTTTTTGAAGTGGAGGAAGTTTAGGAGGTTGTGAAGGGAGAAGGGCAGGAGGAGCAGAGATTTCCTCATCGCTTCCCGTTTCGCACAATAAGACTATCATGTTGTCCAACAGCTCTACAACGTATCCCCCCCCCACCCTAACCCACCACAGGCCTTAGTGACCCCCTCCATGACAAAAGGTGGAGGTTTGCAACAAAAACATCTCTTTCGGGTGCAGGGCCTGGGGAGCCCTTGTGCGTGTTTGGCATGTCAACTCAGGGTGATGATGATGACGCACAGTGGGGAAAGCTCTGTATGGTTCCTGTCTGTCTGCTGCCAACACACTGACTCCCAGGCTCATGTGAGGGTCCGGACTTCAACCTTTTACCTGTTGCTCTAGAGGGGGACAAGGAGCTCGGCATAGGGTTTGCTGAACAATGGTCAGAGTCCTTCCAGGATGTATGTTACTCTCCATTTGAGTGGGTCTTAGTGTTTCCCTTGCATTGTGGGACTTTGGGAAAAGCTGTGTCCAGATGGGGTGCGGACCTACCCCAGTGGGAGGAGGGTCAAAGAGAATGAGGCCATAAGGTTGTGAACAAGCTTTTAATAAGGTTACTTGTGCTTTTGTGACAAATGATTTTGACCCCAAACTATCAGTGCCTAACTTCACCTGTGCCCACTCTGTGCCCCTAAAACTCCTTCATCTTACGTCCCTCCCACTAGGTGTATTGCCACACTGAGCATCCAAAGTGAAGGCAGCCTGTGATTGGCGTGCATCCTCTGGAGGGTCTGAATCTGGAGGGCCCCAGTCGAATTTTGGGTGGTACTGCTGTTGCCGTGTCACCCAGTTCTGCCTACTGCCCCTAAGAAGTGCCGGTATCTGGAAGGGAGGATATCAAAGGCCTAGTCACTCTGAGAGTCTCTTAGGTGGAAGGCCCAGGGTGTGCTCCAGTGCATTCTCCTCCCTCTTGGTGCTTGGGGGCTCCTGGGTTACTCCATGGGATGACAGGGCAGCTGGAGGAAGCTGTCGAAGCCTCAGTCATCCGGCGCTGCCAGTCCTGTCATCTTGCCCTAGGCTTTCCACTGCAGATGCCACCTTTGCAGTGTTGCCCTGGGTACCATGCAAGGCCGGCAACATCCTCTGTGACAGAAGGCTGTGGAATGCCGCCATTTGGCCTTGCAGTCGCAGAAATGTTGCTGGCAGCCCCTCTTGGTAGTCCCGGCTCTGCCTTGGCATCTCAAGGGATGAATGTGTCCGGCGGCATGGCACTTGGCTGGGCAGAGCTGAGTTCTGGGATCCAACAGACCTCCGACTCTCTGATCCCCGGGACATCCCTCTCTACACCTGATGTGCAACAGAGGATGTGTGGTTCTCACCAGATAGTGAGCCTGCCTGCTAAGATCACCAACCACGGTGCTTGTCTCTGGGATGGTGGACGTTGAGAGTGATAGATGTGGTCTGTCATCTGTGTCCTCCTCGGAGAACTCCTCCAAGGTGCTGCTGAGGGTGGAAAGGGGTTTCCGTTGTGGATAGATGACGCTCATTGGTTGATGTTCCTGCAAGGCAAGGGGCTGGTTTTAATACATGCCCTAGTTGAGGGTTTGAACAATAAATATCTCCATTGAGACTGGTCACCTAGATGAAGGTGGATGTGGCTCCTTACATCTCTGTTGCAGATTAACCTTTAATCTCTGTGGAGGCTCACTCCTGGTCCTCCCCTGTGAGCTCCATGGATCTCTCCATGAAACGTGTCAGGATCCTTAATTAGGGCATCCTGTCGCCTGTTTTCTTTCTCTCTAACCGGTTATGGGCTACCTTCTCCTGCAGGGACACAAAAGGGGATATTGTGAGCCGGACACTTGGTGGGTTGGGCCTCGAGGACAACTGGCATGTGTGGGCACCGAAGCAGGAAGGGGTTTTGATGAGGAGTGTTGGGTTTGGTGAGGAGTGTTGGGTTTGGTGAGGAGTGTTGGGTTTGGTGAGGAGTGTTGGGTTTGGTGAGGAGTGTTGGGTTTGGTGAGGAGTGTTGGGTTTGGTGAGGAGTGTTGGGTTTGGTGAGGAGTGTTGGGTTTGGTGAGGAGTGTTGGGTTTGGTGAGGAGTGTTGGGTTTGGTGAGGAGTGTTGGGTTTGGTGAGGAGTGTTGGGTTTGGTGAGGAGTGTTGGGTTTGGTGAGGAGTGTTGGGTTTGGTGAGGAGTGTTGGGTTTGGTGAGGAGTGTTGGGTTTGGTGAGGAGTGTTGGGTTTGGTGAGGAGTGTTGGGTTTGGTGATGATGCTGGGAGGTTGGGTGCTCGTGCCATGTGGGTTCAAGGTGACATTTCAGGGCTGAGTACCACTGGGGGGGTGAGGGGGCACTTACCGTTGAAGAATATAGGAGGTTATTCATCTTTTTTCTCCATTGAACCCCCATCTGCTTGGTGATGCCACTGGCACTGACCAGTGCTGTCACTGTGTCCCAGATGGGATTGGTGACCTTGTTGGAAGGCCTCCTGCCAACACACAGGTAAATTGTGCCTCACTTCTCCTTGGCATCTGACAATCGAGTGAGGAGCCCCTCCGAAAATCTAGACCTTCTAGCTTCCATCCTCCTGGCTTGAATGAGAGTGAGTGCTGTGGAGCTGTTTAAATGCGTCCCTTGATTGAAATGCTCAGATAACCCATGTGGCAGGTGAATCAAAAGCTCAGGTGCGGTGTTTTGCACGTGGGCAAAAATTGTATTTCAAAATGCCAAAGGATTGCGATTCGGTTCGCGCGGCCGTGGCCGATGGGAATCACACCGATTTTCACGCTGGAAATGACACTTGGTCATTTTTTCCAGAATAGTTCTCCCAATATCATCTGATTTAAACTTATCTGAAAGTCTGCTTCATGTCTATGACTGAAGCACACAACAATTAAAAGACGGAACACTCCCTCTAAACCAAGGTCGACGCGAGGGGACCATGATGAATCTCATGAAGACTTTATGAGGGGTCACCTCTGAAAATATTTTTTGCTCACGTGCAAAACACTGCACCTGAGCGTCTGATTCACCTGCTACACGGGTCATCTGAGCATTTCAACCAAGGAGACACATTTAAACAGCTCCACAGCACTCGCTCTCATTCAAGCCAGGAGGATGGCAGCTAGAAGGTCAATTCTCCCCGTGTTTGCGTGGGTTTCGCTCCAACAGCATAAAGATGTGCAGGCTAGGTGGATTGGACATGCTAAATTGCCCCTTAATTGGAAAAATGAATTGGGAACTCTAAATTTATTTTTTAAAAAGGAAAGAGTTGTGAGGTTTGTCAGCTTCTTTTGTCATTAAGATATTAAATGTTAGACTGACGTTTGTTTAAATTTCAATTTTAAAAAGGGAGCAGATATATGGCATACAACATCAATACAGAAAAGTCCCTTCAGCAATATATAAATTTAATGAGTTTTGATCTGCTTTTGTAGGCATTAAGATTTTGCTGTCTTCCTGTTTTATTACCTGTCCCCTGAGGGAATTCTGGCAGGGATTTGTGGATGTTATGTCAGAAGTCCTGGAAGGTAGGGTAACTCAGAGTGCTGCTTTTTTTGGAAAATATTTTATTGAAGCATTTGTAATTTTCACAATTTAACATATTGACATTTCTAAAACAACTGCGCGGGCCGACGCACAAAAGCCACCCTAGAAGAACAACAAATAATAAACCACATCCCCCACTTCCCCCGCCCTGTCCCCAGTTACCCGTATACTAAGCTCCCTGTTCTTATTTAACATTACCTTGCCTCCTGTTTTCCTCCCCATCCTCCCCCCACCTTTTCCCTGTCCCCCTTACTGCTGATGTTCAATTTTTGTTGAAGAAATCGATGAACGACTGCCAACTCTGGGTGAATCCCTGTATTGATCCTCTCAGAACGAACTTGATTTTCTCCAGACTGAGAAACTCTACCATATCGCTGACCCACACTCCTGACTTTGGGGGCTCTGGGTCCCTCCATCTCGGCAAGATCCGTCTCTGGGCCACCAGGGAGGAGAAGGCCAGGATATCGGCCTTCCTCCCCCACTTTGCCCGCGGATCTTCCGAGACCCCAAATATTGCTAATTCTGGACTCGGAGTTACCCTACCTTCCAGGACTTCTGACAAAACATCCACAAATCCCTGCCAGAATTCCCTCAGTTTCAGACATGCCCAAAACATATGAACATGGTTGGCCGGGCTACCCCCACACTGCCCACATCTGTCCTCCACCTCCTCGAAGAACCTACTCATCCGGGCTATCATTATGTGGGCCCTTTGGACTACCTTGAACTGAATCAAGCTAAGTCTAGCACAAGACGAGGATGCATTTACCCTTTTCAAGGCTTTTTCCCACAATTCAGTTTCCAGCTCCCCTCCTAGCTCCTCTTCCCACTTCCTCTTCACCTCTCTGATAGGGGCCCCTTCCCACTCTAACAATTCCCTGTATATCTCTGAAACCTTCCCACCTCCAATCCCTGTTTTTGACAGCACTTTATCCTGTAGTCCCCTCAGGGGGAGGTGAGGAAAGCTTGGAACCTGCCTCTGTACAAAGTCCCGCACTTGAAGGTACCGAAACCAATTCCCACCCGGCAAATGAAACTCCTCCTCTAATGTCACCAAGGTCGGAAAGCCCTCCTGAAAAGATCCCCAAATCTCTCAATCCCTGCCCGCCGCCAGACCTTAAAGTCCCCATCCAGCCCCCCCCCCCGGGGCAAACCGGTGATTGTCACAGATCGGTGACCACACTGACGCTCCCCCCAGTCTCATGTCCTGCCTCCATTGCCCCCACACCCTTAACGCTGCCACCACCACAGGGCTTGTAGAGTACCGAGCTGGCAAGAACAACAGTGGTGCCGTCAGTAAAGCCTCCAAACTCGTACCTTTGCAGCATGCCTCCTCCATCCGCTCCCAGACCGACCCTCCCCCACTACCCACTTCCTGACCATCGATATGTTGGCAGCTCAGTAATAGTTAATAAAGCTCAGGAGGGCCAAGCCCCCTCTCCGCCGATCCGTTCCAGGAGTGCCCTCTTTGCTCTTGGGGTTTTGCCCGCCCATACAAACCTCGATATCGCCACATTCATACTTCTGAAAAAAGCCTTTGGGACAAAAATTGGGAGACATTGAAAAAAGAAAAGCAGTGTCGGAAGACCGTCACCCGTGCTGTTTTAATACGGTTTAAACTGAACCGCAGATTTTGGACCCAACTATATCAGTTGTTCCAAGAAAATGTAAACACCGTTCTTTGATGCTAAATCCAGCACGGTTAGGTTTTCACTGCTATTAACTCACAATGACCTTGCCAAGACTGTCAAAAAGGTGTCATCACCCTTGGTTTCACACAGTAAACACAAAGCAAAATGATAGCATAAATAAAATGTAACACGTGTAATCAGTGAAAGCTTCATACCTCTTCAGATGTGTAGGTTATATGAGATTTTATTAGCTCATCCTCATTATATTTAATTACAATGGATGTTGGCAAGCATACAAAGAAAGGGAAAATTCTTAAAGCATCGTATCGCCTCTGTCAGAAACATTACAGAACACTTCATGTAGAATCAATTACCGCCAAAGTGCAGTGACTGTTGTTCGTAGACAATGTGTATCTTTCAATGATGGCACTGACAGAGGTAATGCAAATCCTGTCTGCAATGGTGGGTCACCATGTGTTTCTAGCTGCAGACCAAGTGCCTGAGCTTATCTAGGCCAAGTGCCAAGCCCATCTGTGTGGGTTAATACAATTTCTCACTTGCTGACCTCTGTCAACTTTCTCCCGCCATTCATCAAGGTCCAGCAGCCCGAAAATTGTAACTCAAATACTGTAAAGGCCACCTTGTAATAAAACCTGATAAATTCCATAGCAACCAAACTGCTGCTTTTTGTAATATAAACCCCACACCAGGCACTAGTTAACAAAAGGCAGCAATTCGGGGGCTAAAAAGACAGCTGGGAATTAAAAGACTGTAGTCGGGTTTTACATTGTCAAACACTGCATATATGGCATATTGTCAGAGTCTGTCACACTTTTTAATCTTTCATGGGATGTTGGAATCACTGGCAAGGCCAGCATTTGTTGTTTATCCCTAATTACTCTTCAACTGAGTGGCTAACTGCACCATTTCAGAAGACAGTTGGGAATCAGCCTCATTGCTGTGAATCTGTGAGTCACATGTAGGCCAGACCAGCTAAGGACAGGGTGGCACAGTGGTGAGCACTGCTGCTCACAGCGCCAGGGATCTGGGTTTGATTCTGGCCGTGGGTGACTGTGGAATCTGTACGTTGTCTGCATGAGAGGGGAGGGATGGGGAAGGAGCGCTAAGTACATTGAAATTCATTCAAATTTATTAAGCTGAAGTTCATACCCTTTGTGAATTGTTTCCCAATTCTTGCAAAATTTCCCACCCTTGCCGCTGATCCCGCGGGCAGTGAAGGTGGCCTCAAGAATTTTGTCCATAATCGCCATTAGTAAGACGAGCTTTTAATTTCAGATTTGTTAACTGAATTTAAACTCCACCAGCAGCCATGGTGGGATTTTAACTCCTGTCGGCAGAGCATTAGTCTGGGACTCTAAAGACCACCTTCTCCCCTCAATTCTGGTTGCCACATGCTCTCCTGTATTTTTATTCCATGAGTGGAATTTTGCACTGAGGCAGTGGCCCTGTCCCTCATTAGTACACTGCCCCCCCCCCCCCCCCCCCCCCCCCGACGTAAAAGTCCGAGACAAGCCTGCCTCCTCATGAGCAGGAAGCCCCACCAATCACGGTGAGGCTTCAACCCCTATCTGGGAGGAAGTTCCACCTCGTGGGAGCTGCCAGCCATCTAAATGGCCAACAGCTCTCTAGTCCCAGCAGCACCAGCAGGAGTAGTGACCACTTTTGGGACTGCAGCTAATCCCCAATGACAATCATTAGTGGAAGCGGGTTAGAAGGTGAGTCAGGGGTCAGGAGATTTCATCAGGGCCAGACTGGCAAGCTTTGGAGAGAGGAGTAGGTGGCTGGGATGTGAAGGATGGGACAAGGGGAAGATGCAGTATAGATTACACTACAGTCGGCCTTTGTTGAGCACACAAGCCTCGCCACATGGTGTGTGGGCATCTCCCATCACTGATTAAGCCCCAGAGGCAACAATAGGAGGCAATTAAAGTGACCATTAACTGGCCAATTAAGGACCTCAATTGGTCCAAGGATGGCCAGGCTGCCCAACATATCCCCTGTTGGTGGCAAAGCCCCAGAGAAACATGTGGGCAAGAGGGATGGTGCTCCTGCAACGTCACCCGATTTTATGCATTCCCACCTCCAAAGGTAAAGGGGCCTAAAATTGCCCCCCAGTGTATGATTGACCTATATAAATGTGTCAAACTGACATAGTCCCATTGGTTTGAATAAAAGTTTGAATATGATTTATCTTATAATTAAGGATTGAACATTGGGTAATGCGAGTTGTTTCATTCAATTAACCAACTTCAAATATACTCTTTGGAATCTGTAATTTGTTGATATTATACTCAATTGTTTTTCTCTACCACACGTACTCATGTTTTTTTCCTCCTAATATAGATTATATCCTGCTTTGTAGAAAGATGTAAAAACCTAATCCTGTTGTGCAGATAGAACCATACAAAAATATTCATAATTTACATAAGCAGCTGACAAACTTTGTCAGCAATGTACTGAATTCTGAGACAGTACCAGGGAGGAAATAGCCTCACATGGCACAGGAAGAGTAGGGTCAAGGGGCCACAGGAATTGTGTTCTCAAATGCTGATCAGTAACGGGAAATAGCACTAACTTTGTCAAGGAAGCTGTAATGCATCAACTTCCGTTGTCTGTAAACCATTTTTCCCCAACTTGTGTTGTGTTCTGTCATCTCCTGAAAATGCTGGTCTAATGCCGGGATCCACGCAAGCTAAGTGGCCCGACATCTTGTGTGACCCTGACAATTATTGTCAATACGGAATTCATACCTATCCTTATCAGGTCACCACACAAGACCTTGTAATTCCCTGCATCTGAATCCTTACCCAAATCTGCCAGTGCAACCAAGCATCGACCCCACTTGCGCTTTTAGGATCAATAGGAGACATCACATTTACATGATACAGGCCAGCACAAATTTCACTTTGGACGCATCTTTATTACTGCCAAAACTCTGGTGCTCATCCACGCAACCTTAAGTTTGAGTGTTGCACAATGCACTCCCAACTCAGGCCGAGTTCCTCGAGGCTTCAAGCATGGAGTAAATCCTGAAAAAATATATATAATTCCCTTCAGCAAAACCTAAAATGATGTGTTCATAAGTTGACAGTAGTGCAGGTTTGTAATATTACTATTGAACCTAACCAATGCTCCTTCACTGTGGCTGATGATAAATAGCTACATTTGCCAATAATCCCCTGACAACTATATGTTACGGATCGGCTCTAAATTGAGCTGAGTTTTCTGGTGGAGGATACTGAACTGGGCCACTCAGGCTTGAGAAAATGAGCACAGAATAACACAGGAAAATGCAGCTGAGACCTACTTGCTACAAGGAGGTTTCAATTTACCGCAGGGAGTGTTCAGCTAGGCCAGAGCACAAAGGGGTGTTGTCAGAAAATTTGAACTCTTACCAAAGTACTGTCAAAAAACTGAGATGCATCACAGTTGTTCACTCATAGATTATAATCATTCACTCTAGAGAGCTGGAAGAGCAAGTCAAAAGTGTTTAGACTAAAAACTTCTCAGATTCATGGTGAAATCTGTATCCAGTTGCAATCCAGCCCTTAAAGGAGATATTCATATATATTAAATTGCTAATCTTGACACTGAGAAGATTAAGACATTGCCCACAAGTCCCTAAGAACGTGAGAAGCAAGAAGAAGCAACTTGGTCCTCCGAGCTTGTTCCATTAAATATCTTGGCTGAACTCTTGGGTTCTGCCTAATCTGCATATCCCTTGATTCTGTTTAAAATAATTATTGATCTCAGCCTTTCATACACTAAACGCCAGAGCATCAACAACCCTCTGAGGAAAGAGTTTCCAAAGATTCACAGCCCTCCAAGTGAATAAATCTTTCCTCATAAAAATGTTGTCCACTTCTTCTGAAACCTTCCAATTGTACTCTCTCCAGCAAGGTGAAACACCCTCTCCGTGTTTAACATGTCAAGCCCTTTTGGGATTTTTCATGGCTGAAAAAGATTACCTCTCCTCTTTCTAAACTCCGGAGTACAGGCCCATACAGGTATAGGACCATTGTACACAATCATATGATGCCCTCTAATCACAGAACTGAGACCATAAAATGAATGACCGTTTTTTGATGTAAAATGTAAAAGGTGAAAATGCTTCTCATTAAACAGCCAATAAAATAATTTCCGTATCACTAAGTAATTGAATTGAAGTAATTGGTAAATGGGCATATCTTTTCATAAATGATTTAGCACACTGCAAATTTCTTTGTTACCTCTCCAATGTACTCGCTTTGTTTCCTAAATGTGTTGACAAATGCAGAGATACAGTTCATTACAGAGAGCGGTCATAGTTCAGTACCTAAGTCAAGTAGTCGATCTTTATGTGAAGTCTATAAATAATCTGGCGAGTGGAAAAATGAGCCCTTGATATGTGAAGAAACCAACACCCTGTACGAAACAATAAAGCATGTTCTTTCAATTCAATCCACATCTTTCAAAATATTTCAAAACACTACAAAATATTTTAGAATTTTTATAATTTATTCTGTTAAATGAGACCACCTATAAAAATATGTGCAGGAGTTTGCTTTTTTTCATACATTTAATGGAATGACATTCACAGTGCAAAATTTGGATATGTGAGTCATTTTCTAGGCACTATTGACTTGCCTCGGATGTCTAAAATGTAGCAGTTTCTCTCTCTCTCTCTCTTACACACATTTCTGATGTAGGTTGCTCTATTGGTTATGACATTGGCACACGCTCAGTGAGTGGCTGCCGCAAATCTGCAAGAGGGAAATCATAATGTTTATCAAAATGTAACGCTGATTGGACATAATTCCAACCATTTTGGTCCTCAGCGTTTCAGCTAACATCTTCTTTTAATCATATATGACAACATATGCTCAGCAGCAGGTACGACCCCTTGTTATAATTCACCAAGCCCGTTGCTGAAGGATTGTACTGGGAGACTATCTTTACTCAGCCTTACATTTATTTTCAGAGCTAAAAATTACAAGCAGAGAGCTCCTAACTCAACAACACCATAATTTCTTAGCAAACGTGAAAACCGACCTACTGTTCCTGCAATAGGCAGTTCCTGTCTTGGCCGGAGGCTAAGATCAAGTGTATATTTGATCAAGGGAAGCTGAGGATTTTGATGTCGATCGTGGATTGGAAAACACTGAGGGATTGAAGTCGTTGAAGAGGAAACGTTTAGAGCTCTGCTGCTATTGGTGGATCTACATGCTGGTCTAAGCCTCTGGTTTAGGCCTAACGCCGATACAGTTTAGACTCAACATGTGAGCTATGACTGCAGCTGCATCCCAACCACCAGGCTGGGGAGTGCAAAACACTGTCTGGGTTACAGTGAAGAAGTCGGAAGGGGAGTCACCTGTGGACCGCAATTTCTTCGTGAAGCGGGTGCTGCTCGAGTGCTGCAGGTTTCAAGCAACAGATATCTTCTGCTTGCAAGACTTCCCCAACAATGGATATTTTGACGTTGCCTTCAAGAGTGTCGCGGCTTGCATCAAATTCTTGAACGTGTTCAAAGAAAAAGGTAACAAGAGCCCCCTGTCCATCCTGACTGCGGAGCCTCTGTTTACGCTACTGTCGCAGCAAAACCGGGTTGTTACACTGCACATGTACAACCCCCACGTCCCCGTGTCTGATGTGCTCACATTCCTCACCAGGTACGTTGAGCTGAAAAGTAACAGCGTGCAACTGAAGGACACCTTTGGCATCTGGACAAATGAGCACCAGATCAAGGTGACACTGAGAACAGATGGCGACAGAACCATCCTGCATCCCCCCCCCCCCTCCAGTTTCACCATTGGAGGAAATCGTGGCTATCTCTACTACGTGGGACAGCCACGAGTATGCCGCACCTGTGGCAAAACGGGGCATGTTGCCGCCAACTGCAATGTCACCTTTTGCAAAAACTGCAGGCAGGAGGGACACATGACAAAGGACTGCAAGGAAGACAAGTGCTGCAACCTGTGTGGGGAGGCCGGTCATCTTTACAGGGTCTGCCCAAAACGCCGGGCAATATACGCACAAAGCATCTGCAGCGGAGTCAAAAAGGCGACCACAGAGGAGGTTCATGCACCCTCCATCGCCGAAGACACCACAGCACTGAATGCTGAAAATCAACAGAAGGGCCCTCAACAAAAAGTGGAGGCCCCAGCACGCCCTGACAACTCAACCACAACCTCATCTGACGAGGAAGACTCAATGGAAGAGGATGGAACGAAGAATCAAGAGCCCTGGGAAACGGTGAACAGGGACAAAGGAAAGAGGAAACAAAAAAATGAACTGAAGAAACGCCCGATGGGGAATGGCAAAAGCGACACCTTTCAGCCAGTGGTCTTCGCGCCGATAACTCCTCCGATGAGGGAAAACAAGACTAGAATCGGCCTCAAATAAAGAGACAAAGTACCAATGTAGAACGGGATGCACAGACCCCCCCAAACCACAGACAGGGAAGGAAATAAAGCACACCGAGATCATCAACCTCTGGTGGATGGGAACAGCAATTTGACCAACGGCCACCAAACGCCGGACATTAAAAATAAGGTCACAGACCAACTCCAGAAATTAACAAGCAGCAACAACCCAGGCGAAAACCAGCCTGCAGCCCCAACACCCACTGAATGCCACGATGGACGCCAGGGCTACACTACCCCCCCAATGCATCCCCGTCGAGTTCACGGGCCTAGTGCGGACCAGGAACCAGGACAGCTATCTCAGCCCTGCAACTGTGCAACAGTTAGCGAGCACCACCGGCATGCTGGGGAACATTCAACAGCTGGAACACCCAACTGCATAGACTCTGGACTCTGAGACTGGTAAATCTACCTTTTTAAAATGGAGTTTAAAATTGCATCTATTAATGTGCGAAGCATTAAAGATACTTTGCGGTGTGTAGCCACACTCGGCTACTTAGCAAACGTGAAAGCCGACCTCCTGTTTCTGCAGGAGTGTGGAAATCCGCACCTCAACAACTATAGGCGCTGGTCGAGCTGGTGGTCCCACGGGCCATCAATCTGGTCAGGAGGAAACGACTGTCGTTCCTCCGGCCTGGGTATTCTGCTGCGGGGAGGCAACTTCACCATCTCCGACGTTAAGGAGGTAGTGGGTGGACGCCTCCTCGTAGCAGACGTCAAATACAAAAACACCCCTCTCAGACTCATTAACGTGTACGCCCCGGCAGTAAAGAGTGAGCGGCTGGCAGTCCTTCAGCAACTCCCACTGCTGTTGGCCACCTCCAAGCCGGTCATTCTGGGTGGTGACTTCAACTGCATCATCGATGCGGCTGGACGATCCGGCAGAGCCGACAACAAACTAGACGCTACGTCCAGACTCCTGATGGAAACGGTAAAAGACGCCAAGCTGCTCGACGTCTTCAGCAACCCTGCAGACGGAGCGCAGCGTAGATACACATGGTCTCGGCCAGACGGGTCCGTCTGCTCCAGGATAGACGTCTTTGTGTCCCGTGCTTTCACGGTCAGGTCCACCGTCGTTAAGCCGGTGTTCTTCTCTGACCACTGCCTCCTACTGGCTGACTGCCACCTGCAGGAAAACCAGGGAGCGGGCAGGGGGACATGGAAGCTGAATGCAAAACTGTTGACTCCAGAGAACCTCGAGGAACTCAGGAGGGATTACAAAGGTTGGAGAACCGTGAAACCCCTCTTTGAGGCTCCACATCTCTGGTGGGAAGCAATCAAGGGGAACATCAAAAGGTTTTTCATCCTCAAAGGCATTCAAAAGGTGAGAGAGAGAGATGAGGGGTCATGTCCAGGCTCCAGAAATGTATGCAGAATTTGCTCCAGCTGCAGTCGATGGGGGTCGATGTCAAGGAGGATCTCCAAGAGGTGAAGAGCCAGCAAGTCTCGCTCTACAGCTCGGAGGCCTCCAAGGTTATCTTCCGTTCCAGAGTCCGCTCCGTGGAGTAGGATGAAAAGTGCTCCTGCTTCTTCTTCCAAAAGGTGCACAGAGAGACCTCTGTGATCAGCAGCCTGAAGAAAGAAGATGGCTCTTTAAAGTCATCGCAGTCTGACATCTGGAGGATCAGCAAATCCTTTTATTCCGAACTGTATGATCTGAAGCCAACAGATAGCACTGTTTCCCAGACCTTCCTGTCGTCTATCACGGAGGTCTTCGGCGACAACGAGCAGGAAAACCTGGACAAACCACTAACTCTGGAAGAGCTGACAAAGGCCATCAGGTCCTTTTGAGACGAGTAAAACTCCCGGACGCGACGGCTTACCGGTTGAGTTGTATTCGGCGCTGTGGGACTGGATGGGCCCAGACCTGCTGGAAGTGTACGAGAGTATGCTTCTGGACGGCAGCATGTCAGAACCCACGAGGAAAGGCATCATCATGCTCATCTACAAGCAGAAGGGGGAAAGGGAAGAAATTCAAAATTGGCGACCCATTTCACTGTTGAATGTGGATTATAAAATTCTAGCCAAGCTCATCGCCAATCGGGTCAGGTCTGCTCTGGAGTCGGTGATCCACCCTGACCAGACCTGTGCTGTACCTGGCAGGAAGATCTCTGATAGCCTCGCGCTACTCAGGGATACGATCGCCTACGTGCAGGACAGGGGGGTGGACACCTGCCTCATCAGCCTTGACCAGGAGAAGGCTTTTGACAGAATATCGCACACCTACATGATGGATGTGCTCTCCAAAATGGGGTTTGGGGAGGGAATTCGCAATTGGATCAAACTGCTCTACACAAACATCTATAGCGCAGTCGCAATCAATGGGTGGGAATCAGAAAAGTTCCAGATCAAATCCGGAGTCAGGCAGGGCTGCCCTCTCTCCTCTGCCCTTTTCGTGTGCTGCATAGAACCTTTTGCCGAGTCCATCAGGAAAGATGCGGATATAAGAGGAATGACGATCCCAGGCAGCGGAGGTGTGCAAGTTAAGGTCTCCCTGTACATGGACGACATCACCGTCTTCTGCTCGGATCCCGCGTCTGTACGCAGGCTCTTGAATGCCTGCGACCAGTTTGAACTGGTCTCGAGTGGCAATGTAAACCACGGCAAGAGCGAGGCCATGTTCTTTGGGAACTGGGCCGACCGGTCCTTTGTCCCCTTCACTGCCAGGTCAGATTACCTGAAGATGCTGGGGATATGTTTCGGAGTGGCTGGGGCATGCACCAAAAACTGGGAGGAGCGCATCGCCAAGATGGTGGGAGCAACGATCGCTCTCCATTGCGGGCAAAACCTTGGTCATCAGGTGTGAGGCACTCTCGGTGTTACTGCACGTAGTGCAGGTCTAGCCCATTACCCGACCCTACGCCGCAGCAGTCACCCGGGCCATCTTCAAATTCATCAGGAGATCCAAGATGGACCGTGTCCGAAGGGGCACCATGTACAAATCTCTGGATAAGGGAAGGAGAAACGTACCCAACGTCTCCCTCATCATGATGGCCACCTTTGTGTGTAGCTGCATCAAGCTGTGTGTGGACCCCCGGTATGCAAACACCAAGTGTCACTACATACTGAGGTTCTACCTGTCCCCGGTGTTACGAAGGATGGGCCTGGCCTCATTGCCGCGGAACACTCCAAGTAGTTGGACCGTGCCGTACCACCTGTCCCTCGTGGAAAAGGTTTTGAAGAAAAACACCTTTGACCACAAGGCAATGAAGCAGTGGTCAGCACGTAATGTCCTCGAGGCCCTCCGGGAAAAGGAGACTGTGGAGGACTGAGCAGACTGCCAGAGTCATCTGGCAGAACGCTTCATCACCAGAACTTACAAACAAGCACCAACACCTAGCTTGGCTGGTGGTGAGAAGGGCCCTCCCTGTCAGATTCTTCATGTACACCCGAAGACTCTGCGCTGTTGCATGCTGCCCTCGGACTGGCTGTGGGGGAAATGAGACGGTCACCCACCTCCTTGTGGAATGTGCCTTTGCAAAGAAGGTCTGGAGAGAGATTCAGTGGTATTTGTCAAGGTTCATCCCGAGCAGCTCTGTGACACAGGACTCTGTGCTCTACGGACTGTTGCCAGGGACACACACCAAGACAAACATCAACTGCTGCTGGAAGGTCATCAACTTGGTGAAAGACACTCTTTGGTCTGCCCGAAACTTGCTGATCTTCCAATGCAAAGAGCTGTCCTCGACTGGCACATTCCAAGGTCCAGGACTACGTGCTGAGGGATGCACTCAAGCTTGGGACAGCTGCCGCCAAGGCGCAATGGGGAAAGACCACTGTGTAAGGTCTTACCAGCAAATGTACACCGAGGGGCAGGTAACAGTGTAAACCCCCCTCTGTCTGGGTCATTAACACTCCAATGTATAAAAGAAACATGACAATGTTTAAGAAGGAATTGTAATGTAAAGAGCGATAGGTGTGTAATGTTATCAAAATTGAATGGAAGAAAGTCAAGGGAATGTGTAACTCTGATGGAAATGTACAGTTAAGACAATTTGAAATGTTCTGTAATGTTTATGATAGATTTTATGAATAAAGTATATTTTTGGGGGGGAAAAACACCATAATTTCAGTAAATGTATCTCTATATGTGCCCAGTTAGTGCCCCCCACCTGCAAACAACTGAACAAAATTAATATACAATTAACACTCCCAACTAACACTAATTAAAGGGAGCATCAACTACTTTCAGGTTTGTTGCTGATTGATTCTTATTGGCTCTGGCTGCAATTGGAGCAGTGTTTATTGTTTTCTGTCGTACATTGCAGCTGTTAAAACCTACAGGGAGTGGTATAGCAGGTGCTGAAGGATTTTGTCTTGGCTTCAAGGTTTTTGCAAAAACCAGATGCTCCCAGTAATTTGTATTCCCCAAGGGTTACGGCATGGCAGAGAAAGTGGGCAGAGAAAGTGAGCAGAGGACGTAGAGCAGGACAAGCTGCAAGGAGTGGAAGGAGGAGGATAGGATGAAGGGCTCATAGCAGGAGGCCGTGTCTCCCCAGAGTATTGAAGGAGCAATTCTCCTATCTGAAGCTCTGGGAGGAGCAATATATTAGATGTCTGCACTTCATTAAGGATGTCCTTGCTGAAAACTGCCACCAGTTGCAACCGCAATTGGAACTTAATAATAGGATGAGGACAACAAGTTTAATGGCTGTGCCCAGAAACATTTTATGCTGAGGCTCATTCTCGGCGGCAGCTGGAGATATCCAAGATATCTTACAATTTGTCATTGATTGCTGTATAAGGGAGGTCACTGATCTTTATCTTGCCAGGGAACAGCAGGCTGAAATGGCGCATGGCTTCACCAAGGCTTGCAGACCTCCCCATGGTGCAGGGTACCATTGACTACCACATGTCCATCACTTTGCAGGCACTGCATAGCACTGCATTTCAACTCTTAAGATGTACCGCAACTAAAAGGGATTCCACTCCTTCAACATGCAGCTGGTGTGTACACATATTACTTGTTACCCTGGCAGTGGTCACTCTTAATTCTGTAATAGACTCTGACATCAGCACACCAAACCAAAGACTACCAGGAAACAAGGACCATCTGCTGACAATATGGCTGATGATTCCAATGTGTAGCCCACAAACATGTGGACCCAATGCAAAAAATGAATGCCATGCTCTCACATAAAATGTGATAGAGCAGAAAACTGGCATGCTGCAACAATGCTTCCACTGCCTGGACTATGTTGGAGGAGCCCTGCTGCACTTAGCAGACATAGTGGCTGGAATAATGCACCAGAGCGTATGATGCACGTCCCCAGAAGCACAGGGGTGATTTTTTGGCACTGTTCGCATTGGATGCAAATCCCATAATGGCCACTAAATCTCGTGAGAGGACCATAATGGGATTTGTGCCGGGAAGATCTCAGGATGAGATCATCCCCCCTCTCGCCGGTGACATGATCAGGGTCATGTGCAGCGAGGATGCGAACCTGATTACCATCAATTTAAATAAGCCTAAATGGCACAAAGTCTTCCCTTCTGGATTCGCCATATGTTCCCCCACTAGCATGACATCACACTTACGGGAATCACTACTGCTCTGCCGCAGTTGAGATGGCCACATTGGGGGCCATTGAGTTGGCACTGTCAATGGGGCAGGGCCAAGGGTGCAGGCTCAAGGCTGAAAGCCAACAGGCAGGGCCAAGGGGTAGGGTCATGATGGGGTGGGGCGCAATAAGGGGGGCCATGATTGGGGGGAGGGAGTAATTGCAGGCGATGATGGGTGGAGGGGAGGGGGTGTGTACCGATGTCCATGGGGACGAGGGAAGCCTGTCTCTTAACTTTGAGATCGGGGTGCCCTTGGAGCTGTCCTTGCTGGTGTCTTTAGGCCCTGCCCCTCAAGAACGACGGCGCACAACACACCCTGCTTTTTTTGACAAAGTGTCAGAAGATCTGGAGAAAAAAATCTTGACTGTTTCTCCAGGGAGAAACACTGGTTTTCCGTCAGAACCTGACACTTTTGCTTATTTTGGGGAATTTCCACCCCACTTCAGCGTGGAATTGATACATTCCAGCCTGACCCGCCCATCATTGGGACAGAGGTCCGCATTCTGGAGCTGCCAGCCAATCTGACTGGTCTGTCGCTCCATGAGTCCCGGCAGCACCAGGAAGACATTAATAGCAGCTGCTGCGACTGCTGGTGAAGAGTGAAGCCCAAAGCCCAAAGTCCCTGGAGCAGTTGAGTCTTGGGCCATGGGCTGGGAGGGTATGGGTGCATTCGGGAGAGAGGCAATGCGACCCTTGTCACATTGTCAGTATTTGAGCTGGTGGCTGTGAAAGTGAGATTGAGTTTCTCTTCATCAAAATCATCTTCTTGTTCTTCCACCTGTTGCTCTTTCACCGCTGCCTTGCCAGGTTGCAGCTCTTGGGTATCTTAAAGGAGAAAGGCACAATAGGGATATGGGTGGTGTTGGGGAAAGTAAGAGATACATGGTCATGCCAGTTGCAGCTTCTAAATCAAGGATGTTGGGGGATGAGGGATAAGTGTTATGTGAGACACAAGATTGAGGATGAGGATACGGTTCCCTTCTATTATTTCATCCCAACAACTGGCTATGGACTCAACAAATGGCGCTCCATGATGGTGCGTACCATCTCCGGGTTAATGGCCCATGCCGTCACAGCTCTCTCTCGGGCCTGTTAACACCTGCAGCCTCCAGTTGTGCTCCATTGTATCCAATCAGTGAGTGTGGTGTAATCTATTGGTGGTCGAATAGCTGGCAGTGTGTGCAAGCTGTGAGACATGGGTGTTCACTGCTACATATGTTAGGATGAGATGAATGTTGGGTATGAGCTGTAATAAAAAGAGATTGTTGGTTAATGAGTTATGGGAGTTTGGGCAGTGTGTGAACTATGTGAGAAATGGCTTGTACATACTTTGACCTTGACATGAGGTCACTAAATCCTTTGCAGCACTACATTCAGGAACTCTGACTTGATTCCTGGCATGGACTGTCATAGCTATCTGATCCCACTGCCTCCTGAGAGTTTATTGAGAGGATATTTCTCCTCCTCTGCAACTCCCTCCTGGCAGTGACAGAAAACCTTGGAGCCCACTCTCTCCTATGTTGCCCCATTGTTCTGTCCTTTCCAGCTCGGAATCAATTGTAGAGTGACTTCCAGCATGCACCTCACCTTTAAGAGGTGCCGGCTCTGTTTTAAGTGCAGTGGTACAGACTAGCTTTAAGTAGCCTCACATGATTTTGGGGCCCCTGCTGAGATGCGGCCACTCTACAAAGCAGTTAGAAAACAGGTTGCATGATGCAAACATGTTACTGAGCAAGCAACAGAAAATAGGCATGTTGCTTGAATCAGCAGCATTGGGAATGGCTTAATCACGCAATCCCACACCCATTTTTTGACGGCCATTGAATTTAACCCCTTTTTTCAGGTTATAGATAATGCATGCCTGATAGAGAGGGCACTCATCTGCTATCTAACTACCACTGACCAGAAACTGAACTGGACTAGCCATATAAATACTGCGGCTACAAGAGCTGGGAAGAGGCTATGACTCCTGCAGCGAGTAACTACCCTCCTGACTTCCTAAAGCCTGTCCACCTACAGGGCACAAGTCAAGAGTGTAAAGGAATACTGCCCACTTGCCTGGATGAGTGCAGCTCCAACAACACTCCAGAAGCTTGACACCATCCAGGACAAAGCAGCCTGCTTGATTGCTACCTGTTCACCAAACGTTCACTTCCTCCACCACCAACGCACAGTAGCAGCAGTGTGTACCACCTACAAGGTGCACTGTAGGAATTCCCAAAGGAAGTGTTACTTTACATAAAACAGATACAAATCCAATGTATAGCCTTGCCAAGTTATAGTGTAAGGACCTTCTCACCACACTCCATGACAGTAGCCTGGAGAGTGGGCAAATTCATCTCAAAGCCATTTGTCAGCTATGTCAGTATAGATTAAATATATTTGTAAAATAAATTTATGCAGGTATATCATTAGTGAGTCTTTTGCCTTCATAATTCAATAATATTGTTGTCTAAAAATTCAAAACATAGCGCTTTATTTTTGTGGTACATATTCTAATATAAAGCTATTGAAAGATGGATTTAAAGCAGGTTCAAAACTTCTGCCTGCTTCTATTCAACAATAGTGTTGCAACAATGTTTAGTTTTACGAAAACAAAGTATGTTTCACCCAAATATTCTCCTTCCTCACAACTTGATAAGATATATAAAATCTACCTAAACAATAGAAATCCGACACTTCCAAAATGTGGGGATTGCCACCACGTGGAGTGGTTGCAGCAAATAGCATGGAAGCTTTTTAGGGGAAGCCGGAGGTGTACTTAAAGGGAAATGGATAGGAGGATATCCTGATTGCGTTCAGTAAAGTAGGGTGGGAGGAGGCTGGTGTAGTGCATAAACATTGGCCAAATGGCCTGTTCCAGTGCTGTGAATTCTATGGGATTGCCTTGCCTTTCATGAGCATTCAAGTTGGCAGAAGAGCTGTACACAGCCAAGCAAGGAAATAGGAAAGGACAGTATTTGACCTGTGCTAACTATTTATTCATTAAACCCAAAGTAAATAAGGTACAAGAAATCCAAGAGTCACAAGGATTTAAAACAATAGTTATATTGATGAATCTGTTTAAGATATTATGACGATTAAATGAAAAAGACTGCAAATGTTCGAAACTTAAATAAAAGCAGAAAAGGGAGGGGAAATTCACAGCGGGGTCATTAACATCTGTTAAGCGAAAAGACTGGCCAGAAATGCATGTCAGACCCTTTTAACCTTGTGCAAAACATATTAAATGCAGCATTTGTTCAATCTTACGGGGGAATAAAAACATATGCCGGCATTACACTTTGAAATGAAAACAGAAACTGCTGGAAAAACTCAGCTGGTCTGGCAGCATCTGCAGAGGGAGAAAGAAAAGAATCAACGTTTTTAGTCTGGATGACACTTCTGCAACTTGAACGCCGTGCTGACCTGATAAGGTGCTTGTCATACAATTAGCGAGAAATTTGGCTGAAGCAGTCAGACTCTAGCTCATTTTCAGCTATAAATGAACACGCCTTGGTGATCCGGTTACCTTGTAAAGATACATTTCAGTATTAGTTGAGATTGATACACAATGGGAGGCAGGAAAAGATTATAGTATATACTGTAATATAGAGGTTGGTGCAAACTGCTGCGGGTGGTTGGGGGGGGCACTTTGGAAGTAGTAAAGGCTGTGGAGAGATAAAGAGATTGGTACAGTATATACTATAGGCGAGGGAGTCCTAAAGTGATGTACATTATAGAAAGGTGACAAGATGCCAACACACATTGTAGGAAAAATATTGTGGTGAGGTGTTAACACCCATTGTAGGAGAAAAGTATGGAGCAAGAGCACATGTGAGATGAAGGGGAGAGATCATACACACTAACAGGTGGAAGTTCGACAGTTCAAGCTGAATAGGTGGTCACTTTTATTTATCATTATTCCGAAAGTAATGGTTATTGTAGGAAATATAGTATATTCTCTTTAAAGCTGTGTAGCAAAATCGTGAGAGTTAAAGACCACCAGTTTGAATAATTGAGAGTGGAAAACGTGCTTTCCTAAGCATTTCAAAGTAATGATAAAGCATTTATGTTACTAATTATAGAGCTGGAATAAACCCCAGAGACATAGTCAATCTTATGGACAGTGATTCATTTTATAAAATTTTACACTTATCTGACCTGGAAGCTCTGTTTCAGAGAACACTCTGCAACTATTAGGATGGGTAGGGGACAAAAAACTTATTCGCAACCAGCTTTAATTTGCGATTTAAAAAAAATATATAGAGCACCCAATTATTTTTTTCCAATTAAGGGGCAATTTAGCTTGGTCAATCCATCTACCCTGCACATCTTTGGGTTGTGGGGGTGAAACCCACGCAGACACGGGGAGAATGTGCAAACTCCACACGGACAGTGACCCAGGGTCGGGATTCAAACCCGGGTCCTCAGCGCCCGGTGCTAACCACTGTACCTTGTGCCGCCCAATTTGTGCTTTTTAATGGTATTAGTCATTAGTTCTTCCTCTACTCTTATGAGGAAGAAGCAGGAGAGTGGGACTAATTGGATTGCTCTTTGAGAGAACTGGTACCGATTCAATGGGCTGAATAGCCTCCTTAGATGCTGTTCTATGATTCTCTTATTGCTGTTATTCCGTGTGAGCTCGACTCATCCCTCTACATGTTGACCCCAGTAACAGTCATTCACTGTGCAACTGCACCGATCTTCTGATAAAACAAAATGTATATTTAACCTTGCAGACCTTCTAAATATCAAGTCTTCGAACATTGCTGGGATTGACCGTTGCACTTCACCCATGGGGATAAGTCATCTTTGTCGCTTAGCTCCTTGGGTACATACCTTTACTGTCAGGCTGAATGGTAAATAAAGGTGTCGAAAAAGGGCATCCTCGGTTTCTTCCTTTTTCGAAAATGTTAGCAAAGCTATTCTTCTGCTTGAATTCTAAACAAATAAATGCATTAACACAAATTGTCTATTAGCATATAAAGTACTTTTAAAATACATATATGAATTGTAATCGCATCATTAAGAATAGTGCACAGTGTCTGAAGACATTGTGCATTTGTGTTCTATTAATTTACTCCACTTCCTGGAGATACAGAAAACAGAAGCCGTGTCTTAAAGACCCAGTTTTGACTTTGAGAAGACCAAGCTAAGTCACGGGGGATAATTTTAACTTCACCTACCCATTCGGAAACTGCCATGATCACCTCCATGGGTTTCAACAGGAGGTTAGCTGGCACGCAATTTTATGAAGCCAGTTTTCCACCAGGTGGGTTAGGTTAACATTCCCCACAGTTAATTTTTTCAGAGCAACTATTCTCAGTTTTAACACTTTTTCAGCCAAATTGGAAAACAAATGTGCAGTGCAGAACAGTGGGACTTCCGTTTGGCAGTCCCTTGCCCAGACCCAAATCATGGAGTTGGTGTCAGTTGAGTGAAGGAACTGGTGCCTGTGCCACTTACAGCATTGTTTGGGTATCAAGCCCTCGGACAGGGCTAGGGCTAGGAATTTTGAAAAGATGTCTTTCCCCGAGTCGGGATGGGGCATATGTCAGCTTTACATTTGTTGCTTCCCTAATGTTAACCCTGCAAGCAATTTGGATTGTCCTTTATTGTGGGCCCCACTTCTGTCAGGATATTATGCTGGCATGCAAATACTATATTTTTTGAGGGAAGGGGGAACAAGAAGCATTGTCCTTCTAGTCCTGGTTCTTCTTCTCGTCCTTCTAGTCCTGGTTCTTCTTCTCGTATCAGCTCCTGCTGTCATTTCTATCAGGACTTTTTTCAATTGGGGGTAAACACCTAGTTAAGCCAGGTCTTGTCCCAGGTTCTAGTTCCCCTACTCTCCCCCCCCCCCCCCCCCTCCCCCCCCCCCCCCTCCCCCCCCCCCCCTCCCCCCCCCCCCCCTCCCCCCCCCCTCCCCCCCTCCCCCCCCCTCCCCCCCTCCCCCCCCCCCCCCCCCTCCCCCCCCCTCCCCCCCCCTCCCCCCTCCCCACCAGGAGTAACGTTTCATGACCTATCAGTTATAGCTGTGAGATACTCCGCCGTCAGAGAGTAATTACTGAAGAGCACTGATAACACTGCTTTTGGGGGGACCTCGGATAATGGGTGTCAGTTGGCTCATTAATGGGGCTAATTGACATCCTCTAGCAGCTGGGAATCCTGTTTCAGCCCGCCACCTCCCAATCATCTGACTTAATCAGGTAGGTTCTGTCACCGGGACATTGATGCAGGACCTCTCCATTAAGTAGGCCTGGGCACCATGGTTTTTACCATGATAATTTGAATTAAATCCAGCTCAATGCAATTCATTTGAGTAAGCTTTGGAAACAAATTCATAATACTGGAGTTAGTTCAAGTGCAGATCATCCCACAATGACTGTTACTTTAATGCAGAGATGCAAAGGATTCCTATGTTGCCAAATGCTTTCATAAGTCAAAAATGTAATACCATATATCCATCTGCATTAGTCCGCTCATATTACAATAGTTCAGAAATTTAATGAACATGTAATTTTGCATGCAAACCCTATCTTACTGTTAAATCTATGGTTTGTTACTTGATTCCTTGAAAATCAACGATGAATGAAAATGACAATTGTGACGATAATTGTGTGAGCTGCCTGAGTTTGTGTCACCAAACACATGATCGAATTCTTCACCAAAGAGTGTTTCATTCCATCAGGGCAGTACAGTGGTTAGCACACTTATTTCACAGCTCCAGTGCCCAAGGTTTGATTCCCAGCTTGGGTCGCTGTCTGTGTGGAGTCTGCATGGTCTTCCTGTGTCTGTGTGGGTTTCCTCCGGCTGCTCCGGTTTCCTCCCACAGTCCAAAGATGTGTAGGTACGATAATTTGCCCTTAGTGACCAAAAAGGTTAAGTGCGGTTACTGCGTTACGGGGATAGGGTTAAGCATGGGCTTAACTACGGTGCTCTTTTCAAGGGCCGGTGCAGACTCGATCGGCCGAATAGCTTCCTTCTGCACTGTAAATTCTATGATCTATGAGATTCGGATACGAACATGAAGAGCTATCTGTCTCCATAACTCTATACCAGCACTAAAATATATATGTGTTACAGGCACGAGTGATTGGCACTCAATGCATAAAAGTACAGAAGTAGCTTTGCTTTCCCTGAATGAACAGTGAGACGCAGCTGAAGTGTAACTTGAACCTATAAACTAGATATTATTTTAATAGGTAAAAGTTTCAATCCTGTACCTGATGATATTTTTGTGTCAATGAGTATCACCATTTCTCAGCAGGTATTGAGATGGAGCTTGGCTAAAGAGAAAAGCAGAACGTATGTATCACAGCAAAATGTCAAATAAATGAAAATGTTCTCTTTAAACTAATCATGGTTCTGAGCTACCCCTTTGTTAGGGTTCAGGTGTCACAGCAATATGATGAAGTTTGTGGTAATTTGTTTTTTGATCTAGAATAGATTTGTAAATTTGTTGACTGTGATTTCTATTTTTAGCAAACTAATTTGCATTCGTTGAATGAACTGCCTCTGAATTGCTGTGATGTTGACAAACTGTCCTCGCTGAGATGCCAGTCAGCAGAGGAGGTGCAATTTTAATCTGCATTCAGCCCAAACAAAAGTCCAACCAGATGCTTGGATTTCAAATATCAATTGCTTTTAAGAATTTTACACTATTGTGTTGAAAGCAGACAGTTTGAAGGAGTACACTAGATTCAACACCACCTGCAAAGAAAGTGTATAAAGAGGGAGCCACTTAAGACAGCTTTGATCTTAAACATTACACTGCTTTGGTCAAATATTATGGGGTTCCTTAATTTGGAACAAAACGGAATTTCTCACTTCTCAACTAATATTGTGGGACTCTATTTACCCAGATTCTTACAATTTAGACAATGACAGTGGCTACACAAAAGCAATCATTGAATGGCACAAGAAAAGGATGCGTTTTACTTTTCCATCAAAAATGTTCAGAAAAGAACATTCCTCGTCCTTCCCCTCTAGTGACGGGGGCTTTATAATAATCTTTATTGTCACAAGTAGGCTTACATTAACACTGCAATGCAGTTACTGTAAAAAGCCCCTTGCCTTCCCACTGTGTTCCCTCCCAGTCCTAAGCTATCCACAATTTTATGGAGGTGTGGGTGAGGCTTGAGAGTACTCTCCCAACCTTTCCCAAATTAAGACCCTTAAATATGTAATTAGACAAGAATTTAATCCCCTCCCAGGCTGGTTTGGTGGCTGTGGCATTTAATTGAGTGGGAGGTTGGTGGATTTCTGCCCAATTAAATGCCACCACTGCCTTCACATTTCCACCCTGATTAAGCCCATGATGGGAAGGCCCATGGATGGCCACCCTGCCATCAGCTGAGACCTTAAGTGGGCCTTCCCACCTTGGACTTAATCAGGGTGGAGGCGAGAAGGTGTGAGTTCCCCTCCACCACCTTCCTGCCCAAAGAAATGCCCACACCACCAAACTCAACACCTGACCTGTGATTATTCATACACCGAGGAAGTCACGGACAAGCTTGATACAATGGCAGCACGGTAGCATAGTGGTCAGCACAATTACTTCACAGCTCCAGGGTCCCAGGTTCGATTCCAGGCTTGGGGCACTGTCTGTGCGGAGTCTGCATGTTCTCCCCGTGTCTGCGTGGGTTTCCTCCGGGTGCTCCGATTTCCTCCCACAGTCCAAAGATGTGCAGGTTAGGTGGATTGGCCATGTTAAATTGCCCTTAGTGTCCAAAATTGCCCTTAGTGTTGGGTGGGGTTTCTGGGTTATGGGGATAGGGTGGAGGTGTGGGCTTGGGTCGGGTGCTCTTTCCAAGAGCTGGCGCAGACTCAATGGGCTGAATAGCCTCCTTCTGCACTGTAAATTCTATGACCTATGACCAATAACCTGAAACAATGCTGTCTTGGCAAATATCACTGGATGGTGATCAGGAGCAGGAACTGGTAGCTTTTTCCCTTGAAACCCGGGTGCATGGAGATCAACTGCAGCTCTGGCTGAGAGATCAGACTTCCAGACAGTGCAATTTGCTATTACATACCTGGGGCAATGGCACTAAGGACCTTACCACAGATGCAAGAGATGATGCATCAATGGGAACAAATGTGCAAACATGTGGTATTGAGCCAGGGACTTATAATAGATGGGCAATTGAAGCATATGGCACTTCAAGAAGCAAGCATCCAGTTCTATTTCAATTCAGTGCTGCAGCTCCAATTCAAATGCTAGTACTATTCAATGAGATGTGGGTTATATTGAAGAAAATGATTAATTTTGTAAGGAGCCTATTTTTTACATTTTAATAATAGCCCTGTTTTCATTACAAGATGAGAACAGTGCAGTGCAAGACTCAATGGCACTATACCTGTCATGCACGTACTCAATTATGTTGGGATATCCTCAAATGAATGTGAAAGGGCACTTTGGAATTAGTCAGAGTTGCGATTGTCCATTGGTATAACGGAGTCATTCGCAATAATGTTTATCAGTACAGTATTGCATCACTATATGTCATGTAAATCAAAGGTTGTGCTCCTCGAAATGGATATCAAGCTGAAACATAAAACTTCATAAATTTGTCTTTCAAAGTGCTTGCATCATTGCATTATTTTTAATAAGCGATTGCCCATTTTGTCCTATATTATGTTGAGCAGAGATTACACAATTTTAGGTCTCACTTTGAAATCAATCAATGTCAGTTCTGTAAGAGGCTGTTATGAAAAAAGCCCAGGTTCACACTGCTTATCCATGCTGCATTTTAAATAAGAGTGGGGTGGATTATTGTGTGCTCTAAATTTGACAGTAAAAAGTGTGGGAAAGAGTGTGATGTGCAGGAATTGAGGCGGGGTTCATAGAATTGAGACAAAAGCAAAATACTTAACAAAAATGCTGGAAAATCTCAGCAGATCAGGCAGCATTAGTGGATAGAAACAAAGTTAATGACTGAAATTTTCTGGCAATTCCTACCAGTGTGATCTTTCAGTCGCGCCAAATGGCAGCCCCCGCCTGGTCCGGGTTTCCTGGTGGCGGGTGTGATGATATGCATAAAGCCATTCTGTACATAATGTTATACATGACCTCTGACCACTAGGTGGCAATGTAAACCCACCATGTGGCCCTGTAGCTGGGCAGTTGGGCAGAGGTCGTGTTGGAGGATAGATGTATTTTGCAGTAGCACTATAATAGTTAGTGTTAGTAGTTCATTATTCTATTTATCCTAGTTATCTTTATCATGCAGTTGTTTAATAATAAATTAACTAGATGTTCTGCAGTTCAGCATTCACTTTGGCCAGTCTACAGAACATGACAGCAGGTGGTACAAACAAAGGGAAAATCCATTGACAGCAGAGGGACTGGAAGATCCTGCTGCTGGCCGATAAGAGGCTGCTTCCGCCACTGCAAAACACACCACAGAGAGGCAGAAAATCTTTTTCGATCAGTGAATTTTAAACTCTGAAAGGCCATTGATCTGAAACATTATTGCTGTTCCTCTCCACAAATGCTGCCAGATCTGCTGAGTTTTTCTAGCATTTTTTGTTCATTGAATTAAAAACTGATTTGAATACCAAAGTGGGATTCTGGCAAAAAAGGAGCTCCCAAAATATTTTGGTATCTTTATACAAATGTTTAATCGTAAATGATAAAAACAGGGAACTTTCATGCTGATCTTCTTTTGCCAGAAAGCTAAGCTACGTTATTCACATATCTTAATGGTTAATTTTGCTGCTCGTTTTTCTGATCTTTAGTTCTGGCCTATTCCCAACCTGAGATTTACAAGTATCTGTCAATAGCATTACTTTTCGTTCAACACTTTATCTCCAATTAACCTCAAAGTGCTTGGAAAACCCATTCTATTTGTGCATCCACATTAAGCTCTTAGCAGAGGAACATCACATTGATGCTCCCTATCATCCGTCAGCAACGCCATAGGAGATCAGCTGATGTCTTAAAGAAAGATCAAGCTATAAAAATTAATCAGACAATTTGATTACATTATCCAATATTGTACACTTAATTCCAGAGTGACAAGAAATAAGTGGAAAGCTCATTAAAAGTGAAGTCTGCTGATTACATACAGTGTTCTGTAGTCTGTTGATTAACATAACTGCGTCTAAGCATAAATACAGCTTTGGATAAAGGGAGACATTGGGCGGGATTTACCGGCAGTCCCACGGCTTGCTTCCCAGAGGTGGAGGCAGCTTGTTGTTGGCCACCAGCAGGATCTTCCATCCCACCGGTTTCTAAGGTGTTTTGCGTGGCTCTGTCATCCCACTACTGGGGAACCTGCCGGGGTGGGTCTTGCCTTCAGAGGGACTGGAAGATTCCACTGGCGGGAAGGCCTGAAAATCTTGCCCAAGTAATTGGGGACTTGAACTTCACTTCCAATTAAATTAAAAGAATGTTAATACTTTTTTAAAAATAAATTTAGAGTACCCAATTATTTTTTTTCCAAATAAGGGGCAATTTAGCGTGGCCAATCCATCTAACCTGCACATCGTTTTTGGGTTGTGGGGGCGAAACCCACGCAAACACGGGGAGAATGTGTAAACTCCACATGGACAGTGACCCAGGGCCGGGATTCGAACCCAGGTCCTTAGCGCCGTTGGTAGCAATGCTAACCACTGCCACCGTGCTGCCCACAAAAGAATGTTAATACTTAAAGATAAGCAGCAGGCTAGGTTCCTTTCAATCTTTGGAAAAGCTCAACAGTCTTTGGGAAGCCTTTGGCAGGGCGAAAGAACGAGAGGGAATGAGTGACAGACAAAAATAAAGTGAAATGAAGATGATGTGGAGAATTGAAATAGATGGCTAATGACATGTAGATAATGTTGCAGGAAGTGCTTGTAAGGTAGCTGGCCCTCTTAACCACCCCAGAGTACACTTCTCATAGACCAATATCACAGCATGCCCAGGGGAAAGTGGAGAAGGTTTGAGGCATCAATTCACAATTACTGTGCCAGCCTGTGGATACAGTCACTTACTATCATGGCAGAACCTATAGGTCTGCTTGGTGACATCTTGGTGGGTGTGGCTTATCAGACAATCTGGCCTGATTATCCTGTCATGCTTTCTTTTGTACAATCTCACTCAAACAATGGCACTCAGTGCCTGTGGTGCTATCAAAGAACTATCGAGATTATTATTAACAAGAGCTTCACATATTATGGCCTCATTTAAATCCATTTACCCACAAACTCAGTTCACTCCCAGTAAATAACCAAGGCTTCTTCAACAGCACCACCTAAACCCGTGACCTTTACCATCTAGAAGGACAAGAGCAGCAGATGCATAGCAACGCCTTCATTTGGAAGTTCCCTCCCAACACCATCCTGACTTTGAGCAATATCGCCACTCCTTCACTGTCACTGGAACTCCCTCCTTAACAGCACTGTGGTTATACCTACACCCCATGGACTGCAATGGATCAAGAAGGTGGCTCAACAACAGCTTCTCAAGAGCAAATTAGGCTTGGGCAATAATGATGGCTGAGTCAGTGATGCTCAAATCTCATGAACGAACATATTTAAAAATTGTACGTTAAAACCTTAAGTGCAAATTTGAAACAGCTGCAAAACTGAGTGGAGATCCAACATAATAACAGATTTCCAGCCGAAGTCACCGAATGTATGCCCAGAAATCTGCCAAAATTGTTTGAAAAGTTTACTCCAGAAACTCTTTGATGCTTGAACTTCCCCAAACGATTTAAGCAACATGTGACAGAGGAAATGGAAAGGAGGCAAGAAGAATTGGTGAGAAAAGACAAAGTAAATATTTTTAAATCTCTTCCCTGCTAATTCCCCTGATCGTTTCACCAAAGTCTACTAACGAAATAACAATGGTCAAAACAGGAAAAAAACAAAAACAGATGTTCATCAGAAGCCTCAGGGCAGCACGGTAGCATTGTGGATAGCACAATTGCTTCACAGCTCCAGGGTCCCAGGTTCGATTCCGGCTTGGGTCACTGTCTGTGCGGAGTCTGCACGTCCTCCCCCTGTGTGCGTGGGTTTCCTCCGGGTGCTCCGGATTCCTCCCACAGTCCAAAGATGTGCAGGTTAGGTGGATTGGCCATGATAAATTGCCCATAGTGTCCAAAATTGCCCTTAGTGTTGGGTGGGGTTACTGGGTTATGGGGATAGGGTGGGGGTGTTGACCTTGGGTAGGGTGCTCTTTCCAGGAGCTGGTGCAGACTCGATGGGCCGAATGGGCTCCTTCTGCACTGTAAATTCTATGATAATTATATTTTCACAAACGGGTCCAAGTGGAAATACTTCCTTTCTTATTAATCGAACTGCAGGCCCACACTTGCTATTTTTATAATGGATTTGTGTGTATGTGGGGGGAGGGGGGCAGTGGGGGGGGGGGGGGGGGGAGAGCGGTGGACAGGGGACTTGAGAGCAGCTGCTAGAAGCCTTTGGGTCAGAAGTTGGTAAGGCAGGTAGTGAAGGAAAATTCCACGTACCTGCTTGAGATCCCTTGTCTTTCTATCTGCCTCCTTCAGATCTGATGAGGTGGGCATGTAGAGCTTAATGCCAACTTCCTTGTGTCTCTTTCCAAATGCATGCCTTTTGGTCATAAATGGAAAAAAAGAGTCCCGAATGTCACAGAAAGGAGTTCAAGGATTTTGATCCAGAGTCAGTGAAGGAACAATGATATATTTCCAAGTCAGGATTGTGTGTGTCTTGGAGGGGAACTTGCAGGTGGCGATATTCCCCTGCATCTGCTGTCCTTGCCCTTCTAGTTGGTAAAATTGTGGGTTTGGAAGGTGCTGTGGTGATTTGCTGTAACTATATTGGTGGTAGTGGGGGGGGGGATATTAAAGGTGCTGATGAGGTGCCAATCAAGCGGGCTGCTTTGTCCTGGATGTTGTTGAGCTTCTTGAGGACTGTTGAAGTTGCCCGAACGACTCGAGGAAAGTGGAGAGTATTCCATCACACTTGACTTGTGAGATAGAAGACAGGTTTTGCGAAGTCAAGAGACGAGTTCCTCCCCACATAATTCCCAACCTTCCCAGCCTCTGACCTGCTTTTGTGGCCATAGTAGTTACGTAGCTGATCCAACTCAGTTTCTGGTCAATGGAAACCCCCAGGATGTTGATAGCAGGGGAGTCAGGGATGGTAATGACATCTAAGTGTCTTGGGGAGGTGGTTATATTCACTCTTGTTAAAGATGGACACTGCCTGGCGCTTTTGTGCGCGAATGTTACTTAGGCCGAATATGAACACAAGATCTGAATTCAAAATCGGCCCAAACCTCCATGTTGTCCAGGTCTTGTTGCATGTGAACATGGACTGCTTCAGTCTCTGAAGAGTCACGAATGCTGTTGAACTTTTTGCAATTATCAGTGATTATTCTGGTCTTATGATGAGAAGGTCATTAATGTAGCAGCTGGTGATGGTTGTGCCTAGGCCACTCTTTTGAGGAACGCCTGAAGTTATGTCCTGAGACTGAGATGACTGGCATCCAACAACCACAACCAACTTCCTTTGTGCTAGATATGATTCCAACCAGGGGTGAGTTTTCCCCCTGATTCCCATTGAATCCAGTTTTTCTCTGGCTCCTTTATGTCACACTCAATCAAATGTTGCTTTAATGTCAAGGACAAGCACTCTCACCTCACCACTTGAATTCAGATCTCGTGTCCATATTCAGACTAAGGCAGTCATGAGTTTCGGAGCAGTGTTCCTGACATAATCCAAACTGAGCATCAGTGAGCAGGTTATTGCTAAGTAAGTGTTATAAGAACATAAGGACCTGCTGCAGAGGAACTGGTAAAAGAAAAGCTGGTTGGGGTGGGAATGCGCCGCCTGGGGAACGGGTGGGTGCGCGGAACCAGGACGTGGGACTGGCCTAGAGAGGGTGATGGCTAGTCGACAGGGAAGGGGGGCAGGCAGCCCCCCGGTTCGGCTGATCACGTGGAACGTGAGAGGCCTAAATGGGCCGATTTAAAAGGGCCCGAGTGTTCGCGCACTTGAAAGGACTGAGGGCAGACGTGGTCATGCTTCAGGAGACGTACCTGAAGGTGGCGGACCAAGTTAGGTTAAGGGAAGGATGGGTGGGACAGGTGTTCCACTGAGGGCTGGATGCAAAGAACAGAGGGGTGGCCATACTGGTGGGGAAACGGGTGTCATTCGAAGCTAGGAACATTGTAGCAGACAGCGGAGGCAGATATGTGATGGTGAGTGGCAGACTGGAGGGAATGGAGGTCATGTTGGTTAACGTATATGCCCCGAATTGGGATGATGCGGGATTTATGAAGCGGATGCTGGGACGTATCCCGGAGCTGGAGGTAGGAAACCTGATAATGGGGGGGGACTTCAACACCGTGTTGGACCCAGGGTTAGATAGATCTAGATATAGGACCGGAAGAAGGCCGGCAGCGGCCAAGGTGCTTAGGGGGTTTATGGACCAAATGGGGGGAGTGGATCCGTGGCGATTTGTTAGGCCGATGGCCAAAGAGTTCTCCTTCTTCTCCCATGTTCACAAGGTGTACTCCCAGATAGATTTCTTTGTTTTGGGAAGGTCACTGATCTCGAGGGTGGAAGGAACTGAGTACTCAGCCATAGCTGTTTCAGATCATGCCCCACACTGGGTGGACCTGGAACTAGGAGAGGAGAGGGAGCAGCGTTCACTCTGGCGACTAGATGTGGGATTACTGGCGGATGAGGGAGTCTGCGGAAGGGTGCGGGGATGTATCGAAAGGTACCTGGAGGCCAATGACGACGGGGAGGTCCGAGTGGGAGTAGTATGGGAAGCACTAAAGGCGGTGGTCAGAGGAGAGCTGATCTCCATCAGGGCCCACAAGGGGAAAATAGAGGCCAAGGAAAGGGAAAGATTACTGGGGGAGATTTTGAGGGTAGATAAAGAATATGCAGAGGCCCCGGATGAAGGACTATACAGGGAGAGGCGACCACTCCAGACGGAGTTCGACCTGTTGACCACAAGGAGGGCGGAGGCACAGTGGAGGAAGGCACAGGGGATGAGATATGAATATGGGGAAAAGGCGAGTCGCCTGTTGGCCCATCAGCTGCGAAAGAGGACAGCGGCGAGGGAGATAGGGGGAATTAGGGATGAAATGGGAGCTACGGTGCGGAGAGCAGGGAAGATAAACGAGGTGTTTAAGACCTTCTACAAGAGACTATATAGGTCCCAACCCCCAGAGGGAAAAGAGGAGATGCGGCAGTTTTTGGACCAATTAAGGTTCCCGAGGGTGGAGGAGCAGGAGGTGGAAGGCCTGGGGGCGCCGATTGGGGTGGACGAGGTTACCAAGGGGCTGGGGAACATGCAGGCAGGGAAGGCCCCGGGACCAGATGGGTTCCCGGTGGAATTCTATCGCAAATATGTGAACTTGTTGGCCCCGCTGCTGGTAAGGACCTTTAACGAGGCCAGAGAAGGGGGGACCCTACCCCCGACAATGTCGGAGGCGACGATATCGCTAATCTTGAAGCGGGATAAAGATCCGCTGCAGTGCGGGTCCTATAGGCCTATCTCACTGCTAATGTGGACGCCAAGTTGCTAGCAAAGGTGCTGGCAACGAGGATAGAGGATTGTGTCCCGGGGGTAGTGCACGAAGACCAGACAGGGTTCGTAAAGGGGAGACAACTAAATGTCAACGTGCGACGGCTATTAGGCGTGATAATGATGCCCCCAGCAGAGGGGGAGGCAGAGATGGTGGCGGCAATGGATGCAGAGAAGGCATTTGATAGGGTGGAGTGGGAGTATCTATGGGAGGTGCTGAGGAGGTTCGGGTTCGGGGACGGGTTTGTCAGCTGGGTTAAACTCCTCTATGGGGCCCCAACGGCAAGTATGGTCACAGGTCGGCAAAGGTCGGAGTATTTTCGACTACACAGGGGAACAAGACAGGGATGCCCGTTGTCCCCATTACTGTTCGCGTTGGCAATTGAACCACTGGCCATAGCGCTGAGAGACTCCAGAAAATGGAGAGGGGTGATGAGAGGGGGAGAGGAACACCAAGTGTCGCTCTACGCGGATGACCTACTGCTGTATGTGACGGACCCAGTGGGGGGGATGACAGAGGTCATGCAGATATTGAGGGAGTTTGGAGATTTCTCGGGATATAGGCTTAACATGGGAAAGAGTGAGCTTTTTGTGATACACCCTGGGGACCAGAGTAGAGGGATAGATGGCCTACCGCTAAGGAGAGTGGAATGAAACTTCCGATACCTGGGGATTCAGATAGCCAGGAGCTGGGGAACCTTACACAGACTCAATCTGACACGGCTGGTGAAATAAATGGAAGAGGATTTCAAAAGGTGGGACATGCAGCCACTGTCACTGGCGGGCAGAGTGCAGGCAATTAAGATGATGGTCCTCCCGAGGTTCCTATTTGTGTTCCAATGTCTCCCTATACTGATCACTAAGGCCTTCTTTAAAAAAATAGATAGGAGCATCACGAGCTTCGTGTGGGCAGGGAAGGCCCCGAGGGTAAGGACGGGGTTCCTACAACGTAGCAGAGACAGAGGGGGACTGGCGTTGCCGCATTTGGGCGACTACTACTGGGCCGCCAACGTGGCGATGATTCGTAAATGGATGATAGAGGGAGAGGGAGCGGCGTGGAAAAGGTTGGAGATGAAGTCCTGCAAAGGGACGAGTTTAAAAGCGCTGGTGACGGTGCCACTACCGCTCTCCCCAAAAAAATTTACCACAAACCCAGTGGTGGCGGCAACATTAAGTATCTGGGGGCAATGGAGGCGACAGAGGGGTGTGCTGGGAGCCTCGGTGTGGTCCCCGATCAGGAACAACCATACGTTTGCCCCAGGGAGGCTGGATGGAGGATTCCAGAGCTGGCACCAGGTAGGAATCAGGAGAGTGGGAGATTTATTTATAGACTGGATATTTGCGAGCTTGGGAGCGCTTGAGGAAAAGTAAGAGCTGCCCCGGGGAGATTTCTTTAGATATATGCAGGTGAGAGTGTTCACGAAACAACTGGTGAGGGAAATTCCGCTTCTCCCGACACAAGGGATCCAGGACAGGGTGCTTTCGGGGGTGTGGGTCGGGGAGGGCAAAGTGTCAGCGATATACCGGGAGATGAGAGAAGAGGGGGAGGAGTTGGTGGGCGAACTGAAGGGAAAATGGGAAGAAGAGCTCGGGGAGGAGATTGAGGAGGGTTTGTGGGCTGATGCCCTTAGCAGGGTAAATTCCTCTTCCTCGTGTGCCAGGCTTAGCCTGATCCAATTTAAGGTGCTGCATAGAGCACACATAACGGGAGCAAGGTTGAGCAGGTTCTTCGGAGTGGAGGACAAGTGTGGGAGGTGCGGGGGAAGCCCGGCGAACCACACACATATGTTTTGGTTGTGTCCGGCACTGGAGGGGAGTGACTGGAGTGATCTCGAAGGTGGTGAAGGTCCGGGTCAAGCCAGGCTGGGGGTTAGCTATATTTGGAGTAGCGGATGAGCCGGGAGTGCAGGAGGCGAAAGAGGCCGATGTCGTGGCCTTTGCGTCCCTAGTAGCCCAGCGTAGGATTTTACTCATGTGGAAGGAAGCGAAACCCCCCGGACTGGAGGCCTGGATAAACGATATGGCGGGGTTCATAAAACTAGAGCAGATGAAGTTTGCACTGAGAGGATCGGCTCAAGGGTTCACCAGACGGTGGCAACCGTTCCTCGACTACCTAGCGGAACGTTAGAGGGAAGATAGATGGCCAGCAGCAGCAACCCAGGGGGAGGGGGGGCGGGGAGGGAGAGGGAGTAAATTGTTTGGGTTTTTGGAGGGGGAGAGGGGGCGGGGGGGAGTATTACTTCGTGTTATTTGGTTAGTTTACCATGTTAGTTAAACAATGTTATATTGCAGTTATCATGTTACCTTTTTGTTTGATTTGTAAGGGAAAAAATTGTGTTTGAAAACTTTAATAAAATATATTTTTTAAAAAAATAAGAACATAAGGACGAGGAGCAGGAGTAGGCCATCTGGCTCTTCGAGCCTGCTCTGCCATTCAATGAAATCATTGCTGATCTTTTGTGGACTCAGCTCCACTTGCCCGCCCAAACACCATAACCCTTTATTCCTTTATTCTTCAAAAAACTATCTATCTTTATCATGAAAACATTTAATGAAGGAGCCTCAACTGCTCCATAGATTCCATAGATTCACAACCCTTTGGGTGAAGAAGTTCCTCCTAAACTCAGTCCTAAATCTACTTCCCTGTATTTTGAGACTATGCCTCCTAGTTCTGCTTTCACCCGCCAGTGGAAACAACTTCCCCGCATCTATCCTATCTATTCCCTTCATAATTTTATATGTTTCTATAAGATCCCCCGCATCCTTTTAAATTCCAACGAGTGCAATCCCAGTCTACTCAACCTCTCCTCGTAATCCAAACCCTCAACTCTGGGATTAACCTAGTGAATCTCCTCTGCACACCCTCCAGCGCCAGTACGTCCCAGGCATGGCCTCACTAACACCTTATACAGTTGGACATAACCTCCCTAGTCTTCAACTCCAGCCCTCTAGCAATGAAGGACAAAACTCCATTCGCCTTCTTAATCACCTGTTACACCTATAAACCAACTTTTTGCGACTCATGCACTAGGACGCCCAGGTCCCTCTGCACAGCAGCATGTTTTAATATTTTATCATTTAACTAATAATCCCTTTTGCTGTTATTCCTACCAAAATGGATAACCTCACATTTGTCAACATTATATTCCATCTGCCAGATCCTAGCCCATTCACTCAAACTATCCAAATCTCTCTGCAGACTTCCAGTATCCTCTACACTTTTTGCTTTACCACTCATCTTAAGTGTCGTCTGCAAACTTGGACACATTGCACTTGGTCCCCAACTCCAAATCATCTATGTAAATTGTTAACAATTGTGGGCCCAACACTGATCCCTGAGGGACACCACTAGCTACTGATTGTCAGCCAGAGAAACACCCATTAATCCCCACTCTTTGCTTTCTATTAATTAACAAATCCTCTATCCATGCTACTACTTTACCCTTAACGCCATGCATCTTTATCTTATGCAGCAACCTTTTGTGTGGAACCTTGTCAAAAGCTTTCTGGAAATCCAGATATACCACATCCATTGGCTCCCCGTTGGCTACTGCACTGGTAATGTCCTCAAAAAATTCCACTAAATTAGTTAGGCATGACCTGCCCTTTATGAACCTATGCTGCGTCTGTCCAATGGGACAATTTCAATCCAGATGCCTTGCTATTTCTTCCTTGATGATAGATCCCAGCATCTTCCCTACTACCGAAGTTAAGCTAACTGGTCTATAATTACCCGCTTTCTGCCTACCTCCTTTTTTAAACAATGGTGTCACGTTTGCTAATTTCCAATCTGCCGGGACCAACCCAGAGTCTAGTGAATTTTGGAAAATTATCACAAATGCATTTGCAATTTCCCTAGCCATCTCTTTTAATACCCTGAGATGCATTCCATCAGGGCCAGGAAACCTGTCTACCTATAACCCCATTAACTTGCCCATCACTACTTCCTTAGTGATAACAATCTTCTCAAGGTCCTCACCTGTCATAGCCTCATTTCCATCAGTCACTGGCATGTTATTTGTGTCTTCCACTGTGAAGACCGACCCAAAAAACCTGTTCAGTTCCTCCACCATTTCCTCATCCATTATTAAATCTCCCTTCTCATCCTCTAAAGGACCGATATTTACCTTAGCCACTCTTTTTTGTTTTATATATTTGTAGAAACTTTTATTATCTGTTTTTATATTCTGAGCAAGTTTACTCTCATAATCTATCTTACTCTTCTTTATAACTTTTTTAGTAGCTTTCTGTTGCTCCCTAAAGATTTCCCAATCCTCTAGTCTCCCACTAATCTTTGCCACTTTGTATGCTTTTCCTTCAATTTGATACTCTTCCTTATTTCCTTGGATATCCAAGGTCAATTTTCCCTCTTTCTACCGTCCTTCCTTTTTGTGTTGCATGATAGCACTGTCAATGACATCATACATCACTGATTGAAGTAAATTGATGGGGCAGTAATTAGCCGGGTTGGATTTATCCAGCTTTTTGTGAACATGACATACCTGGGCAATTTTCCACAGAGCAAGCTAGATGGCAGTGTTGTGGCTGTACTGGAACAGCTTGGCAAGGTGTGCGACTAGTTTTGGAGTACAAATCTTCAGTACTCTTGCTGGAATGTTGTCAGGGTCCATAGCGTTTGCAGTGTCCGGTATCTCATTGGAAGCAAAGGCCCAAGCCCAGAAATACCAAGGCAACACCACGGAGCAAAGACCCAATTGAATAGATCTCCACCACTTTTTCCTTTCCATAATAAATATGAGCTCATTTTACCAGTGCTGTAGAAAGCAATATTGAGTGAATTATATCTGTGATGCAGTGCAGTGAAAACTGTGCATAATACAGCACTAACAAATGACTTGGCACAAATATTTCAAGAACATGCTATTCCTCTAGGATAATGTATGATGCAACAGACAAAGCACCAACAGACAGCACTATTATAGCTTCGGTAAGACTTGCTATATAATTCCTTTCTCATGTGCGTGTAAATTTGCATAGGTGTACCACAATGCAGGTGCACCAGTATCAGCAGAGTGCTTGAATTAATTCTGCCTTAGTCAATCCATCACACAAATCAGTTTGAAATTTCTGGACAAAATATTAATTTCCGCCATAAGAATTTACCTCTCTATATAGCATCCCCATTGTCCAAGGGCACCCTACTCACTCTGGGACAAGGCAAGGAGGTAGGCCCCAAGAACTACTTCTGTAGGTGTAATTCTACACCACCCTCTCGCCATCTAAACTAACCAGCTCCCATATCCTTGAGGCAAAGTCTTTTCTTCGATTTTCACAAAAGAACAACATGTACTCGGCAATATTCAGCTTACTTCTCCGGCCACCTCACAGCAGTAATGATGATCAGGGTGATTATGTCAGCGTAAATCTCTTCAATTGACATTCCCAAAATGCACAGAAGTGTGCTTAAAGGACCACAGACCTTAAGCCACATGCATGATTCTCATATTAAATTGAATTTATCTGTAGTCAATGCTGTTGGTTGTTAGGTTCGGACAAATTTTCCACTCCAGTGTTGGAAATACCAAGACATCGATTGTGCTGGTTTCCCTCCATCATTATCGCTCCTTTATGTTATCCCACTCCAGCTGAAAAGGCAACCTCCGAAATTAGTCCATCCGCACGTAGCTAGGGAGACGGCGAGACGAAAAATGTTCCAACTCTCTATAGTCAGACACCCCTACCCAGTGGTATTATCAACAGCACGGGTTAATAGTCTATCAATTATGTTGCTGACACGGGCGGCACGGTGGCCCAGTGGTCAGCAATACTGCCTGTGGCGCTGCGGACCCGGGGTCGATCCCGACCCCTGGTCACTGTCTGTGTGAAGTTTGCACGTTCTCCCCCTGTCTGCGTGGATCGCACCTCCACAACCCAAAGATGTGCAAGGTAGGTGGATTGGCCACATTAAATTGTCCCTTAATTGGAAAAAAATAATTGGGTACTCTAAATTACTTTTTTTTAAATGTTATTGCTGACACTGCTCAGCTGACCAAACTTCTGATCCTTCTCAAACCCGACTAATCGTCATATGCAAATTTAAACAGCGAATATTTGAAAGTTATTTTAATATGTGTTCATTGATGGTGACTTACCACCAAAAGCCATTGGATAAAGATTAGGAGCAGAAACCCTGCTTGATCTTGCTCTTCGAGAGCCCAGGTGTACCAAGGCTACACGTAGCACTCAACATCCACCACAGCCGAGATCACGAAATACAGTACAGATTGTGAAATGAATCTGGGATCTTCCTGATCTGTGTGGCTAAGTACCAGATAAATGTAGTTTCCCCATTGAGCCATCGGATGATCTATCAGTTGAGTCTACCATGTTTTGATATCTTATTACCTCCACTTTCTGAGGCTTGCTTACATGGTGCTAATGTTCAGAAGTCCTGTATTTGAATTGGGTACTTTCATGTTAAATGACATCATGCATTGAGGAGGAAATGGGCGCAGCACGCAAAATCAACACCAGTACATGAGTAACAAATCATTTCAGAATTCATCCTGTTAAAATTCAAGCAGCAAGTGCTGGAAATATACAATGGGACTTCCGCATTTAGTGGAGAAGATGGGTTGAGGGTGTTAACTCATATCAGAATTTGGCAAAGAATCTTTGTCTGCAATGTTAACCTTTTCCGATAGTTTTCCTCCCCCAACATTGACTGTTTTTATTTCATTACCAGGAATTGTGTTTTGTTTTTCTTCTTATCCCTCTGATCTCCAAAAGGATCATTCAATTTTGACTGAGTTGCCGAGACCTGTGAGGATTCAGTGTTGGATGCTGTTGCACTGAATGTGTTATCTGCCTTTCCTTACGACATTTTTCATGTAAATCAGACATGCAAAGCCCCATGCGACCGTTCATGCAAATTTTCAACTGGTTAACATAGATATTAATTTGAGCAGACATTTGTCTACTTCTGCATGAACCTGTTCCATAACCTTTTATATGGTAAAACAACATAATTTAAAGAGGATATTGGCATGGTTTGGGGAGTTTCTTTTTGTCCATTCAAATCTGCTCAAAGCTAAGAGCACTCCTCTGTCAGAATTGACATGTTTAGGGAATGTTTGCTCAGTAACAAATGTCTGCAGCAGCTTAAGCTCTGGGCATTTTACCAGAATGCCTTGAACATTTCTTCAACCAGGAAATAATTTGTGACTTAATGACATCATATTAAATTATCCGTAAACAACAACTTTTATGTGGCACCTCTAACATAATGAAATATCCCAAGATGCATCACAGGATCATTATAAAACAAAATATGACATTGAACCTCACGAGGGGATAATTAGGTCAGATGACCTTGGTTAAAGGGGTAGGCTGTAAGGAGTATCATGTTACTAACAGCCCCAGGTAAGATTGCCAAAAAGTTTTTGATCCATCAAGACCCCTAGAATTTTCACCATCCGGCTGGGATACCCCAAATTGGACAAACCCGGGTGAGGAGGATGACTGGCTTTATGTCTTTATTCAACCCATCCTCGGCTGGTAGCAACAAAGGTCTAATCTAATGGGGCAACACGGTGGCGCAGTGGGTTAGCACTGCGGCCTCATGGCGCCAAGGTCCCAGGTTCGATCCTGGCTCTGGGTCACTGTCCGTGTAGAGTTTGTACATTCTCCCCGTGTTTGCCTGGGTTTCGCCCCCACAACGCAAAAATGTGCAAGCTAGGTGGATTGGCCATGCTAAGTTGCCCCTTAATAGGAAAAAATGAATTGGGTCCTCTAAATTTAAAAAAAAAAGGTCAAATCTAACATTGCCTTGGATACCCTTTTCAGACCCAACAGTTATGTTTAAAAAGGAGCCAATTTAACTAGGCTCTCTTGCGTTACGATGGAGTAAATTTATTAACTACTAAAAGATAAAGAGAAACGGTAAATCACATGCACCTACGTGTGGATTAGAAGTAAGAATTGAGTCCAATAATAAGGAAATATGAATAAAAAGTTATATGGAACAGGCCCAGTTTAGTTCAGTTGGCTGGACAGGTTGTTCGTGATGCAGAGCAAGGCCAACAGCCTGTACTGGCTGAGGTTATTCATGAAGACCCCGCCTTCTCAACCTTCCCCCTCGCCTGAGGTGTGGTGATCCTCAGGCTAAATCACCACCAGTCAGCTCTCTCCCTCAAAGGGTAAAGCAGCCTATGGTCATCGGGCACTATGGCAAATTTACTTTACTAAGGAGTAGATGATGATGTGTTGCGGCTGATATAGGTCAATTTCCATAGTTAATTCTATGGTTAAGGTATTCTGTAGTTCAACAGTGAGATTTCAATTCCTTTTTCAGCTCTGATTCTTCTGCTGGCTGTTCGACTTTCACAGTCAGTTTTAGGTGTTCCAGCAAAAGCTGACAGCGGATACCGTATTATCTTCCCACAGCACATACAAATAGACACTAGGCAGCTCTCTCGGCTAGCTTTTGACCCCTGTCTTTGTGTATTCAAACTGGAATCCACTAGTCAATCTATGCAATTATACCCATTCCCTCGGGATGAGATAATCATTATGTTGCTTTGTCTTCATCAGAGATGGTAATCAGTGCTGGATTATTTTAAAATTACCGTGTCTGGAACCACAGGGAGGGGTTTCATTGTTCCTTAGAGAAACACCCTGCAACCGTTCCTGTCAGTGGCTGCCGTTACATTCTCAGCCACCCTGGAGGTCTGTGTCCGTTTTAAAAATATAACACCCGGGTCTTTTTAAAGTCTTAATATTTCCGTGTATAATCCAGGTTTTATTTCTTTATCATAATAACAACTATTAAGAAGGAGAGCCAGGTAGAGAGGTGTTGAAGTGTAGGGAGAGCATTCCAGAACTTGGGACCTAGGCAACTGAATGCATGGCCATCAATGGTGGTGCAATTATAATTGGGATGATCAAGACGCCAGAATTAGAGGGGTGCAGATAGCATGATGAATTGTGGGGCTAGAGGAGTTTACAGAGGTCGTGAGCAAAAGGCCATGTAGAGGTTTGAAACCAGGTTGGAAATGTTAATATCAAGGCATTGCTTATCCAGGAGCCAATGTAAGTCAGTGAACACACTGGGATGGGTGAATGGGACTTCAAGTTAAGGCACAGGCAGCAAAGATTTGAATTACCTCAAATTTACAGAGGGTAGAATATGAGAGGCCAGCCTAAGGGTGCATTGAGCAAACCTGGAGGTAACAAGGACATGTACAAGTGTTTCAGCAGCAGATGAGCTGAGAAAGGGTGAAGTCCAGCAATGTTGCGGAGGCAGAAACAGGCGTTCTTACTGATGGTGGAAATAGGAGATTAGAAGCTTGTCTCAAAGTTAAACACAAAGGTTGCAAATAGACTGGTTTAATCTCAGTCAGCCGAGGAGAGAGAAGGAGTCAGTAGTTATCCTGAAAACAACGGTTTCAGTCTTCTCAATATTTAATTGGAGGTCATTTCTGCTCATCTAGTACTAGACGTTTGCTAAACAATCTGGTAATTAGAGACTGTGACGGGATCGAGAGAGGTGGTGGTGAGGTAGAGCTGGGTGCCATCAGTGATGCTTCTTTTTGATGATATTGCTCGCCAACACGTAGATGAGAAATAAAAAAGGTCAAGGCTAGTTCCTTGGGGGAAATGGGTAACTGTGGGTGCATAAAACGGCACCATTGTGAGTGATGCACTGGTTCTGATTAGCTCAATAAGACCAAGTGAAAGAAGTGGCATCCAGCTGGACAACAGTAGAGAGCTGTTGGAGGGGAATGATGTGCTCAACCTTGTAAAAGGTTGCAGAGGGGTGTCAAGGAACAAAGAGGGAAAGTTTACCTTTGTCACAGATACATAGGATGTATTCTGTGACTTTGATAGGTGCTGTTTTGCTCTTGTGGCAGGGATGGAAACCTGATTGGAGGGATGCAAACATGGAGTTCCAGGCAGCATAGGAATAGATTTGGGAGATAGTAACACTCCCGTTGACTTTGGAGGGGAAAGGGAAGTTGCAGATGGGATATAATTTGCAATGATAATTTGGTCAAGGATTGTTTTTTTTTTGAGGAGCGGGCTGATGACTGATTTAAAAGAGAGAGGGACAAATGAAGAGAGAGTACCATTTACACCGTTAACTAACATGGGGACCGGATGGGGAGGTTGGTCTCCTCAAGATGAGCTCATTGGAGGGAGGAGCGGCATAGGGTGAGAGAAAGATACAAGTTTAGGGCTAAAAACAAGGGGAACAATAGAGGCAGTTTCACCAAATGGGCGAGTGGAAGGAAGAGATTCAGCAGATTGAATGGTCTCCATCTTGTGTGTCTGACCACAGTTAGCTTGTTGGTTTACAGGGACTGTATAGCTACTGAAAACATGAGGTGGCACAGTGGTTAGCACTAATGCCACACAGCGCCAAGGATCCGGCTTCAATTCCGATTGGGTCACTGTTCGTGTAGAGTTTGTATGGTCTCCCCATGTCTGTGTGGGTTTCCTCCGGGTGCTCCAGTTTCCTCCTACAGTCCAAAGATGTGCATGTTAGGTGGATTGGCCATGATAAATTGTCCCTTAGTGTCCAGGGATGTGCCACTTAGGTTATGGGGTTACGGGAACGGGGGGGGGGGGGGGGGGGGGAGAGTGGGTATGGGTAGATTGCTCATTTGAAGAGTCAATGCAGCCTTGATGGGTCGAATGGCCACCTTCTGCACTATGGAGATTCTATGGACTATTGCATAAGATATATTTTGTAACCTGTGTTATCCTTCAAATCTGCATACATATGTGAAGTGGGACCTTCCCGACCAGTAGTAACATCAACCGTCGTCCATGGAATCCCTACTGTAAAAAAGGAGCCATGGTCATAACAAGATCACAATCCAAAATTACTGGCCAACAGCATTAATTTTATGTTCAATAAACAGGTTCAAGATGTAGAATTTCCCTCGCACGATCTATAATTCTGAGTGATGGTATGGTCTTAAACTGTTCAATTGTATCACTTTTAACAGTAGCAACAAAGTAATTTCCATTCATATAGTGTCTTTAATGTAGAAAAAACAGCCCAAGGCACTTATGCTCAGTTCTAAGCAGATGGCACATGATATACCCAAGTGTACTCACAATCTGGTCATGGGTTATTTATTCCTGGCTGTGAGGTGTTGACCAAGCTGAGATTCAAATTAGGCCATAACTTCTTCTTGAGTGCCAATCGTACAGAGATTGCCTTCTGTGCCTGTCCAAACTTTCTAATTCAGGGCAAGATCCAGGCAGTGTAGCAGTCCTCACAACCCAGCACCCAGCTCTCAGATTGAAGAAGGGTCAAAGGTCAAGGGAATTGGGGGGTCAGACGTCAGGGCATTGTCAGACCTCGGGTGGGTGGGGGAGTTGGTCCTGCCAGGGGTGGGTGGAGGTGGGGGGGGGGCATCTGAATGGGATATCATTGTCCGCGGTATTGGGGGTGATCTGAATGGGTCTGTACTGTGCGGAGAATGGGTGCCTCTGGTTCGGTCAAGCACGCAGGGGTTGGTTGGGCCTCTGGTTGGTTCCGGACTGCGTACGGGTAGGGGCGGGGATATCGAGTTAGAGGAAATGCCACAAGGAGTCAATAGGGATTTGAGGAATGCCATAGGGCTGCTTCGCGGGAGTTAGCAGGAGCCTCGTGGAGGTAGGGGAGCAGTTGTGGAAGGGGTTAGGGGTGGTGAGTCCCCTGGTGGGGGTGGGTCTCTTGAGGGGAGGTCGGGTCTGGTATGTAGGGAAGTACCGTAGACAGTCAGTCTGGGCCTTTGCCATAGCTACCAAGACGTTTGAAGAAGTTTAGAAATCAGAAGTTTAAATTCTTCTAATACTTTCTCGGTAACTGTGTAACGGAGTCGGAACTGTCCAAAGTTAGCGTTTTAAATCACATTTTCAAATGGTTCCCAGTGCAGAACAGTTGCCCAGAGGAAGTTAGCACTTCTGAGCAATTGCTGTGGAAACCCTTACCTGGTAAGTTCCGAAAGGGATCCCCAAGCACAGTTTTGGGATTCCCCCCAAATCCGACGCCGGTGAGCTCTGAGGTTAATGGTCCATTGTCTTTTCCTCTTTATCTTTTGTTCTCTGAGATAGAATTAAGTCCAGTAAGAAGTCTTACAACACCATGTTAAAGAGCTTGTTGGGTTTGCCAATCTGACAACTAAGTTACTACAACTGACCTTAGGATCCCTGGACTAAGAAAAGAAAACCAGTCCAAGCTTTTTCTGACTGTCAGCAGGATAATGTTCACATGTGGGTTTTTAATAAAAACAGGGATCAACTCAGTTGTAATCCAATAGATTGCCAATACTCATTGTCTGGATATACTCATGAAGTGTCGTCAGCTATGGAAACCCTGGTCCGTGTAATGATATGTATAGAGGCAAGCTAATGAAGGGTTAATTATTACATCTCTGTGTAATTCAAATACTAGAGGGCACCACCGTTTCTCTGCATATAAATCAAACCTCCGAGAATGCTGGGTAGTGAAGGAGAAAGCCTGAAAACAGCACTAGGAGAAGACTAGATTAGACGGAGATAACACGAGGATATTACTAGTGACTACTTAGATTATGGATTACTGCTAGACAGATACAATATTACTTTATTATTAACTATAGCTCAGTACCGTGTGCAAACTTCATTTAATTAATCGTTATACAATAAATTTGTTTTATTTCAATCGCATGATTGGTGGATTCTTTGTCATCAACTCAACTCAACGGACCATTCTGGAACAAAAGACAAAGAACACGACATATTATCACCAATGGTAATATAATTGTCCCATCAAATCCTCCCCTAAACTTGAGTCAGCGCCTTTCGGAGAGGGAAGAAAATTGACAACTGTTTACAGGGCCCAATGTGTAGGAATATTCCAATGTCCATGGTGCAACGGACGGGCTGCAAGATTCCTGCAGTAACCAACCTTGTACTCTACCTAACTTTGCTAATGAGACTGATATTGGTTAATGCCACAAATTAAATTAAATTTAAGAACAAGGCATCGAACGGCTGAACATTGAGAGATGAGAAAGCCTCTCTGTTAATTATGGAAGTCTGAGTAATTACAGGACAGCAATCAACTGTTCCTTGTACTCCTGAAAAGTCTCCAGTGCTTTGGAATTGTGCCGCTCTCTTCCTGCTCCTGCTGTTATTATTTTCCCAGACCAGACCCCAACAGTGGCTAGGAAACTGCGCAGAAACCCCAATGTTTTATTTTAATTTTGTAAGACTGTGAGGAAAGGATATCTCGCTCCAGAAGTGATTTCGCAAAGAAAGAGGGCTATGGTATATTACTAACACAGTAATAAAATCTTTACCATCACACCAGAAAATAACTTAGAATTACCCCTTAAACAATGCTACTCAATACAGTGAATACAATACCCTTAATTGCTATCTTTATTCTTACTGAAACAACAACAATTTTTTTAAAAACCTCTCACTTTAACTATCAATGGCATGTAGGAATACTTGCTTTACAGAGATGATCTTTGAGAAAGAAAGAGATTTTGACTGCTTTAAAGACCAGATCTGACTCCGGTCAGACCCATGCAGAATCTCTGGCTGTATGTCTTCAGAAACTGTTTCTCAGCTTGTTTCAGCTCCCCCTTGTTCTTGGACAAGTCTACGCTGCTTTAAAGACTTCGGATCTCTTTTCGCTAATCTACAGAGAGCAACCTGCCTGACTTGTGGTCACAGCTTCATCCAGAACTGCACAGACTTGCTTTTCCTATAAAATACCTGATACCTTAGCTCCACCCAATAAAGAGATCACCTTACCAAGGTGAAATTTAATTCACTCCACAGGGAATCCCCTTAATCAAAACAAAATTCCATTAACCCAAAGCTTTTTTGCGATACTTTAATTGCATGGCTGGCTCCCAAAATATACTTGCTTTTCAACCTAGGATTTCTTTTTGAACATGACTGCAGCAGTCAAGCACACTCTAATCCAAGCCTTTAACCTTACTGTACCAAATATTTATAATACAATACATCCAAAATTATTACATTCATCACGCTGCTCGATGGTGATATTGTCAACGTGCTGACTTTCCTCGGTTACCTCCTCGATGTATCTGTAGTTAATTAATTGGGTAGAACTCAACATGTCTCAGTGGCTAGCCTGAAAGGAAACAAAAATAATCAGAGGGATAGATACTGTTCTCTGCAGTCAAGAACATGAATTTGCCTGCCGGGTGCCATAGTTCAGGATATCTGCGCAGGGCTGGAGAGGAATGTGCGGTGGGAAGGAGGTGATCCAGTGGTTGTGGTCCATGCAGGTACCAACGCATAATTAGGAGTAGGAAAGAGACACTGCATAGAAATTATGAGCAGTTAGGCATTAAGTTTAAAAAGCAGAACCTCAAAGGTAATCTCTGGATTATTAATTGAGCCACGTGCAAATTGGCATAGGGTTAATAGGGGTAGCTCTTAGTTAATTAATGTATTGGCACTGTTGCTGATTTTCTCCTTGGTTCAATTGCTCTGTTTTATTACCTTTGCTCTCGAGTCCCCAGGTACCTCTATACCACCACGAGGTTCAAGTCCGAGTAATGATCAATAATCCAATACACTCATTAGTAAGATTTAAATCAAAGCACATTTATTATGCACCGTAATCGCTACTCATGCACAAATTCTACTTCTAAGCTACTTCTACAACTAACAGGCCTATACGTAACTTCGGACTGGCCCACCAGGTCAGGGGAACAAATGGCCTTTTGTTCGGGTTCTGAGTCTGCGGGATTCGAAGTTGGTACGGATTGGTAGCTAGGAGCGCCTATCTTGTAGCGAGCGTTAAATTAAGACTTACGTTAGTCGACGATCACTGCACCGGTCATGGTCAATGTTGGTTTGTGTTGCTGGGTGACCCGGGCAGGAAGAAGAGAGCGGTAAAGAGAGCGATTTGAACTTGGGACTTAACTCATAGTCCCCAGGGGCTTCCCGCCTTTCGGGGCGGCCCTGTACCTGGTCCCAAGTGATTGGACTTTGTCCCAATCGCTTTGTTCAATTTTCTCCAATACTGGAGTGGTTCCCTGATCGCTGGGCGGTCTGGAGGTGCTCGTTCACCTCCTTTGTGTGGCTCCTGCTGGCACCGAGGAGTCTGGCTTTGCTTTGTGTGTCTAAAATGTTACTGATTGTTCCCGGGGATTGCTCATCAGTATGCAGATCGCTGCTACTTTGTTATGCTGATGGTCGCTGGTATCGATGTTGTCTGGCCTTTGCAGAGGTAAATACACAGCAAACCTGCAGCTGCTGGTTTCTGTCTTGTTGGCTGACTTTCCCATCAGCCTTTGCCGTTCGCCATTTTAAATCGGGAGTTGGCCAATTTCGGTGGCTACAACACAATAGAAAGGGATGAGCAAAGTTCAACCAACAAGAATATAGAAGAGGCTTTGGTAGAGATGAGAAATGATAAAGGCAAGAAGTCACTTTTGGAAGTGTTTCACCAGTCTCCTAACAGTAACCACATGCTTGGACGGGGCATAAAGGAAGAAATTAAGGCAGTTTGCAAGAAAGGTATAGTGATAATCATGGGCGATTTTAGTCGACATAGAGATTGGAAACATCAGATGGGCAATGATAGCCTAGAATAAGAAATCATAGAAACTATCTCCAAAACATTCTGGCGACTAGGGGCTTTTCACAGTATCTTCATTGAAGCCTACTTGTGACAATAAGTGATTATTATTAAGGTGTGCAGTTTAGGTGGTGCTGTGGGGATGGGACGGGGGAGTGGGCCTAGGTGGGGTGCTCTCTTGGAGGGCCACTGCAGATTTGATGGGATGAATGGCCTTCCGTACTGTACGAATTCTATGCTTTTATCCCACGTGGCAGAATTTGTCTACTTTTAGAGTCCTTGGAGAGAGAGCATGTGGTGTCCATGGGCACCATTGACGCCTTCCGCACCTGGTGGGCACCACAAGGTCTGGGGTGCTTTATTGACACTTTTAATAACCTTTTGGTTTGATGTTTTAAGTTTCATTTGCTCTTTATTGTTTTTAGGGCAGTGTTCCTTTAATCCCTTTAACCTGTCCCTCAGTTTGTTTGTTTTAGTTTAATTTGTTGAATTCAAACTAGAATCATAGAATTTACAGTGCAGAAGGAGGCCATTCAGCCCATCGGGTCTGCACCGGCCCTTGGAAAGAGCATCTCACTTATGCCCACACTTCCACCCTATCCACCTAACCTTTTTGGACACTAAGGGTAATTTGGCATGGCCAATCCACCTAACCTGCACATCTTTGGATTGTGGGAGGAAACCGGAGGAAACCCACAGAGACACTGAGAGAACGTGCAGACCCCGCGGAGACAGTGACCCAAGCCATGAATCGAACCTGGGACCCTGGAGCTGTGAAGCAACAGTGCTAACCACCGTGCTGCCCACGGTACCCATGGAATCAATCTTGTGAATCTGTCCCCAATGCCTTCACATCCTTCCTCTTCCTCAAGTAGGGTAATACTCCAGAGGAGACCAGATGCATGGTAACACCACCAGCTGTAAGATCCCCCTCGCCACACACCAACATGACTTCAAACTATATAGTTCAAACTGACCACCTTTTGGCAATCACTGTCTTTTTAAGGTGATTGTAACCCCAGATTCCTCTGCAGAAATTGAGAAGGCACTTAGAATTGACTGCAGGTCTTCAACTGAACATGCCACAAATGCTGTATTATCAGAAAACAGGAGTTCGCATATTGGAACATGTTACTCTTTGGCCTTTGCTCTCAATCTGGACGGATTGAACAATCTTCCATTTGATCATGTGTGTAGTAATACTCCTTCCTTGAAATCTTTATCCCAGAAAGCATTCAAGAAGAAGCAGGGAAGTAGACCATTCCACTGTGAAATAAAAGTGTTAATTATTCATTGATTTGCTGTGCATCTTGGATGTTGGATCTCAGAGCAATGCAGAGATGGCGCTAGTTCTATATCTCCCAACAGTTTATTCTTTTTTAGATCTCAATGTTTAGGATTTTGACACACACAGGTCTCAACCAAATCTCCAGGTTTTTCTCTGGGAAGTTTCCCTGTTTAATTAGTTCTCTAGCAAGAGCGAGGCATTTCTGGTAAACCTTTCGGGGGAGGGACAGAGCTGGAGGGACTCCCATTCAAACTAGCTCAAAACAAATTCCTCTACCTGGGGATCCAGACAGCCCGGGACTGGACACGGATACACAAGTGGAAGCTGACCAGCCTGGCAGAGAAAGTTAAAAAGGACCTACAGAAATGGGACACACTCCCGCTTTCCCTGGCGGGGAGGATGTAGATGATTAAAATGAACGTACTGCCAGGGGCAGCACGGTGGCACAGTGGTTAGCATTGCTGCCTCACAGCGCCGAGGTCCCAGGTTCGATTCCAGCTCTGGGTCCCTGTCCGTGTGGAGTTTGCACATTCTCCCTGTGTTTGTGTGTGTTTCGCCCCCACAACCCAAAGATGTGCACGCTAGGTGGATTGCCCCTTAATTGGAAAAAATGAATTGGGTACTCGAGTTTATTTTAGAAAAATGAACATAATGCCGAAGTGCCTCTTCCTGGTCAGATCTATACCGATCTTCATCCCCAAGGCCTTCTTCCACAGTATAGATAAAGTGATCATGGTGTTTGTTTGGGGGGGGGGGGGGGTAAGAATCCCCAAATCAGCATTGTAAAGGAGGAAAGTTATGGCGGTCAGGCAATGCCAAATCTACAATACTACCACTGGGCAGGAGAGAGTGAGGGGGTGGTTATGTGAACCCACCATGGAATGGGTGAGGATGGAGAAGTCTTCCTGCAAGGGAACAAACCTCAGGGCCCTCGCCATGGCAGCACTCTTTCCCCCCCCCCAACAAAATACACATCTTGCCAAGTGGCGGTAGACACACTAAAGACATGGAACCAGATGAGGCAGCATTTCAGTCTGACCGGGATGTCCCCATGGCCCCCATCAGCGGAGACCACAAATTCCCACCAGCCATGCTCGACACCACTTTTTAAAAATGGAGACAGGATGAGGAGGGCGTTAACAGTTAGGGACTTTTACATGGGAGACAGACTAGCGACACTGAGCGAGCTGACGGAAGACCTGGATCTACCGACAGACCAGGAACATAGGCACCTTCAGGTAAAGCTTTTTCGCCACAAGGAGACGGTTGGATACCACACTATTGGAGGATCTGATAAACGGACAATAAGGAAGGGGGGAACTGCAAGAACATCAACGGACAGCTACTGGACAGGGCGAGACTACCACTGGACGAAGCCAAATGAAAATGGAGGGATGAACTGGGGACGGAAGTGGGCTGGGGACTCTGGAGCAAAGCACTGAGCAGGGCCAACTCCACTTCCTCCCGCGTAAGGCTCAGCCTCATGCAGTTTAAAGTGGTGCACAGAGCGCACCTGACCAGAATCGAATGAGCAGGTTCTTCCCGGAGGTGGAAAATAAATGCGAACGGTGCCAGGGAGGCCCGGCCAACCATGCCCACATGTTCTGGGCTTGCCCCAGACCCGTAGGGTTCTGGACAGCTTTCTTTGAGGCAATGTCCAAGGTTGTGGGGGTGAGGGTGGAGCCGTGCCCGAGAGTGGCAGTCTTCGGGGTGTCAGAACAGCCAAGCTACACATGGGGAAGGGGGTGGACCTCCTTGCTTTCGATTCCTTAATCGCATGCCGGAGATTCCTTTTAAAAAAAAATTTAGACCACCCAATTCATTTTTTCCAATTAAGGGGCAATTTAGCGTGGCCAATCCACCTAGCCTGCACATCTTTGGGTTTTGAGGGCGAAACCCATGCAAACACTGGGAGAATGTGCAAACTCCACACGGTCAGTGGCCCAGAGCCGGGATCGAACCTGGGACCTCGGTGCCGTGAATGCCGGAGAATCCTACTCTGCTGGCGATCAGCAGCACCATCCACAGCTGCAGACAACTGGCAGACCTGGCGGAATTTCTCAGAAAATCAAGTACACCATCCGAGGGTTGGAAGAAGGCTTCCACAAAGCGTGGGGGCAAGTCGTCGGCCTGTTCCAAGACCTGTTCGAGGCCAACAACGAGTAGCGAAAGAGGGAAAGACTGGGGGGAGCAGACAAAAACGCACAACACCAGGAGTTTCAAAAGGGAAAACGATGAGGAAATGAGGAGGAAACTCAGGGGGACCACAGGGAGAAGCATGGAGGAGTGCGGGGGTGGGGGGGGGGGAAGAGGGGGCAAAGCCCCCCCCCACCCCCCCCCCCCCCGAGCCCACAAGGCCTGCGACAAAAACCACAGAAGAAAGGAAAAAAGGTGAGAACAGGAGCACAGCGATAGAACACCCAGGGCAGAAGTGGGGGAATCCAAGGAGGGGGCGGGGAGGGGGGGGGGGGGGGGGGGAGAAGATATATCAAGAAAGATGAATGTACATAAGAAACTGTAGAAATTGTAAAAATCGGACACAAATCTTTCACAATGTAAAATCGAAAATGCCAATAAAAACATTTTTTTAAAAAATAATTAGTTCTCTAGCTCCACCCACAGGCTTAAACAATAAAGTACAGTAACATTGAGCAAAGAACCGACTAATATACTCAAACACAGATTAATCGGACCATCGAGCACTACAAAAACTAAGAATCTTCTACAAAGGAATAACATCTGACTCATTCCCAATATTGCGTAGAGTGAATCAGTGTTGCGTTCTTGCACCAATGTTGCTTGGCATCTTCTTCCCGTTTCATTGCCTCTCCAGTGCTGTGAAGCCAAGCTGCTAATGCTAATGCAGGAATATAAATCACCCCAATCCAGGTTAAACTCGCTGCTCTTTTCTCATGATTTATTCTTTTTTCTATCCATTTCAATCACTGCAATTATGACACTGCCTGTAGTGCAGTTTGATATTTTCACATTGAGTGCACAGCTATTGTTTAAAATACAGTGAACTGATTCAGACCAACACACAATAGTATTTTCTGTCTTTATTTATGATTTGCAGCATGTGATAGTCGGTATTAGGGGTATTACGGTACCCAGGTTGATGCTGTAAGACCATTGGTGTGGGAGGTACCTGAGACAGCAATATCATTGGTGAAGCCCGCCTGCTGGTTCCGCCCAGTAAGGCAGAGTATAAGAGCCTGTGTCTCCCTAGCAGCTGCATTCTGTACCTGCGCTGCTGGGGGAAGCATCTAGTCCAATAAAGCCTTCAATTGTCATCCAATCTCGCTTCTGGAGTTATTGATCGAGCAGCAATCTATTGGACTAAATTTTAAAGAAATGAGCTCCGAATCAAGCAGGAGTGTCTGCAACTGAGCCCCCACGCGGCAAACTCAGCGGCAACCTTCAAACACTGGCTGCCGTGCTTCAAAGGGTACCTGAGGACGGCCACGACTGAACCTAGGGAGGACCAGAAACTGCAAGTTCTCCACTCTAGGGTGAGCCCAGAGATCTACACCCTCATCGAGGATGCGGACGATTTTGAGGCCGCAGTGACCCTGCTGAAAGGACACTATATTCGCCCAATAAACCAGGTCTACGCCTGACATCTGCTAGCGACGAGGCGACAAATCCCCGGGGAATCGCTGGAGGAATTCTACGCTCCTGGTGTTAGGTAGGAACTGTGACTGCCCACAAGTTTCAGCCAGTGACCACACAGAACTTTTGATCCGGGACGCATTCGTTGCAGGTATGCTGTCCTCCCAAATCTGCTCACGGCTGCTAAAAAAAGAGACACTAGGCCTCAAGGAAGCACGGGCTCTTGCTAGCTCCCTGGATGTACCCGACCGCGCGGCGACCCCTTGGATAGCGTGGAACCCCCCCCCGTGGCCGACTCCGATGCATCCCCCATCCCCCCACAAGTTTGTGCTGCGCGACTACCAGGCAACCCCGGGGGGGTCCCGCTGCTATTTTTGCGGGCAAGCCAAGCACCCCCGTCAGCGCTGCCCGGCCCGCTCCTCCACCTGCAAAGGGTGCGGCAAAAAGGGCCATTTCGTGGTGGTATGCCAGGCCCGGGCGGTCGCCACGGTCTCCGGGGGCGAACCGGGACCGCCACCCCATGAGCCACGTGCGGCCAGCGGGCGTCGCCAACTTCCTGTTCCAGAGCCACGTGGGGGCCCCGGGCGCCACCATCTTGTTCCCCGGGGACCACGTGCGACAGATGGGTGCTGCCATCTTGCACACCCCCTGCCATGTGCGAACAGTGGGCGCCGCCATCTTGGCTGGAGTCTCAGGACCCCAGTTCGGATGACCACACACCGCCCGAGGAAAACCTCCAACTTCCGCCACGACTTGCCTCGGTGACCCTGGGCCAGTCTCGGCCCCGAACGCTCTCGACCGCGACGACGGCCGTGCTCATCAATGGGTACGAAACATCCTGCCTGATCGACTCCAGGAGCACCAAGAGCTTCATACACCCCAACACGATAAGGCGCTGTTCTCTTCCCATCCACCCAGTTAATCAAAAAATCTCCCTGGCCTCTGGGTCTCACTCTGTAGAGATCAAAGGGTTCTGCGTAGCGAACCTCACGGTCCAGGGAAGGGAACTGAAAAATCTCCGCCTCTACGTCCTCCCTCACCTCTGCGCTGCCACGCTCCTAGGGTTATATTTCCAATGTAACCTCCAGAGTTTAACTTTTAAATTTGGCAGCCCTATACCCCACCCCCCACCCCCCTCACTGTCTGCAATCTCGTGACCCTCAAGGTCGATCCGCCTTCCCTTTTTGCGAACCTCACCCCGGATTGCAAACCCGTCGCCACCAGGAGCAGACGGTACAGTGCCCAGGACCGGACTTTCATTAGGTCGGAAGTCCAGCGGTTACTGAAGGAAGGTATTATTGAGGCTAGCAACAGTCCCTGGAGAGCTCAAGTAGTGGTTGTAAAGACCGGGGAGAAGCATAGGATGGTCATCAATTATAGTCAGACCATCAACAGAGATATGCAGCTCGACGCGTAAAATCCTCGACGGTTGGTGTCATGGTCCTGCTGGTCGTGGCCGCAGATGGTGACGTTATCGAGGTACAGAAACGTGGCTGCATATCTCCCCTGCATATCTGATCTGGTCAATCAGATTGCACATTACGAGGTCCACCACAATACGGTGGATCTAAAATCCGCCTACCACCAGCTCCCCATCCGCCCTAGCAACCGCAAATACACTGCATTCGAAGCAGATGGGTGGCTCTACCACTTCCTAAGGGTTCCCTTCGGTGTCACAAATGGAGTCTCAGTCTTCCAACGGGAGATGGACCGAATGGTTTACCGGTATGGTTTGCCGGCCACGTTTCTGTACCTCGATAACGTCACCATCTACGGCCACGACCAGCAGGACCATGACACCAACCGTCGAAAATTCCTCCATACCGCAAAAATCCTTAAGTAAAACTACAACAAGGACAAATGCGTGTTCAGCACCGACCATCTAGCCATCCTCGGCTACGTAGTGCATGATGGAGTTTGAGGCCCAGATCCCAAACTCGTGCGCCCCTCATGGAGTTTCCCCTCCCCAACTGCTCCAAGGCCCTGAAACGCTGGCTAGGATTTTTTTCATATTTCGCCCAGTGGGTCCCCAACTATGCGGACAAGGCCCGCCCACTAATTCAATCCACGGTTTTTCCCCTGTCGGCAGAGGCACGCCAGGCCTTCAGCCGCATCAAAGTAGACATTGCAAAGGCCACGATGCCCGCAATCGATGAATCCCTTCCCTTCCAAGCCGAGAGCGACACATCCAACGTAGCTCTGGCGGCCATTCTCAACCAAACAGGCAGACCCATGGCCTTCGTCTCACGCACCCTCCACGCTTCAGAAATCCGCCATTCCTCAGTTGAAAAGGAGGCCCAGGCCATAGTAGAAGCTGTGCGGCACTGGAGGCATTACCTGACCGGCAGGAGATTCACTCTCCTCACTGACCAACAGTCAGTTGCTTTCATGTTCAATAATGCACAGCGGGGCAAGATAAAGAACGATAAGATCTTACGGTGGAGGATCGAGCTCTCCACCTACAACTATGAGATCTTGTATCGTCCCGGGTAGCTAAACGAGCCTCCTCATGCCCTATCCCGCGGCACATGTGCCAACGCACAAGTGGACCGACTCCGGGCCCTCCACGAGGACCTCTGCCACCCAGGGGTCACTCGATTCTTCCATTTCATTAAGACCCGCAACCTGCCCTACTCCACCGAGGAACCAGGAACTGCCAAATCTGCGCGGAGTGCAAGCCGCATTTCTACAGGCCAGAGAAAGCGCACCTGATAAAGGCTTCCCGTCCCTTTGAACGCCTTAGTATGGACTTCAAAGGGCCCCTCCCCTCCACCGAGCATAACATGTACTTCCTGAACGTGATTGACGAGTGCTCCCGGTTCCCATTCGCCATCGTCTGCCCTGACATGACCGCAGCCACCGTCATAAAAGCCCTCCACAGTATCTTTTCATTGTTCGGTTTCCCCGCCTACATACACAGCGATAGGGGGTCCCCCTTTATGAGCGACGAACTGCGTCAATTCCTGCTCAACAAGGGCATTGCCTCGAGCAGGACGACCAGTTACAACCCCCGGGGAAACGGACAGGTAGAGAGGGAGAACGGAACGGTCTGGAAGACCGTCCTACTGACCCTACGGTCCAGTAATCTCCCAGTCTCCCGCTGGCAGGAGGTCCTCCCGGATGCTCTCCACTCCATCCGATCATTGCTATGTACCACGACCAACCAGACGCCTCACAACCATCTCCTTGTCTTCCCTAGGAAGTCCTCCTCTGGGACCTTGCTCCCAATCTGGCTTGCAGCTCCTGGACCATCCTGCTCCGCAAACACGTGCGGGCGCACAAGTCGGGGCCCATTGATCAAGAGGGTCCACCTCCTTCACGCGAACCCTCAATACGCCTACGTGGCATACGCCGACGGCCGACAGGATACGGTCTCCCCACGGGACCTGCCGCCCATTGGGTCCCCACCCACACCCCCACCACCAGCCCCACCCTCCCTCCCACCGGCGCACCCCACAGCCGCCCCTTCCCAGGTGGATCGGTTCTCCCACTGGTCCCATCTAGAGGTGATGAGGCTGCCGAAGAAGCCAAAGCCATGCTCCCGGAGCCACGGATGCCCAAGCCGGTGCCTGCGTCACCGCCGAAATTGCGATGATCGCAGAGGACGACCAGGGCCCCCGACCGATTAATTGCTTCATTTTGAATGTAAATAAATACTGAAAATAGTTGCGACATGTAATGAGGCAAAACACTGTACTAATGTATACCGGGTACCACCATAACCTCAACCTCTACCAATGTATAACGCGAGATCACCACCCCCGCCGGGCTCTCTTTTTTAACAGAGGGTGAATGTGGTAGTCGGTATTAGGGGTATTATGGTACCCAGGTTGATGCTGTAAGACCATTGGTGTGGGAGGTACCTGAGACAGCAATCTCATTGGTGAAGCCCACCTGCTGGTTCCGCCCAGTAAGGTGGAGTATAAGAGTCTGTGTCTCCCCAGCAGCTGCATTCTGTGCCGGGCTGCTGGGGGAAACATCTAGTACAATAAAGCCTTCCATTATCTTCCAATCTCGCTTCTGGAGTTATTGATGGAGCATCACAGCATCCTTAGTTTATTGCTTTTATTTTGGTGCTTAAGTCACTGCCCCTTCTCTTCCCGTAATGTCTAGCTTGAAAAAGTTCTGTTCTTCTCTCTGGGATTTCCATTTTACCTTCTTCACCCTCATTGCTTTCCATTTCCCTTCTGTTTGATAAGGTGTTTACCAAAATGTGCAGTTCAGTGAACATTGCACATTGAGACAGAAATGTGAAAGTGTAGTTTCACTCTGAATACTGTAGATGAGACCAAATGTCCTGAATAAAAAAAATCAAGGATAAAAAGCAAACAAAACAAAAATGCCAGAAAGAAGAAAATTAAATGAAACCAGGTCTGAACTCCATCAAAAATGTCGTGATTTTGGGAGAAAATTCCCACCATCACACTGTACCAAATTCCCAGTGACAATTTGGGGTAGATTTACATTAGAAGCAGAGGATCTCTGCTGCATATTTTCACACTAGCCATAGATGACTCTGAGATTTCAAAGCATCTACCACACGAGTCCAGTTTAAAGTCTATCAACATGATTATCTCTCTTGTTTTCTTTAACTCTTCTGCATTTACTATGAAGTTAGAAAACATGTAGCACAGTGGTTAGCACTGCTGCCTCAGAGTGCCAGGGACCCGGGTTCAATTCTGGCCTTGGGTGACTGTGTGGTGTTTGCACGTTCTCCCTGCCTGTGTGGGTTTCCACAGGGTGCTCCAGTTTCCTCCCACAGTCTAAAGATGGGCAGGTTAGGTGGATTGGCATGGTAAATTTCCCCTTGCTGTCGAAAGGTTCGGTGTGGTTAAGGGGATGGGGCGGGATAGCAGGCCTGGATAGGGTGCTCTTTCAGAGGGTTGGAGCAGACGCAATGGGCCAAATGGCCTCATTCTGCATTGTATTTTCGTTAGAGAACAATTTTGTTCAAATTATATACATCGGTCATGTTGCACACTGAAGTGCTTCAATGCATTTACATACAGTTAGGGTTAAGCACACAGTCCCAGGGATTTTACACAGTTACCAGCCCCTTGGTGTACTTTGGCTGACAGGCTTTACAGTGGCCTTTCCCCCATTGCGCCTTAGTCGTGACTGTCCCAAACTTGAGTGCGTCCATCAGCATGTAGTCTGGACCTTGGAATGTGCTAGTCTACAACAATTGGTCGATGGTAATTCTTTGTACTTGCAGCCTAACAGGTTTCAGCAGGCCAAAGAGCATCTTTCTTTGAGTTGATGATCCTTCAGCAGCAGTTGATGTTTGTCTCGGTGTGTGACCTGGGAACAGTCCATAGAGCAGAGTCCTGCGTCACAGAGCTGTTCGGGATGAACCTTGATCAATATTGCTGCATCCCTCTCCAGACCGTCTTTGCAAAGGCACATATGGCAAGGACATGCGCAACCGTCTCTCTTTTGCCCCCTTCCCGCAGACACATTGAGGGCGGCGTGCAGTAGGATCTGATGGACAGCACCCTTCCCACCACCAGCCAAGCTATGCCTTGGTGCCTGTTTGAGTCTGGTGATGAGGCACCAACCGACAGAATCCACCATCTCTTTTTCCAGCAGGGCCTCGAGGACGCTACATGCAGACCACTGCTTGATGAACTTGTGGTCAGAGTTGTTTTTCTGAACCAACTTTTACATGAGGATCAGGCACGGTCCAACTACTTGGACAATTCTGCAGCAATGTGACCAGACCCATCCTTCGCTACACCAGGGAGAGGTAGAACCTCAGCACATAGTGACACTTGATGTTCGCATACCGAGGATCTAGGCACAGTTTGATGCAGCCACATACAAAGGTCGCTATCACAATGAGGGTGATGTTGGGTACGTTTTCCCTCGCTTATCCAGAGATTTGTACATGGTGTCCTTGGAAATGCGGTCCATCTTTGATCTCCAGATGAACTTGAAGATGACTTGGGTGACTGCGGCAGCGCAGAATGGGGTATCGGCTAGACTGCGCCACGTACAGCAGCACCGCGAGCACCTCACATGCGATGACCAGGTTCTTACCGCAATGGAGAGGGAATGTTGCACCCATATGCCCAGTGTCTACCTCACCATGGCAATGAGCTCGTCCCAGTTTTTGGTGCAGGCCCAGCTGCTCCAAACCATGTCCCAAGCACCTTCAGATAATCTGACCTGACGGCAAAGAGGGCAAAGGATCAGTCGGTCCAGTTCCCTCAGAATATGACACCACTCTTGCCATGGTTTACCTTGGTCCCCTTGAGGACTGTTCTACCTAGTTGCAGATGTTCATTAGACTGCGCACCAACATCAGAGCAGAAGATGGTAACGTTGCTCATGTACAGGGTGGCTTTGCACTGGAATGAGGGTTTTGTTTACATTTTATTCCTTTCTTAAAGCTATAAAGACAAATGTGCAGAGTGAACAAGAGAGCCCTTAATCCATCTCTTTGCTTGCTCCAAACACCAATTTAAATTCAAACCGAATCCAATTCATGGTCGCTACAAGAGAGACAAACTGGATCCAAGTTGGCAAGAAAGGCAACACGCCTGTTCTTGGGCCTGATCTCTTGCTTGATTTTAGCCGAAAGGCTGAGAATGAGGGTTCTTTTTTCCAGAAATATACATTAATGTTCATAAAAACACTGAAAGAAACATTACAAATTGTCAGAACAGGAAAGTACAATGATTTTCACATTTTGTCCAGAGTTCCAAGCTGAGGTGCTTCAATAATGAGAACATTACAAAAAAATTTCAATATTTTCATTCCAGGGAAACTATATCCATTGGTCATGTTGCACTCTGTGGTACTTCAATACAGTTACATGTCATTAGGATTAACCACACAGTCCAAGGGTTTTTACTCGGTTACCAGACCCTCGGTATACGCTGGCTCAAAGGCATAGCACGGTGCACTTTCCCCATTCTGCCTTTGTGCCGGCTGCCCCAAGCTTGATTGCATCCCTCAGCACATAGCCCTGGACTTTGGAATGTGCTAGACTGCAACACTGTTGAGGGCAATTTTGTTTTGCAGAAACATGCTTTATTCATAAAATCCCTGAAAGAAACATTATAAAAACATTTCAAATTGTCATATTAGGAAATTACAATGATATCCCTGTTTCATCCAGAGGTCAACATGCATTGTGAGGTGCTTCAATTCCGTTATGATCAAAGGCTGAGAATGAGGTGCTGTGTCGGGTGCCAATATAGATCGGCGAGTACTGACCTGATGAGTGAACTGGTGAACGGAGGTGCCCCTGAACCGGTCCACCCTTTTATCTGCTTCACAGTGTTCTTAAAACCCTTCGGACATTTCTTCTAGTCCCCCCACAAAGCTCAACATCCACTTCTTTGCTGCATTAAATGCCTTGAGGAGATACTCTTTTTAAAAATAAATTTAGAGTACCCAATTATTTCTTTTTCCAATTAAGGGGCAATTTAGCGTGGCCAATCCACCTACCCTGCACATCTTTTGGGTTGTGGGGATGAAACCCACGCAGACTCGGGGAGAATGTCCAAACTCCACACGGACAGTGACCCAGGGCCGGGATTCGAACACGGGTCCTCAGCGCCGTAGGCAGCAATGCTAACCACTGTGCCACCATGCTGCCCTTGAGGAGATATTCTTATAATAATAATCATAATCTTTATTGTCACAAGTAGACTTACATTAACAGTGCAATGAAAGCCCCTAGTCACCTTTTCAGGTACACGGAGGGAGAATTCAGAATGTCCAATTCACCTAACAAGCACGTCTTTCGGGACTTGTGGGAGGAAATCGGAGCACCCGGAGGGAACCCACGCAGTCACTTGGAGAATGTGCAGACTCTGCATAGACAATGACCCAAGCTGGGAATTGAACCTGGGACCCTGGTGCTGTGAAGCAACAGTGCTAACCACTGTGGTACCATGCCACCCATTACATTTGCATTAAAAGCAGATATAAAATGCAGATTGTATTATGCAAATGCATAGCATTTGCACCGTAAACCTGATCAGTCCATAAAACGTTACAGAATTTAATGCTATGCTCACATCTGTTAAACTATACCTACCAACTCCTAGTATCGTATGAACATGCACATATGTTTGTACTATGAATTGTGCATCAGGTACTGACAAGAGCATTCCTGCCATTATGAAGCTTACATTTTTTGGATTATATCTGCACAGCTCTGGTTTAATTCCTATTGGAGAGATAGATTCATGTGTGCTCAATATGTTTGTGTAGTATCACCCGAGTTGCTCAGTTAAGTATTCCACTGGTTAGCCTGTCTCACTTCAGACCAGAAAGCCTGACTTTGAGCTGTGAATGTGTGGAAGTTTCTTTGATCCATACTCCTGTCTCTGATTTTGGGGAATTAGTTCTTAGAGTTGCTAAGGTTTTTCATGGACTTTCCCCAGAAAGATTACAAACATCTGAACTGAAGCTTTTATTGTGAACTGAATTCAGCCCTAGACAAGCCATTTTCTGGTTTTGAATTGACAAAAGATGGAGCAAATCGAATGACTAGAGGAAAGCATTTACAGATCAGCGAAAGAAACCAGCAAAATCTTAGAATTTTTCTAATGAAAGGAATTGCTGAGAAGTTCATGAATCAACAGACAAGCCATGTAAAACTATTTTCCATTTATGCTAAGAGTTCCAGCAGTGGTTTATGATCGATACGTGCTGTGTCCAGTATTGGAAACAAAATATCCCAATGGGACATAAATCGATGCGCAGCATTTTAGAATTTATGGACATAAATGTCCCTAAATCAGGTGAAAAACCTTAGAGACGTAAAGAACAAAGTCGTGCGAGAGTATTAAATGTTTCACTTGGTCCAAAGGTTCCTCCTGTCAGATTTTAATTCAAAAACCAGATGTGTTTGCTTCTATTTATGCAACATATTGGTTAATTTTAATGGATGTTTAGGTATCTGCTATTTGCCAGGTGTGAAAGGCCTCTGCATTGCTATGGTCATAACAGAACTGTGCCAGTCAAGAAATTAAACTGAGCGATTTTATTTCTCCCGATGGGTGGGGAAATGTTATAACCTGCCCAAGACTTATAAGATGGAAGCAGTTAGTCTTCCCGTGAGCCTTGTTGAGTACGAACCTCCCCTGCTGAGGAGCAGGGAGCCCATGAACACTGTGATGTAAAAGTTGGCCAGGTTTGGAACCGACATACAGACCCAGCTGGGATCTGAAGAGTATTGTACAGATTATTCCTTTGTAATAAAACTAGTTTATTTTTAATCCACTCACTTCTGACTCGTCTGTGGTCACTAAAGACAACCTTGGCAGCTCCAATACCCACTCCATTCTTTATTAGTGTCACAAGTAGGCTAACATTAATACTGCAATGAAGTTACTGTGAAAAGCCCCTAGTCACCACACTCAGGCGCCCTGTTCGGGTACACAGAGGGAGAATTCAGGATGCCCAATTCACCTAACAAGCACATCTGTAGTTTTATGCTATTGTTTCAGGGGTAGTTGAGTTTCCTCCCCATCCATAACAGGTGAAGCTGGCAGGAAACAAGGATGACCACAAGGGACAAGTATAAAAATACTTCTTGTCAGTGAGGCCTGGAGGCATGGGAGAGCATTCCCCCATTCCCCCCCTGCATTCCACCCACCCCATCCTCCCTGAGCCATCACCTTGCTGGTAGCCTTCTCTTGATTCAGGCATGTGGCCTGGAGATTGTCTGTTCCATTTCATCCATCACTAACCAAATAACTGAGCTGAAGCATTTCATTTTTTTCTTAAATTTAAAGTGTCCAATTTTTCTTTCCAATTAAGGGGCAATTTGGATTGGCCAATCCACCTATTCTCCACATCTTTGGGTGTGGGGGAGAGACCCACGCAGACATGGGGAGAATGTGCAAACTCCACACGGGCATGACCCGGGGCCAAACCCGGGATCTCTGTTCTATAAGGCAGCAATGTTAACCACCGTGCATTTCGGCTATGAAGAGAGGCTGGTGTTGTTTTTCGTAGACAAGAGAAGACTTGAGGGACCTGATTGAGGCGTCTAAAATTATGAGGGATATAGATTGGTTAGATTGAGAGGAACGTTTCCCCTTAGTAGAGGGATCAATAACCAGGGGGCATCGATTTAAGATAAGGGCCAGACAACTTAAGAGGGAATTTGAGGAAAAACTCTTTCACCCAGAAGATGTTGGGAATTTGAAACACTCTGCCTCAAATGGAGCCAAAGGCGGAAGCCTCAAAACATTTAGGAAGCATTGGATGAGCAGTTGAAATGCCATAGCACACAAGGCTACAGAAAATGGGATTAGAAGAGATAGGTTTTTGATGGCCAGCACAGACACGATGGGCCGAAGGGCTCTTTTTGTTCTGTGAAACTCTGACCCAGTGGTAGCTGAAAACTGATGAGCATCTAACTCAAACGCTTGTGAGATTGCTGGCTGCCCCACCGACCTCCTCCCAGGAGTTGAATTGGGCTCTGTTGGGTGGATAGATATTGGTGATTGTGATGGAAGATGTATTTGAATTTTCTGATATGTTGGTTCCAAACGTATGTTGATCTGGTTCCTGGTGTTTTGCAAAGAAGGTTTTGGCCGGAAACAGCAGGTGTATCCTGCAGTCTGAAGATACACAAAGATGAGGGCATTTGCTGAAGTACAGGCAGCATTTGCTGAAAGTAATTACAGTTATTATGTTGTTTAATTAAATTTCTGACAGGCAACTTAATTTCTCACTGATATAACATATAAATACTTTGAACAACAAAATATTGAGGGTATCTGATGAATTATGGAAAATAGATCATGATGCAATATGCATATCTCACCTCTGCCAGTTATTGAGCTGAATGTCACTCACTTATTTCACAGTAAGGCATCTCTGTATATCTGGCAAACCATGCCAGCAAAAAGTGTGCTATGGGGTCCCTAAAGATACAGTAGCAATCTGTTGTTCATATAAAAACTAGGCTACAGGACAACCTGGATTATAGAACTGACTAAGAAGTAACCTGACCTACATTAATGTATTATGGGACAAGCCAACTTTTTGGGGAGATGTAAAAAGAGTCTCCAACAAGGATAATTTGAAGAATTGACAGAAGATTTCAAATGTGTGTTATTTTGTTTTCAAATACTGATCGGAATGAATTTGCATTAATTAGATCAGAATAAAGAGAAAAGAGACCTGCTGTTGAAGATTTTCCTCTTAATTACAGACAGGAGGGGGATCAATTTAAACATCCCTAATTTCCCCTCTCGCTACCTATCCGTAAACTGGTGTTTTTGATGTGTTTCCCCCTTTATAAGTGGTGGGGTATTTCCAAACCCCTCAGTTTTAATGTGATTCAATTTTCTTTTAATAATCCCACAGCAAACTCAAGATAGGATGAACTCAAAGGGTTAATTTATTTGCACATACTCAAATCATGGGAGGGGTAAGCCCCCTGTCCACTCATACAATAAAAGATGGATTTACAAGGCAAAAAAGAACAAGGGAAAACTTATTGTTTTGCGTCAGCCCAGAATCAAAGTCTATTGAGATATTCCTTCACAGAGGTTGGCAGGCGGAAAACCAATGCTGTGTAATTCACTTTTCCAATAGAGTTGACTCCACACAAGGAGATAGGCCCATAGAGATGAATTAGTCTTGTAGGCGATGGGATAGAAGTTCCAATAGAAACCATGTAGATGAGGCTAGGTATTCAATCTGGGCAGCGTCCCTTTTTTGTGCTGCTGCTTGCAAATGGTAAACTGACTAGACAGTTTATTTTCAGTATAGCAAGGCAATGTTACCAGTTACACAAGCTAGAGGATTCGATTTCATATCACTCCTATCTCTTCAAAGTGTCTTTGACGAAGTGTGTATATAACCCAGCCTAGGTTCACAAGATGGTTCAATGATCCAACCATTAAAACTTGAAAGGAAAGTTGCCGGGTCCTTTGTCCTGGAAGACGACGGCTCTGGTTGGCTAGGCCAGGCTTATGAAATGCAGATGATCTTTGTATAGCTCGTTTTGAATTTGGTCTCTGCAGTCCACAGGGGTCAGAAGTGTCCCTTCTGCGATACTGTCCTGTTAGCCTTTATTGTTCAAGGGTCACAAACAGACATAGCTTCAGTTATTTTAAAAGGGTCTTTGTCTAGTTTTTAAAATTTTAGAAATTAACCATGAGGACATCTATGTATATTTTCTAAAAATTTAGGCCGGATTCTCCGACCCGGTATCCTTTGGGGGGGGGGGGGGGCGCGTGAGAATCCCGCCCCGACTTCCCCATTCTCCAGCGCTGATTTCCGAGTACCCGTGGCAATCCTCCGGGCCCCGATGGGTCAAGTGGCCGATGAGTTTGACCGAATCCCGCCGGCGTGGATTACTCAGCTCCCACACGGCGGGACCTGGAAGGTGAGTGTGCGGGGGCCGTCCTGGAAGGGGGGGGGGGGAAACGGGTGAATCCGACCCGAGGGGGGGGCCCCCATGGTGGCCTGGCCCGCGATCAGGGCCTTCTGATCGGCGGGCGGGCTGGGTCCGTAGGGGCCAACTTTACTCCGCGGTGGGCCCCCGTAGGGCTCCGCCATACTGCCCGGGGGCCGACATGGAGAAGGGAACCTCCACGCATGCACAGAAATACACCGGCCGTTCCGCGCATGCGCGGAAATACGATGGCCGATCCGCACATGCGCGAACTCGCGCGGGCCGTTCCGCACCGGCCGGAGCTGCAGGGACCACTCCGGTGCCAACCTACCCCCCCTCCCCCCAGAAGGGGGAGAATTCCTCACTTTTGGGGGCCGTTCACGCCGAAGTAGTTGCCGTCGGTTTTCACGTCGGCGTGGAGACATAGCCCCATTATTAGACGCCCTTGGAGCGTGAGGACTTTGTCCCCTGAAAATCTTTCATTCATCAGGATAGATGTAAGAATGCCAAATTTCAAAGGAAGTAACATTTTATACTATGTGAGGAAACAGGGCTGATTGGTTGGCACATTAGTTTCTGTCAAGAATTGCTTTGGAGAACACATCATTATCCCCATGTATTTGTTCAATTCCAAAAGATGCAGAGGTGGACATATTCCTTTGGCATCAGAGGACAGGTCCCTATCTATGAAAATACACAGCTTCTATCAAGCATAAGTGAGCCACACTGATGATCTTAATCTGATTATAATAATCTAATAATCTTTTCTAATAATCTGATTATTATTCCGAATGTGCTCATAATTGCACTAATACATCTGTTATACAACCGATAGAACATAGAACATTACAGCGCAGTACAGGCCCTTCGGCCCTCGATGTTGCACCGACCTGTGAAACCAATCTAAAGCCCATTTACACTATTCCCTTATCATCCATATGTTTATCCAATGACCATTTAAATGCCCTTAATGTTGGCGAGTCCACTACTGTTGCAGGCAGGGCATTCCACGCCCTTACTAAAGAACCTACCTCTGACATCTGTCCTATATCTATCTCCCCTCAATTTAAAACTATGTCCCCTCATGCTAGCCATCACCATCCGAGGAAAAACGCTCTCACTGTCCACCCTATCTAATCTTCTGATCACCTTGTATGCCTCAATTAAGTCACCTCTTAACCCTCTTCTCTCTAACGAAAACAGCCTCAAGTCCCTCAGCCTTTCCTCATAAGATCTTCCCTCCATACCAGGCAATATCCTGGTAAATCTCCTCTGCACCCTTTCCAATGCTTCCACATCATTCCTATAATGCGGCGACCAGAACTGCACGCAATACTCCAAATGCGGCCGCACCAGAGTTTTGTACAGCTGCAACATGACCTCATGGCTCCGAAACTCAATCCCTCTACCAATAAAAGCTAAAACACCGTACGCCTTCTTAACAACCCTCTCAACCTGGGTGGCAACTTTCAGGGATCTATGCACATGGACACCGAGATCTCTCTGCTCCTCCACACTACCAAGAATCTTACCATTAGCCCAGTACTCTGTATTCCTGTTACTCCTTCCAAAATGAATCACCTCACACTTTTCTGCATTAAACTCCATTTGCCACCTCTCAGCCCAGATCTGCAGCTTATCTATGTCCCTCTGTAACCTGCAACATCCTTTCGCACTGTCCACAACTCCACCGACTTTAGTGTCATCTGCAAATTTTACTCACCCATCCTTCTACACCCTCCAGGTCATTTATAAAAATGACAAACAGCAGTGGCCTCAAAACAGATCCTTGTGGTACACCACTAGTAACTGAACTCCAGGCTGAACATTTCCCATCGACCACCACCCTCTGTCTTCTTACAGCTAGCCAATTTCTGATCCAAACTGCTAAATCACCCTGAATCCCATGCCTCTGTATTTTCTGCAATAGCCTACCGTGGGGAACCTTATCAAACGTTTTACTGAAATCCATATACACCACATCAACTGCTTTACCCTCGTCCACCTTTTGGTCACCTTCTCAAAGAACTCAATAAGGTTTGTGAGGCACGACCTATCCTTCACAAAACCGTGTTGACTATCCCTAATCAAATTATTCCTTTCCAGATGATTATACATCCTATCTCTTATAAACCTTTCCAAGACTTTGCCCACAACAGACATAAGGTTCACTGGTCTATAGTTACCGGGATTGTCTCTACTCCTTTCTTGAAGAAGGGGACAACACTTGCTATCCTCCAGTCTTCTGACACTATTCCTGTAGACAATGACGACATAAAGATCAAAGCCAAAGGCTCAGCAATCTCCTCCCTAGTTTCCCAGAGAATCCTAGGATAAATCCCATCCAGCCCAAGGGACTTATCTATTTTCACACTTTCCAGAATTGCTAACACCTCCTCCTTATGAACCTCAAGCCCTTCTAATCTAGTAGCCTGTATCTCATTGTTCTCCTCGACAACATTGTCTTTTTCCTGTGTGAATACGGACGAAAAATATTAATTTAGCACCTCTCCTATCTCCTCGGACTCCAAGCACAACTTCCCATTACTGTCCTTGACTGGCCCTACTCTTACCCTAGTCATTCTTTTATTCCTGACATACCTATAGAAAGCTTTACGGTTATCCTTGATCCTACCTGCCAAAGACTTCTCATGTTCCCTCCTGGCTCTTCTTAGCTCTCTCTTTAGGTCCTTCCGAGCTAACTTGTAACTCTCGAGCGCCCTAACTGAACCTTCACATCTTTACATAAGCCTCCTTCTTCCTCTTGACAAGTGATTCAATTACTTTAGTAAACCACGGTTCCCTCGCTCGACCATTTCCTCCTTGCCTGACAGGTACATACTTATCAAGGACACGCAGTAGCTGTTCCTTGAACAAGCTCCACATTTCAATTGTGCCCATCCCCTGCAGTTTCCTTCCCCATCCTAATTCTTGCCTCATCGCATCATAATTGCCTTTCCCCCATCTATAACTCTTGCCCTGCGGTATATACCTATCCCTTTCCATCGCTATAGTAAACGTAACTGAATTGTGGTCACTATCACCAAAGTGCTCACCTACCTCCAAATCTAACACCTGTCCTGGTTCATTACCTAGTACCAAATCCAATGAGGCCTTGCCTCTTGTTGGCCTATCTACATACTGTGTCATGAAATCCTCCTACACACATTGGACAAAAACGGACCCATCTAAAGTACTCGAACTATAGCGTTTCCAGTCAATATTTGGAATGTTAAAGTCCCCCATAACAACTACCCTGTTACTTTCGCTCCTATCCAGAATCATCTTTGCAATCCTTTCCTCTACATCTCTGGAACTTTTCGGAGGCCTATAGAAAACTCCCAACAGGGTGACCTCTCCTTTCCTCTTTCTAACCTCAGCCCATACTACCTTAGTAGACGAGTCCTCATCAAACGTCCTTTCTGCCACCATAACGTCCTTTCTGCCACTGCCACAGTGTCAAGTGTTGGCTTGGGGCTGCCTTTGATCTGTCAACAGAGTGGAATTTTATTCACTATTGCCACTGTGCAGTGCCTTGGACACTTGTTAAAGTACACTGAAATGCAGGTTGTTGTGTTTTTTGTTGTAGATTACATTAATCTGAATATATTATGTCATCACTGGAAAAATATTAACGCAAACAAATGTGCCTTGTTAGATAAAGGCCCCAATTCACTGACCCGGTTGTGCCTGACGCGTGAGCCCATATTGAACTCCCCGCCGGATGCAAAACTTCACACCAGTCTCCCGACTCGCTCAACCCGGCGCAATCTGGATTTCGACCTCGATGGGCATGACCTCTTTCTGAATATTTAAATGAGCCCCAACGCCGGATTCACCCACCGCCTGGGATTTGCCAGCCTTCCCTGGGAGACCTCGCTAGAGCACCATTTTGTACTAGTCCACACATAGACCAGTCGTAATGGCCCCTGGGGCGGTCTCTCAGGCCATTGGAGACCCCTGGGTGGTCAGGGACAGGGCAGGATGGCACCCCAGCACTCCACCTTGGCACTGCCAGGATGCCTGAATGGTGTGCCAGGCTGTACTGCCAGGCATCCAGGTGCCAGCTTGGCACTGCCAGGGTTCGAGCCTTGAGGGGGACCTTGCCAGGTAGGTGAAGGTGAGGGAGGGTTCCTGGGGCCACCCCAAGGTTGGGAGGGGTGAGGGGGAGAGCCAAAAGAGTGTAAGGGGCCTGAAAGAGGGGTGTGGGGGGAGATCGGGGCTGCCAGACAGAATGGCACCCCGATCGGCGAAGAACCTTCTTGCTCGCAGGGAATCCCCATAAGTGCGGGGAGGAACTCACCAAGGCCAAAAAAATCAGCATAGTGCCGTTCAGTAGGCTGTTTCTCAGCATTGAAGCCACCAAGAAACATACTGTTCAATCGACTTTAACTTGAGTCCGCTGAATCACGCCCAAAAATATATTTCTTAAAGAAAAGCACATCCCTTGACTGATTCTCTAAGTCATGAAGGAAGTGATTTTGTCATGAGCCATTGTCTTTGATCCCATGACAAGCTCCATTTGCTAATTACCCACTTTGGCCCTTGCATTGTGAACGTCTGAGGCGGAACGAGACGTTTTGTAATCTTGGTGTCAGATTTTGGCTCTGAGATGAGCTTCTGCTCATATCTGCACCATCACCAAGGCCACTTATTTCCATTTCTATAACATGGTCTAACTCTGCCCCACCTTCATCTGTCGCTCAAACCCCCATCCATGCCTCGATGCTTGACTATTCCAATGCACTCCAGACTGAAGACCAACTTTATATCCTCTTTAAATTGATGTGGATGTTTTGTGTATGCCTCTGAGCTAGAAGCGCTCAGTTCAAGTCCTACCCCAGGACTTGATGGCCAAGGAAGGTGCGTTCATGGCAGCACGGTGGCGTAATGGTTAGCAGTGCTGCCTCACGGCGCTGAGGACCCAGGTTCGATCCTGGCCCCGGTCACTGCCCATGTGGAATTTGCACATTCTCCCCGTGTTTGCATGAGTATCACTCCCACAACCTAAAGATGTGGATAGGTGGATTGGCCACGCTAAATTGCCCCTTAATTGGGGTTAAATTGGGTATTCCAAATTTATATTAAAAAAAGTAAGGTGCATTCAAAACACGGTCAAACAGGTTGAGTGTGCCAACCTGAAAATCCTTTCAAACATTCCAATGGCTGGGGGTAAGAGCGGGAGACAGTCCTGGTCAGCTACACTTGACGGGAGTGGCACCCCTCAAGCAATAAGCCTCTGGCATAGACAAGCAACCTGTTTTGGTAATTTCTAGCTGTGAAAACTGGCTACGGTCTGCCTTCGTGCACCACTGGATGTGGGAAGAGAACTGGAAACTTAATGTCATCCAAAGCTTTACTGCCCATTGTACTAACTTGCATCAGGGCCCATTCACCAATAATCCCACGCTTGCTAACCTGCAATGACTCAGTTAGCAAACTTCTTGGGCAGTCCTTCAGCTTCGAGGATGACCTGCTTCCACTCGGGGAGGTTGGTTCTGAGGTGGCTGAATCAACCAATCCTGAAGACGAGAAGCTAACCTTCAGTGACTCTCAAGTAGCAATGCCTCAATTCTAAAATGTTCATCCTTGCTTTAAAATCGCACCATTGCCTCGTGCATACCTATTTCTGTAATCGCCTTCACTCCTGCAGCCCTCCTGAAATATCGATTTTGGCTCTGGACCAGTCTTGATTTTAATCATCCACGGTTCCACCATTGGCAGCACGACTTCTGCTCTCAAGACCCTAAGCTCTGGAATTTCTTCTCTACTTCTCTTTTCTTACTTGAGACATTCCTTCAAACCTACCTCTTTTTAAAAACATTTCCAATTGAGGGGTAATTTAACATGGCCAATCCACCTACCCGGCACATCTTTGGGTTGTGGGGGTGAGACCCATGCAGACACGGGGAGATTGTGCATACCCCACAAACCTACCTCTTTGATCAAGCTCTTTGTCACTTTTGGCTCAATAGTCCCTTATGTAGTTCTGCGTCAAAATTCCAGTTGGATAACACTCCCGTGAATTATCTTGAGACGTTTTACAATGGCAAAGGAGCTATAGAAATAAAAGTTGTTGTCATACCGGCAGAAAATGGCAGCACCATTTGTTCAATCCTGACTTTTAATTGTAAATTTGCAATAATGGGGACAATAACTGCATTTTGTGAGACGCTATCGATGAAATGCAGACTTTACATTCCAAAGGAGCAGTTGCTCTTTGTGACTGCTGTGACAGCAGCTGTCTATCATTGGATGTGAATCTAAATTTACAGTTGCTCCCTGAGGGGAGAATTTACATGTAAGAAAAGCATTGCCTCATATAGGAACAATAGAACCTTTTGTATTCGAGTACTAATATGGCTAAAGAATGCCAATCCTAGGTGGCTATCAAAGCTCTGAGTTATTATGTCAAGCACAGTGCCACTTAATAAGTATCCATTGTGTCCTCTTGAACAGGAGCAAATTTATATCCAATTGCCACCATAATGTTGCATTACATTTGAAATTGTTAAATAACTGTCCTGGAGGCAGACTTTCTGTATTTTTCCAATTCAGTTTTAAGATTTGTTAAGAGTTACACAAACATCCTGTTTCTTGTCTGGGAAGTTAGCTGAATTTGGAAACAGCTGGCTGCAGCCCACTGATAAGCACTGGGGTAGGCACTCCAAGGTGGAAATCTTTGAAATACACGTGCAGTCTAATCCGGTTTTTATCCAGGGTTTGCATATCTAAATTAAAGCTGAAAGAACTTGTTTATTGATATGCAGCAGAAGAGTCTTCCTTTCCAGTTAATCTGCTGGAGGTCAGACATGTTATTCCCCAAATCAAGAGCATGGCGAGGGTTGTTGAGGCACATGAGGAATTCTGTCGGATTAGGGAGTAAAATGCTTCTGGGTGCAGAGACTGACTAAGTGGGAAGGTGGCCAGCAACCCAGTAAGGCTGCAGAGAGGGATTGTGTGGTGTGGAGATTTTAAGGTTTTAATCCATACGAACTGCCATTCAAACTTGCTAGAAAGCTACTCTGAGGCATTCAAATAGTGCTGTGCAATATGTAAACTAAGCTATGTACTCTGATCTTTACATAAAAACAGTGCTGGATTTGCAACCTACAACATGCAGAATGGAAAGGACCAGCATTTGCAGTCCGATCTGAAGAGTGAAAACAAGAAATTCACATGCAGAATGGCATCTCTCTAATGGTAGCTTAATGGCAGTGTCATTTTCTCGATTTTCAAGATTCATGAATGCATGTGACATTGGTGCTTTTGTTTCTATTTTGAGTGAAGGATTTGGATGAATGGCTTTTTATCTCTTGCCGTTGTGTATGACCACACCTTTTCTGCACATTTACTGTTAAGGTGCTTGAGAGAGATAAATATGATCAATAGATTCTCAACCAGATTATTTACAAGCAGTTGAATGAAATATTCTTAATGTCATAAGACATAGGAGCAGAAGTAGACCACTCGGCCCATTGAGTCTGCTCCACCTTTCAATGAGCTCATGGCTGATCTGATATAATCCTCAACTCCACTTTCCTACCTTGGGCGTCATTCTCCGACCCCCCGCTGGGTTGGAGAATCGCCGGGGGCTGCCGTGAATCCCGCCCCCGCTGGTTGCCGAAGTTTCCGGTACCAGAGATTCGGCGGGGGCGGGAATCGCACCGCGCCGGTTGGCGGGCCCCCCCGCTGGATTCTCCGGCCCGTATGGGCCGAAGTCCCGCCGATAAACTGCTTGTCCCGCCGGCGTGGATTAAACCACCTTTTGAACGGCGGGACAAGGCGGCATGGGCGGGCTCCGGGGTCCTGGGGGGGGCGCGGGGCGATCTGACCCCAAGGGGTGCCCCCACGGTGGCCTGGCCCGCGATCGGGGCCCACCGATCCGCGGGCGGGCCTGTGCCATGGGGGCACTCTTTCCCTTCCGCCTCCGCCACGGTCTCCACCATGGCGGAGGCGGAAGAGACTCCCTCCACTGCGCATGCGCGGGAAACTTTCAGCGGCCGCTGACGCTCCCGCGCATGCGCTGCCCCGACATGTCATTTCCGCGCCAGCTGGCGGGGCAACAAAGGCCGTTTCCGCCAGTTGGCGGGGCGGAAATTCCTCCGGCGTCGGCCTAGCCCCTCAATGTTGGGGCTTGGCCCCCAAAGATGCGGAGCATTCCGCACCTTTGGGGCGGCGCGATGCCCGTCTGATTGGCGCCGTTTTGGGCGCCAGTCGGCGGACATCGCGCCTTTTCGGGAGAATTTCACCCCTTATTCCCATAACCCACAATTCTCTTATTAAAAATCTGTCCATCTCAGCCTTGAGCATCCTCAACAATCCAGCCTTTACAGCTCTGCGGTAAAGAATTCCACAGATTCATTACCCTCGAAGAAATTCCACCTCATCCCTGTCCTAAATGGGTAACTCCTTACTCTTTGATTATGCTCTCTGGTACTAGACTCCCCTACATGAGGAAACATCTTCTCCAGTAACTACCCTGTCAAACCCCTGAGAATCCTATATGTCTTAAATAAGGTAACTTCTTATTCTTCTAAATTTCAATGTCATCACTAGTTCCAAAAGACATTAAAAGCAAAAATTGGTGAAATTAGGTAAGCATGCATTTGTGACGGACCAGTTTCTCTCATAGGAAGCCACTGAGCATAATAGTAAAACGATAATTCAGTATCATCACAAAAACAATTTATCTGATCATTGTCATATTGTTATCTATATCGTCAACCAAGAAATCACAACAGTGCCTATAATTCCTCAGGAAACTAAGTAAATTGGGCATGTCCACATTGACTCCCATGGAAAGCATCCTATCTGGCTGCATCACAGCCTGGTATGGCAACTGCTTGGCCAAAGACTGTAAGAAACTGCAGTCGTGAACACAGCCCGGTTCATCACATGAACCTGCCTCCCCTCCATGGAGAGACTCTATCTCCACCTCCCACTGCCTTGGGAAAGCGGGCAGCATAATCAAAGACACCTCCCGCCCGGGTTACTCTCTTTTCCAACTTCTTCCATTGGGTGGGAGATACAAAAGTCTGAGAACACCCATGAACAGATTCAAAAACAGCTTCTTCCCCACTGTTACCAGACTCCTGATTGACCCTCTTATGAACTGAACTGACCTTTTCTTCACGCATCGTTTCTACTGAGTAGTACTACACTCCGTATGCTCACCCGTTGCCTGTGCCTATGTATTTACATTATGTATTTATGTATGTCCTATGTTTTTTCATGCATGGCATGATCTGTCTGGACTGTACGCAGAACAATTCTTTTCGCTGTACCTCGGAACACGTGACAATAAATACAAATCGAAATATGGGAGTTTATGTACACAAATTAACTGTTGCATTTCCTCTATCACAACAGTAACTAAACTTCAAAAGTATTTAATTGGTTGCAAAACGATTTGGGATGTCCAGTGATTATGAGACACACTATAAGAATGCAAGATGTTTTTCTTGAATAGAGATTTTGTGACACTTCCAACATTTGTAAGCAGTACCATGATAGAAGTATATATTAGTGATAGCACTCAAGAACAGACCATCTAACCCAATGGAGAAATTCATATTTTGGCTTCTCTGTCTGTCAGAAGATAGTAGATACAGTTTTGAACAATGATGGCAATCTGGGCCAGTAAGTGGGCCTCATAAGTGACCCTTCTTCAGCTCAGTGGGCCGCAAGGTTAAAATCTGACTTGTTTACTAAACATGGCCCGATGAATAAGATTAGATACATTTAATACGCACCAAATATTTCATAATGAGTTATGGAAAATGCTTAATCATTTATATATTAATAGAACTGCCATCAACTTCCAAATGGTAGGGTGGTACGTGGCACAGTGGTTAGCACTGCTGCCTACAGCGCTGAGGACCCGGGTTCAAACCCAGGCCCTGGGTCACTGTCCATGTGGCGTTTGCACATTCTCCCTGTGTCTGCGTGGGTTTCACCCCCACAACCCAAAGATGTGCAAGTTAGGTGGATTGGCCATGCTAAATTGCCCCTTAATTGGAAAAAAAATAACTAGGTACTCTGAATTTAATTTTTTAAAATTCCAAATGGTAAAAACAAAAGAAACATTTGAACTTTGAATGCAGAGGGATCGTACAGCTCTCACAGGGGTTGTTTAGCATAGGGCTAAATCGCTGGCTTTGAAAGCAGACCAAGGCAGGCTAGCAGCACGGTTCAATTCCCGTAAGTCTCCCCGAACAGGTGCCGGAATGTGGCGACTAGGGGCTTTTCACAGTACCTTCATTGAAGCCTACTTGTGACAATAAGCGATTTTCATTTCATTTCCAGTCAATGTTGTGTGTAATCAGCATGCACCTCATATCACTTGTCCTTGCTTTATGTGCGTATCATTTCAGCTATACCGATAGGAAAAAGCTAATTGATAGAAAACAGTGGAATGTGACAACCCTGCAACTGGGCAACAGTCAACAAAATGTTTCATGGACCTCATTCAGAATCCAGATGGGTCACATGTGGCCCCTGGCCCGTAGGATGCCCACCACTGGTTTTGAAGCTCTTCCTCGGTGAATGTTTAACTTTTGACGTATTCCCTATTCAGCTCACACAAATTGTAAAATTAAGAGTAAAGAACAGGAACTTTTGCTTCAAACAAGTAATGATCGCTTCATGATTTTTGTTGAATCATGTGTTATATACTTGAAATCCTCAGCTTTGAGAAATTTATTTTTATCTTTTTAAATATATTTTTTAAGGGGCAATCTAGCATTGCCAATCCACCCTGTACATCTTTGGGTTGTGGGGTAAGGCCCATGCAGACCCATGGGGAGAATGTGCGACCTCTACATGGACAGTGCTCCGGGGACGGGATCGACACCGGGTCCTCGGCGCTATGAGGCAGCAGTTCTAACCGCTGCGCCACCGTGCCACCCCATCTGATAAACTTATTGACAGTACTGTTTGAAGTCCTGAAAACAAGATTGGTGAATATTTTGGATGCTTCATTTAACTTGACCCAGAGAAATCTCAAAGATGTGCCTCTGATCAGAAGAGGAAAGCATTGATTACATAATGTTGCCAGGCTATGTTTCATTATTTCTTGAGTAGATTCTAGATCGGTGAGCAGATATCTTTTGAGGTAGAAAGGGAGAGGAGGACTGTTTACCCTTTAAATATCACTTGTGCTGGTTAATAATAGAACATAGATATCAGAGAAGATACAGTGTGCAGAAAATGGCTAAAGAGTTCTGCTTTGTACCTGCTAGACTGTACTTCATCTGGCTAAGGAGAATCTTGGTTTAATGTCTCATCCAAAAGATGCTACCTGAAAAAACTAGCACTCCATCAGATTTCATGCTGAAGGACCTGCAGGAGTATATTTTAAATTTAGAGTACCCAATTCATTTTTTTCCAATTAAGGGGCAATTTAGCGTGGCCAATCCACCGACTCCACATGGACGGAGTCCCAGAGTCGGGATCGAACCTGGGGCCTCGGTGCCGTGAGTAGTGCTAACCACTGTGCCACCGTGCTGCCCTGTCCTGCAGGAGTTTTGAGTTCACAACAATCCGACTTGCCAAGTATGATATCACTAAGCCATGCTGAAGTAGTATTTAACCGAAAAGTAGTACATGAGGAGAAAACATGGCGTAGAGGATGCACAAGTCGAAACCCTAGTATATATGTTCTTTTAATCTGTAAATTATGATATTGGGACGTAGCCAAGGATAACAATTTTGGATCTGCCGAATTTTTTATTTTCTAAACACAAACAATTTCAACTCTGCACTGAAGGGGAATTGGTGGCGTAGTTTGTAGCTTTTCACCAACAGGATAGTTCCAATTTAGCCCAGACTGGTTGAATGATGTCTTCTCACTTTGCTGGTTATATACATACATGTTGTGTGGAATTAGACTGGGCAGTCTCGAGAAATTTACTTTTTATTGATGATCAAAGAATCATGCTTTTTTGTTTCACACTCATCAGAATAGATGCAGGAATGCCAAATTTCAAAGGGAGCCACAATTTATACTGCATGAGAAAAGGGAGTTGATTTGTTGGTAAGTCTACTCTGATTGGTCAAGTTATTGCCATGGAGAATGCACCAGGAAACATTTCTTCCCAACATTTTTATTTAATTCAAAAAAGGTGCAGTGCCTGCACATGTTCCTTTTGCAAGCAGAGGACAGGGCCCTGCGTATTAATATATTTTTAAAATCTATTTTTGCCTAATTGCATCAACTGCACACACCTACCAGAAATAGTATCACTGGGAATGTTGGTTCATAAGCTCAAAAGATAAACTGCTGGAAAGCCAGAATAGTGAAAATAGTAATGGACAGATCTTCTCTCTGCTGGAATCAAGGGACTTTCTTGTCCTCCATGCAGGGAACATTATCCTCCAGCTGGTTTGTGTTACACCTGACCCCAGAATATTCGATGCAAGGACAAGTTGACAGAAATGCTGGAAAATGTCCCATTCTCTGTACGAATGGGTGGAATTCTCCCATGGCCCAGCTCTTTCTCAGGAGCTCCATCTTCTTTCTTCAACAGTGGGTCAGTATTGTTGGACATCTTTTCAGTATGGCACCCAGATATGATAGTGGGATTCGTGCCAACATGCCCGTCCCACCATGGAATATGGTGATAAACTTCCGGGTGCATGGCTGAAAATGCCATGCAACATCATAAGTATTGCAGAGAATACTTTGGTTTCAGGTTTGGACTCAATAGACAATTTCCTCTGATCAGGATCAGAACCAGAAGTGCGATTTCCTGCGTTTATTATTTCTAAATTGTTAATGTCTGCTTCATTAAATGGAGGAGATCTCATTAAATATTGGGAAGGTCACCATTGCATTTACTTTTGCTCCAAAAAGTGACTGCAGGAAATTGTCTTTACTAGTCAGTGAAACAGAATACATCACACAGCATAACAGTTTGCATTGTCTCTTTATTCTAATTGTTTCCCTTCCCTCGTTTCCTTAAATTTTGACTCCTTGCCAGGAAGGAACCTCCAATATCTTATCCAGAGGATAATCCTTGGGCGCGATTCTCCGACCCCCCCGCCGGTCGGCGGGCCCACCCCCGGCGATTCTCCGACCCACGATGGGCCGAAGTCCTGCTGCTGTCAACCTTCTCCCGCCGTCGTGGATTAAACCACCTACCTTACCGGCGGGAGCAGGCGGGCTCCGGGGTCCTGTGCATGCGTGGACTTCTGCAGAATGGCTAAGTCTTTTTGGCCCTGTCTGGCGTGGCGCCAAAGGCCTTACACGCCAGCCGGTGGAGCGGAAACCACTCCGGCGCGGGCCTATCCCCTCCAGGTGAGGGCTTGGCCCCTAAAGGTGCGGAGACTTAGGCACCTTTGGGGCGGCCCGACGCCAGAGTGGTTCCCGCCACTCCATCACACCGGGACCCCCTGCCCCGCTGGGTAGGGGAGAATCCTGCCCCTTATCTTCTTTACCCATGTGGTCATTTTTATTGCAAAAGCAAAATACAGCAGGTGGTGTAAGTCTGCAGGTCAGGGAGCAAATTATTGTCAGTGTTTCAGGTCAATGACCTTTAATCAGAACGCCGTTCTTGGATTGTGTGGCCGAACTGAACAATACCACAGATTACGGAATTTTGCAGAGGTTGTATTGTTTCTCGCAGTGCTGTTGGCACCTTCGCATCAATAAATCCTGGGTTAAAATTCCACTCTAGTCCTGACCAATTGCCTAACTAGAGCTTCAGCTCTCGATTCTGGTGTGACAACCAGTGCTTACTCACCACCCTCCACTTCATCACATGGGCTGTGGGTACCCAGAAAGCTTCCCTGCCATCATGAGCTGATCACTTTACTAGTTGTTCTGAAGGTGGTTTGGCTTTGAAAGGAATGTTTGTATCATGGTCAATCAGCCTGGATATCCTGCAGCAACATGGGCAGCACGGTAGCACAAGTGGCTAGCACTGTGGCTTTACAGTGCTGGGTCACTGTGCGGAGTCTGCACTTTCTCCCCGTGTCTGCGTGGGTTTCCTCCGGGTGCTCCGGTTTCCTCCCACAGTCCAAAGACGTGCAGGTTAGGTGGATTGGCCATGATAAATTGCCTTAGTGACCAAAAAGGTTAGGAGGGGTTAGTGGGTTTTGGGGATAGGGTGGAAGTGAGTCGGTGCAGACCCAATGGGCCGAATGGCCTCCTTCTGCACTGTATGTTCTATGTTCTTTTTATGTTCTAACATCACTATCTTCGCCCAGACAAGAGCATAATTATATGAAAGCTAAATTATTCGCGTTGTCTTATTCTGACTTTGCATTTGTAACTTGTGGTAACATTTTAATTTCAGGCTGCAAGATATGTTAAAACCTAATTACTTCAGTTCTCTCTTTGCATTGAGAGAACCCAAACCAACCCCTGCAGAGTCAGACATTTAGAAACATTAACCGTCTCTTCCAATTTATTGCTGGTCCTGATTCTGTTCTGTTAATTAATTAGCATTTCATTTATCCGAACCCATTAAGGAAATGAGTACGCTCTAAAGACACGATATTGCAAACTTTTCAGAGGCATCTGACTAAAGAATCCACTGTTTTTCTGGTGATTATGTTTTAATCAGGTTGGAACTGCAGCTGTGGATAGAAATAAGTTGAATCTCCCCGTCGGATATTCCATTGCCCATATATAGAGAATGTATCTGGAGGGATAAGCTGTTTGCTGAAAGGAAAAAACAATGTACCTCAGTCAGCACCTGGCTAATTGAAGGATCCCTGTTGGTCAGGCTAGATGGACATTACTTTGCATGAACGGCAAGGACGAGAGCAGTTGGTGGGTCAGAAATGTCTGAGAAAATTCCCATCAACTTCATTGCTGATCGACACCATATAGGTATCACTGATCCAGGATCTGATATGGCTGGAGTAGCAGAAAATGTGAAGCCATGAGCCACTATCCTCAGTCTGTACGCCTATTGGCCCATCACATTGCACCTTCTTCTGCTGCAACCATGAAAACAGATCCTTGACCGTAGACCTATGATCCTACAGCCGTATAGTACATAAGAGAAAAATAGGTGGCCTTCCGGAATTTTCAGTTAAAATTAACAAATATCTTTCCAAAGACGTAAAAGATAAAAAAGTGTTTTTTAATTTTGTTGACGGAACGTGGATGTCACTAGCTCGGACAGCATTTATTGCCCATCCCTAATTGCTCCCAGTCATTCAGATCACAGCCAGGTGTGATGTAGTTTATTCAACAAAGCAGCAGATTATGGCTTGGGTTTTGTTTGTAGGTTCAGGAAGAACTACTTATGCACATTTTAAAAATTTGTTTGTGGGATATGAGTGTTGCTGGCTAGGCCTGCATTTATTGCCCATCCCTAATTTGCCTTGAGGAGGTGGTGATGAGCTGCCTTCTTGAACCACTGCAGCTCATGTCGTGCAGATACACCCACAGTGCTGCTGGGGAGGGAGTCGCAGGATTTTGACCCAGTGACAGAAAAGGAACGGCGATATATTTCCAAGTCAGGGTGGCCTGTGGCTTGGAGGGGAGCTTGCAGGTGGTGGTGTTTATATTGACAATACAAAGACAATGGACGGCACGGTGGCGCAATGGTTAGCACTGATGCCTCACTGAGGACCCAGGATCGATCCCAGCTCCGGGTCACTGGCCGTGTGGAGTTTGCACATTCTTCCTTGGTCTCACCCCCACAACTCAAGATGTTCAGGGTAGGTGAATTGGCCATGTTAAATTGCTCCTTAATTGGGGAAAAAAAATTGGATTCTCTTTTAAAAAAAAAAAAAAAAAAAATTTTTAACAATGCAAAAACAAGCTTTTGCCCTCACTAGTCTGTGCCAAATACTCCACGTCTGATCCTCCTCCAACATATAATGCGATCAGAATATCCTTCTTTTCCTTTCTCCCTCATGTGCTTATCTAGTTTCCTTTAAAGTGTCTTTTTTTTTTAAATTTAGAGTACCCAATTCATTTTTTCCAATTAAGGGACAATTTAGCGTGGCCAATCCACCTCGCCTGCACATCTTTGGGTTGTGGGGGCGAAACCCACACAGACACGGGGAGAATGTGCAAACTCCACACAGACAGTGACCCAGAGCCAGGATCGAACCTGGGACCTCAGTGCCGTGAGGCAACAGGGCTAACCCACTGCACCTCCGTGCTGACCACCCTTAAAGTATCTATGCGATTCACTTCAGCTACTTTATGTGGGAGCGATTTCCACATTTTAATCATTCATTGGATAAAAAAAATTTCTCCTGAATCCCCTATTAGTGACTATCTTTTATTTATCATCTCTCGCTTTGCTGTCGCCCAGAAGTGGAAATATGCTCTCCATGTCTACCCAATCAAAGTCCTCAATAATGTTTAAAACCTCCATTCAGTTACCCGTCAGCCTTCTCTTTTCTGGAGAAAAGAGCCCCAGTCTGTTAAACCTTTCCTGATCGGTAACAGAAATCCATTTGTAATTGAAATATGCACCAGAACAAAATAACTATTTCAGAAGCTAATCCAAATAAACGTTTCTTCTGCTGCAGTACCTGAGCCAGTAACTCTGAACATAGGTGAGTAACTTGCTCTGTGTATTAAGCTTGTAGGTTCAAGATAACTATTGAACACATCAGCAACCATTTTTGTGACAAATGTATTGCTGGGTTGTATGGAAATGTTGACAAAGGACCAACAGGTTAAACCGTTTACTGAGGGATCTTAACAGGGATCTGCCTGTGTTGGGTGAGAACTCTGCGCTGACACATGACTTCCTGTGTACACATCATCCCGATGTACCCATGGCCACTCAGTCTACAGAAATGTGTCATTAAATAACAAAAAGGGATGAATGAATCTTCAGTGGTTTGGACACTGGAAGAGCTTTCTGATCTTATTTACACACTGTCAGGGGAACTTTAACATCCACCAGAGCACACAGGGCTTCAATTTAAAAACCTATCTGAAAGACAGCATAGTAACATGCCTCAATATTGCACTGGTGTGCCCAGGTTATTGTTACATTTATGAGATTTATAAGATTATGTTTTGGTTTTTTGCCTTTAATTTATGGTAGAAATGAAGTGAGTCATGTGATCTGTTCTGAAATCTGCCTGACAGCAAGGTTGGTGATAGATGAAAGGGACCCAGCTTGTCTTTTTTAAAATTTTAGTGTACCCAATTCATTTTTTCCAGTTAAGGGGCAATTTAGCATGGTCAATCAACCTAGCCTGCACATCTTTGGTTTGTGGGGGCAAAACACACGCAAACATGGGGAGAATGTGCAAACTCCACGTGGACAGTGATCCAGAGCCGGGATCGAACCTGGGACCTCGGCGCCGTGAGGCAGCAGTGCTACTCACTGCGCCACCATGCTGCCCTCCAGCTTGTCTTAACTTGGAAGAAGGTGCACAAAGGGTTTACACTTGGAGACAATGGCAGCAGCTTGTGCGCTAGCTGTGCATGGTGAGCGGGTCCCCAAAGTCCCCAAAAAGTATCAAGAATGTGGGGGTGTGAACAGTTGTACTTTAAACTAAAAACAGAAAATGCTGGAAAATCTCAGCAGGTCTGGTAGCATTTGTGAATTTTGGGTCTGTATGACTCTTTTTCAATGCTATGAATTGTGCATTTGCTTCCAAAATAAAAAATCTCCAGGATAGCTAATCAGCATTTCTGTGCTTGTGATTTGTATTGCCAAGAAAGTGGTCTTTGAGTGGGGAAGGGTCTAAGATATCCATGAAAATCCACAGACCAGTTAATCTGCTCTGTTCGGATCAGGGGGAGAGTGTCAGCAAGATCCCGTGGCTCACTGTGCAGGAATGAATGTAGGAGCGTACGCTCAGAGTGAAAGGTCAAATTCATGATGTCAAAACTAGGTTAAAAGATTCACCTAGTTTGCACAAGAGGAAGACTATTCCATGGAAAAGCCTCACTATGAAAGACAGTTCCAAGATTAAAAGTTTTGAGGCTGAGAACGAAAAATAACAGAAATAAACCCTCACGAGCTAACCATGGATTGGTTCTGGGAGAATTGAATGTCTACTTAAAAGACAGTGTTAAGTATATCTGTGCATTTTCAGTTGTGCTAAAAGAAAAAGCGAAATGTTCTTTTATGTGGTTTAAAGTATTTAATCAATAGGTATTTTATGGAATCTTGTCATGTCATCCATTCAGCAATTAACTGGAAGTTCAAATTTATTTTTAAAAGTTAAGGGTCTCTTCAGGGATCATAATATTTTGTGCTCAAGTCATGGAGTGAACCGAGAGTCTACTGCACTCTATCTCAAGAGACAAGAGTGCAACAAATTGAGCTGAACAGCTAATCTAATCATGATGCAAAAGGTAACTTTACAAAATTAAAGAGTTCAAACAAAAATAAAAAACTCTCCAATTTGTTGAAATGATACCTGAAGCCTTAAATTATATCATATTACTCCTTACAGAAAAATATCAAAGCAGACGGGGGGGGCGGGCACAGTGGCACACGCTGCTGTCTCACAGCTCCAGGGATCCGGGTTCAATTCCGGCCTTGGGTGACTGTCTGTGTAGAGTTTGCACTTTCTCACTGTGTCTGTGTGGGTTTCCTCCGGGTGCTCCGGTTTCCTCCCACAGTTCAAAGATGTGCAAGTTAAGTGCATTGGCCATGCTAAATTGTCCCTTAGTGCCCAAATGGTCTGTTGGGGTTACGGGGATAGGGTGGACACGTGGCCCTGTGTAGGGTACTCTTTCCAAGGACCGGTGCCGACCCGATGGGCTGAATGGCCTCCTTCTGCACTGTAGGGATTCTATTCTATTCTAATCTATTCAGACAAATCCCTTTTAAAGCAGAGTGGCTCTTGCTTTGTGAATAAATGTGGACTTTTGCACATTGAGATCCCTTCCCAGCATAGTACGGAATGAGGGGAAACCTAAACTTATTATCTGAATACCTATTTTCTGAAATAAAACATGGATGTACAAAATATCCACTGTAATGGAAGTGACAACATAATGTAACAGCAAAACGTCCAACTGTACAGTGATCTATAGTTCAAAAATGCTTTTTAAATACACATGGAATTTGAAAATTTAATTTTCATCAGTTTCACCACCACCCAAAAAGCATTTTGCTGCTATACAGTCCCGTGGGCTCAGTCTCACACTGGTACTGTGCTTAATGTCTAGTGTGTAAGCCTCAAAAGTGAGTGTTGGGCTATGTGACTGAGTGGCATCACATTCATGTTAGGTCCACCCAATGTCACACACACCAGGATTAAAGCACTCAAAAATCAAAGTCAAACAATGAACTTCCACGCACTTTCAATCATTTCTTCAAGCTGATTAAAGCCATTGCTTGTATTGTTTAAGTGCACCCAGATGCAATATCTCGCTGTGATTAGTAAATCTTCCGTGACTGGTGGCTTTTCAATGCTGCCAATTTCAAGTACATTAAACCATTGATATTTTTATCTGTTAAGTAAAACAGTAAAATAAAGGTAAATTTATCTCTTTTCCCAATTGATAATGTGTCATAAATTTTGAATGCACAGTTAAAATGATCAGTCCGCTTTGTTAGTCTGCCCTCTAGTGTCCTCTTCCAGAAATGACAAGATAATAAAAACCTATAACTGGACATCCCAATTTGTGCATTTAAGATTCTTTTTGTCAGCTTTCTTTTCTTGTGGTTAGTATAGTGGACAATATTGTTTGGTGTTTCCTTAACTGTAATGTATTCAGGTAGCAAATGTATTTCAGACTGGCGGTGGTTCGCAATTTTGTTCCCCAAGGGTCAGTTCTGAGTCGATTGATGATTCTGTGCAATTTTTACAAACCACTTGGATTCGGACTCTGGTGCAGAGAACAGAATTATAAAATTAGCAGCTGAAGTGATAGTACAATAGTAATGGTGGTTCTAGGTTCCAGGATGATGGACAGAATGGTAAAATATACAGAAACATGGCAGATAGAATTCAATGCAGAGAAGTGTGAAGTGATTCACTTTGGGAGAACAAATGCGAATAGACAGTAAAAGACACTGGGCGGGATTCTCTGATCCTGAGGCCAAGTGCTGACGCCGTCGGAAACGTTGTCGCGTTTCTCGACGGCGTCAACACGGCCTCAGGATCAGCAATTCTGGCCCCTACAGGGGGCCAGCACGGCACTGGAGCGGTTCACTGCATGCACAGTGGCACCGCCGCCAATGCGCGCATGCGCAGTGGCTCCCTTCAATGTGCCGGCCCTGACGCAACATGGCGTAGGGCTACAGGGCCGGCGTGGAAGAAAGGAGGCGCCCAGCAAGAGAGGCCGGCCTGCCGATTGGTGGGTCCCGATCGCGGGCAAGGCCACATCGGAGGCCCCCCCCGCCCGCCTGGGGTCGGACACCCCCTCCTCCCCCCACCCCCCAACCCTACCACGCCGAGTTCCCACCAGCTGAGAGCAGGTGTGGACATCGCCGGTGGGACTCTGTTTTTTTACGACGGCTGCTCGGGCCGAGAATCGGCGGGGAGGTCGCGTAGAGCGGCCCCCGACCGGCACCGCGCCAACCATGCCGGCGCCAATGGTGCCGATTCTCCGCTCTGCCGAGAATCACGTGCTGGTGTCGGGGCAGCGTGGTGCGATTCGCGCCGGTCGCGGGGATTCTCCGGCCCGGCCCCGGGCTAAGAGAATCCCGCCCACTGTAACTGGCACAAGAAGTATAAATGGGAAGAGGGATCATGGTGGTGTTATGAATACAAAGGTAAGTTTATGGGATTTATATTCTATTGGTAAACATTAAAAATAAGGTAATGGTTTAAGTGGGTTTAATTTAATGTCTCTGTGACTGGAAGGGTAAAACCTCTAGTTAGATTCATGATGGACAAAAGTGTATGTGGGATTGGTTAAATTCTGTGTTTCTGTTTTGGTTAGAGAGGGCTATGGCGTAAAGAGTAAGTAAATAGGCCAGCCGAGGTATGCAGTTTTGCCTAGCAACTGGGGCCTTATAAGGTAGAGGAGCTTTTGAGTTTCAGTTTTAACTAAATTTGAAGACAGTTGGGGGGGAACAGCTCTCAACTAAGCCAGGAGAAGACTGGGCAGGACAAGGGAGTTACAAAGATGCAAGCTTCCTAAGGAACAAGATACAATCCAGATAATCAGGGAATTGGGACTGAAAGAAGTTAAGAGAACAGAGACCAGGGTAGTGGTCAGAAGAATTCAAAGAAGTGTAAACAAAGTGTTCTGAGTCGAAGAGGTAATTAGATTTAAAGTGGGAAAACAGCCTTCAAAGGCAAAACAAATGCCTGATGCCATTTTAATACAATCTGGGAATTGAGACTAAAAGCAATTGTGAACAGCTTGTGCAGCCATTCAGTTATAACATCAATTGGGATGGTAAAAGTGGGAACTCATCCAGGATTTCAAAATGTGGAGAAACGGTTGCTGGATGCTGATTAGTAGTAATTTATTGGGATATTTTGAAAAGTGTAAAAGCAAGTTACTGCATGCTGAATAGTAACACTTGGTTGGGATTTATTTCTAAATGGTGGGATCTGTGACTCCTTAAAAAAATAGAATAAGTGGGTACTAAGGTACTGGACAAAAGAACTGGAGATATTGTGAGGTATGTTGTACTGGTTAGAATCCAAAATGGGCTTGGAAATTGCTAATACTTTCTTAAGGATGGCAGATGTAACTTTGACTGGTTTACAGAAAGTAACCAAGAGTCAGTTAACTGAATTGGCAGATAAATTGGAGTGGAACTACCTTCAGGGGTAAGGAAATCCAAGATTACGGAAAGGATAGCAAAACATTTAAAATTGCAGGGCTGCCTGATAGACAATTCTCCAAAAAGTGAGGAAATTGAGTTGGTTAAATTCAATTACAAATGAAATAATTAGAATTAGCGGCAAAGGAAAAAGAGATAGAAATAGAACTGAAGAAATTTGAAATGTGGGAAAAAGGGTGAGCTTTTTGCAGGGAATTGGAAATGGAGAGGTTAGCAATGGCAGAAAATGGAAAAGGAAAGAAAGGGAATTTCAACTTAACATGCTGGAAGTTAAAGCAGAGATACTAGAGAAGGCTGAGGAAGGAAATAGTTCTAGACATGAACCTAGTGAAGAAATCTTTAAATTTATACAAGCTCTTCCAAAATTTGAGGAATAGGATGTGGAAGCATTCTTTATTTATTTTGAAAAGGTAGCTAAACAGATGAAATGGCCAAAAGAAATTTGGACATTACTTTTACAAAGTAGACTGGTAGGCAGAGCTAGTGAGGTGCATGCATCATTGTCAGAAGAGGTATCTGTAGGTTATAATGTAATAAACTTAAGATGCAAGTAAATATCCTTGTAATATCCTTAGTGCATATGAGTTGGTTCCTGAGGCATGGAGGCAAAAATTTCAAAACATAGGAAAAGGGCCTGGACAAACTTATATTGAATTCAAAATGGTGAAGCAAAATAAGTTTGACCATTGGTTACGGGCATTAAAGGTAGAGAATATATAGAACATAGAACAGTACAGGCCCTTCAGCCAATAATGTTGTGCCGACCATTTATCCTAATCAAAGATCAACCTAACCTACACCCGTTCAATTTACTGCTGTCCATGTGCCTAAGAGTCGCTTAAATATCCCTAATGACTTTGACTCCACCACCTCTGCTGGCAGTGCATTCCACACACCCACCACTCTCAGTTTAAAGAACCTACCTCTGACATCTCCCCTATACTTCCTCCATTCACTTTAAAATTATGTCCCCTCGTGACAGTCATTTCCACCCTGGGGAAAGGTCTCTGGCTATCCACTCTGTCCATGCCTCTCATCACCTTGTACACCTCTATCAAGTCACCTCTCTGCCTTCTTCACTCCAGTGAGAAAAGCCCTAGCTCCATCAACCTTTCTTCATAAGACATGCCCTCCAGTCCAGGCAGCATCCTGGTAAATCTCCTCTGTACCCTCTCCAAAGCATCCACATCCTTCCTATAATGAGGCGACCAGAACTGGACACAATATTCCAAGCGTGGTCTAACTAGAGTTTTATAAAGCTGCAGCAAAACCACGCTGCTCTTAAACGTAATCCCCCTGTTCATGAAAGTCAACACACCATACGCCTTCTTAACAACCCTATCAACCTGGGTGGCAACTTTGAGGGATCTATGTACGTGGACCCCAAGGTTCCTCTGTTCCTTCACACTTCCAAGAATCCTGCCTTTAACCCTGTATTCAGCATTCAAATTCGACCTTCCAAAATGAATCACTTCACATTTATCAAGGTTGAACTCCATCTGCCACTTCTCAGCCCAGCTCTGCATCCTGTCAATGTCCTGCTGTAATCTGCAACAGCCCTCACCACTACCTACAACTCCCCCAACCTTTGTGTCATCGGCAAACTTACTAACCCACCCTTCCACTTCCTCATCCAAGTCATTTATAAAAACAACAAAGAGCAGAGGTTCCAGAACAGATCCTTGCAGGACACCACTAGTCACCGACCTCCAGGCGGAATACTTTCCATCCACCACCACTCGCTGTCTTCTTTCGGGCAGCCAATTCTGTATCCAGACAGCCATATTTCCCTATATCCCATGCACCCTAACTTTCTGAATGAGCCTACCATTGGGAATCTTATCAAATGCCTTAATGAAATCCATATACACCACATCCACTGCCCAACCTTCATCAATGTGTCTCGTCACATCCTCAAAGAATTCAATGAGGCTTGTGAGGCATGATCTGCCCCTCACAAAGCCATGCTGACTATCTTTAATCAAACTATGTTCGTTTTTTTAATAAATATTTTATTGATGTATTTTTTGGCAATGTAACAGCAACAATATAAGCAATGTACATGAGACTATAAATATAGTACAAATACCACCTCCCTCCCTAACAGGTCCCACCATTAATTAACCCCCTAATCTACGCTAAACTAACCCCCCCCCCCCCCCCCCCCCCCCGCTGACTATTAATTTTCCGCGAAGAAGTCGACGAACGGTTTCCACCTCCGGGTGAACCCCAACAGCGACCCTCTCGGGGCGAACTTGATTTTCACCAAACAGAGGAAGCCAGCCATGTCCGATAGCCAGGTCTCCGACGTCGGGGGCTTTGAGTCCCTCCAAGCTAATAGTATCCGTCTCCGGGCTGCCAGGGAAGCAAAGGCCAGAGTGTCTGCCTCTTTCTCCTCCTGGATTCCTGGGTCTTCCGACACCCCAAAAATCGCCACCTCTGGACTCAATGCCACCCTTGTTTTTAATACCTTGGAAATGACATCAGCAAACCCCTGCCAAAATCCCCTAAGCTTTGGACATGCCCAAAACATGCGAACATGGTTCGCTGGTCCTCCCGCACATTTTGCACACCTGTCTTCCACCCCAAAGAATCTGCTCATCCGGACCACTGTCATGTGGGCCCGGTGGACGACCTTGAATTGAATCCGTCTGAGCCTGGCACATGTTGCGGTCGCATTGACTCGACTCAACGCGTCCGCCCAAAGGCCCTCCTCTATCTCCCCTCCCAGCTCCTCCTCACACTTGCGCTTCAGCTCCTCGGTCTGCGTCTCCTCTGATCCCATAAGTTCCTTGTAAATGTCAGAGACACTCCACAATCCTACCCATCCTCTGCAAACTACCCTGTCCTGAATTCCCCCTTAGCGGCAGGAGTGGGAAGGTTGACACTTGTCTACGCAGGAAGTCCCGCACCTGCAGATATCTAAATTTGTTTCCCCTCACCAATGCAAATTTCTCCTCCAATGCCCTCATACTTGGAAAGCTCCGCTCTATAAACAAGTCCCCCATCCTCTCAATCCCCGCTCTCCGCCATATTCGGAATCCCCCGTCCATACTGCCCGGGGCAAACCGGTGATTATCGCAGATTGGGGACCAGACCGACGCTCCCACTGCTCCCACATATCTCCTCCATTGCCCCCAGACTCTCAGGGCTGCCACCACCACGGGGCTGGTGGAGTACCGCGCCGGCAGGAACGGCAGAGGTTCAGTTACCAGCGCCCCTAAACTTGTGCACTTGCATGAAGCCGCCTCCATACGCACCCATGCCGACCCCCCCCCCAAAAGCCACTTCCTAATCATGGCTATGTTAGCCACCCAGTAATAGTTGCTACAATTCGGCAGCGGCAGCCCACCCTCTCCCCGACTCCGCTCAAGCATTACCCTCCTCACTTGCGGGGACATGCCCCCCACACGAAGCCCGCAATAACTTTGTTGACCCGCTTAAAAAAGGACCGCAGAATAAAGATGGGGAGACATTGAAATACAAACAGGAATCTCGGGAGGACCGTCATTTTCACCGTTTGGACTCTCCCAGCTAGAGACAACGGGGGCGCATCCCATCTCCGGAAATCATCTTTCATCTGATCTACCAACCGTGCCAAGCTCAATTTATGTAGCCGGTCCCAATCCTGCACCACTTGAATGCCTAGGTACCTGAAATTGTCCCCTACCACTCTAAATGGCAGTTCCCCCAGTCGCCTCTCCTGACCCCTCTCCTGGATCGCAAACATCTCTCTCTTCCCCATATTAAGCTTATACCCCGAGAACCGGCCAAATTCCCATGATTTCTTCCATCCCCTCAATTGGATCTGAAACATACAGGAGCAGGTCATCCGCACAAAGCGAGACTCTGTGCTCCCTCCCCCCCCTCCCACTCTGTGCCCCCCACCTTCCCCGGACCAGCCCCTTGAGGCTCTCAGAGCAATTGCCAGTGGCTCTATAGCCAGCGCAAACAGCAGTGGGGAGAGGGGCATCCCTGTCTCTTCCCCCGTTGCAGCCTAAAATAGTCCAAAGTCATCCTGTTCGTCCGTACACTTGCCACAGGAGCCTGGTACAGCTACCTGACCGAGCCAAAAAAGCCCCTCCCAAATCTGAACCGCCCCAGAACCTCCCATAAATAATCCCATTCAACCCAGTCAAAAGCTTTTTCCATTACGACCACTACCTCCACCTCCCTACTTTCCGGGGGCATCATGATCCACCAGCTGCCTGCCCTTAACGAACCCACCTGATCCGCCACAATAACGTCCGGTACACAATTCTCAATCCTGGAGGACAAGATTTTGGCCAACAATTTGGCGTCTACATTCAACAGGGATATCGGCCTGTAGGACCCACATAGCTCTGGGTTCTTGTCCCGTTTCAGGATAAGCGAAATCGTGGCCTGTGACATCATCTGGGGGCAGACCCCCTCTTTCCCTTGCCTCATTAAACACCTTCATCGGCACTGGTCCCAATATCCCGGAGAACTTTTTATAGAACTCCGCTGGGTACCCGTCCGGTCCCGGGGCCTTACCCAACTACATGGCCTTCAAGCCCTCCACTATCTCTTCCACCCGATCGGCGCCCCCAGTCCTTCCACCAGCTTCCCGTCCACCTTCGGGAAAGTCAGCAGAAACAACAACAACGGCAAACCTAGCCCTGCCGACACTGCAAATTCTTCCTTACTAACATCTGGGGGCTTGTGCCAAAGTTGGGAGTGCTGTCTCACAGACTTGTTAATCAACAGCCTGATGTAGTCCTATTCACAGAATCATACCTTATACAATCGGGAGGGTTTCCCTGGGAGTCCTCAACATTGACTCTGGTCCCCATGAAGTCTCATGGCTTCAGGTTAAACATGGGCAAAGAAATCTCCTGCTGATTACCACATACCGGCCACCATCAGCTGATGAATCAGTACTCCTCCACATGTTGAACACCACTTGTCGGAAGCACTTGGACGGTGGCAAAGGGCACAGAATATGCTCTGGGTGGGGGACTTCAATGGGTGGGTTGATAGTACTACCATAGACTGAGCTGGCCGGATCCTAGAGGACATAGCTGCTAGACTGAGACTGCAGCAGCTAGTGAGGGAACCAACAAGAGGGGAAAAAGATACTTTATCTCATCCTCACCAATCTGCCTGCTGCATATGCATCTTTCAATGGTAGTATCGTAGAAGTGGCGACCGCACAGTCCTTGTGGAGACAAAGTCCTGTCTTCACATTGAGGATACCCTTCACCGTGCTAAATGGGATAGACGTCGAACAGATCTAGTAGTTCAAGGTTGGGCATCCATGAGGCCCTTGGGCCATCAGCAGCAGCAGAATTGTATTCAACCACAGTCTGCAACTTCATGGCCAGGCATATCCCCTACTCTACCATTACCACCAAGCCAGGGGATCAACCTTGGTTCAATGAAGAGTGCAGGAGAGCATGCCAGAGCAACATCAAGCATACTGAAAATGAGGTGTCAACATGGTGAAGCTACAGCACAGGACTACTTGTGTGCCAAAGAGCAAGTAATAGACAGAGCTAAGCGATTCCACAACAAACCCATCAGATCTAAGCTCTGCAGTCCAGCCACATCCAGCCGTGAATGGTGGTGGACAATTAAACAACTCGCTGGAGCAGGCGACTCCACAAATACCCCATCGTCAATGATGGATGAACCCAGCACATATGTGCAAAAGACAAGGCTGAGGCATTCGCTACAATCTTCAGCCAGAAAGGCCAAGTGAATGATCCATCTCGGTCTCTTCCAGAGGTCCCCAGCATCACAGATGTCAATCTTCAGCCAATACGATTCACACCACGTGATATCAAGAAATGGCTGAAGGCACTGGATACCTTAAAGGCTATAGGCCCTGACAATATTCTGGCAATGGTAATAAAGACTTGTTTTCCAGAACTTGCACCCCTAGCCGAGATGTTCCAGTACAGCTACAACAATGGCATCTACCCGTCAATGTGGAAAGATGCCCAGGTGTGTCCTGTGCACATGAAACAGGACAAATCCAACCAGCCAATTACCACCCTATCAATCTATTCTCCATCATCCGCAAAGTGATAGAGGGATTCATCAATAGTGCAATCAAGCGGCACTTGCTCGGCAAGAACTTCCTCACGGACGCTCAGTTTGGGTTCCGCCAGGGTCACTCAGCACCTGGCCTCATATAGCCTTGGTTCAAACATGGACAAAAGAGCTGAATGCTAGAGGTGAGGTGAGAGTGACTGCCCTTGACATCAAGGCAGCATTTTGCATCAAGGAGTCCTAGCTAAACTGGAGTCAATGGGAATCAGGGGGAAAACTCTCCACTGGTTGGAGTCATACCTGGCACAAAGAAAGATGGTTGTGGTGGTTAGATGTCAATCATCTCAGCTCCAGGACATCACTGCAGTAGTTCCTCAGGGTAGGGTCTTAGGCGCACCCATCTTCAGCTGCTTCATCAATGACCACCTTTCCATCATAAGGTCAGAAGTGGGGATATTTGTGGATGACTGCACAATGTTCAGCACCATTTGTGACTCAGATAATGAAGCAGTCCATATCCAAATGCAGCAAGATCAGGACAATATCCAGGCTTGGGCTGACAAGTGGCAAGTTACATTCTCACCACACAATGACCATCTCCTAGAAGAGAGATCTAACCACTACCCTTGATATTCAATGGCATTACCATTCGCTGAATCCCCCACAATCAACATCCTGGGGGTTACCATTGATCAGAAACTGAACTGGACTAGCCACATTAATACTGAGGCTACCAGGGCAGATTAACGACAAGAAATCCTACGGCGAGTAACTCACGTCCTGATCCCCCAAAGCCTGTCCACCATCTACAAGGCACAAGTCAGGAGTGTAATGGAATACTCTCCACTTGCCTGGATGAGTGCAGCTCAAACAACACTCAAGAAGCTTGACACCACCCAGGACAAAGCAGTCCGCATGATTGCTCCCCTTTCCTCAAAACATTCAATCCCTCCATCACGGATGAACAGTGGCAGCCACGTGTACCATCTACAAGATACACTGCAGTAACTCACCAAGGTTCCTTAGACAGCACTTTCCAAACCCACGACCACTACCATCTAGAAGGACAAGAGCAGCAGATACCTGGGAGCCCCACTATCTGGAGGTTCCCCTCCAAGTCACTCACCACCCCGACTTGGAAATATATCGCCGCTCCTTCACTGTCGCTTGGGCAACCTAAAACGAATAATTTTAAAAATAAATTTAGAGTACCCAATTATTTTTTTCCAATTAAGGGGTAATTTAGCGTGGCCAATCCACCCCTACTCTGCACATCTTTGGGTTGTGGGCGTGAAACCTACGTAGACACGGGGAGAATGTGCACCCATGAGCGATTAATAACAAAAAGGTCTGTAAATCGTGCTTTCCTGAAGTTGCACTAAAAATCCAGGCCATAATCTGCTGCTTTATTGAATAGGTTACATCACACCTAGCTGGGATTTGAATGACTGGACACAGGAACAATTCTCAAAGGGCTGCAGCTCATCAGAAAAAGAGAAACTACAGCGAGGCAGAAAAGTCGATCAATAGGGCAGCACAGTGGTGCAGTGGTTAGCACTGCTGCCTCATAGCGCCGAGGTCCTAGGTTCGATCCCGGCCCTGGGTCACTGTCCGTGTGCAGTTTGCATATTCTCCCAGTGTCTGCGTCGGTTTCGCCCCCACATCCCAAAGATGTGCATGGTAGGTGGACGGGCCACGCTAAATTGTCCCATAATTGGAAAAAATGAATTGGGTACTCTAAATTTATAAAAAATAGAAAAATCGATCAATTATTTTACTATGCCTCCGAGGAAGCACTTGCCTTTAGAGGTTACTTCAAGAGACAACTGCATCGTCGGTGACCAAGACTTCCATTAAAATGGAGTTTCTGACTCTGGTTTGGAATTAGTATTTGCGATTTTTACAACTGAACCTCACACATACACAACTATTTACATTGTTGATTCTGCCACAAAGTGTAAATGAGACCAGCTCAGCAATGAAGGAGATTATGTTTTAGAAAAACTCCCAACGTAATATATTTTTAGTTCAATCTGTTCCCGTTGCTAAGTCTCCCGACTGATCTGTCTGTCTTTAACTAATCACAGCCTTCAGCCACTGAGCTACTGGAGAACTTTGAATGTGCTTTTTTTCAATTGAAGTGGATGTGGAAAGTGCCACGTTGATCTTGTTACAAATTACTGAAATATCTGCAAAGATGCTGCTTTACTTTCTGCAATTTTTTGTGTTTTTTTTTAAATTGCTGTTAGTGAGCGTGTATTTACTTACATGATCTGGTGTCATGTGATTTTTTTTATGCAGCACCTCTTGGGATATGTTATTTGTGATGTTCAAAACCAACCATGTAAACACAAGAGGCAGTGAACCTGAAGAAACTGCTGGTCTAATGAGTCACACATAATTGAGTGGAGGCAATATAACAAACTAGCAATCAGAAACAACAGAAAGAAATCACAATCAGGTCAATAGGATTAATAGATAATTATGTAATACAAAATGGTTGGGCTTTGGGTGGATTATGTCTATAATGCTTCAGATGCTTCTGTGAATCAGGCAAGGTTTTGAAATCGAAGATGCTTTTTGGAATATTTTTGGCTCTTAACATGAGTGATTTATGAATTTAGATGTGTTTGATGTTATCATGTTTCTTAAATCACTTTAACGTCATCATTAATGTCAATTTTAAATCCCATTCAACAGTAGGAGTGCAGTCTTTAGTTGATCACACAACCAGGCCCTATGCAGTTTCCTGATCTCCTGTGGTCCATTTGTTACTTAAAAAAAAAATTTAGAGTACCAAATTCATTTTTTCCAATTAAGGGGTAATTTAGCATGGCCAATCCACGCAGACACGGGGAGAATGTGCAAACTCCACACGGACAGTGATCCAGGGCCAGGATCAAACCTGGGACCTCGGCGCCGTGAGGCAGCAATGCTAATCACTGCGCCGCCGTGCTGCCTTCCTTTGTTACTTTTCAAAATTCATTTCCGGGATGTGGGCGTCATTGGTTAGGCCAGCATTTATTGCCTATCCCTAGTTGCCCTTCAGAAGGTGGTGGTGAGTTGCCTTCTTGAACCGCTGCAATCCTTGAGGTGTAGGTACACCCACTGTGCTGTTAGGGAGGGAGTTCCAGGATTTTGACTCGGTGACATTGAAGGAACGGTGAAATATTTCCAAGTCTGGATGATGTGAAATTTGAGGGGGAAATTGAAAGTGATGGTATTATCATGCATCTGCTGTCCTTATCCTTCTAAATGGTAGAGGTAGTGGGATTTGAAAGGTGTTGTCGAAGGAAGAATTCGGCGGCTTCCAAACTGCACACCTAAACATGTATGACTTGGTCTGAAATTTGTTTCTTTCATACAGGTTTTTGATGCACAGTAGCTCATGCGCCGGAGTGTGGGAGGAGTATGGGTGCAGAGACGGGCTGGTTAGAAGGTTGACTCGGTTCTCGGGCACCACTCTCCAGCTCTCAATATCATTTGAAGGCCCCTATCCCCCACCCCCAGATCATCCATGCCTCCCATGGATATGCATTAATCACTTACCCAGTATCTACTATGTACAAGGGGAAAAGTTTGTTTCCATCTACTCTATTTATGCCCCTCATAATTTTATACATCTCAATCATGTCCCCCTCAGTCTCCTCTGCTCCAAGGAAAACAATCCAAGTCTATCCAATCTCTCTTCATAACTCACTCTCTCCAGCCCAGGCAACATCTTGATAAATCTTCTCTACACCCTTTCCAGTGCTATCACATCCCCCCTATAATATGGATTCCAGATATGCACACAATACTCTAACTGTGGCTTAACCAATGTTTTATAAAGTTCCAACATAACCTCCCTGCTCTTAAATTCTATGCCTCGGCTAATAAAGGCAAGCATACCATATGCCTTCTTAACCACTGTATCCACCTACTCTGCTATCTTAAGAGACCGTGTGCATGCACACCAAGATGCCTCTGATCCTCAGTGCTTCCAGGGTCCTGCCGTTTATCATGTATTAGTCTTGGTAGACATTGCCCCATTAATGTCACGATTAAGATGGCAGGTTTCAGTTGATAGGAGATGCAGTTAGCTGTGGAAATTGTCTTTCGGCGGGACAACAAGGTTAACATGTTGAGACCGTGACCAAATAGCAATAGACACACTCCATTATCTAGATTACACAAATATGAATGATAATGAATAAACTCATTAGAATCATCTTTGTAGGTTTCAAAGGTGAATGGAATGATTAATTAATCGTCACAGATTAATTGGACACCCCTCCTCCTCCTCAGTAAAATAAAGCAGTTAGCCACATAGGCCTGGCCTCCTGGGATTCTGCAACAAGCAAAGCTTTGGAGATCTGTAGCAGGGAAATCAATATTCTGTAGAGATTCCAAATCATTTCATTCCAGATTCAGTATTTCAAAACAATCTCTCATCCATTTTTTTCTGAAATCCCCACACAGGAGCCATTGCTATAATCCCTGTCATGATATTAAACTCTGCAGCGAATTTCACATCTGTGAAATCCCAGGGTGGAGAGGATTGTTTCACACCAATATCAACGAAGGTTGCAGATTATGCTCAAGTGGCATTTTTGCACCAGGGACAAGCAACCAATCCTGAGTCCTGCGATTTGCTTCTTAACTGCCCCAAGTTATATGAATGTTTAAGATTTATCCTCACTTTATCAACCTTTGCCACCATCTAATACCCGATTTATATTCACAAAAGGAAGTCAAATTTATGTGCGGTCGACTTTCGGTTGCGGCTATGCGGAGCTGAGCCGCACGAATCGGCAGCTCCGGCGAAGACGGACTTTTGGGCTCGATAGAAGAGCCCCAACGGAACTTTTCACACAGCCAACCTGTGGGGAAGAGAGGAGAGAGGTCCCCCACTAACCTGTATGGACCGGACCCGCAGCGAAACGGGCAAAAAAACGGATCTGGAGCAGCGGGAGAAGAAGGGTAAAACAAACAAAATGGTGGCGGCCGGGGACAAAGAAGAGATGCAAGAATTCATCAAGCGCTGCTTCGAGGAGCTGCGCAAGGAGATGGTGGCGCCTATGCTGGCAATAATTGAAGGACTTGGGGCAACCCAGAAAGCCCACGAGGTGAAGATCCAGGACAAAGTGAGTGAGAATGAGGGTGAGCTCTTGGGCCTGGCGGTGAGAGTGGAGCGGCACGAGGCGCTACACAAGACATGGGCGGGAAGACTCGAAGACCTGGAGAACAGGTCGAGGAGAAACATGGGCGGGAAGACTCGAAGACCTGGAGAACAGGTCGAGGAGAAACATGGGCGGGAAGACTCGAAGACCTGGAGAACAGGTCGAGGAGAAACAATCTGAGGATCCTGGGTCTCCCAGAAGGAGTGGAGGGGGCCGACGCCGTGGCATATGTGGGCACAATGATCGGGGCGCTGATGGGCGTGGAGGCCCCCCCGGGTTGCTGGAGCTGGAAGGGGTGCACCGGGTGCTGGCAGGAAGCACAAGGCAAACGAGCCACCAAGGGCGATGGTGGTGAGATTTCACTGGTTCACAGACAGAGAGAGGGTGCTGAAATGGGCCAAGAAGGAGCGGAGCAGCAAGTGGGACAATGCTGAGATTAGAATATACCCGGACTGGAGCACGGAGGTCGCTAAGCGGAGAGCGGGTTTCAACCGGGCCAAAGCGGTGCTGCATCGGAAAGGAGTGAAATTTGGAATGTTGCAGCCAGCGCGACTGTGGGTCACATATAACGGCCAACACCACTACTTTGAAACTCCCGAAGAGGCGTGGACCTTTATACTAACTGAAAAGTTGGACTCTAATTGAGGGTTTGTGAGGGTGGGGGGTATTTGAGGGTTGAAGTATGATGGCGGTTGTATATAGGGGGGCAAGCACGCGCAGGGAATGTTATATGGGCTGGGGACGAGAGACAAGGCCGCAACAGAAGCTGCGTCGGGGGGGGCGGGGCAGGCTCTGGAAAGCGCGGGGGTTTTCTACCGCACGCGGGAAGAAAGGTGGGAGGGGGAACGTAGGAATGTCTACTGATGGGGAGATTCCCACACGGGGGGGTCAAAGGGATGGCGGGGGAAGCCAGGGTCAGCAGGCGTCAGCTGACTTACGGGAGTGATATGGGGGGAGCAAAAAAGCTAGACAGGGATCTAGCGGGGGAGGGGGGGGGGGAAACAGGGTTGCTGCTGCACTGGCCGAAAGGGAATGGGACACAGAAGAGGTGGCTGGGACGGAGGTCCCCCGATTGGGGGCCTGGAGGGTGAGGGAGACGCGGACACGGGACTGGCCCAGAAAAGGAGATGGCTAGTCGGCGGGGGGGTGAGAGCCTCTCCAATCCGTCTGATAACGTGGAACGTGAGGGGCCTGAACGGACCGGTGAAGAGGGCTCGAGTGTTCGCGCACTTGAAGGGACTGAAGGTAGACGTGGCTATGCGCCAAGAGACACACCCGATGGTGGCAGACCAGTTAGGTTAAGAAGGGGATGGGTAGGACAGGTATTTCACTCGGGACTGGACGCGAAAAACAGAGGGGTGGCAATTCTGGTGGGAAAACATGGGTCATTTGAGGCCAAGACTATCGTAGCGGACAATGGAGGGAGATACGTGATGGTGAGTGGTAGGTTGCAAGGGACTTGGGTGGTGTTGGTAAATGTATACGCCCCGAACTGGGATGATGCTGGATTTATGAAGCGCATGTTGGGGCGCATCCCGGACCTGGAGGTAGGAGGACTGATAATGGGAGGGGACTTTAATACAGTGCTGGATCCAGCACTAGACCGCTCCAGATCAAGGATGGGAAAGAGGCCGGCGGCGGCCAGGGTGCTCAGGGGGGTTTATGGACCAGATGGGGGGAGTGGACCCATGGAGGTTTGCAAGACCGCAGGCCAGGGAATTTTCTTTCTTCTCCCACGTGCGCAAGGCATACTCCCGGATAGACTTCTTTGTGCTGGGCAGAGCGCTCATCCCGAGGGTGATGGGGACGGAGTATTCGGCCATAGCCGTTTCGGACCATGCCCAGCACTGGGTGGAAGTGGGGCTGGGAGAGGAGAGGGACCAACGCCCGCTGTGGCGGTTGGATGTGGGACTGTTGGCAGATAAGGTGGTGTGTGGTAAGGTAAGGGGGTGTATTGAAAGGTACCTGGAGACCAACGACAATGGGGAGTTGCGAGTGGGGGTGGTATGGGAGGCGTTGAAGGCGGTGATCAGGGGAGAGCTAATCTCCATCAGGGCTCATAGGGAGAAGACAGAGGGCAGGGAAAGGGAGAGGTTAGTGGGGAAGATTTTGCGAGTGGACAGGAAATACGCAGAGGCCCCGGAGGAAAGATTACTTGGGGAAAGGCGACGGCTCCAGACGGAGTTTGACCTGTTGACCACGGGGAAGGCGGAGGCACAGTGGAGGAAGGCGCAGGGGGCGACCTACGAGCATGGGGAAAAGGCCAGTCGGATGCTGGCACACCAGCTCCGTAAGAAGGCGGCAGCGAGGAAAATAGGGGGAGTCAAAGATGGTGGGGGAGCCATGGCAACGGAAATAAACAAGGTATTCAAGGCCTTCTATGAAGAGCTGTACAGATCCCAGCCCCCAGGGGGGGGGAAGAGGGGATGGGAAGATTCCTGGACCAACTGCGGTTCCCGAGGATGGAGGAGCAAGAGGTGGCTGGTTTGGGGGCACCAATCGGGTTGGAGGAGCTGAGTAAGGGTTTGGGGAGCATGCAGGCGGGGAAGGCCCCGGGGCCGGACGGGTTCCCGGTGGAGTTCTATAGAAAGTATGCAGACCTGTTGGCCCCGCTACTAGTGAGGACCTTTAACGAGGCAAGAGAGGAGATGACCCTGTCCCCGACAATGTCGGAGGCGACAATTTCCTTGATTCTGAAGCGAGACAAGGACCCACTGCAATGTGGATCGTACAGGCCGATTTCGCTCCTTAATGTGGACGCTAAGCTATTGGCAAAAGTGCTGGCCACGAGGATTGAGGACTGTGTCCCGGGGGTGATACATGAGGACCAGACGGGATTTGTAAAGGGCAGGCAATTAAATACGAATGTGCGGCGGCTCTTAAACGTGATAATGATGCCATCGGAGGAGGGAGAGGCGGAGATACTGGCAGCCATGGACGTGGAAAAGGCCTTTGACCGAGTAGAGTGGGAGTACCTCTGGGAGGTGTTGCGCAGGTTCGGGTTCGGGGGAGGGTTTATTGGCTGGGTTAAGCTCCTTTACAGCGCCCCGTTGGCAAGTGTGGTGACGAACCGGCGGAGGTCGGAGTACTTTCGGCTGTACCGAGGAACGAGGCAGGGGTGCCTTCTGTCCCCCCTGGTGTTTGCATTGGTGATCGAACCCTTGGCCATATAACTGAGGGAGTCTAATAAATGGAGGGGGGTGGTCCGCGGGGGAGAAGAGCATCGGGTGTCGCTATACGCGGACGACCTGCTGCTGTACGTGGCGGACCCAATGGAGGGGATGGTGGAGGTCATGCAGACTTTGAGGGAGTTTGGGGAGTTCTCGGGCTATAAGTTCAATGTAGGGAAGAGCGAGCTTTTTGTACGACAGGCAGGGGACCAAGAAAGAGGGATAGGGGACCTACCGCTGAGGAGGGCGGAGTTTTCGGTATCTAGGGATCCAGATAGCCAGAAGCTGGGGGGCCCGACACAAACTGAATCTGACGAGGTTGGTGGACCAAATGGAGGTGGACTTCAAAAGATGGGATGCCGCTCTCGTTGGCGGGTAGAGTGCAGTCGGTAAAAATGGTGGTCCTTCCGAGGTTTTTGTTTGTGTTCCAGTGCCTCCCCATCGTGATCACCAAGAGCTTTTTCAAGAGAGTAGGTAGGAGTATTATGGGGTTTGTGTGGGTGAACAAAACCCCGAGGGTAAGGAGAGGGTTCCTGGAACACAGTAGGGACCGAGGAGGGCTGGCGCTGCCAAACCTAGGGAGCTACTACTGGGCAGCAAACGTGGCGATGATCCGTAAGTGGGTTATGGAGGGAGAGGGGACAGCATGGAAGAGGATGGAGATGGCGTCCTGCAAAGTAACGAGCTTGGGGGCGCTGGTGACGGCACTGCTGCCGCTCTCGCCATCAAAGTACACCACGAGCCCGGTGGTGGCGGCAACGTTAAGGATCTGGGGCCAGTGGAGATGGCATAGGGGTGCAGTGGGAGCCTCGGTGTGGTCCCCGATCAGGGGTAACCACCGGTTTGTCCCGGGGAAGATGGACGGGGGGTTCCAGGGCTGGCACCGGGCGGGGATTAGAAGAATGGGGGACTTGTTCATCGACGGGACATTTGCGAGCCTAGGGGCACTGGAGGAGAGGTTTGAGCTACCTCTGGGAAATGCATTCAGATATATGCAGGTGAGGGCTTTTGTGAGGCGACAGGTCAGGGAATTCCCGCTGCTCCCGACACAGGAAATTCAAGACAGGGTGATTTCGGGTGTATGGGTCGGGGAGGGCAAGGTTTCGGCAATACACCAAGAGATGAAAGAAGAGGGGGAAGCGCTAGCAGAAGAGTTGAAGGGTAAATGGGAGGAGGAGCTAGGGGAGGAGATCGAGGAAGGTTTGTGGGCTGACGCCCTGGGTAGGGTTAATTCCTCCTCCTCATGTGCCAGGCTCAGCCTGATACAATTTAAGGTGGTTCACAGAGCGCACCTGACGGGGGCGAGGTTGAGTAGGTTCTTTGGGGTAGAGGACAGATGCAGAAGATGTTCAGGGAGCCCGGCGAACCATGTCCCATGTTCTGGACATGTCCGGCACTGGAGGGGTTCTGGAGAGGAGTGGCGGGAGCAATATCTCAGGTGGTGAAAGTGCGGGTCAAGCCAATATTTGGAGTAGTGGACGAGCCGTGAGTGCAGGAGGCGAAAGTGCCCGCATTCTGGCCTTTGCGTCCCTGGTAGCCCGGCGCGGGATCTTGCTAATGTGGACGGAGGCGAAGCCCCCTAGCGTGGAGGCCTGGACAAACGACATGGCTGGGTTCATAAAGTTGGAGAGGACTAAGTTTGCCTTAAGGGGGTCTGCGCAGGGGTTCTACAGGCGGTGGCAACCGTTCCTAGACTACCTCGCGGAGCGTTAGAGGAAGGTTGGTCAGCAGCAGCAACCCTGGGGGGGGGGGGGCGGGGGGCGGCGAGAGATTGCTTGAGGGGACGGATGAGCGGGGGATAACATGGAGGGTGGGGGAAACTGGCACGAATGGGTGAGAGCCAGTGTATAAAGCTATGTAAATATATCATCTTACCATGTATATATCTTGCTCGGGGCGATTTTGCGTTATTTTGTTATGGGGGGGGGGGGGTTTATTGTTTGTAAGGGGAAAAAATTGTTTTGTTTTGTTAAAAAGCTTTAATAAATATATATATATATTTCTTTTTAATTATGTGCGGTTCAGTTTCCATTTGTCACTATAAATGCTCAAATCTGTACAATCTGAATTTCAGGAAATTTATGCACTTTCACCTTATTTGACCCTGGCGTCGTGATGCTCTACATACCCGTGTTACTCCATTTTGTGAGTTTCTTTTTAATTGCGCATGTATATGCTTGAATCTCAAGTTCTGATTGGAATTTGAGGTACAATAGGTTCCAGCCTGTGCCTCAGCTGTGTGGTGTTTGTCCCCTTTATGGGGCGACCTACCCAGAGGTTCACGTGGCTCGGGTTACCATCAGGGACCAGGGTGGGGGGGGTCATCTGAGCAAGCGTGGCTTTCTGTATCAGTTTGATCCTGGAAACTGACTCGCAGCCAACACGGCTGCAAACACCTGCATTGTAGTTATCTATAAATAAACGTTGCAGTTATTTACCTGACTGGTGAATATAAGATAAATATACTTGGCTGGTTTAGCACCGTAGGCTAAATAGCTGGCTTGCAATGCAGAAAATGCCAGCAGCGCGGGTTCAATTCCTGTACCGGCCTCCCCGAACAGGCGCCGGAATGTGGCGACTAGGGGCTTTTCACAGTAACTTCATTGAAGCCTACGTGTGACAATAAGTGATTATTATTATTATACCAGCTGATAGGCTACTGTATGACAATTAAAAAGGCTCATGGAATTTCCAGGCTTTTATCTCAAGGGGGCTGGAAGACAAGGTTGTGGAAGTTATGAAAGTCCTAGTTAGACCCTACTTTGGGTCAGGGGTTCAATTCTGGGAGTCACACCTTCAGGAAAAGATATATTTATCATGGAAAGTACACATTGATTCAGTAGAAAGATACCAGGGCTAAAAGGGTTAATTTAGGAGGACAGATTTCATTGACAATGCTTGTATTCCCATGATAACCCAAAATTCATAAGAGTGTGCAGAGAGTAATTATTTCTCTGGTAGTGGAAGTCAAAAACAAGGAAGACTAACAAAAATGATATTTATCTACCAAATAACAACTGCAATTACATCATTCAGGGTGATGTAACAAAGCATTTCTGTAAAAGGTGTTGCATTCTTCTATTCGTCGGAAACTTACCAATCATATGACCAGGATTGGTGAAACAATAATGTGGGTTCTTTATTGGAAAGTAAGACTTGCATACAGTTTCAACAAGGAGGTTGATTATGTGGGTCTGCTGCTCCTTCTCCCCCCCCCCCAAAAAAAAAAACAGTTGAGGCTACATTAATTGAAAATATAAAAGCTACTACAGATGGATTTGGTAAGCAAGGGTGTAAAGGGTTTGATTCTGAGATTAAACTGCATCACCTGCTTTCAGACAGAGCATCATAATACCTCAACTGTCAGATGAGAAGGAGAAATAAAGTCAACAGGTTTCTTGTTTCTGTCGGAAAGCAGGCTGATTGTACTCGAATGAGCGTACCTGTGAATGTTAAATAAAAACAAGAGCCAAGCCTAGCTATGATTTCTCCAATGATAAAATAGCCTACCAGTCATGCACAAAGCATGGCTGAGGTAATGAAAGATTACTAGTTCTGCTCAACCAAAAGAAAGATTTGCAATGGCACATATCAAATTTTCAGCCTGCGCCCAGACAATTAATTATTTCTGAGGTATATTCACTGTTGTTATGTTACCAAATATGAGCAGCGAGAAGGGGGCACTATGTGGGAAAATATACGGACAGCTACTGGACAGAGCCGGAACCCCACTGGGCGGGACCAGACAAAAATGGGAGGACGAACTGGGGGCAGAGGTAGGATGGGGACTCTGGAGCGAAGCACTGAGCATGGTGAGCTCCACCTCCTCCTGCGTAAGGCTAAGCCTAATGCAGCTCAAAGTGGTGCACAGAGCGCACCTGACCAGTACCCGAATGGGCAGGTTCTTCCCGGAGGTGGAGGACGAATTGTGAATTGTGCCAGAGGGGCCCGGCCAACCACACCCACATGTTTTGGGCTTGCCCCAAGCTTGCTGGATTCTGGACAGCCTTCTCCAAGCAATGACCAAGGTTGTGGGGGTGAGGGTGAAGCCATGCCCAATAGTGGCAATCTTCGTGGTATCGGAGCAGCCAGAGCTACACATGGGGAAGGGGGCCAACGCCCTTGCTTTCGCTTCCCTAATCGCACGCCGGAGAATCCTGCTCGGCTGGCGATCGGCAGCACCACCCACAGCTGTAGACTGGCTCGCTGACCTTTTGGAATTTCTCCACCTGGAGAACATTTAGTCCACCATCCGAGGGTCAGAGGAAGGCTTCCTGGATACTTGGGGGCAGTTTTTCGGTCTGTTCCAAAACCTGTTTGAGGCCAACAACGAGGGGTAAGCCAGGGAGGAAAAAAAAGACGAAGAACCGAAGGACTGCGCGGGGGGGGACCACAAGAGAAGAGGAAGGTTTCTGAAACCAATGGGAGGGGAGGGGGGGAGAGAAGGAAGGGGGAATATCATAGACCGATCCAGAGGGCAGCAAAATGTACGTACAGTTAGTCAAATGAAGGACAAAACAAACCTCTCTGTAAAATAAAGCAAATTAGCGCGGGCAAGAAAAATGTAATGTAGATAAGTCACAACTGTTTATAAATATGAGAAAAGCCAATAAAAAGATTTTCCAAAAAAAAATGTTAGCAAATATGGCAATCAATTCATGCACAACAAGATGCCAAGGAATTAAGGGTATGTTTTTGATATTGGTTAACAAATTAATGTTGGCCAGAATGCTGGGAGAAGCACTTGTTTTTCTTCAGTAACGTGCTGTTGGCCTTTAATGTCCACAAGAACAGGCAGATATTCTTTATTGATAAAATTGAGTCCATTTAATCCCCTGGATTGGTTTTGATCACCTGAGGAAGTTGTCAAGAAATTTTACAGAATATTTTTCTCCCTAGCCACTGGCTGCGTCCCTCACCCTGGCAACTGTCTGAGGCTCAGTTAGACTGTTCACAACCTCAGCCTCAAGACCACATATCCATGCCATTAATAGGACTGCCCATTTCCACCACCATAGCATCACCTGCCTCTTCCCCTGCCTCATTCCTCTGCTACTGAAACCTCCATCTATGACTTTGATATCTCTGTACATGATTGTTCCAGTGTAATCTTGGCCAGCATTGCACATTCTACCCTCATCCAAAGTTCTGCTGCATGTGTCCTTACTTGCATAAAGTCCCATCTAGATGTCATCCCTGTGTTCACTGACCTTCATTGGCTCCTGATTAAGCAACAAATTGATTTTAAAATTCTCAACGTTTTCAAATCCCTCCATGGCCTTGTCCCTCCTTATCTCTGTAATTTCATACAACCCCTCATACCTTGGGGTATCTGTGGTCCTCTAAATCTGCTCTCCTGAGCAATTCCGATTTAATTTTTTCCATCATTGGTGCCTATGCTTTCTGCTGCCAAGACCCTAAGCTCTGGCATTTAATCCCTAAACTCTTACCCCCTCCTTGAATCTTACCTTTTTGACTAAGCTTTTGGTCATCATGATATCCCCTTATTGGCTTGACATCAGTTTTGTTATATAATACTTGTTTTTTTAAATTATATTAAAGGTGCTATATATATATTTTTTCCTGTGCCTTTTTAACTTATTTTAGGATTTACATAGCTGGGTTGGCGGGGGGGGAAAGCTGGTGGGGGAAGGGTTGGGGGGTGGAGGAGGCAGAAGGATTGGAGAAGGGTTTAGCTAAGGTGGGCCCGCCACCATGGTGTGGACAGGTTTGATTGACCAGCTTATTTTCCTTCATATCCGTTTTGTATATTACATGCAACTAGGTTTAACGTTGCACCCTTCCAAGAATTTCTCAACATTGCACTGTGCTATCCATTTTAATTATTTGCTCAGGTTTTAAAGTACAACTTTAACCTCCTGACTCTGAGAGTGTTAACACAGAGGTGAGTTGAGATGCTTCAACAGGAATCCAAGTCTTCCAGAGGAGGGGAGGTGAAAGGAAATATATAGTAAACTCTCCAGATTGGAGATTTTGTCCCGTATGCTCATTTTTAATCTTGGCATATTTCTTTTTGTTTTGCTCTTTTCAGCCTTGGAGGTGTCCTGGATTCTAGAGTGCTGGTCCTATACCAAGATTTTAATATTTGAAAACAGTAACTGTCATTGCTATGTGTCATCTGTTAGAAAATGCCAATGGAAGACTATGTAAAATTAGAGCTAGCTAGTTAATGTAACATCCAGGGTTAAATCCCTGATTTAATGTTCATTCAGCAAGATCCTAGTGATGATGAAAGGATTTGATCTACTGAGTAAGTGAATACTGAAGCATATCAAGGTGGAGACCAATAGATGTTTGGATGTTAAGAGAATCTGGTGATGCTGGAATAGTGTGTGAAGTTGTAGCTCAGGTGGAAGATGGGCCAAGGTAGAGCAGACTCGAGGGGCCAAATGACCCACTCCCGTTTCTATTTCTTATGAAAAGAGACATATTAGAGTGAAACTTATTTTCTTTATTAGATAAGATATTAGGTCCAAGATGCGGAAATAATGAATGCGGTTATTTATATTGAGAGGATCAGAATGATCAGGGTAAGTTACTAGAGTTACAGCTTGTTTTCATGCTGAGTTAGCTGGTTGATATTTTTGCTTTGCTAGCAATGGATTATAGGAAAAGGTTAGAGTTATGCCCACAAGTGCGGGCTAGCGGCTGTTATCACATAGCATTATCAGCCACATGGTGATGTACAGGAGCCACCCTCTGTTGTGGTTGGGCCATGTCTGCTTGTAAAATATTCAGCTGTTAAAAGCAACAGTTGTTGAGCCAAAAACCGAGATTAGACAGCCTGCTTAAAGAAATTGATTTTAAGGAGTGTTCTCGAGAAGAAGAGGAGAGAGGGAATTCCAGGGAGGGAGGTTGGAATATATTACACAGGCAGCTGAATGCTGAACTCCCAATGTTGATAAAGGGAAGAGAGTTGCACAAGAATCAGAGAAACGCAGCATTTTCCCCCCCCCCATCATCTTCTGGGAATACTGACACACCTATCCTCATTCCCAAGTGATTATCCTTCATGTGGGATCCTAGATCATTGTCTGACAAATATTCTGCATCAGAAGTCAAGTCTGCATCCTATCCACACCCGATTGCAGCTGGAATTATGATGTTGATCTGCCTAGATCAGCTCCTTCGGCATTGGAACAGGAAGCATACATGGACCACTCTACTTGCAAAATCAGTAGAGAATTATATGGTCTTTATATAACTTTACTTTCTTCTTAATCATAGATATGTAAAACTAAAGGTTTCAATGAAAGACTAGTGCTGTTTAACATGTTTCTTTTGCAGGTTGCTATTTTTTACAATTAAGTAGACCTGTCCCTATTCACAGTAAAGCTCATGTCTACTGAGGCCATTTGTAAAGCCTCTTTGCTCTGTGGTCCTTGAAACCCATGACTGCAATTTTGTATTCATATTCTTGCACAGGAACGTTCAGTTGTGTCCTGCTTCATGCCAAAATCAATTATCAGCCTCAAACACAATACACTCACATTTGGCCAATTTAATGCCACATCAACTGCTTTTGTTTTGCTGCTATACAACCCCATTTTACAAATAATTAAATATTATTCCTTTTAAATCCATTGGAAATAGCTGAGATCTACCAAATAAATAACAGAATTGTGCATTATAGTGTGCAGCACTGAAAGATGTCCAATAACCAACACAAACAGCAGCAGCTTATGTAAGTTTTTGGCCAGTCTCACAGATACTATAATACATATCATAGACAGCTCAGTAGCAGAGTTTCGAACTCGCTTCAGGAATGTTTTTATTTTAAATCAGCCAGGACAGATGTGGAAATACATCATCATGTCTAAGAGTCTCAAAATACATCTGGGAAATCCAGGCAGAAATAGTTTCTATTTACCCACTACAGTTAGCACACTCCCTGTAGCGACATTTAATTAAACTTAAAGGTCACAATATTTGCACCTTCGCAGAATTGGTGTTTTGGCAATTGGAGGTATGCAAACTGGCATGCATAGCACCTCCATCGTGGTCTATCTGGTGCCCCATGCTGGGAAGGGCACTAGCAGAGGCATGATGTGCATGCATCAGAAACTTCACTGCTGGCAGATGGTGACATCAAACAGCTTCTCAGGTTAATTTGACACACATTCTGAAAATTTGGATTGCACAGATCCAGTGGATACTTTGCTCTGAATGTGCTAGCTTCACGAGGCGATAAGAGTCAATTATCAAACTTGCAGGTGAGATGGTTTCTCACTTACTGTTGCACTAGCAACGTTTGTGGAAGTACTGTGTTGTTTTGGAGGAATTCTGATTATTTGCTCGATTTGGAAGGGAGTAGTGCTGCATAATGGCAGGGAGGTCAAAGGAATGTTGTGACTTGTCCACAAAAATGCTACAACATGTATACAGGCAGTAATTGCAGTACCTCTGTGTATGCCACAGAGGGACACTGAGCTGAAATTATAGAGAGTGGAGGCTCTATGCAGAGGGAGGAGGTGGATATCTATCCAGAGAAGGTCCTAACCACCAAGGGATTACAGGGAGAACTTTTCCCATCTCCCCCCTCAGTCAGGACCATTGCCTGAGGTGCCCGAGGTTCACCAAGAGAATGGTCACTGAACAATGCCAGCTCCTTCAACAAGACCTGCAGCCTCACAGCAATGAGCATGGTGCTGCCAAGGTCACCATCAGTTTCAACTTCTAGACAACAGATGCTGCCAGGTAGGGCAGGCAACATTGCAAACATGTCCCAGTTCACTATACATCGTTGCGTCCAAGAGGTTGTTGCACTACTTCAGGTGAAGGAGCTTAATTGCCCTCCCGTTAATTAGACAGGGGCAGGATGAGCAAGTGTGTGGCTTTACCAGGGTAACAGGATTTCCAATAGTACAGGAAGGCATCAACAGTATACATGTGGCTCTGTGGGACCCACATATTAATGGGAAGAGGTACAGCAGCCACAAAGGGCCCACTCCATTAATGTGCAGGTGATATATGATCATCCCATGTCCAAATCATCCTGTTAGTGAGTGCCCACATTCCTACCAGTGGAAATGATGCCTTGACCCCGAGGACAATTCCCATGTCTTAGGGCCAGGAAAAGGAATTACAGGCTGACTGTTTGGAGACAGGAGGTACACCTTGTACACATGGTTGATAATTCTCCTCTGTCACCTAACCATGTGAGGATAATATATCTACAACAAGAATCAATCAACCACCAGGAACCCCATGGACCTTCGAAACATTAATGTTCTCAAGGAACAGTCCCACTGGCTACACCATTCGGGGGAACCCTCCAGTACTTGTTGAATCACATCTCCAAGTTCATTGTGGTCTGCTGCATCCTCCCAACTTCACTATTATGAAGGTGCTGCCACTGCTATCAGGCATGTGGGAAGAAGCAAGAGGAAGGAGGGAAAAGTCATCAAGGATCCCTGAATGGGCTGTCCGAAAGTGTTTACTTGGCTATTCCTCCCTTAGGATTCAATATTTACTGCATAATTCTTCACTTTCCTACCCCATCAAAGCTCCATCACAATGTACTCTTGGCCAAAACGACAAGAAAAGCCACAAACAAAAATCTTTGCATAACAATTTAATCCCACAGCACATCTGATTATGTAAATATAAATGAAGTACTTGCTCTTGGGCATTGCCTTGGTGCCTCTCTTGCAGGTACCTTTCCTATCGTGGTACTACCCCAGTGACTGCAGCATGGCTGGTGGAAGGCTGCTAAGGCCCAGTTTGGGAGATTGCATATGGCCTTGGAGGATGACCTTGAGCAGCTCTGGGCCTTGGGGACCTAGCTTCTGACTGCACCACTTCTGTATGGACTACAGCAGTGGGATTATGCACTGAGAGGTAACAGCAAAAACAGTGGTGGAGAGGCTGTGGTAGACACGCAAATGCTGTCATCCAGTGAGAGGGCAACCCTTTTGTGCTGCTTGTAATCACTAGTATGCCCAGGGGCCAGAGCCTCAACTATCCGAGTGGAGAGAAAACGGGAATGGGCTATTGAGTTGAATGACCAGCCATGATCATAATGAATAAGGAGCAGGCTTCAAAGGGCTGAATGGTCTCCTCCTGCTCCTAATTTCTATGTTTCTATCTGTAGGAGCACAAATTGCTGGACTACTATGTCAGCCTGCACTGAACACTGGGAGACCCATAGCCAAGTCTGAACTCCCATCACAGTAAACATGGTGGCACAACACCAGGGACCTGGTTCCGATTCTGACTTGAGTGACTGGTGTGGAGTTTGCACGTTCTCTCCTTGTCTGCGTGGGTTCCCTCCGGCTGTTCCGATTTCCTCCCACAGTACAAAGATGTGCAAGTTAGGTGAATTGACCATGATAAGTTGCCCCTCAGTGACCAAAGATATGCAGATTAGGTGGATCGGCAGTGATCAGGTTGTGGGGATATGGTGGGGAGTGGACCTTGGTAGAGTGCACTTTTGGACAGTCAATGAAGACACGATGGGCCAAATAGCCTCCTTCTGAACTGCAACGATTCTATGGATTCTATCTTGTTACCGCCACCAGCTTCCACTACAACGCAGAGACTATGGGTAGCTTCTGTCTGTACTGCAATGGAAGATGAGACGGTGACCACCAGAGGCTGCACCATGGCTGGGTACGCAGGTGCTTCGCCACCATTACACTTGCTGGAAAGGATGGACTCTAAGGTCAGTGTGATGAACCATCATTTGACTTGACGTCCACATGTACCAGCTCAGATATTGCTGCAGTAGAAGAAATGACAGTGTTTCTTCCTCCGAGGTTTATACCAACTTTCATCCGACGGTGTGAGGCTGCTGTGGCTGGCCAGACAACAGGTATTGGATCCCTTAAAACAGATAATTAGGGAAAAGTTTGGTTGAGGGGGGGGTGGAAAGGCAAAGGTCCACGGTCACACATTCTGCACCTTACATTTCATGCCATGTATCAGGATGAGAGTGATGCAGGATTTACAAAGGGGCAGAAGGGAGGAAAATATGCTCATACTGGAAGTTCTCACCAGATGTAACTGTCTCGAGCTGGCATCATGTTGTGGAGTGCCATCTCCTTCAACAGATTTAGATGATGCAGCATGCATGTCCCCCTCTAGCTCACATCTTCTCCCTGTGGATATAGGCCACCTTGTCCTGCAATAGAGAGGAAAGTGTGTCAGTGAGTGTGTTGCAATGTATTTGGGCGATTTGTGTGCCACAGTAGGGAATTTTTAAAAGATGATGCACAAATATGGTCTTAATTGTATTATACCCATTTTAAATTTTTATAGCAACTGGTAGCTACCACAACCCTGAAATTGGGCAGTCTGTTTAAATAATGACAATGACAGCTGGTATTGTCAAGCACCTTCTATATTGTCATGCCCAGTAAAGGCATGTCATATTGTGAACCTTCAGTTAATACTTCAAAAACATTGAACATAAACAAGCTGTTAGGATGGCTGTCACAAATCATGTGGATTTTGGCATTTGGACTACAGACATGATTAAATCTCAGGTCAATAATAAAATATGTAGATGGGTGTATCTCACTGCCAACTGTGGAATTCATACATCTCATTGTTCAAGGTGGGCCAGCAGTAAAAGACTATGGAGGTTCCAGACTGTCTGCATATTTCATACTGAAGGAAAGGGAAGACCGTATCTCAATGGCCTCCAACTTCCCATATCATGATTGCCTCCTTAATTCAAATTTGATTGGGTGGCCTTCAAAAGTGTTAACGCAGCAGGCATGTCATTGAAACAGGGTTTGGAGAAGAATACAGAGGTAGACACGGCCAGGCCACGGAGCAATTTGGAAACTAGGATGAGAATTTTAAAATCAAGGCATTGCATAACTTGGAGCCAATGTTGGTCAGTGAACACAGGAGTCATGGATGCAAGTTAGGGCGTGGATTGCCGAGTTTGGATGACTTCAAGTTGAGAGCGGTTCCACTCAGCTGAACAATGGTGGAGAAGCTTTGGAGGAGGATAGTGTGATCAGCTATGTCAATGGCTACAAATGGGTCAAGAAGAACAAGAGGGAGTGTTTGCCTTTGTCAGTCACATAGGATATCATTTGTAACTTAGATAGGAGCTGTTTCAGTTCTGTGGCAGGGGTTGAAACGATTCAAACATGTAGTTCTGGAAAAGATGAGAATGGATTTGAAAGACTTCAACATGTTCACGGAAGTTGGAGAGGAAAGTGAGGTTGGAAATGGCATAGTAGTTTGCAAGAATGGAAGGCTCAAGGGTTGTTTCTATTTAGGTGCGGGGTAGAACTTCCCTAAGCCTGCCAAAACTTTATTTAGTGATGCAACTGCATATGTCCTCCCTGTGGCTACATGAGATCACCAGGCTTCTTAGCCTCATCCTCATTGAGATACGGTCTTCCCTTTTCTTCAGCCTGACAGGAGGCTTCTTAGCCTCATCTTCCTGTCTTGGCATAGCATCCCCATTGTCTGGGGGTTTCTAATCATGACTTATGCCATGATATCACTGTGAGGCAACATGAGGGGAAAGGCCTGTATTGAACCACGATCTGGGCATTATGTGCACCATACTACCACCAACTGAGTTAACCAACCCTATTATTCATCTTTCTCACGTCACCGAAACCAACAGTATGTTAATCATTTTTGCTTGTCTAGTTAAAATTTAATTTGTCAAACAGTTTCCTGTTAGCATACCTTGTAACATGTAATGCCATTTGTGAGGGAATGTTCCATTTGAACTACAAAATGTTAGGGCAGCATGGTGTATGCGTGGGTTTCGCCCCCACAACCCAAAAGATATGCAGGGTAGGTGGATTGGCCACGCTAAATTGCCCCTTAACTGGAAAAAATGAATTGGGTATTGTAAATTTATTTCAAAAATAAATAAATAAACTACAAAATGTTGGGCTGCATGGTGGCGCAGTGTTTAGCTCTCCTGCCTCACGTTTGATCCCGGCCCCGGGTCACTGATCGTGCGGAGTTTGCACATTCTCCCTGTGTTTGCGTGAGTCTCACCCCCACAACACAAAGATGTGCAGGGTAGGTGGATTGGCCACACTAAATTGTCTCTTAATTGGAAAAATAAAAAATAGGAAGAGGTTTTGGGTGACCTGTAGTTTAGTGGAAATAGGGCTGAGAGAACAGGAAGTGGGTCTATTATACACGATGATCTTGGAGAGGGAATGAGGAGAGATAGGAGTGAAACCATAGAAAGATATAAATTCAAGTCCAGGGCAAGGGGAAGCCTTTGAGGAGGTTTAGCCCACTGGGAATAGGGAAAGGCAAGGAAGTGGCAAAGGCAGTTGATGGGTGGTCTCAATCTTGGTTGCAAAATAAATCCATGAGTTCCTCGCACTTGTTATTTTGAACAGGTTTTCATCTGAGATAATGAGTGCTGATCCTCCACCCCCTCACTTGCAGAACATTTCTCCTGTGTGAGTGGAGGTTGTAGAGATTAACGAGCTATCTGACTTTGAAGCCAGCATGGTTGAGCCTACTTCAAAACTCATCCATTATCCACATCCACGCTTGTTCCAGGTTTCTAAAATAAAGCCTCAATTTTCCTTATTTAAATGAACATTCAATCTATACATTGTGTTCCATCAGGTCTACAGAAACAGGTCATGAAGCCCAAATAATTTCCACCTGCAGTTATGTTCAAAAGCAGCCTCCTCCTGGTCTCTTCATCTAACTCGACAAGCATATCATTCTAATTATGCACCCCTCATGTGTTTGTCGAACTTCCCCTCCAATGCCTATGTGATTTGCCAAACTACTCTTTTGTGCTGGTGCATTTCATATTCTTATCACTCTCCAGGCAAAGAAGTCTCTCCTGTATTAGATCTGTTCAGATGGGTAGGTTCTGTGCAAATGTAAAAAATGTACAGGTTAATAAATCACAATTGTGCATACTTATTGTAACAGGCTTGACTAAAGTCTTCTCCTGTTTCCCTTTATGTTTTATTACTGCTGCTGGTGTGAGTTCAGATTTCTTAATCCAAGCTCACTTGTTTGAATCAACAATGTAAGATTCAGCCAGGGAATCAGGGAAACATTGCTGCCATTCAGCAATGTACCTTGGAAAACCGATAACGCTTCCTGCTTATTTTGCACCTCTGGAAATATAAATGCTGATGTCAGCATATCAAGTGCAAATATTTATACGGGTTAATTCAGCAACAAATCTGGTCATCCATTTATAATACTTTCTCTCCAAATCTGTCCTGGGCTATGTTCATTTAGCACTAATACAGACGCAGAATGCCGATAAAACAACATCTGCGCTACCAACTGGAGGTCACAGTTTGGCAGGCATTGAGCTCACTTTGATTTCCAACCGGCAATATAATGAGTTGTTCATCTATCCCATGTAACAGAAGATGTACGCAGCTTTTCATCTCTATGAAGAAGTTCCTTTTCCTTGAATAAAAATCAAATACTGTTAAACAACATCTTTGTTCATAGGATTGAATATTAATTTTCAGTATCTATACCAAGTGATTCAAGAGGAAAACAAAAACTATTTATTCACACACCTATACTCATATAGAGGCCATTTTAACTCTGTGGATGGTAACTAACGGGATCAGGCAACCTTTGTGACACAGGCCAGCCTTTGCGCTGGCCAACCTTTGCAACACTGACCTTCGTGACATAGGCTGACCGACTTTGCGACACATGCTATTTTGCTTACTCTTTAATGCGAAGGGGAGCCTGCTTTTTCCTCACGATCTCACATCAGGTACAGACTTCAGCCAGTTCCTTTGTGCTGTCTTCATCCTTATGAAATTGGAAAGTCCAACTTCATACCTGTGAGTCGTTGTGAAGGATAATAGCAAAACAATGTTTGTTTTACTTAGCACTGGACATTCCTGCGAGATGCTTCACCAGAACACCGACAGCCTCAAGGCTTTTATGTGCATTTTTAATATGTGTTATGGGCCAGGGTTTAGAGAACCCCAAAGTGTATCATGGAGTTCACCTGACCCACAACCTTTAATAGATTGTGGTTATGGGGAACACACGGGCTTACTCTGCAGGTGTGATGCAACAGAAATCTACAGTACTTTTAAATTAAAACAATGTTTATTTATGAAACCAGTTAACACTTTATAAACCCACAGTAAACATCTTAACAACTATCAACACCAGTAAATCCCCAAAGAATACAGTATGCTATAAGTAACTCTTAATCTTTCCTTGTAACATCCATAAGACACAAAAAGAACCCTTTTTACAGAAAGACATCAGGTTTAATTTCTCTACTGAGAACAGTTACCACTTTGAAATCACCAACTGAACATTCCCCAGCCTGCAGAGATTCACACACATCCTTCTGTGATTGCAGCTTCTCCAAAACTAAAACTAAACTAAACACGCCCTGTAGTAAACAGCCTAAAGCGAAAGTAAAAGCATGCACAGCCCAGCTCCACCCACACTCTGACACCACAGATAAACACCCATTTCTTGAAGGCACATCCACTACAGCTATTTTTATAAACACCCATTTCTTAAAGGTACTCTCACATGACATATGGTATTACAGGTAAGCTGCAGCAACATAGCCTTTTAATTTGGAGTCCGCTCTAAGTTAATAACTGACTCTGCGGTTTCAAGCTGAAAAGGAATATTTCACACACCACTTCTCTTTCAAATTCTGAAACTTCTCGTATTTGCCAGTAGTGCCCTGCATATAACACATTGGCTTTGCCTTCTTATTTGCACGCCACAGTTCAAAGAGTGCAGTTTAGGTGGATTGGACATGCTAAAATTTCCCTTTAGTGTCCAAAGGGTTAGGTGGGATTACGGGGATAGGTGGGGGAGTGGGGCTGGGTAGGCTGCTGCTTTGGAGGGTTGGTGCAGAATCAATGGGTGGAATGGGCCTCCTTCTGCAATGTAGGGATTCTAGTCACTTGAGAGTCTCTAGAGCAAAGTAAAACTGAAATAGCAAGTCTCTATTGAAAAACAATTTTTCAAAAATATGTATGTGAATATATTTGAGAATTTTGTTTTCCTAAGTAGAAATGAAAGGATATGTGAGTACTTTGCACAAAAAGGTGCTTCCATTTGGATTGAATTTTATGTCACGAAAGCGGGATTGCCATAGTCCAACAGGATGGTAATACGTGGCATGATAACATTGGGCTGCGAGTCCAACATCATCATGCAATGCGCAATATTAAAGTTAGTGCCCACCATTTTGAAATTATTAGTTAAAGGCAGTTTAAGCTAATTAACAGTCCAATTCCAATAAAACATTCCCAATTGGTCAACCAAACACATTTATTCTTGTGATGCACTGACTTTGCACAAATTTGAAAGCAAAACGATTCATTATCCAATTGGATGATGCTTGACCGTGAGCCAAATAACTTCATACCAAATAACTCTTAAACCTTTTTCAGTATTTTTATTTCTGGTAAAGAGAAATATTTGAGAAAAATGGGGGGGAAAAAACAATCTTAAGTTGGGTACACGTGAAACATGCCAGGTGGGAAACAGTGGGTGCGATCTAATGGAAATGGGAGGCAAGGTAGCACAGTGGTTAGCACTTGCTTCCCAGCGCCATGGACCTGGGTTTGATTCCCGGCTTGGGTCACTGTCTGTGCAGAGTTTGCAAGTTCTCCCAGTGTCTGCGTGGATTTCCTCCGAGTGCTCCGATTTCCTCCCACGAGTCCTGAAAGACGTGCTGTTAGGTGAATTGGACAATCTGAATTCTCCTTCAGTGTACCCAAACAGGCACTGTAGTGGGGCGACTAGGGGATTTTCACAATAACTTCATTGCAGTGTTAATGTGAGCCTACTTGTGACACTAATAAGGAGTATTATTATTAAGTTACAAAGTGTTATTTCATGGGTTTTGCTGGGAGTTTCTCCCTGACTCTTTGTCGGTGGGTTCTCCACTGCTATCTAACCATACTGGTCACTTTTTCAGGCCCGATGGAGTTTTTCCTCCGGTAGAGCCCACACTTAAATTTGTTTTAATCACTGGGGAGCTGAACTCACTGGCCAGACTGGCTCCTCCGAGATCTGGGCACCATTTTGAAAGGGTGCCCCAATCTCTAAGTGAGCTTGAGGGTCCCCCACCCACAGGCAATATTACCCCCACTAATATGGGCATTATCGCCCCCCCCCCCCCTTGAAGTCAGGACACTCCACTATGGGGTCGCTGAGGGGACCCCCACTATGGGATCACTGAGGGGACCCCCACTATGGGGTCACTGAGGGGACCCCCACCTTTCACCCCCCCCAACCTTCCGGAGGCCCTTCATACCCACCCTTCACCACCGACCCTTCATACCCACCCTTCACCACCGACCCTTCATACCCACCCTTCACCACCGACCCTTCACACACCCTTCACCACCGACCCTTCACACACCCTCATCCCCCCCCCCCACCGTGCCGCCAAGCATTTTAATAATGATGGGCAGTTCTCCACCTGTGTGTGACTTGATTGAAAATCATTGAAAGTGACTTAAAAAATCAGACCAAACCATCAAATTGCTTTATTGGTGCACACTAGTCAGTTTCTTAGGTTTTTCTGGCATGAAAAGCCTCTACAATATGCGCCTAAAAAAATTTGAAGAGCCTTCCTGAAGCAGAGTAACTGAATCTCATTATCTCGAATTGAGAGTTTGGTCGGATTCAGGTGAATTGTGGCAGATGTAAATAGTTTGGGGTATAAGTCACTTAATTTTTAAAACCCGACTGTTTGCGCTGCTGCTTCAGTCGATTACATGGGAATCAAGATACAAACTTGTGGGAACAAATGGAAACTGCACCATGGCTCTTAAATGTGCAATTACAGACAGAGCTTCTGACATTCTTGTGAAATCTGTGCATAATTTAATGTACATGTATTTCCACATCAATGAACCACTGTGGAGTGATTCAATCAACTATCCATTGGAGACAACATTGTAGGACTTTTAGATACAGCATCTACTCTTACGGGAGATGTAAAATAAAGATCTCTCTTCCCAGCTCAACAAAGACCTAACTTAAGCCTTTTTGAAGCACCCTCTGCTACACCTGTGTGACTTCTATTTTCTCAAACCAGCCAATTAAAAGTAAAACCCTTCAATTAATGTTAATGGAATTTCAAGAGGACTGTTTTCTGGTGAAATTTAATGGCAAGGACAACGTGATGAATATGAAATTGGCAAGAAACTTGGGAGATAATATGAATGAGCAATATTCTTTTAAATTCTTTGATTCCACGTCCAGTTTATCTCTCTTTGAAAAGATTGAGCAAAATAAAATAAAGGAATTGCAGACCTGATTAATTGACCAATAGCAACTTGTGTTTTCTTCTCCTGGTTCAAATCAATATAGCTGGTCTGCACTTTGTTCACCTGATGAACCTAAGCTGTTTCAGTGTCAATTTGGCAAAGTACTAAATGAGTATTCAAGGGCAGAGGCATTGCTACATATAAAATGGTAGATGGAGGCAAGTCTACAGAAAGTGGGAAAATAATAGGAATCTCCTGTCTGGCTCCAGCATCTATACAGGTGAACTATCGAATTTCTTTAAACTGGCCACCACTCATTTTATATGCAGTATGTTACCAATAATGCAAGTCTTGTATAGTAGCATTGTGTCAACTTAAAGACTAGGATGATCAGAGGTGAGTACATGAATCTTTTTTTTTAAATTAAATTTACAATCCGTTTTAAATGGGAAAACTTTATAGACTGCACTGGAGGAACAGTGAGGCTGGGTAATTGGGTATTTATTTTGTTCTCCAGTACTCTGATATTCAAATAGTAACTTTGCCTCCTGATTTTAATTCCTGTCTAACTGTAGTTATTTATGGACCAAATGCAGAAGGCATCGAGATATAGATTTAGTTACACAACAATTTATTTTCTCAACATTGACAAAAACAGAGTGGAACTGCTGGTCCCGTCGACGGTACACCCCCAGCACAGGTTTCCCGACGGTGAGGGGTACATTCAAAGGGAAACCCCGTTGACAACAGCGGAACCAGAACATCCTGCCGCTGACCAATGACTGCTGCAAAACACACGGCGGGTTGTGCAGAAAAGCCCGTCCACTCATGCTCTTAGGACTTAACATGAGAATTCAGGCACACTTAAATGTAACCCATAACCTGCTACAAGATGATATTCAGTTAAAAAGATTGGGTTGTGTTACCTCTTCAGGCTGTGGAGCTATGAATATATCAAAATGTTTGAAGTTAAAAAGGAGCTTTATAAATTTGCTGGTCTGCTCAATTTCCTAGGGCTTTCACAGCGGAATAAATGGCCTGTTACTGAAGCAATTATAGAAATGTTTTATAGATCATAGAATTTATAGTGCAGAAGCAGGCCATTGGGCCCATCGAGTCTGCACCTGTCCTTGGAAAGAGCACCCTACTTAAGCCCACATCTACACCCCAACCCAGTAACCCCACCTAACCTTTTGGACACTAACGGGAAATTTAGCATGGGCAATCCACCTAACCTGCGCATCTTTGGACTGTGGGAGGAAACCGGAGCACCCGGAGGAAACCCACGCAGACACTGGAAGTGCAAACTCCACACAGAATCACCCGAGGCCGGAATTGAACCTGGGCTTTTTGAGAGCTGCAAAATAAGGATTATTAAAAGCAAATCCTGATTGAGCAGCTTTGCTGAGATTAAATTGTATATTTTAAAACTAAACCAGCAGAAAATGGCCAACAGTGCATTTCACATCATTGCGGCTCAGATGAAAAGTCAGGAGATGAACATCTGTTTCTGCAAATGGAAAACCTCCCCTTTGATTACATAAATCAAACTGGGTATTCAATATCTGCTGATGAACTACAAGAGAAAAATAATCTGATTTATTTAAGAAGGTATAGGGTGACATTGGCCCAAATTCTCCGGTGGTCCGGATTCACTTTTCCCGCTGGCAGCGTACCCCGGCCAGCGGGTTTTGTGGCACCATGGGGTGGTTACAATGGGAAATCCCATTGACAACTGGCAGGAAGATAGAATCCCACCGCCAGTGAACGACACGCTGCTGAGAAACACATGGCTGGGAACTGGTGAATCTCGCCCATTGAGTTGAGAAGAATGAGCTGTGTTTCTTTCCTCCTTAGCTACAGAGATATGAATATATCAAAACTCTTTTTAGAGAAAGGTGAACTTTACAGGTTTGCTGCTCCGTTCAATTTATTAGGCTTCCTGTTCAGAGATATCATAGAATTTGCAGTGCAGGGGGCCATTCGGCCCATCGCGTCTGCACCAGCCCTTGGAAAGAGCATTCCACTTAAGTCCACACCTCCACCCTGTCCCCGTAACAGAGTAATCCAACCTAACCTTTTGGACACTAAGGGGCAATGTAGCATAGCCAATCCACCTAACCTGCACTTCTTTGGACAGTGGGTGGAAACTGGAGCACCCGGAGGAGAAAGTGCAAACTCCACACATTCCAAGTTCCGAGGCCGGAATTGAACCTGGGACCCTGGAGCTGTGAGGCAGCAGTGCTAACCACTGTGCTACCATGCCGCCTTCATCACTGAATTAATGGTCTGTTCCTGAATCAGTTCTGGAATTGTGAAATGTTTAGCTGAAGGTTACTTTATATACACAGTATTAAAGTCAGTGTTAATTCCCTTGCTTTGAGAACCTTGTGTTGAACTGAATGACATTTTGTCACCAAAGACAATTTTCAGGACATGCATCACAAAGTACTGATTGGCAACACGACTTGTGCCTGGACCACAGAACATTTGAAAAGGAAGGCACAAGTTACTTTTTGAAACATGGTAGATTCTTTCTAACCATTTAGAGGCCGTCAATCACAGTAATTTACTACAATGGTTCCCAATATTTTCCTTTATGGGGACCACTGATTGTCATCAAAAACCTTTGCAGACCACCGCATACGCAAGCCGTTTTACCCATTATGTTTCCTTCTTCTTGGGCAGTCCCTCAGCTTCGCAGATGATTTGCCTCCACTCCGGGGAGGTGCGTTCTGCGGTAGTTGAATAGTCCAATATTGGGTCCACAGACTGTGCCACAGGTTTGGCAGGTGGTGTTTGATGAGGTGGGTGGGTGAGATGCCCCTGATTCTGCACTCTCCTTCCACTGTTTACGCTTGGCCTCTGCATGCTCCACCCTACGACGTGCAAGATGATTGGTGCCCTCGCGGATGCTTTTTCTCCAGCTTGTGCATTCTAAGGCAAGTGATTCCCACGTGTCGGTGGGGATGTTGCATTTATTTAGGGAGACTTTCCGAGTGTCCTTGTAGCGTTTCTTCTGTCCTTCTTGTAGTCACTTGCCATTGCAGAGCGTAGAGTAAAGCACCGGGTGTGCTTGCTTGGCTTCTTTGAACCACTTGACTGCTGCTGTGCTCACCTCTTGGCTCTCACTCCAGTGGCTGGGCCTCAAGTCTTTTTTTTTAAATTATAAATTTAGAGTACCCAATTATTTTCTTTTCCAATTAAGGGGCAATTTAGCGTGGCCAATGTACCTACCTTGCACACCTTTGGGTTGTGGGGGTGAAACCCACGCAAACACGGGAAGAATGTGCAAACTCCACACAGACAGTGACACAGGGCCGGGATCGAACCCGGGTCCTCAGCGCCATAGTCCCAGTGCTAACCACTGCACCACATGCCACCCCTCTATTCTTGACCCTTGACGATCACATGTGCTCCTGGCGGGCTGCTGGCCATCTGGCCTAGCCTCTGCTCTCTCTCACCCTCGCCATCCGGTCCAGTTGCTGCCAAGCCCAGCCCTCTCTCATTCAGTCCTGCTGCCTGGCTGGCCTCTGGCTCTGGTTGAGTGGCCCCGCTGCCCTGGCCACTGCCCCCTGATTCCCCGAGACATGACATTTGCCTGGCCTTACTCGCACCTCCCAACTGCTGCTCTGTTCGCCTCTCGCTTAAGTGGCCGGGCCTCAAGCCTCGGCAACTGCATGCACTCCTGGCTGCTGTTGTTGCCCATCCGACCTGGTGGTCTCTGTCGGTTGCCCGCTCGTCCATTCTCCTCACCTGTGGCCTGGAGGTTGAGAGTCACCCTGCTGCTCCTCTCCACGGCCATTGGCCAGCTCTATCGCCTCGCTGAAGGCTTTGCAGGCTCATATCCTTATCTGAGGTTGGCGAACTCACTTTTGCCTGTCCGCCATGCCAAGTGACAGAGCCCTGGCTGCTGCTTTGCATCTCTACTCAATGAAAGTTCAGAAACTTCACACCAATTCCGCAGATCCGTGTCCGAACTGCTCGAAGTCCCCACCACCTCTGAACGTCTGGCAAACTGTTTCCCGCTCTAAAGGGGAGTTCACCAATCAGAGCCCCAATGTTGTACTGTGTTTCCTGCTGATAGGCTCAAGAAACCCGAATGAGCCCACCAGGCTCTGATTGGTGTTCCTACCACAACAGCCACCTCTCCCGATTGAACCCTCCCCCCCCCCCCCCCCCATTGGCCGGGCTCACGCTGCAGCACGTGTAGTCCGACTACTTAATTGTAGGGATTAATATCATACTGAAAATTACTGCAAAAGTATTAGTATTCTACATACGAGACTCGTAATTTTGTCTCGACTGACATTTTTTCCTTCAACGGACACAGACCATTTGCAGTACCCTCTGGTATGTGAACCACATGTTGGGAACCATTAATTTAGCATATTCCTTGACCTATTGTCAAAAATTCCGAATAAATGACTATGTCACAGGCAAATGATGCGAATGCCAATCCCAACATTTTTACTATGGTGCAGTTGGTTAGCTAACGGTTGAATTCTCTGTTTTGGGTGGAGTTTTCAGTTCTGTTACGGGAGGAGTTGAACGCCATTTCAAATCTGGTTGGTTTTCAGAGAAACATCTCATTTTCAAAAACAGATTCACAGCTAAGAGAAGGCTTCCAGCCAAGGGCAATGCACGTTCTGTTAAATGATCTCTGCGCAGCTTTCTTTCGGGAAACATGGGGTGGTGACATGGAGAACAGTTTATTTTTTTTTCCATTCGGCTCAGGAAATTCAACTCCAGAGAGGGACGGGGGAAAGATTAATTGCCCTTTTAACTGTTAACTACCAGGACCAGCTCCAGCCCGGGAACATGATGGGGTCTGCCAGCAATTAACCTCCGAACTATGCAACAGATTTGGGATATTAGGTATTTAGGTGTAGACGACTGTGGTGCAGTCATTAACTAGCTACTGTGGGAGGAGAGCCTCTACTGTGAGTGTGAATGGTGAGCTTAAGTTGCTGCTTATCCAGATACAAACGAACCGATACAGCAACTAGCTCAAAATTGACACAAAGCGTCACTTCTTAGCTTTCTCAGTAATTAGTGATGAGCTGAATAAATCTGGAAGAACACTTTGTTACGTTTCTGTTCAGTGACATTCACTACTAATCCTGAAGCTATATATTTATTTCAAAATTTATTTTTGATCTTTGGGACCTCAGTGAATATTTTGAATTGTTGACAAGTGATCTAAATTGATTGTCAAAACTCACCTTGAGTCCGTTGTGCGTCTGTCAGAGATAGCAAATTGCATTATAATTTTTCCTTTGAAGCCAGTTTTGCTGCAGCTTTATTCAGATCATGCATTTTTTGACGGCAGCCAGGAAATTAGGAAACGAGCAGAGAATTCAATGACAGCATTTACTGGCGGTTGGTGAGGTTATAATAGAGTTTTGTCTGCGCTGTTAGTTTAGGACTGGAGGGTGCAGGAGTTTTTTCGTCAGGGTTCTGCCACGAAAACCATTGGCCTGGCTTCAAACAGCACTGGGGCATACCTTGGAGTCTGCCCAGGAAGTGCACTGAAAGGGGAGTTTGTTTAGAATCTGACCTGGTTCTTTATAGCTCCTTGCCCTTTGAATAGTGCAAGAGAATAAGCTGATGTAACTTTGCTGCTGAACAAAGTTTTTTCAACCTAGCCTTAGCTGTTTAACTGTCTAACTTTGAAAGAGGATATTTTTAAAAATGGCTTCAACCTTCATGTGTGGAATGGAAGACCTGCTATTTAATGGCAGCCGGTTTGTATGGAACCTAACAATGACAACTTTGAGAAGGTGGTATACTGAAAGACTGAGGGCTTGTCAGCAAATACTAAGGACATGGTGTGGCTTGCGTGATGTTTACCAGGTAAAATAATAGAACACGTTGTAGTATGAGTGGTGTGTATTCCGATTGTTAATAAGATGTTGCATGCCACTTTTTGTTTCCTTTTAACGTCATTATTGAGTTTGTGTAACACTTTCTGAAAAATATGTTTGCTGAGAAAATTGTTTTTGTATTTAATTTGGTGTTGCAACCAATAATTATATATTTCCATCTGATTAAAGTAAGTAATTTAATTTAATCTTTGAGGGATTAAAGGTTAATCATAATTAAGAGATCAACCATTCAGCTGTTAGTTCAATGCTCGACATTAAAATGCTCAGGAAATAATAAAGACCGAGATGGAGGAAATGACCGATACATTCAGGAGATTTAAAATGTGACAAACCACACTTAAATCTTCTGAAAACTTTGAAATAAGGCTGAACTGCACCATGATATTGAGTGGCAACAACAATTTCCTCGTCCTTCAGCTACAGCTGAACTGAATTGCAGATCATATTTACAGCAGGACTAAAACTGTTAAGTGATACCCTGATTAAAACACTTTCAATTTCAGGTTATATATGGACTGTATGAGTTGTATCATAATAAAAAGACATTAGAAGAATACTTAGCAAATGTTTTTACAGGGTCAGGCTGATGAAATGCCCTCTCAATAATGCACTAACGCATGTGATGGGTGTTGGAAAATACTTCAGAAGACTTTATTATCGCTACATAATTGTTAAAATTCTGTTTTATATGTCAGTACAGTGATACAGAATTAGGTATTCACTGCATAAAGGGATAAAGTTTAAAAAAAGAGGGAGTAAGTCTCCGGTCCTCTGAAAGGGATCTTTGAGCAGCTGATTAGACAGTGGCACTGGCAAAGAGCAGGTTATCCATTTCACATTCTTGGCTGGGATGATCCCAAGGAGGTTTAAGTAGTGGGATAAATGTAAAATAGCTTATAAAAATGTGGACCAAAAATAAATAATCAAAGTGACTAAAGCTTGACACATTTTTCTGATTTACGCAATTAATCAGAACCGTTATAATTTGTGACATTATTTTGTTTCCATGTCCTTCTCTTCTCTTCTGAATGGAGTGACTCATGCTGGAGTAAAGTTCAGTGGGGTCCACCACCTTTTTGATACCACACATTTTACAAATGGATATAGGCAGATGTTTTGAGGGGGAAATCACACCCATAACAACTTATTTGTATCCAATGTCCACATGTGCACCTTACAGCATGGGCTGCTGGACAGTGGTCAGGAGCAGGAACCTCTCTCGGGTAGTCCACCTGGACTACCGTCCTGGATGAAACCAGTGAACTGGATCTTGTGATTTCTGATCTGTGTCCCTCAGAGTCACACTGGTTGAAACACAAAGCAATCCACTGAGCTGGTCTGTCATAGTAATCTGCATTAAATAGTATTGGATGTATTTTTCATTTTGGGTATGACATCTTGTTAGAGAACCTTTTAAAGGGCAGCCAGTGGATGAGATCCCTCAAGCAAAGCTGTCTAATGCAACAAAGAATTCTAATTAACTCCACGTCAAATTCTTCTCAGAGTTTTGTCAAGATGTTTTCCATCAATTTAAGTTTAAAATAAAGTAAGCTAAACTGTGACTTTGTTATGGGCCAGGGTTTAGCGAACTCCAAAGTGTATCATGGAGTTCACCTGATCCACAACTTTTAATAGATTGTGGTATGGGGAGCACATGGCCCACTCTACAGGTGTGGGACAGCAGAAATGGAAAAGTATTTTTTAAAGCAAAACAATGTTTATTCTATAAACTCAAGTTAACCTTTTTAAAACATACAGTGAACATCTTAGCAACCATTAATTCAAATACAACCCACAAAGAATAGAATACTAAGTAATCCTAAGTAAGCCCATCAAGGCCGGAGAATCAGCGGCCCGGCCGCGGACAGCGGCCCGTGACCGGCGCCACGCCAAACGCGCCGGCGCAAATGGTGCCGATTCTCTGCTCCTAGGAGAATCACCTGCCGGCATCGGACCGGCGCCGCGGGAAAAAATGGCGCGAGCGCCGATTCTTCCATGTGGCGCGGCATGGTAGAATCGCGCCCCATAACTCCTCACTTCTTACCATTAAAGATTGACTAGCTCCCGTATCTCTTAAAATTGTGACTTCTTTACCTGCTCCTCCTGATACACATGAGTAAACTTTACCCACGCAAGTAAATTCTTTAAAGAGATCTGGCACCTTCTTATCAATCACCTCTTGATCAGGCTGTACAATCGTTTGCACCTCCTTCACTTCACTTGGGCTTTCCTTTACTACTTCAACAAACCCCACTGTCTTATCCTGTTTTACCACGTCAGCCTTCCCAGTGCTTTTCTTCAACCACCAACACTGGGACTTTACATGGCCTAGTTTATTACAGTGAAAACATTTGAAATTTTTCATGTCTCTTCCACCCTCCTTATTATCTCCCATCAGATCACCTTTACCATTACCACTTGAGTATTTCTCATGTGCCCAGTTTCTATCCCTCACAGGCTGAAACTGAAACGGAAACCAAACTTTAATTTGTGAACTAATTCATAATCATCTGCCATTTCTGCTGCTAATCTCGCAGTTTTAACCCTCTGTTCTTTCACGAGTTCTCACTACATCAGGAATTGAACTTTTAAACTCCTCCAAAAGTATAATTTCTCTGAGAGCTTCATACTTCAGATGTGGAAGGAGGAAAGAAAGTGATGTATTTCATTCAGAGGTTAATGAAATGAGCTGTAGATATTATCAATCCTGTCTTTCTGTCAGTTCATGTGACAATTTCATATTTACAGATCAAGGCGTAATAGTGTTCAGTTGACGAACTGAATACCAATTTGAATATCTAAGAATCATAGCAAGGAAGTATAATTTTTTATGAACATGAGTAAAGAAAATGCTGAAACATATTCAGAAAATAACAATGTTTTCCGATACAAAATAAATGGAAAATTACTATAACGGACACAGATTGATTATACCTTTTACTTCTGATACTTAATTCCGCTTGCCGGTACTCTTCACATCTCTTTAGCTATTCAGCTATGCTAGCCACATCTCAATCAACATACTAATTGACACTCTTCCTATTCCTGCATTAGTTGAGCCCTCTGACAAGGTGGTGCTATGCATCTTGGGACCAGTAGGTACTGAGGTTATTGCATCCAACATTGGTGAGAACATTCAGGATGATGGTATGTTCCGGTCTTATGCACAGTTGCTTCACAGCTCCAAGGTCCCAGGTTCAATTCCAGGCTTGGGTCACTGTCTGTGTGGAGTCTGCACGTTCTCTCCTTATTTGCGTGGATTTCCTCCGGGTGCTCCAGTTTTCTCCCACAGTCCAAAGACGTGCGGGTTAGGTGGATTGGCCATGCTAAATTGCCCTTAGTGTCCAAAAAGATTAAGTTGGGTTATGGAGGTAGGGCAGAAGTGAGGGCTTGGATAGGTTGCTCTTTCCAAGGGCCAGTGCAGACTCGATGGGCCGAACGGCCTCTTTCAGCACTGTAAATTCCATGATTCTATGAAATAAAGGATAGAATTATAGAGCGGTAGGGTGGCACAATAGTTGATACCAAGGAAGGGGAAGTACCCGTTAGAATGTTAGAAGGACCGGCCCATATCGCTGTTAAATGCAGATGTAAAAGTGCTGGCTAAATTGGTGATGGGGAGGATAGAAGGTTGTGCCCTGGGAGTGGTCGCAGAGGGCCAGACAGGCTTCATAAAGGGCAGGCAGCTCTCCAGTAACATAAGGAGGCTGTTAAATGTGATTATGACCCCGTTGAAAGGACTGGTACCGGAGGTAGTGGTGTCCATGGATGCGGAGAAGGCATTGGACTGGGTGGAGTGGCGGTACCTGTTTACGGTCCTGGGAAGGTTCAGGTTTGGGCCGAAGTGTTGTGGTGTGGATGTGCATGTTGTATGTGGCACCGGTGGCGAGCTTACGGACCAAAGAAGGTTTGGGTTACACAGGGGAACAAGGCAAGGCTGCCTGCTGTCGCCGCTGCTGTTCACGCTGGCTGTAGAGCCTCTGGCAATGACTCTTGGGGGGTCGGCGGAGTGGCAAGGGATCACCAGGGGGAGTACGGGGCATCAGGTGATGCCATGTATGGAGCCATGTGGTCATGTTGCAGCTGTACAAAACTCTGGTGCGGCCACATTTGGAGTATTGCGTGCAATTCTGGTCACCGCATTATAGGAAGGATGTGGAAACATTGGAAAGGGTGTAGAGGAGATTTACCAGAATGTTGCCTGGTATGGAGGGAAGATCTTATGCGGAAAGGCTGAGGGACTTGAGGCTGTTTTCGTTAGAGAGAAGAAGGTTAAGAGGAGACTTAATTGAGGCATACAAGATGATCAGAGGATTGGATAGGATAGACAGTGAAAGCCTTTTTCCTCGGATGATGATGTCTAGCACGAGGGGACATAGCTTTAAATTGAGGGGAAATAGATATAAGACAGATGTCAGAGGTAGGTTCTTTACTCAGAGAGTAGTAAGGGCGTGGAATTCCCTGCCTGCAACAGTAGTGGACTCGCCAACACTAAGGACATTCAAATGGTCATTGGATAGACATATGGACAATAAGGGAATAGTGTAGATGGGCTTTTAGAGTGGTTTCACAGGTCTGCGCAACATCAAGGGCCGAAGGGCCTGTACTGCACTGTAAAGTTCTATATGTGGATGACCTGTTACTGTACTTGTTGGACCCGCTGGAGAGCATGGGGAGGATTATGGGCCTATAAGAAACTTTGGGGTGTTCTCAGGATACAAGTTGAACGTAGGGAAAAGTGAAGTGTTCCCAGTGAGCCAGTTGGGTGGGAGAACCAGAGATAGGTTCAGATAATTGGGGATTCAGGTAACTGGAGAGTGGGCGACATTGCATGAATGGAATTTAACAAAGCTGGTGGAGGAGGTTAGAATGGATTTTAAGAGGTGAGATCTGCTGCATCTGACTCTGGCATGGGGGGTCGAAGTGGTGAAGGTGAAAATCCTGCCAAGGTTTCTCTTCATATTCCAGATGTTTCCGATTTTTGTACCGTAGACCTTTTTCCGGAAGCTGGATACGATTATCTCAGAGTTTGTATGGACAGGGAAAGTACCAAAAGTCAAGAGAATCCTGTTACAGAGGCAGAAGGGGGGTTGGCGTTGCCAAACCTGCTGCATTATTATTGAGCGGCGAATGTGGAGAAGGTGAGGCGGTGGTGGGAAGGAGAGGTGGCAGAATGGGTTTGGGTGGAGGAAGAATCCTGTAGGGGGTCCAGTTTGAGGGCTATGGTGACGGCGGCATTGCCTTTGGGGCCAATGAATATATGGAGAGCCCAGTCGTGCAATCCACAGTGAAGGTGTGGAACCAGCTGAGGAGGCACTTTTAGACAGAGGGGATGTCGATGTTAATGCCATTGTGTGAAAACCACGGATTTGAGCCGGGGGGGACAGACGGTATGTATAGGAAGTAGAGAGAAGTGGGGCTGGTGAAGGCGAGGGATCTGTACCTGAAAAAGAGGTTTGCTAGTATTGAGGAACTGAAGGAGAGGGTAGAGCTCCTGAGAGGAAGTGAGTCTAGATACTTGCAGGTAAGGGACTTTGTGCGAAAGGTCTGGAAAGAGTTTACCAGGCTACTGAAGTATGCTCTGCTGGAGCGACTGCTGCTCCTAGATGTGGAAGGGGAGGGTAGGATCGGAGACATATATGGATGGCTGGGAGAGCAGGGAGGCAGGCAGGTGGTGAAGATTAAGGAGAAGTGGGAGGTGGAGCTAGAAGGGGAGATAAATTGGGAAGTGTGGAGCGAGGCGCTACGCAGGGTAAACGCGACTTCCTCGTGTGAGAGGATGAGCCGAATACAATTCAAGGTGGTACATAAGGTGCATATGACTCGGGCAATAATGAATGGGTTCTTCTAGGGAGTGTTCAAGTGGGTTCTTCCAGGGAGTGGTAGACGAGTGCGAGAAGTATGGGTGAGGACCAGCAAACCACACACACACCTGTTTTGCGGCTGCGAGAAGCTAGAGAGAAGGAGTGTTCACAGTACTAAGAGGATCATGGGAGAGGATGTTGGACCGGACCCTTTGGTGGCGATATTCAGGATATCAGAGAAGCCGGAGCTGATGCGGGGTAGAAGGCAGATGTTGTGGCCTTGGCCTCTCTGGTTACCGGGGCTGGTTTAGCACAGTGGGCTAAAAAGCAGGCTTGTAATGCAGAACAAGGCAGCATCGCGGGTTCAATTCCCGTACTGGCCTCCCTGAACAGGCGCAGGAATGTGGCAACTAGGGGCTTTTCACAGTAACTTCATTGAAGCCTATCTGTGACAATAAGCTATTATTATGGATCTTATTGGAATGGTGGCCGGCAATGCTGCCAGGAGTAGTGGCCTGGCTGGGAGATTTGTACGACTTTCTCCGACTGGAAAAGATTAAATACGAATTGCGAGGGCTTTGAGGCAAGGTGGGGAATGGTCGTGGTCAGGTTTGAGTTGTTCGTCGACGAGGGGGTGGAGTGAAAATGGGGAAAAAATTGTACAAACTGCATTATTGTGTGGTGGGGAGTACGTTCCCCGGACTGTTTATGTTTTGTAACCGTTTTAATAAGTTTGGAATAAAATACATTTTTTTTTTTTAAAGGGTGGCACAGTGGTTAACACTGCTGCCGTACAGCACCAGGGACCCGGGTTCAATTCCAGCCTTGAGTGATTGTGTGGCATGTGAACATTCTCCCCATGTCTGCGTGCGTTTCCTCCCACAGTCCAAAGATGTGCAGGTTAGATGAGGTTACGGGAATAGAGCAGAGGAGTGGGATTAGTTTAGGTTGCTCTTTCAGAGGATCGGTGCAGTTTCGATGGGCCGAATGGTCTCCTTCACTACAGGGATTCTATATACAAAACATTTTGCAAAGAATCCCAATGTCTTCCTATTAACAAATCCAACTTTATTAATGTTATCAATCCCCCAAAAATTGAGAAATATATATCAACGTACAAAAGAGCTAATGCTATAGGCAAAAATAACTCACTATTTTTGTGTCCTTTAGAACCAATAGAATCACTAGTGCTAAGCAATGTGCAGTAATTGGTGCGAAGCGAGGTATGCTATTCGGGTGCTATTGTAAGACATATATCTATTAACCTTTATGCAGAGGGTCCCACTGAACTACTCATTGATTTTTGAATACAAATAAATATTTTGATAAGTTAATTCACTTCTGCAAAGTGAGGTGGTAACAGTTTAACCTGAAAATGAGTTGCAGACAATTTCAGGGTAACAGTCTTTATTCCACCAATAAAATTTTAATTGCCAGCAGTCTGATGGAACAGAATGATCTTTTCTTGTTCAGTATATTTTTACATGCCTGAAAGTAGTTAAAAGTTCTTTCATCCTCTGGAGCCTTGGTTATTTTCACATTCTTCTCAATCATGACTTTCCAAACCGACTTTTCACATTGATATTTTATCCAAATGGAATAATAACCGCATCTGTTTTGTTAATCACATTTAATTTCCTGTATATGCTATGGGATAAGTTAATTTGTCTTCTAATTGTTTAGGTCAGCATTGATAATGCATTGGACTACTAAATTAATTCTCAATCTGGTTTTGTTTCTGGCTTTACTGCAAACATCAGGATCTCGATGATGTTGTTATGAATCCAATTTGCACACAGCACATGAAGCTCCAAGGCACACATATAACTGATTTATAAATCAGGCCTTCTTTGATATGCTGCCTTATTGCATTAAAGACAGGGTGAATGTGGTCAATGTGTCGCACTAATAAATGAGGTTGGCGTCACAGATACTCTTGGCTTATAATTTATGATACTATGTTAGTTTAGCTTGGTCAACATGCCCAGCCTCCATTTAGAATCTCAATAAGTTCAGCTTCCTTTGTACGACAGCTTACATTTGGACTGATTGTATATAGATTCCAGCAAAATTCTCCTGTAAGGACAAAGGAGTTTTTAATCCAAGATGAGAGCAGATCACTCCTACCTCAAAATAAGAGTTTAAAGCCATCATAGCTGCTATTTTGATTTTTCAATTATTACTTAGATGGACTCCTTATTTAAATACCCCTGATCAATTTATGTAAAAATATGTTCTATACCAGTTTGACATTAACTGTCACCAGAACTTAGTTGTATCACATCGAGCAATGATTTCATGCTCATATTTGCACCTCTGCACCATTTTAGTTGATTGTATACAGTATCGATGTCTGAATAACATAAGACAACTCTAAAGTTCACATCACACCAGGAAATTAAATTGGTGCTCTATGCATTGTTGTGTCATCATTGGTGGGTTTTGGCTATACCACCAGAATCTTGAATGGCTTACCCAATTCGGGTGGAATGCATTGTGTCAATGTTTTGTGCATGAGTTATGTGAGAAGGGTAGTCGGGCAGCACGGTGGCGCAGTGGGTTAGCCCTGCTGCCTCACGGCGCCGAGGTCCCAGGTTTGATCCTGGGGGCTCTGGGTCACTGCCCTTGTGGAGTTTGCACATTCTCCCCGTCTTTGCGTGGGTTTCGCCCCACAACCCAAAAAAAGATGTGCAGGCTAGGTGGATTGGCCACACTAAATTGCCCCTTAATTGGAAAAAATTAATTGGGTACTCTAAATTTTTTCTATTAAATGTGAGAAGGGTAGTTAACATTTCAGCTCATCGATCCTGAAATACGTAAGAGCCTTAGTCCAAACATGAGGAAAAGAGCTAAATTTCAGCGATGAGGTGTGTGTGTCCTTGACATCAAGGCTATATTTGACCAAAGATGTCATCAAGGAGCTATCAAACTTCAGTAAAATCGAAATCATTGGAAATCAGGAGAAAGCCTTATGTTATCTGCACTCAACTAGCATAAAGGAAGAGAGTTGTGGTTTATGGAGACTAATCATCTCAGCCCAAGAACATTGCTGCAGGAACACTTCATATCAGTGTCCTCGGCCCAACCATTTTCAGCTGCTTCATCAATGACCATCATCATATGATCAATTGGGGATGTTCACTGATGAGGGCATAATTTTCAGTTCTATTTGAAACTCCAGAGATAATAAATGACTTTGTCTACAAACAGCAAGACCTGGAGAACCTTCAGGCTTAGGTTGATAAGTGGCAAGTAACATTTGTTGACTTCGATCTTTATTAATAATAACTACAATATGCAAGTGCATTCCGTGTATTGGACAAATTACCACACAACCAGTATTTTAGTACAATCACAGTTTATTATCAAACATAGGATTAGTTCAATACTTGATAAATTACATGCTCCTACACATTAGACTATATCTAGCAGTTTAAACAACCTTTACTTAACTTCCAAGTGACCGGCTTTGTGCCGGTTAGATAAGGCCTTTATCTGGTTCCCCACGTGTGGTAGCTGGAGGTTGTCTGGTTCGTCTAGGCTTAGTGTCATCCTTCAGGTGGAGATCGTGGGTCCTTGAACTTGGCTCGTCGATGTGCTGCAGTTGGTACACAGAAGCCAGTCCCAAAAGAGACAGAATGTTGGTCGCGCAGTTCTTCTTATCCTCCGATCTTTCACACTCTTTTGGGCGGTCCCAGGTAGGGATCCAATGGATCGACAGGATCTCAATCACCCTGATCGATTCTGACCAATTAGGGGCGGATACCTTGATAGCTGGGTGGATACTAGTTATTGTCCAAGGCACATAGGCACTCCCAAATAAGGCAAATCGGCGCCCCTGAGTCTGCTACTAATGTAAGTTTCAATCTGAAGCCCATCGTCCTGGGGAGACCTGTGAGTAGCCTCTAGCAGGTGCAAGTTTCTGCATAAGTCTGAGTTGTTTGCAATCCACACAAGCGGTGTCCTGCCTGTGTCCCAACCCGACCATTATCCCATTATCCTTTGCGGGTGGACATTTTAGATGGCCACACATTCAAACCAGGAAATGAGGATCTCCAACAAGGGAAAGTCTAACCACCTCCCCTTGATATTCACAGGTATTACCATTGCTGAAACACCCACATTAATAACCCTCAGGAGACCCATGGGGATCGCCTAATCGATCTCCCCATGGGACACGTGCAATACGAGCTTCCTCGCTAGTGGGCAAAGGCCTGCCCACCTAGGGCGTTACTGGGCCATGTAAAAGCCAATCCGGACAGGGTACAACATTCTGATAGTCCATGTTATTGGACATGTTTCAACTAAAAGGAAACAAAGCCCAACATCAAGTGGGTTTAGCCATGTGTTTCCCAGTGCGCACAATGCTAAAAAACACATGGCTATAATTCGCTATCCGTGTTAGACAAGGGGCCTAAACACACATAGCCGTTTTGTACAGTGAGGGGTTCTGCTTGCCAGAACTCCTCAGTGCAGCAAGAATGGTGCCTCGATCTCCGAGGCCCTCAACGTGACCAGAAGCCCCAACGCAATGTGGGAAGGTCCTAGGGACCCCCGCCCAACACTCGCACAGGGCTCCTCCAGCCCGATCATCGCACAAAAAATGCCAGCTTGGCACCCAGGCAGGGCCTCTGCCAGCTGGCAGAGCCACATGGGCACCATGGCAGTGCCAGGGTTCTAGGCTGGCAGTGCCAGGCTGGCATCAACAATGCCAAGGTACCATCCTGCCCAAAGGATATGCACCCGGGGCTTTCCGTCCCCTGAGAAACCCCCATGAGTGCCGTTCCATCTGGTCCCTATTTGTGGAAACCAGTACTGAATGGCGCTCGTCTGAGATCTCCAAGGTGCAGCAGATAGATCCCACCCCTTGGGTAACTCGAGAATCTGCACATTAAAGTGAGACTAGCTGCCTCACTCTAACATGAAGATTTGCTGGGCGGGATTTACATCACAACGTCTTGTAGGACCCCTGGAATGGGGTCTCCCGGCTTCTATTGACTATGTTGCACTGCGGTGAGCTGCTTTTCAGGCGTAGCATGGCTGTTGGATCGCACCCATTGTGTGTACGCTGCCGTAGAGGCTGTTTTCTATGACTACAATAAACTCGCATTTATTCATCTACAAGGGCCTCCTGGATCTTCATACCCACCATCAACATTTTAGGGTCTGCATTGACCAAAAGCATACCTGGAATTATGTAATTTGCCTAATCCACACTTCCTAGTCTTGCGCTTTCCCCTTCAGCTGCAAATAGAACATGCATACAGTGCATAAGGAGGCTATTCGGCCCATTGAGTCTGCACCAAACCACTTAAGTCCTCACTTCCACCCTATCCCATAACCCAATAACCCCTCCTAACCTTTTTGGTCACTAAGGGCAATTTATCGTGGCCAATCCACCTAACCTGCACGTCTTTGGTCTGTGGGAGGAAACCGGAGCAGACAGTGACCCAGCGGGGAATCAAACCTGGGACCTGGCGCTATGAAGCCACAGTGCTATCCACTTGTGCTACCGTGCTGCCCAATTAATTTTCAATTTGTCATTTCAACATAGATGCATGTGTAAAAGTGAGAACAGAAAGATTGGTTGCATGTCAGAGCTGGTGGGAAGAGGGAGAGAAATCTGGATCAGCACTGGCTTGAGACCAGAGATGAATTCAGTTAAGGAAATTCAGGAAACATAACTGAAGTGATTTATAATAGCAATTATTGCAGGACAAATTTGACCTGGCTTTAGGAAAATTGACCCCTCTTTACCTCTATGGCTGTGGTAACGTGTTCAACTTACAGATGTTTGGCTGAACACTAAAGCTCCACGACAGGATTGCATTTCATGTGGAAAATAATGAATCAAAACTGAATTGTTTGTTCTCACAGCTTCTTCACTTTGCTGTGTCCAATTAACTCCTTTTCCTGACCAGTATTCAATCAGCAGTCCAACCTGTGCACTGCATTTTATTTGCAACACAGAACTAGATGTGGTTTAGGACACCCACTGATTGATAGCTGCCCACAGAAACGCTTTGTTCTTCCATCACTCATAAGCTGCTTTAATATGACTGTAATGCCGAGCTTCAGACATCTGTGGCTCGCATAACTGGTAACAAACCAAAGTTAATTTGCCACATTCACTAATTCTAGCAGTCAGAAAGATGGATATTCCTGGTGATTAGCACCAAGAATATTGAAGGGAGCCTATGCCTCAATGGAACAGCAAAATGAAATAAAATTTAACAGACTGCCCAGTCATCTCTCAGAGGAGCCTCCCATTTTCAATTCCGTTGTTTAGCATCATTTTCCTTTTTCCTTTCACTTTATATCCCTCTAATCTTCCTTCAATCACCACCTCAGCAAATTCTCATGTTTCAGAATATGTTCAATTCAATTTTGTTGTGTTACGATATGGTTAGGGACCAGAAACTTAAGTTAGACAAAATTTGAAATCCCAGTTATTTACCAGGGGAATAATACCACAAGTTTTCATAGTTTAAAAACAAACAGAAGAATTTTTACTATACTGAGTAAACAAAGCAAACATTTAATACTATCTACCCAGCAAACTCTGGGAGAATATCTGCTATAAATTGCATATTAAATGCCAGACACAATGAAAACAGATCCCATAAATATTCTTAGCAACCACCTAGACCTCAGTGATCACTAAGTTACAAAACTCCTTCAAACTCTATCTTCCTCTCGAGGCAGCTCCTCTCCTTCAAGGATTTATCTTCTGAATCCTTTCAACAGCAACTCAAATCAAGTTGGAAGGCCCTCCTTCTTCTACCTACAATGAGTTATCAGGCAACAGAACTCAAACTTAGAATGCCCCAATGACTACTCCGTATCTTCCCTTGACATTGTGTCCCACTGGGTTGACCAGACTGTACCCCAGCATCTAATTACTGACACAGTCCCAGCTCTTTAGCTGCACTGCTAACCTTTTATTTAAAAATCTTTTTGTTGGCATTTCAAAATTATATACATTGCTGTTTGTTTTCATTTATTGTCCAGTCACAAAGGTTCCTTCTTGGGTTTCTCTATTTACAGTCTATTGCTGTCTGACTGGCTCAGCCTACAATCCTCCCTATCGCCCCCCCCCCCAACCCCTCCAGCTCCTCGCTCCTTGACACTCCCCCTCCCTTCCCCTCTTTTTCACTGCTGTTCCCGATTTTTTTCTTGCTGCGTTTCGCTCCTCACCTTGCTCTCTCCCCCCCCCCCATTCCTCTTTCTATCTTGTCCTGGCTATTTATTTATTTATGTGTTGGCCACAAACAGGTCTCGGAACAATCTGGTGAATGGCTCCCATGTTTTGTGGAAGTCCTCTTCCGACCCATGGATGGTGAATTTGATTTTCTCCATTTGGAGAAAGTCTGATAGGTTGGACAGCCAGTCTGCAGCTTTAGGTGATGCTGCTGATCGGCAACCGAACAGGATTCTGCGGCAGGCAATCGGGGAGGCAACGACAAGGGCGTCCGCCCTCCTCCCCATGAAGAGATCTGGCTGGTCTATTACCCCGAAGACCGCCACTTTCGGTCATTGCTCCACCCTCACCCCCACCACTTTGGACATTGCCTCGAAGAAGGCTGTCCAGTACCCAGCAAGTCTGGGGCAAGACCAGAACATGTGGGTGTGGCACCGTTCACATCTTTCCTCCACCTCCGGGAAGAACCTGCTCATTCGGGTTCTGGTCAAGTGGGCTCTGTGTACCACTTTTAGGTTCAGCCTCGTGCATGTGCAGGTCGAGTTGACCCTGTGCAGCGCTTCGCTCCAGAGTCCCCACCCTATTTCAAACCCATTTCTCCCTTGTCATGTCCAGGTCGGTGTCAGCCCTCTCTAGCAGTCGTTTGTACATGTCACTACAGTTGCCTCTGCCTAGGATGCCTGTGTCCAGTAGCTTTCTAATAGTGCCTGTCGTGGTGGTCGCGGGTATGTCCTTGTCTCCTTCCGTAGGAAGTTTTTAAGCTGCCGGTATCTGAGTTTGTTGCCTTTAGCTAGTTGGAATCTCTGCGTCAGTTCTTCCATTGTTGTGACCCTACCGTCAGTGCATAGGTCCCTGACTGTCCTGTCTCCACCTTTTGAAGGTGGCGTTGGTGAGTGCTGGTGTGAATCTGTGGTTATTACAGATGGGGACTTTGTCGGACATTTCGGTCAATCCGAATTGCTGCCGTAGTTGGTTGCACATCTGGAGGGTGGCTATCACCACTGGGCTGCTGGAGTGTTTCTTGGGCAGGGATGGGAGTGCCGCCATGGCGAGGGCCCGGAGGGAGGTCCCCTTGCAAAGGGCCTCCTCCGCACACACCCGCTCGGCCTCTGGCTCCTTTATCCATCCCATCACTCTTTTCGCTGTCAAGTGGTAGAATTGTAGGTTTGGAAGGGCTAGCCCTCCCCTGGATTTTGTTTTCTGTGGGACCTTCTTTGTAATCCTAGAATTCTTTCCCTGCTGTACAAACGCCATGATTAATTTGCCCAGTGCGTTGAAAAAGGCCTCGGATATATAGATCGGGATGGATCTTAGCAGGAAGAGGTATCTGGCAGTACGTTCATTTTGATCGTCTGTACTCTCCCTACCAGGGAGAGTGGGAGTGTTTTCCACCTCTGCAGGCCCTTTATGACTTCCTCTGTCAGACTGGTCAGGTTCCATTTGTGGATCCCCGTCCAGTCATGAGCGATTTGGATCCCCAGGTAGCGGAATTTGTGTCGGGCTTGTTTAAACGGCATTCCCACCAGTGCTGCTCCTCCCCCTTGCGGGTTCACCGGGAAAATCTCACTCTTGCTCATGTTGAGTTTGTAGCCCAAGAAAGTACCAAACTCTTTCCGGAGCGTGATGATCCCTTCCATGCTGCTTTGTGGGTCCGAGATGTAGAGGAGCAGGTTATGCATGTAGAGCGAGACTCTATGCTCTCTGCCTCCTCTATGGTCCCCCTCCAGTTCTTTGCTGTTCTGAGAGCGATCGCTAATGGTTCGATCGCTAGGGCGAACAGCACCTGGACATGAGAGTGGGCATCCCTGCCTGGTGCCCCTGTGCAGCTGGAAGCACTGGGAGCTGGTGTTGTTTGTCCGTACACACCATGGGAGCATTGTACAGGAGGTGAATCCTTTTCCGAGCCCGAACCGCTCCAACACCTCTAGTACTAACCTTTTTTAAGATATTTTATTCAAGGCATTTTCATATAAACAAACAAAAGCAGAAGAAAAATCATACAACATTATAAATAAACAACAGCAACCCCCCACCCCGCTCCCCCACTATTGCCCCCTTCTCCCAGCCTGCCTTCCCTATTTTAACACTCTTCCCACCATCCCATTTTGCTGACCCCTCGATCCTCCTTAAAGACGTCAATGAATAGCTTCCACCTCCGAGTGAACCCATCAACCGACCACTTCGACAGTACCATATCCTGCAACCCCAGGGGCAGCAGCTGAGGAAAGGACAACACCTCTCTCCTCACAAAATCCCGAACCTGCAGGTACCTAAAGCTGTTCCCCTTGGCAACTCTTAATCTTCCTCCAAGTCCTCCAGCTAAAAATCTGCCCTCTATAAAGATCATAAAATCGCTCTGCAGTGCATCTTGTAGATGGTACATATGATTGCCACTGTTCATCAGTGGTGGAGGCTTTGAATGTTTGTGGAAGGGGATAGATCCTCTATTGTAGGAGATGGCCATTGCCTGGCAATGTCACAAATCGGGCTGCTAACCTTCTCATTTAATCTGATCACGTGAGCTGAATTTTTGCTTCTAAAACCCTGGTCACCTCAGCAATTTTTCACGCCATCTCCCCAGGTCCTGTGGTCAGGTTTTCATGCCATCTCTCCATCCAGGCGCAATGCAATCTCTGACTGAGCCCTTGAGCTTCTTTAAGCCACTGTCAAAGGAAAACCTGAAAACGGAGTTTTGTGAGGGCCATGAAGAATCCAGCATGAATTTGTAGAGTCAAACAGAAAGTAATTTTATTTACAACAACATGTACCAAGTACCAGCAGTTCACTACTGGTTCCCTCTCTCGCCGGTAGCACACTGGCCAGCTCTATTTATACAGCTGCACAGCTACTGATTGCCCCGCCCCCCTCATTGGGGGAGCTCCTATTCCGCAAGGATCATGGGTAACCAATTGTCCCCAGCCAATAGGATCTTGGCAGGTTATAACATGGAACATGCACGGCCTGTCCCTCTGCCACACTCCGCACTTGACCTGAAAGCCTGGACATGCTGGTCCTCTGCCTCAAAAGTCCTCTTGCCCGAGCAGCACGGTGGCGCAGAGATTAGCACTGCTGTCTCATGGCATCGAGGTCCCAAGTTCGATCCCAGCTCTGGGTCATTGTCAGTGTGGAGTTTGCACATTCTGTATTTGCGTGTGTTTCTCCCCCACAACCCAAAGATGTGCAGGCTAGGTGGATTGGCCATGCTAAATTGCCCCTTAATTGGAAAAATATAATTGGACACTCTAAATTTATTTTAAACAATCCTCTTGCCCTACAGAGGGAATTTAAAATACAGATTCTCTCATAATTCTTGCCTTTTCTTGAGGATATTCACTTATCTTTCCTCTTCCACCATCCTGAGAACATTTTCATTTCCCTTGTGTTCTCTCCAACTGACCCACTTCATCTTTCTCAAGAACCACATTTCATAACTTTCTAGTCTTTGGTTGTCCACTTTTTTTCTCAAGGTCCACATTTCAGCCCCAGACAATAAAACACTCTCTACCACAGCCTTGATAATTATTTTCTTCAGATCTCTACTCATTCTAATCCTGAGCAATTCTTTTATGTTTGTAGAATACATGTTTGGCTATTGTTATTCTAGCTCTGAATTCTTGATGGCAATAACCATCTGACAAGATGCTCCCCAAACACTTAAATTGCGATTCCTGTTCCAGTTGTTGATCATTTATCTTCACCTCCACTTTTCTACCGTTATTTCTTCTAATCTTCAAATCTTTCAACTTTTTGCTCTGTAAGCTGATCTGGACCAGCCACATAAATACTGAAGCTATGAGAACAGATCAAAGGCTGGGAATTCTGCAGTGAGTAATGGGCATAAGTCTGTCCACCATCACAAGTCAGCAGTGTAGTGGAATACATTCCACATGCCTGGATGAATGAAGCTCCAACAGCACTCAAAAAGCTCGACAAGGCAGAGCAGCCTGCTTGATTGGAACCCCAGCCACCACCTTAAACAGTCACTCCCTCCACTCCATCAGTGCACTGTGAATGTAATGTGCACCATCGACAAGATCCACCGCAGTAATTCAGCAAGCTTCTTCCAAGCTTTCAGCTTTGACCTCCTCAAAAAAACAAGGGAAGCGGATGCATGGAAACACCATAATCTACAAAATCCCATCTAGGCTGGATACTATTATGATTTTGAAATATATCGCTATTCCTCCATCATACGTTGGAACTCCCTTCCGAACTGCCCTGGGGATCCATTTACATCACACAGGCTGCAGAAACGGCTCATCCTCATCTTCTCGAGGGCAATTAATGATGGATGATAAATAATGATTTGTCAGCAAAGGCCATATCCCATGAACATGTTTTTAAAAAATCTTTGGAAGTGATAACTACTATTTGTTTTCTAAACACGGTAATGGGCCCAGTGCCACGGTGAATTAAAACTTGAGATCTAATTTTTCAGTGCCTTTTTAAGATCGTCATTATTGGCTGAGAGAAAGAGTTTTGAGTGGAATTAACATAAAATCAGAGTCACCTGTACTGAGACATGGTGGGGATTTTCCGCTCCCGTATTTGAAGGACGGGAATGGCAGCCGGGGCGGAAAATCCTGCGGGAGTCCCAAAATGGCTTTCACACCGGCAAGATTTCCTCAATCGATCTTCTCCACTCCCAGCCAATGACATGTTGGGAATCCCGACTTTGAAACTCGGGATCTCCGCTTGCATAGACTTAAATATCATTATCAGGCTTTTACCATTGGATTTTACCATCCCAACCATTGGTTTTTCCATTCACATCAGCATGAGGCCATCCTAATGTGAATCACGACTTTGTGCACCTGTCAAGCAGCACCTGCCGGAGGTGCACAGGTGAGTACAGCCCCGGGGGGAGTGGATCACACACGGCAGTGCCCGGAGCAGTACCCGGACAGTGCCAGGGGGTTCTTCCGTGTGTGTGGGGGGGGGGTCCATTTCTGTGGGTGGGAGAGGTGGGCTCTGTGGTGATGATTAGGGGGGTGGGGGTGGGGGGGGGGGGTGGTTCTATGTGGGTTGTACCATGGAGGGAGTTATGCAGTGGGGGAGGGGGAGTTCGGTGGTGGGGGGTGCAGATTGCGTACGGGTCTATTTTCACTATTTAAAAAATCTGGCTCCCTGCTTCATGTCATGGTCCCGACTTCACTATGAGTGGCTAAAAGTACGATGGAGGAAGCTGTCCTTGGGGCCAGCGGCTTCCACCGCCCTCATCATTTTCCCCATCCGCTGCACCATTCTGCAAAACAATGGTGTCAATTAATCATTTTGAGGGGATGAGTCTGGGGTTATGGAGGGAAATAGATTCCAAAGGACTCATTCCAATTGTGCCACAAAACATTTTGGTTGGATTTTGCTCTCCATGGCAAACGCCACCAGCCATTCATTACATTTGCACTTGCCCACAGAATTTCTGTTGATTTTGCAGTAAGATTTCCTATTGTTATTTCAACATGGTGGCCAGATAATCTGGAGAGGATGCTGTGTGAACAGGGCAAGCAACTGTGGCTCTTCGTAACCAAATAGATTGAGGAACCTTTAGTGAACAGAGCAGAGGCTAAAACTTGAAGTGTCAAACAGAATAGTTTCTCAAATCAAGTAGAGAAAGTGAAATCGAGGGAAAGAAAGGTGGGATTGAGAGATAAAAGACAGAAAGAAGAGGTAAATAAAACTGTACATTTTTAAATCTCCAAAGGTAATTAGAATGTGATGGAATTCGACTCCACACTGGTCAAAAGAAAATTTCATGTTGTTTGGTAGTAATCAAGATTTGTTGTTAAAAATTCACTTAGGCTGGAATGGTCAAGCCCTAACGTGTTCTTGTGTGTTTAGCATAAGTACAGCAATTTCACTTCACTCTATGCATTTCAATGTCCAGTCTCTTGGTGAGAAACTGGTATAAGGCAGCTTCTAGAGGGGCAGGCCAACATGGACAACAGCCTCCTGATTTCCTAATTTAACTGCGTATGTATGATCAGTAGAATTTGTTGTTTGATTTACACCAGCAGCCTCCCTCTTATTTCTGCAACAAAATCTTTTCTGAGCGACTTTCCAAATTTTATTCACCAATAAAGGACTATTAATTAAATATTATGGCCGGAAATGTCCGACCGTTGTGATTCGCTTTTCCCATCGACGGCGTACTGCCGCCCACCGGTTTCCCGGCAGCATGTGGTGGAAATCCCATTGACAAGCAGCGGGAATATGGAATCCCGCCGCAAGCGTGCTGCCGAGAAACACTGGGCTGGCTGATCGGAGAATCCAGACCTATATTATCAACAGTGAAAATGTAGAGGAAACGTCTTTCGGATATCTATTTGCTACCTTGTAAACTGAAAGAATACAGAGTACCAAATTCAGCGATGTGAAGGACTTGGTGTTGTATCACCTTGTTGTTTCCTGTGCAGAACTAAGATTCTGGCGAAGTTTAGTGATGCACTTATCAATGAGAGATGACTGGGCAGTCTGTTAAATTTTATTTCATTTTACCCCATTGTGAGTGTTACATGCAACTTTCTCAGATCATTTTGAACATTGTCCCAAAGTAATTCACCCAGGTATAGAATGTGCCACAAATTGCATACTTTCCAAAACTCAAGTAAAGTACAGACTACAGCAGAAACCAGGGCAGCGATAATGGCTCCGAGAACAATATCTCGCAGGAACGTGGACACAGTATGGCAGAGATATGTTGAAAAGCGTTGAAGAAATTGATTTACATTTATATGCTGACTACATCCTTCTGCTATCTAGTGCCAATCAATTACTTTTGATTGGACGAGGGAGGCTGTCAAAGATTTCAGCAGAGGGCTACAACTGGGTATGGAAATTGTATAGAGAGGTGGGAGAGCGGGAGGCGATAAATGCTCAAGAAATAAATAATTATAATAAAGATAAATTTTAGTACAAATAGATGTAAAACCTTGATTATGATCAAAATTATGCATTACAAACAATGCAAAACAAACATAGCCCTTTTTCCACACCCTATTGGCTTAACATGACTAATACAGTTGGTCACCCCACTTCACAGTAGTCTTTGACAAAGCTTTGACAAAGGGTCATCTGGACTCGAAACGTTAGCTCTTTTCTCTCCCTGCCAGACCTGCTGACTGTGGTAGTCACCACTGTTGTATTATATTGTACATACTGCACTGATTATGAGGGTATTATGATAAGGCTCCTGTACTACAGGTACGGGGGTAGATCCCTGCCTGCTGGCTCTGCCCAGTAGGCAGAGTATAAATGTGTGTGCTCTCCGAACTGCAGCCATATCAGCAGCAGCTGTAGGAGGCCACACATCTCTGTGTAATAAAGCCTCGATTACTCTCTACTCTCGTCTTGTCTTAATTGATAGCGCATCAATTTATTACACCGAGATTTTACAAAGATGGATCTCCGCATCAAGCCGGATCGCCTGCAGCTTCATCCTCAAGCAGACAACGCCAAAAAGGACTTTGCACATTGGCTAGCTTGCTTTGAAACATACATCGGATCTGCGACAGACCCAATCCCAGGAGCACAGAAGCTCCAGATTCTGTACACGCGGCTGAGCTCCGATGTCTTTCCCCTCATCCAGGACGCGCCTACCTACGCAGAGGCCATGGCGCTACTGGAGGAGAACTACGCTCAGCAGACCAACAAGATCTACGCCAGGCACCTCCTGTCCATGCGGCACCAACTTCCCAGTGAGTCTGTGGAAGATTTCTGGCGTGCCCTGGTGAGAGACTCTGATTGCCAGGCCGTTTTGGCCGCTGAACATTCTAACCTCTAATGAGATGGGAGACGCGTTCATTACGGGCATAGGGTCGGCCTACATCCGCCAGCACCTCTTAGAAGGGGATACGCTTGACCTCGCGGCGACCAAGAAACTAGCGCTCTTACAGTCACCTCACGCAACGTACAGACGTATGCCCCTGACCGCACGGCTCACCGCTCCTGAGCATCGTGGACCCCGCCAGCGGCCACCCCACCGTGGACCCCATCAGCTACCGCCCCCAGCCAACCAACCCCGGGGGACCCAAGTGCTACTTCTGCGGACAGACAAAACACCCCCGGCAGCGCTGCCAGGCGCGGAGCGCACTCTGCAAGACCTGCGGCAAGAAAGGACATTTCGCTGCAGTGTGCCAGGCCCGCTCAATCATCGCTATTGTCCCTGCACCCACTGCGTGTGGCCAGTGGGTGCCGCCATCTTCCTCATCTCAGACCACGTGCGGCCCATGGGCGCCGCCATCTTGCTCCCCTCACAACACGTGCGGCCTGTGGGTGCCGCCATCTTGCTTGCCTCACAACCAATGAGCGGAGCCATCTTGCCTGCCTCCGGACACGTGCGGCCTGTGGGCGCTGCCATCTTCCCCACCTCAGGAACCCGGCCCGTCGGGCACCTGATCGGGCCACTCATCGCCTGCAACCGCCGCCGACCAGCCGCATCTCGTCTCCGTCACGATCAACCAATCCCGACCGCACAACCTCACGACCGCGTCGACAAAGGTGAAGGTCGACGGGCATGAGATATCCTGCCTTCTGGACTACGGGAGCATTGAGAGCTTCATCCACCCCGATACGGTAAGGCGCTGCTCCCTCGCGGTACACCCCATTAACCAAATAATCTCCCTGGCCTCCGGATCCCTCTCCGTGGCGATCCGTGGGTACTACATTGCCACCCTCACCATCCAGGGCGTAGAGTTCAGCGGCTTCCGGCTCTATGTCCTCCCCAACCTCTGCGCTGCCTTCTACTCGGCCTGGACTTCCAGTGCAACCTCCAGAGCCTAACCCTGAAATTTGGCGGGCCTCTATCACCCCTTACTGTATGCGGCCTCACGACCCTTAAGGTCGACCCGCCTTCTCGGTTTGCAAACCTCACCCCGAATTGCAAACCCGTCGCCACCAGGAGCAGAGGGTATAGCGCCCAGGACAGGACCTGCATCAGGTCTGAGGTCCAGTGGCTGCTGCGGGAAGGTATTATCGAGGCCAGCAACAGCCCCTGAAGAGCCCAAGTGGTAGTGGTGAAAACTGGGGAGAAAAACAGGATGGGTGTTGACTACAGTCAGATCATATATCGGTACACGCAGCTTGATGCGTACCCCCTCCCACGCATATTTGATATGGTCAATCAGATTGCACAGTACCAGGTCTTCTCGACAGTAGACCTGAAATCTGCCTAACACCAGCTCCCCATTCGCAAGGCGGACCACCCGTACACCGCGTTTGAAGCAGATGGCTGCCTTTACCATTTCCTTAGGGTTCCCTTTGGCATCACTAACGGGGTCTCGGTCTTCCAACGGGAGGTGGACCGAATGGTTGACCAGTACAGACTGCTGGCCAATTTCCCGTACCTGGATAACGTCACCATCTGCGGCCACGACCAGCAGGACAACGACGCTAACCTTTCCAAATTTCTCCACACTGCCAAACTCCTCAACCTAACCTACAACAAGGAGAAGTGTGTGTTCAGCATGAACCGATTAGCCATCCTCGGCTATGTGGTTCAGAACGGACTTCTAGGGCCCGGCCCCGATGGCATGCGCACCTCATGGATCTCCCCCTTCCCCACTGCCCCAAGGCCCTTAAACGATGCCTGGGGTTCTTTTCATACTAGGCCCAGTGGGTCCCTTACTATGCGCACAAGGCCCGCCCACTCATCCACTCCACCGGTTTCCCACTGATGGCCAAGGCTCACCAGGCCTTCAACCTATCAAGGCCGACGTCACCAAGGCCGCGATGCACGCGGTCGACGAGACGCTCCCCTTCCAAGTCGAGAGCGATGCATCAGACATCGCTCTGGCCACCACCCTCAACCAGGCAGGCAGGCCCATGGCATTCTTTTCCCTCACCCTCCATGCCACCGAAATTCGGCACTCCTCCGTCGAAAAGGAGGCCCAAGCTATCGTTGAAGCTGTGTGGCACTGGAGGCATTAACTGGCCGGCAGGAGATTCACTCTCCTCACAGACCAATGGTCGGTTGCCTTCATGTTTAACAACACACAGCGGGGTAAGATCAAAAATGATAAGATCATGCGGTGGAGGATCGAGCTCTCCACCTTTAATTGTGAGATTTTGTATCTCCCCGGTAAGCTCAACGAGCCCCCCGATGCTCTGTCCCGAGGTACATGTGCCAGCGCACAAGTGGACCGACTCCAGACCCTGCACGACGATCTCTGTCACCCAGGGGTCACCCGCTTTTATCACTTCTTTAAGGCCTGCAATCTGCCCCACTCCATCGAGGAAGTCAGGGCTGTCACCTGAGACTGCCAGGTCTGCGCGGAGTGTAAACCGCAATTCTACCGGCCAGACCATGCGCCTGGTGAAGGCCTCCCACCCCTTTGAACGCCTCAGCACGAACTTCAAAGGGCCCCTCTCCTCCACCGACCGCAACACGTATGTTCTCAATGTGGTCGACGAATATTACAGATTCCCCTTTGCCATCCCATGCCCTAATATGACGTCTGCCACCATCATCAAAGCCCTCAACACCATCTTCACTCTGTTCGGTTTCCCCGCCTACGTCCACAGCGACCGGGGATCCTCATTTATGAGCGATGAGCTGCGCCAGTACCTGCTCAACAGGGGCATTGCCTCGAGCAGGACGACCAGCTACAACCCCCGGGGAAACAGGCAGGTGGAGCGGGAGAATGGGACAGTCTGGAAGGTGTCCAGCTGGCCCTACGGTCCAGAAATCTCCCGGCCTCCCACTGGCAGGAGGTCCTCCCCGACGCACTTCACTCCATTTGGTCGCTCCTGTGCACCGCGACTAATGAAACCCCCATGAATGCCACTTTGCCTTCCCCAAGAAGTCCACCTCCGGGGTTTCGCTCCCAACGTGGCTGGCAGCTCCAGGACCCGTTCTCCTCCGCAAGCACATGAGGCACCACAAGGCGGACCCGTTGGTTGAGAGGGTACAGCTACTCCACGCAAACCCGCAGTACGCCTATGTAGCGTGCCCCGACGGCCGCCAAGACACAGTCTCCCTCAGGGACCTGGCACCAGCTGGGTCCACACAGACCACCCCCCCCCCCACCCCCCCCCACCCCGGCGCCACCTTCCCTTCCCCCAGTGCACCCCACCACAGTCCTCGCTCCAGGACAATCCGTCCTCCCCTTGGTCCCACCCGGGGATGAAGAGGATGTCGACAGGCTCCCGGAGTCACCGACGACCGAGCCGACGCCTGATGCGCCACCAGCACTGTGGCACTCTCTTTTTTTTTAAATATGTTTTATTGAAATTTTTTTCCCAAACAACAATTCTTCCCCTCCTGCAAAGCAAACGCAACAACAACACAGAAATCTTCAACAATACACAAGCAACAAAACCCCTCCATCCTTGACCTAAACCAAACCAAACTCCCCACCCCCCCCGGGCCGCCGCTGCTGGTCATCTGTCCCCCCTCCAATGCTCCCCCAGGCAGCCGAGAAACGGCCGCCACCGCCCGGCGAACCCCCGAACCGATCCTCTCAGGGCAAACCTTATCTGCTCCAGTTTAATGAACCCCGCCATATCATTTACCCAGGCCTCCAGTCCAGGGGGTTTCGCCTCCTCCCACATGAGTAGGATCCTGCGCCGGGCTACCAGGGACGCAAAGGCCACAATGTCGGCCTCTTTTGCCTCCTGCACTCCCGGCTCCTCCGCAACTCCAAACAGAGCTAACCCCCAGCCTGGTTTGACCCGGGCCTTCACCACCCGCGAAAATCACTCCCGTCACTCCCTTCCAATACCCTTCCAGTGCCGGGCACGCCCAAAACATATGTGCGTGGTTTGCCGGGCTCCTGCCACACCTCCCACATTTGTCCTCCACTCCAAAGAACCTGCTCAATCTTGCTCCCGTTATGTGTGCTCTATGTAGCACCTTAAATTGAATCAGGCTAAGCCTGGCGCATGAGGAAGAGGAATTTACCCTGCCTAGGGCATCAGCCCACACACCCTCCTCTATCTTCCCCCCCCCCCCACCCTCCCTCTAGCTCGCCCACCGACTCCTCCCCCCCCCCCCCCCCCATCCCTCGGCAAATCCCCGACACCCTGCCCTCTCCGACCCACACCCCCGAAAGCACCCCGCCCTGCATCCCCCGCGCCGGGAACAACGGAAACCCCCCCACCCGCCGTCTAGTAAACGCACTCACCTGCATACATCTCAAGAAAGTTCCCCGGGGCAACTTATACTTTTCCTCCAATGCCCCCAACCTTGCAAAAGTCCCATCTATAAATAAATCTCCCACCCTCCCAACCCCCAACTGGCACCAGCTCTGAAATCCTCCATCCATTCTTCCTGGGACGAACCTATGGTTGTTCCCGATTGGGGACCCCACCAGGGCTCCCCGCACCCCTCTCCGCCGCCCCCACCGTCCCCAGACACCCAATGTCGGCCCCACCACCGGGCCCGCGGCAAACCCCCTAGGTGAGATCGGTAGCGGCGCCGCCACCAGCGCCTCCAAACCCGTCCCTCCACAGGACCCCCTCTCCAGTCTCCTCCACGCCGCTCCCTCACCCCCCACCATCCACCCACGCATCATTGCCACACTGGCGGCCCAACAGCAACCGCCCAAGTTCGGCAGCGCCAATCCTCCTCCGTCCCCACCACGCCGAAGGAACCCCCCCCCCCACTCTCGGAACCCTCCCCGCCCACACGAAGCCCGCGACGCCCCCGTCCACCTTATTAAAAAAGGTCCTGTTGATTAGCACAGGGAGACACCGAAACACAAATAAGAACCTCGGGAGGACCATCATCTTAATTGCTTGCACCCTGCCCGCCAGCGATAAAGGCTGCATGTCCCACCTCCCGAAGTCCCCCCCCACCTGTTCTACCAACCGTGTCAGATTAAGTCTGTGCAAGGTTCCCCAGCTCCTAGCGATCTGAATCCCCAGGTATCGGAAGTTTCTTTCCACTTTCCTTAGAGGCAAGCCTTCTATCTCTCTACTCTGGTCCCCTGGATGTATCACAAATAATTCACTCTTCCCCATGTTTAGCCTATACCCCGAGAAATCTCCGAACCCCCTCAAAATTCGCATAACCTCTATCATCCACCCCCCCGCTGTGTCCGACACGTATAACAATTGGTCATCCGCGTATAACGAGACTCTGTGTTCTTCTCCCCCTCTAATCACCCCTCTCCATTTCCTGGAGTCTCTCAACGCCATGGCCAGAGGTTCAATTGCCAACGCGAACAACAATGGAGACAGCGGGCATCCCTGTCTTGTTCCCCTATATAGTCGGAAATACTCCGATCTATGTCGACCTGTAACTACGCTTGCCGTTGGAGCCCCATAAAGAAGTCTAACCCAGCTAATAAACCCGTTCCCAAACCCAAACCTCCTTAACACTTCCCATAAATACTCCCACTCCACCCTATCAAATGCCTTCTCTGCGTCCATTGCCGCCACTATCTCTGCCTCCCCCTCCACTGGGGGCATCATTATCACCCCTAATAGTCGTCGCACGTTAACATTCAGTTGTCTCCCTTTTACGAACCCTGTCTGGTCTTCGTGCACCACCCCCGGGACACAGTCCTCTATCCTCGATGCCAGTACCTTTGCCAACAATTTGGCATCCACGTTCAATAATGAAATGGGTCTATAGGACCCGCACTGCAACGGATCTTTATCCCTCTTCAAAATTAACGATATCGTCACCTCCGACATCGTCGGGGGTAGAGTCCCCCCTTTCCTGGCCTCATTGAACGTCCTCACCATCAACGGGGCCAACAAGTCCACATATTTTCTGTAATACTCCACCGGGAACCCGTCTGGTCCTGGGGCCTTCCCTGCTTGCATGCTTCCCAGTCCCTTAATAACCTCGTCCACCCCAATCGGTGCCCCCAGGCCTACCACCCCCCGCTAATCCACTTTCGGGAACCTCAATTGGTCCAGGAACTGCCGCATCCCCTCCTCTCCCTCTGGGGGTTGAGACCTATACAGTTCCTCATAGAAGGTCTTGAACACCTCATTTATCTTTCCTGCCCTTCGCACCGTGTCTCCCCTTTCGTCTCTAATTCCTCCTATTTCCCTCACTGCTGCCCTCTTTCGCAATTGATGAGCCAACAGGCGACTAGCCTTTTCCCCATATTCATACCTCCTCCCCTGTGCCTTCCTCCACAGTACCTCCGCCTTTCTGGTGGTCAGAAGGTCAAATTCCGTCTGGAGTAGTCTCCTCTCCCTGTACAATTCCTCCTCCGGGGTCTCTGCAAATTCCCTATCCACCCTTAAAATCTCCCCCAGTAATTTTCCCTTTCCTTGGCCTCTGTTTTCCTTTTGTGGGCCCCAATGGAGATCAGCTCTCCTCTGACCACCTCCACTTTTAGTGCTTCCCATACCACTCCCACATGGACCTCGCCGTCGTCATTGACCTCCAGGTATCTCTCAATACACCCCCGCACTCTTGCACACACTCCCTCATCTGCCATCAGTCCCACATCTAATCGCCAGGGTGTTCTCTGCTCCCTTTCCTCTCCTAATTCCAGGTCCACCCAATGTGGGGCATGATCCGAAACCGCTATGGCTGAGTACTCAGCTTCTCCCAAAACAAAAAAATCTATCCGGGAGTACACTTTATGGACATGGGAGAAGAAGGAAAACTCCCTAGCCCTAGGTCTAAGAAATCGCCATGGATCCACTCCCCTCATTTGGTCCATAAACCCCTTAAGTACCTTGGCCGCTGCCGGCCTTCTTCCGGTCCTTGAGCTGGATCTATCTAGCCCCGGGTCCAGCACCGTATTAAAGTCCCCTCCTAAAATCAAGTTTCCTACCTCCAGGTCCAGTATACGCCCCAGCATCCATCTCATAAATCCCGCATCGTCCCAGTTTGGGGCATACACATTAACCAACATGACCTCCATTCCCTCCAGCCTGCCACTCACCATTACATATCTACCTCCGCTGTCTGCTACGATGTTCTTTGCTTCAAATGCTACCCGTTTCCCCACCAAAATGGCCACCCCTCTATTCTTTGCGTCCAGTCCTGAGTGGAACACCAGTCCCACCCATCCTTTCCTTAGCCTAACTTGGTCGCCACCTTTAAGTGCGTCTCTTGGAGCATAACCACGTCTGCCCTTAGTCCTTTCAAATGCGCGAGCACTCGGGCCCTTTTTATCGGTCCGTTCAGGCCTCTCAAGTTCCACGTGATCAGCCTCACTAGGGGGCTACCTGCCCCCCTCCCGTGTCGACTAGCCATTACCTTCTCTAGGCCAGTCCCATATCCCGCCTCCGCGCTCCCGCTCGCTCCCCCAGCGTCGCACACCATCCCCGCCCACCCATTCTTTAGCCATTTCCTTTTGGATTTCCGCAGCAGCAACCCAGTTGTCCCTCCCCCTCCCTCCCCCCTTCCCCGCTAGATCTCTTTCTAGCATGATTGCTCCGCCATATTACTTCCGTAAGTCAGCTGACTTCAACTGACCCCGGCTACTCCTGCTCACTCCTCGACCCCCCCCCTTGCGCCTGTCTTCCCGCCTTATTCTCTCTGGCGCGGGAACATCCCTTTACCTGACCCGCCTCTTATGGCGCAGCTCCCTTTCCCCTCCCCCTCCCCTTCCCCATTCTCCAACTATGTCCCGTCTTTCCCCCCCTCACCAGCGCCCACATTTCCCCAATGTCTCCCCCCTTCCCAATTTACTTCTCAATCAACTTCAACCATAACATTAACAATAACATTTCCTGCAGCATCAGTCCCTCAGTTCCGATCCAATTTCTCTTCTTTGAAGGTCCATGCTTCCTCCGCCGTCTCGAAATAATGGTGTCTCTCCTGATACGTGACCCATAGTCTTGCCGGCTGCAGCATCCCGACCTTCACCTTCCTTTTATGCAACACCTCTTTGGCTCGGTTGAAGCTTGCCCTCCATCTCGCCACCTCCGCACTCCAATCCTGGTATACCCGTACCACTGCATTCTCCCATCTGCTACTCCGCATCTTTTTAGCCCATCTCAGGACCTCTTCTCTATCCTTAAGGCGGTAAAATCGCACAATTATCGCCCTGGGTGGTTCTCCCGCTTTTGGTCTTCTCGCCGGAATCCGATTTGCCCACTCCACCTCCAAGGGGCCCGTAGGGGCCTCAGCACCCATCAGTGAGCTCAGCATCGTACTTGCGTACGCTCCACAGTCCACTCCTTCCACACCCTCAGGGAGACCCAGTATCCGAAGGTTCTTCCTTCGCGCTCCATTTTCTAGGGCTTCGATCCTTTCAGTACACTTTTTATGAAGTGCCTCGTGCGTCTGTGTCTTAACCGCCAGGCCCAGGATCTCGTCCTCAATATCTGTCACCTTCTGCTCCACCACGCGGAGCTCTGTCTCCTGGGTCTTTAATGTCTCCTTGAGCCCCTCAATTGCCTGTAGCAACGGGGTCAGCACCTCCCTCTTCAGCAGCTCCACGCACCGTCTCACAATTTCATCCTGCTCAGGCCCCCATGTCGCCTGCGCTTTCTCCGCCGCCATCTTGTACTTCTCTCTTTCTGACCCTTTGGTCAGCGATTCCTCGCGCTGCAGCCGCCGCCGCCGGTTTTTTCCTCCTTCGTTTGGGGGTGACTCCCTTCTCACACACCCCACACCGGGTTGCGTCGTCGAAAAATTCCCCGTTGGGGCTCTTAAAAGAGCCCAAAGGTCCGTTGGAGCTGGAGCCGCCGAAGCGTGCGGCTAGCTAGGCATCACCGCAACCGGAAGTCCCTTCAGTGGCCTTGATGAGGTCTTTTCACAGTTGTTCCCTCTCCTGCTAGAATTCACCTTTGATACAGGCCCTCAGGTCAGCTTGCAGCTTTAAGCTTGCCCTTCCCCCGCCTGCATGCTGGAAGAGGCCCTGTTTATCCTGCAGTTGCAGCCAAATCTTTTACTGTTTCTGCCGTGTCTGGCAACCCAGAGACATGCCCTTCCTGGGGGACACTGTCGGGGGAATATTGCAGCCGCCTTCCCACACCGGGAAATGTCAAACAAATGCCGTGGGGGCCCTGTAAAAGAGCCCAAAAGTCCGTTCCAAGCAGGAGCTGCCGAATATGCGACCTAGCTCTGCATAGCCGCACCCGGAAGTTGCACTGTGGCACTCTCAATGACGGATCGAGGCACCCGACCGTCTAAATTTGCAACCTACTCTGAAATTTTAATGACAACCTGTATGTAAATAGTTTTCCAGTAAATAGACTTCCGGTGACGGCGGGCGGGAGGCGGCCGCACAACGGAGGGCTCCCGTTCGGAATCAGCATTTTCCGGGCTTTAAGCCCGGTCCCAGGGTCCACGGAGGCGGCAAAAGCAGGAAGAAACAGTGAAGACACAGTGAAGAAAAATGTCGAGGGTGAGCAAAAAATCGTCCATAAACAAAACAGCTGAAGGGCCGTTGGGGAGTGGAAAGGTCACCGCGGGGTCACCAAGGAGAATGGAGGCTGGAGCACCAGGGGAGGCCGCATTGCTTACAGCTGAAGAAATAACTAAGGTGATGGCTGCAGAATTCGAAAGGCAGTTTACAAGATACATGGAGACGTTGAGGAAGGAGATGAGGGAGGTTTTGAGTGTGCTGGTGGAGGAGGCGGTTTCCCCGGTGATGACGGTGGTGGTGAGCGCAGTGGCAGAGGTGCGAGAGCAAGGGGAGGCGCTGAAGGAAGTGGAGGAGACATTATTGCAGCACGGTGATCAACTTGCCTCGATGGGGAAGGAGATGCGGAAGGTGATGGACATTAACAATGATCTGCGAGGAAAAATGGAAGACCTGGAAAACAGATCCAGGTGACAGAATTTGAGGATTGTGGGGCTGCCCGAAGGAGTTGAAGGACCGAAGCCGACTGAGTATTTTGCCGCGATGCTGGCAAAACTATTGGGGGAGGGGGAGGATCCTTCCCGATATGAACTGGATCGGGCTCATCGGTTGTGGAGGCCTGTACCAATGGCGAGTGAGCCGCCAAGGGTAGTGACTCTGTGCTTCCGTAGGTACAGTGTGAAGGAGAAGGTCCTGAGCTGGGCCAAGCAGAAGCGGGTGGTGCAGTGGGCTGGAGCTGGTATACGTGTATACCAGGACTTTACGGTGGAGCTGGCGAGGAGGCGGGCTGCCTTCAGCCGGGTGAAGAGGGCACTGTACATTAGCAAGGTGCGGTGCGGCATTGCATATCCAGCGAAGTTGAGGGTGACTTACAAGCTCAGGGACTTTTATTTTGGAACGGCGGAAGCAGCGGAGGAGTTTGCAAAGGCAGAAGGACTGTGGCAGAACTGAGAAATTGAGAAATGGCCATGTGCCGATGTGACCTCATGACTGACTGTATTTTCTTCTTTTTTTGTTTCACTGCGTGCGGGTGTATGGGCTAAAGGGGCCAATGTTGTATATATTTGGACAAGGGAAGTGATGGGACTTTCACTCGAAATGAGGGCTCTTTGGGGTGTAGGTGGATATGCGGGGTTTGTGTGCTAAAAGGGGATTTCTGGGCTTTCCTAGGGCCGGGCAAGGGGAAGGGGACCCGGGCAAGGGGAAGGGGACCCGGGCGAGGGCCTCCACGCTGGCCGGTTTAAGCCGGCCAGTGAACGGGAGTGAGGTGGGGGAGGGGCTGCGGCCATCGGAGCCTGGCAGAACAGGGTCCGAGTGGTCTAGCCGGGGTGGAAAGTTGGGGGGGGGAGGAACCGAGGTTGGGGGGAGGAGTTTTACAAGAGGCAGTGGATGGGAGGAGTTGGAGGGTGGGGGTGGGGGGGATGTACAGCTCTTGGATATCATGTACGGTACTCTTTCAGAGGTTGGATGGCGTTGAGTGTAGTGGGGGGAGGGGGAGTGGACTCTATAGGTCAATGGTGACCACGGGCGGTCCCGGACTCCTTTTTCTTTTTCTCTTTTGTTTTTTGTTTCCACCGTGGGAGGGTTTGTTTTATTGGATGCATATATTTACAGGTGGGCCGTTGTTTGGGGTGGTGGGAGGATGGGATCATTGGTATTGTTAAGGGGATTGATTTTGTATTTGTTACCGTTTACTGTTTGTGGGTGGGGTGTAAATTTTGAAGGAAAATGTGAAAATGGAGAATAAAAACATTAATTAAACAAAAGAGATGGGGTCTGTTTATACTTCACCTTAAAGAGTTGGTTACTGTCAGTTGCTAAAGGAGGAGAAGGTTATTTTTTTGAGTCATATATATATCGGTTGGTAGAGTGGGGAGGGGTTCTGTTGTTCTTTCTGCTTTGTGTTATTTTGTTTTATGTATAAAATGTTAAAAACCGAATAAAAATATTTTTCAAAAAAGAAATATAGTTTTCCACCACCCCCGCTGGACTCATTTTTAACAGAGGGTGAATGTAGTAGTCACCACTGTTGTATTATATTGTATATACTGCACTGCATACAGGGTATTCTGGTAAGGCCCCTGTACTACAGGTACGGGGATAGATCCCTGCCTGCTGGCTCCGCCCAGTAGGCGGAGTATAAATTTGTGTGCTCTCCGAACTGCAGCCATTTCGGCAGCAGGTGTAGGAGGCCACGCATCTCTGTGTAATAAACCCTTGATTACTCACTACTCTCGTCTCGTCGTAATTGATAATGTATCACTGAGATTTTCCAGCATTTTCTCTTTGGTCACAGTAGTGTTCCTTTTTCTATCTCTACAGTGCTGCCTGATCTTCTGAGTTATGTCAGAATTTTCTGTTTTATTTCTGATTTCCAGCATCTGCAGTATTTTGCTTTTGCTAATATAAATGCTGCTTCACTTGATCTACAGTGTGATGTTGTAAAAGCCACCAAGGGGAAAACAGGAAAGAAAAGAGAAAGATAATGTGAAGAGACCAACTCCGAGGCAGTCACCAAATCTTATGGAGCATCCGGTGACCTGTATCATCTCCCTACGTCCTCTCATTCCTGGAGTTGGGATTTAATAACCTCTCAGCAACCTTTAGAAGAGGTCCATCTAGTGCACCCATTATCTATTCCACACCAGTGAGGGAGCACATTCCTGATTTTCAATTTTCTCCAAACACAAAACCCTGACCTAAAATCACACACTCTTCACTTTCTTTTACATTCTACATCCCTCTTCTGAAATAATCTAAACCTTAGCTGCATCTCTGACAGGAAGAGATGTCTCTTCCCACCCCCATTTCCAGAAGTGCACGAACAACAAAATCACTGAGATATCCACCTCAAAATTATTAAACTGAGATTGCTAGTGGGGGGCCTTCAGTCTGACATATCTTGGGACCCGCTGCAGGTAACATAATCTTTGTGCAACCTTTGAGTCTCCGCAATACAATGACCACTTTAGTCACCTATACAGGAGAGGCCTTGAAGATAATGGGCACAATGTCAACATGAGTATCATACCAGCCCAGTTGCCCTTAATTGTAGTAAAAGGACAGATACCAGACCTCATGAAGTGAGATAGGCTGAAATAAATCAGGCTAAATTGGTTGGAGATATTTAGCATCATGGATGGGGGCTTTCCAGGAACTTCTGTGTAAGTGCCAGGAAGGTTTGCAGAGAGAGCTGGGGTGCATTAAAGGGGTGAAGGCCAAAACCTCCAAAGAGCCTGATACAACACCAAAATTCTTTGGAGCCCAAAAGGTACCCTATGCTCTCCACCAAAAAGTTGAAGTGGATTTGAAACATCTGGAAGACCCAAGAATAATTACGTCGGTACAGTTTTCAGCGTGGGCAGCATCAATAGTCCCAGTGTTAAAGCTGGACTACACAGTAAGGATTTGCGGCAGTTACAAGATGGGGCTGTTAAAGGAGTTAGATATCCTATCCTGGGGTGGAGGACCTCTACACAAAATTGTCAGGAGGCCTCAAGTGCACTAAATTGGATTGAAGCCATGTGTACCAGCAGTTTGCGTTGGGGGAAGAATCAAAGCAAAAAACAACACCATAAATACACACAAATTGGATCAGGGGTTGCAGGGAGAAGGTAGGTGAATGGGGATGAGGAACATTTCAACCATGATCGAATAGCGGAGAAGACTCGATGGGCTGAATGGCCTATTTCTGCACCTATATCTTATGGTCTTGCGGTCTAAAGATTTATTCTAATATAAGAGGTTGCCCTCCAGTATTTCCTCTGCTTTGATTTTAGCACACGATGAAGAGCCTTTTACCAGGGAACCCGAAAGTTGTCATGTATCTGGGTGATGTCTTTGTAACAGGGGCAACACCCAAAGAGCATAGTGCTCAGGAGAAGTCCTCAGGAGATTCATAGAAGCTGATATACGACTGCAATGCAAAAGGTGCTGTTTCAGGCCGATGAGGTCACGGCTGGATTCTCCGGTCCACCGGCCACGTGTTTCTCGGCGGCGCGGCGCAAGCTGGTAGGGGGATTCTGCCTTCCCACCGCTTGTCAGTGGGATTTCCCATTGAAGCCAGTCCCTGCCACTTGAAAACCCACAAGTGGGGTTGTACTGCCAACAGAAAAGACAATCCCAACAGCTGGAGAATTCCAGCTACATAGTTATGTTTCTAAGTCAATGTAAAAGGCTTACACCTGCTTGAGGACAAGGTAAAAGCACTAAAAAGGGCAGCATGTGGCGCAGTGGTTATCACTGGGACTGCAGCGCAGAGGACCCGGATTCGAATCCCGGTCCTGGGTCACTGTCCGTGTGGAGTTTGCACATTCTCCCTGTGTCTGCGTGGGTTTCACCCCCACAACCCAAAGAGGTGAAGGATAGGTGGATTGGCCACGCTAAATTGTCCCTTAATTGGAAAAAAAATAATCGGGTCATCTAAATTTATTTTTTAAAAAGCACTAAAAAGGGTGCCAACATCAAGAAACATGATTCCTGCTTCCGGCACGACACAGTTCCCAGAAGGCTTCATTGTGACGCTGGCTGCGGCAGGACACCATTTCCAGTCTACATCACTGTGACGTTGAGTTAAAGTCCTTTTTAGTGATGATCAACTATTATGGCGACTTTTTCCCCAACTTGTCTGCAATTTTGGCACCCTGCACCAAGTGTTGAAAAAGCGTGAACAATGGAAGTGGGAAGACTCCCAGCGAAAACCTTGTGACCAAGTGAAACAAGCCCTACAATCATTGACCTTAGTTGTCCACTTTAACCCAGATAAACCCATAATAGTGATGTGTGATGCTTCGCCCTATGGCATAGGAGCGGTACTTTCACATAAGATGGAAGATGGTGTGGTGAGGCCTGTCACTTTTGCTTCCAGAACCTTGTCGGATGCCGAAAGGAAGTATTGGTAGATATATAAAGAGAGATTGGCAATCAGATATGCCATCAAAAAATCCCATCAATATGTTTATGCCCACCACTTTGCCATCGTCTTGGACTATAAGCCGTTACTTGGGCTTTCCTGTGAGGATAAACAGGTTCCACCGAACACATCGGCTGGAGCACAAAGATGGGAATTATTTTTGGCTGCTTATTGTTATACTTTCCAACACAGACCAGATACGCAGATCTTAAATGCCAGTACTTTAAGCTGGCTTCCACTTCCACATATGGTACCTGCGCCTCCCATTCCACAGGAGATTGTCCTTGCTCTTAATCTTCTGGACACTCAACCTATATCAAGACATGAACTGACAGGGACTCGGTTTTATCGAAGGTAAAAAGGATGGTTCTAACTGGCTGGCATTTTGATAAGTTCGAGCAAGTCAGTCCTTACTTGCAGAGTAGGAATGAAATTACATGAGAAGACAGGGTTCTTTTGTGAGGTTGCAGAGTGATAAAGTCACCGCCGGTGCGACAACCACTTCTCCAGGAGAATGGCCAAACCAAGATGAAGATGTTGGCTAGCAGCTACATTCGGTGGCCTGGGGTCGATTAAAAGAGAGCGTAGTCAGCCATTGTGATCATTGTCAGATAAACTGCACCCTTGGGAGCAGCCAGAAAGCTCTTGGATGAGGCTCCACATTGATTTTGCTGGCTCTTTTATGGAGTGATGTTTTTAATTGTCGTGGATGCCCACTCAACATGGTTGGATGTCTGACTCATGCATTCAACGACCTCGTGAACCACGATTGATAAGTTGCGACAGACTTTCACAATACATAGCATCCCGGAGGTATTTCTGATAATGGCACCACTTTTACGGCCAAAGAGTTTCAACTCTTTATAAAATCTAATGGGGTGCAGCACATATATATGGCCCTCTACCTCCCCGCTGCCAATGGACTGGCGGAAAACCTGTAAAACCTTGATGAGGAAACATCCAACAGACCCACTGTCGCTCCGCTAAGACAATGTTTTACTCTCATACAAGCACGACCCCACATGCTATCACCGGAGCTACTCCAGCCGAGTTGTTGTTGGGTCGATGCCCGAGGACCTGTCTTGACCTTGTTTTCACAAATTTGACAGAGAGTGGAGGCTAAGCAAGCCTCACAGAAATGTGCCCAACAATCGAGCAAAAGGACAGGTTGTTTGAAGTGGAAGATTTTGTTTCGTCCAAAATTTCAGAGGGGCACCATCTTGGGTGCCTTGGAAGATTATTGTAAGGACTGACCCAGTGTCTTATGTTGTTGACCTACAGGGCCATGAAGTGCAGGAGCATGTAGATCAAACGAGAAGGCGGGAAGCTGCTCCCCCACAGCGAGCTATGTGGACCCCATGGTAGTTACCAGTGTACCAGCCATGGAGTTGGGGAATCTCATGTGTCAGCAGAAAGAGTTGAGGAGGGTGTTGGTACTGGCTTATCTTCAGGATCTGTAAGATTGCTTGCCACTGATGAGAACCCTTGCGGCCTCGAGCATGGAGGGACCGGTTGCAGAGTTGTGCTCTGCAAGAGTCTGAAAGTCTTCTGATAGACTGACTTTACGGACATTTGTCTATTGATTCCATTACTGAGAATTCTGTTTAACTGTACATAGGGACCAACACCAGATCCATGCTCGTATTGCCCTCTCTGTATTGGACATAACTAATGTAATTGTTTCTCCAGCACCCGGCACCCAAAGGTATATGCACCTCTCCAGTATCTCCCACCCCCCCCCACCCAAAACAGGCGCTTACATATGTGTTAAAAATATTGCGAACTGTACAGAATTGCTGTTGTTGAGCTCGTGCACAATATCCTACCAGTTTTTTTTATTAGTTTAATTTTTTTCTCTTCTATATAAATATATATATATTTTTTTTAATTCGGTGTACATATCTGTAAATATACTTGTTCAAAACCCCCCCAAATAAATTATTTTTAAAAACTACATAAGAGGGTTTTTTGTGTTTTAATTGTAAGGGAACTTAAGGGGAGAAGAATGCAGTAGCGTAGCCCCTATAAGGGATGATCCTTCATGGGCCACGTGACCTTCCCGGAGCCTATGGGAATGAATCACATGAACCTGCGCCTATCGGATGCCAGGGCATGGGCTCGGGTAGCGGAGGATTATCAGAATAAGCCTGGGAGTCGAGGGAACTAGTCCTGTGTTGAAATTGGGTTGATTTGCATATAGAAAGTTATATTTTTGTTATTTAATCACCGTTGTGATTTAACTGTCCTTCGTTGTATGTTACCTGATGCTACAGTTTTTTTATTGATTATAGATTTATAACTATTCTGGTTGGTAAAAATGGGTAAACCAAAACTATGTGAGGGTTGATGTCACTTTTCATAAAGAGAATTAAAACCTAAGTGTAAAATAAATGAAATTTTGAAGTTACAGTGTATATACTTGCAAAATCAAAACTGCAGCAAGCCAATAAGCAATTTTATGCGTTCATTCAGAAACTGACCTCCAGGTCATTATTCACTACTTCTTCGAAGCATATGGAAAAATATACCGGACATCGAGAAAACTAAGATCATTGACCAACCAGCTCCCAGAGTACAACACTTATCCCCCCTCCCCCCCCCCCCCCCCCCAATCAATTAAGATCAATGGTGAGACCCAGAAAAATGTGGATTATTTTCCATATCTTGGGAACCTCCCCACAAGAAGGAAAACATTAACAATGAAACTCATCATTACCTCCGATGTGCCAAGTCAGGCTCTAGGTGACTGAGGAAAAGGGTATTTGAGGACCAGGAATAATAGCATCATAGAATTTACAGTGCAGAAGGAGGCCATTCGGCCCATCGAGTCTGTACCGTCCCTTGGAAAGAGATCCCACTTAAGCCCACACCTCCATCCCATCCCCATAACCCAGTAACCCCACCTAACCTTTTTTAGGACACTAAGGGCAATTGATCATGACCAACCCACCTAACCTGCACATCTTTGGATTATGGGAGGGAACCGGAAGCACCCGGATGAAACCCATGCAGACACTGAGAGAACGTATAGACTCCGCACAGACAGTGACCCAAGCCGGGAATCGAACCTGGGACCCTGGAGCTGTGAAGTAACTGTGCTAACCATTGTGCTTCTATGCCGCCAGACCTCAAACCCATACTAAGGTCATGGTTTACCAGGCCGCAGTGATCCCCACAGTCTTGTATGCTCCGTAGACTTATGACCACATCTGGAGGGACAAATAAATTCCCCTCTTTTCCACAGCTGAGGTTGGTTACAACAGAGTTTGATTTTTTTTCAATTCAGTGCGCACTTGATCATAATTAAAGCTTTAATTTGGTAAATTTAGAGCATCCAATTATTTTTCTTTTGACAATTTAGCATGGTCAATTCACCTACCCTGTACATCTTTTTGGGTTGTGGAGGTGAGACCCAAGCAGACATGGGAGAATGTGAAAACTCCACATGGGACAGTGACCCGGGGCCAGGATCAAACCCGGGTCCTCAACGTCGTGAGGCAGCAATGCTAACCACTACGCCACTGTGCTACCCTTATCATATCTAAAGTTACATAGAGAAATATGCCAGCCAGATCTCTTGAGGTCATAAGTAAGGAGTTAGTTTTATTATTAATACTCACTCAGGCATAAGACCTATTTAAAAAGGTAAAACACGCCCGGTTGGTATACACACTAACTTACAAAACAGAACAAGTTACAGCATGGAAGAGATGGAATTTATCAGAGTTAAAGTCTGTAAGAAAAAAAGAGAAATATACATTCTGACATTCCTTTCATGGTCTTGAAATTCCCGGGTTGTTGCGGCTAATGTAAGTTGGTCTTGAAATTCCCAGGTTGTTGCGGCTAATGTAAGCTGGTTGTTTTTCTGGAGACAATCTCTTTTAAACTGTAATCTATTTTTTCCAAAACATATGCTATAATAATGTTAAGTTCCTTTCAATTAAAATTTTCTATCTTTGTGATGTCTTCCAAGATGCCCCAGATATATGGTCCAAACTTGGGAATAGCACAGAGAGAGAAATTGTTACCTTCTGCAGCCTTCTTCTGGATATCACTGCTGTCTTCTGAAGTTTCCTCTTTTTCGGTAAAAGAAACATACAGGCTTGCAATCATAGATTTTCATAAGTGAGGTTCTGAACTGGCTCTTGGCACATAGTGGAGGGCAATCCATATTAACAATGGAGCTTCGACCTCCCATTGCCAAACCTATCAAAACACAATTTTAATAGATATGGGATCCTTAGAACCGTCCTTAAATAATGAGTTTTGTTAGTCCTTCTTTGATCCTGGCTGCCAGGATGTCTGTTGACCTATTGTCCTTGTGTAGCAGAGAGGTCAGACAACAGTAAGTGTGAAGTCCATCAGGATAAATGTGTTGTCATTGTGTTCTGATTAATGGTGGGACAGCATGGCTTCGACCATGCAACTTTTCTAGTTGGCAGAGCTGAGTTGCTTGGCTGAGTTTTAACCCTTCACTGCCCAGCTCTGTAACCCATGGAATTAGTGGTTCAATCCCAGATACATTTTCAAATTTGATCTCCAGGAAATCAATGGATTGCAACGTGATGTTAGCCTCCTGTGGGGACCCTGGACTTGTGTGTGGTAATTGACTTTTGATTAACTCTGCATGAACACTGCTGCTCTGGTTGAAGTTTAAATCTTGCGCTTGTTACATAGAAAATAGGAGCAGGAGAAGCCTTTTGGCCCTTCGAGCCTGCTCCGCCATTCATCACGATCATGGCTGATCATCCAACTCAATAGCCTAATCCTGCTTTCTCCCCATAGCCTTTGATCCCATTCTCCCCAAGTGCTATGCCCAGCCGCCTCGTGAATATATTCAAAGTTTTCACATCAACTACTTCCTGTGGTAATAGATTCCACAGGCTCACCACTCTTTGTGTGAAGAAGTGTCTCCTTATCTCTGTCTGAAATGGTTTACCCTGAATCCTCAGGCTGTGACCCCTGGTTCTGGACACACCCATCATTGGTGACATTTTCCCTGCATCTACCCTGTCTAGTCCTGTTAGAACTTTATAAGTCTCTATGAGATACCCCTCTCATTCTTCTGAACTCCAGCGAGAACAATCCCAACCTAGTCAATCTCTCCTCATATGACAGTCCTGCCATCCCTTCTCTGCACTCCCTCGAGAGCAAGAACATCCTTCCTCAGAGAAGGAGACCAAAACTGCACACAATACTCCCAAGTGTGGCCTCACCAAGGCACTGTATGTACAATTGCAGGAACACATCCCTCCTTCTATACTCGAAACCTCTTGCAATGAAGGTCAACACACCATTAGCCTTCTTTACCGCCTGCTGCACCTGCATGCTCACCTTCAGCGAATGGTGCACAAGGACACCCTGGTCCCGCTGCACACTCCCCTCTCCCAATTTACAACCATTCCGGTAGTAATCTGCCTTCCTGTTTTTGCTTCCAAAATGCATAACCTCACACTTATCCAAATTATACTACATCTGCCATTGGTTTGCCCACTCGCCCAACCTGTCCAGATCTTGCTGTAGGATCCCTGCATCCTCGTCACAATTCACCCTCCCACCTAATTTGATATTATCTGCAAACTTTGAGATGTTGCATTTTGTTCCCTCATCCAAATCATTAATATATATTGTGAATAGCTGGGGTCCCAGCACTGATCCCGGTGGTACCCCACTGGTTAGTGCCTGCCAATTTGAAAAGGACCCATTAATCCCTCCTCTTTGTTTCCTCTCTGCCAACCAGTTTTCTATCCACCTTGTCATGTGAGAGTACCTTTAAGACATGGATGTTTAAGCAATGTACCTTTAAGAAAACAGTGATGTCAGAGAGTGGGTGGAGCTGAGCAGTTCAGCCATTTTGAAGTTTCAGTTTGAAAAAGTGCCTGGCTGGTTTTGCTGAGAGCAGTTTAAAAGTGCCTGGCTGTTTTTGCTGTGAGCTGCTTAAAAGGAGAAAGCCAGTTTGAGACAGCAGCTTGAGAAGTTCTGGTTTGCTGTGATCTGCTTGAAGTGAGAAAGCAGCTTGGGTGTGTCTGTGTTTCCAGAGAACTGCAGGAAGAAAAAGCAAGGTGCTGCAGCTGAAGACAACCAAGCTGATATATCTCTGCCATAAAACAGAAAATATATATATTAACTGTGACCTTGTGTGTTTCTGTTTAAAGGTGTTAAGTCTCATGGATGTTGAAAGGGATAACTGAAGGATTATTTAGTGTTGGAATATTTTTGGGGTTATCTTTGAAGTAAGGGGTGTTAAGAATCCAATGTTTATTTAAGAGGTTAAGTTGAGTTCATGCAATAAACATTGTTTTGTGTTTAAAAACCCACGTGTCCATAATTGTAATATCACACCTGGAGAACAAGCCGTGTGCTGGAAAAGCAACAATCCATTAAAGGGAGAGGTTGGTTGAACTCCATGATACATTTTGGGGTTCTGAAAACATCTCACCCGTAACAACCTCAATACATTTCTCCCAATCCCATGTGCTTTAATTTTGCACAATAATCTCTTATGCGGGACTTTGTCAAACGCCTTCTGAAAGTCCAAATATACCACATTGACTGGGTCCCCCTTGTCGACTGAACTGTTTACCGCTTCAAAGAATTCCAACAGTTTTGTCAAGCATGATTTTTCCTTCATAAATCCATGCTGACTCTGACTGATCCTGCCACTGCTTTCTAAATGTTCCGCTATAAAGTCCTTGATAATGGATTCAAGCATTTTCCCCACTACGGATGTTAGGCTTACTGGTCAATAGCTTATAAGTCTCTATGAGACTGTTGTTTTAGCTTAACAATGGGTAACTCTACATTGATTTCCCTGGTATGCCCCTTGTGGTCTCTGCAACTGGTATTTGATTTGGGCATGTTGCCCTTCCTTTCTCTTTTGTTTTGGGAATGGGCCTTCCCGAAACCTGTTCCATGTCCCCTGGAATGCTCCTGCCCCCAAGTGGCTATTCAGCTTCTGCTGTACTGTGGGACTTCAGCCAAGTGAGGCACCACCTCACTTTCTCTTGGCCTATTTGGGAACTTGCCTGCTCCCAAGGTAAATCTGACATGCTAGCCAGATTGCTGGCCCTCTTCCTTCATCTTTTCTTTGACCTTCACATGCCCTTACTGGACATCTTTTATTTCAACTGGTCTGACTTAACGTCTTCGGGTTCTGGCCCTTTCTGACATATGACACTGCTGGCCTGGCTTTGATCTTTTTAAATTCAAGTGACTTTTCCTCCGCCCCTTCAACCCTCAATGATTTTATCGCCTCCTATAAAGCCGCTGAACTTCTCTTGGCTACCAGCACCTCTGCAGACCCCTGCTGACTTTCACCGGCCTTGTTAGCCTCTCTGGACTATCCCTGACTTTTCAGGGTAACAAACTCCAAGTGGTGAGGTTGTTCCCCCAGTGAAATATCTATCCCTTGCAAAGGCAAGTGTGGAACACTGTGGGGCAGCACGGTGGCGCAGTGATTAGCACTGCTGCCTCATGGCGCTGATATCCCAAGTTCAATCCCAGCTCTGAGCCACTGTCCGGGTGGAGTTTGCTCATTCTCCCCGTGTTTGCGTGGGATTCGATCTCGCAACCCAAAGATATGCAGGCTAGGTGGATTGGCCATGCTAAATTGCTCCTTAATTGGAAAAAATGAATTGGGTACACTAAATTTATAAAAATAAAAATGGGCAAACTTGAATAACTCAACGCTCAGACCTAAGCTAGCGGTGGATTCAGTGGGCACAATAAACCCTTCCTAACAAAGTTTAAGTAGCCTTAACCCCTGTTTTTGTGCCTCTGCTCGGAACCCTCTTTCTCACTCTGTATCCTCCATTTCCTTTTCTCTTTCTCCTGTCTCTCTTTCTACTTTTTTTCCTTCTCTTTCCCAGCTTTGAATTCTAGTTCTAGTGATTATGTTGCAGCTATAATTTCATTAAAGTTTGTTTGTTTCAGTTTCTCCAGGTTCAAAATCCAAATGTCGGCCACAAGTTTTAGAATTTCAGTTTCCCTGCCTTTTGGGTTGAACTCTATCACTAACTGCCTAGCTACATTATTTTTTAAATTAAATTTAGAGTGCCCAATTCATTTTTTCTAATTAAGGGGCAATTTGAAAAAATGAATGAAAATCGCTTATTGTCACGAGTAGGCTTCAATGAAGTGACTGTGAAAAGCCCCTAGTCGCCACATTCCGGCGCCTGTTCGGGGAGCCTGGTACGGGAATTGAACCGTGCTGCTGGCCTGCCTTGGTCTGCTTTAAAAGCCAGCGATTTAGCCCAGTGAGCTAAACCAGCCCCTGGATTAGCGTGGCCAATCCACTTACCCTGTTTAAACTCCACACGGACATTGACCCAGAATCGAACCTGGGACCTCAGCGCCGTGAGGCAGCAGAGCTAACCCACTGTGCCACCGTGCTTCACAGATTATCATAGAATTTACAGTGCAGAAGGAGGCCATTCGGCCCATCGAGTCTGCACCGGCTCTTGGAAAGAGCACCCTACACAAGGTCAACACCTCCACCCTATCCCCATAACCCAGTAACCCCACCCAACACTAAGGGCAATTTTGGACACGAAGGGCAATTTATCATGGCCAATCCACCTAACCTGCACATCTTTGGACTGTGGGAGGAAACCGGAGCACCCGGAGGAAACCCACGCACACACGGGGAGAATGTGCAGACTCCGCACAGACAGTGACCCAGCAGAGAATCAAACCTGGGACCCTGGTGCTGTGAAGCAATTGTGCTATCCACAATGCTTTCACTCTTTAAATCTTTGAGGGATAGAGCCCTTAAAACTATCTCATCTTGCTTCACTTTGGCCGAGGAAGTTAGTGGTTTCAAAAGTGAATCTTTTGGTTAGTATAGCAACACTGCAAAGCACAAGAGGACTGTACTGGAAAACAGCTAAGCATTAATTTAGTTCCCACTTCCAAATCCATTCAGATAGGGATTAAAATCTACGATGTAAGCCCCCAAATATCTGTTATGACCAAATCCAGAGGGGTGAATAAATTCCTCTCTCTCACTCCTTTTATATCCATGTAAACAAACAAACAAACATGGCCTCATTTCCAAAAGACAGCACCTCCTTCAATGTTACACCCCCTCTGCACTATTCTCGAGCATCAGTTTCGATTCTGTGCTCAAGACCTACTGTGCAGTTTTGAACACACAATCTTCTGATTTACAGATGAGAGTGCTATCACTGGACCAAGTTGACAATACAGTTTATACTTGTTTTAAATGAATGAAAAATTTTGTCATTGGGAGTGTTAAACTTGTTTCCCCTGATGTTCCCATTTTTCTCAATAACAGATGTGATCAACCGTAAGAATGTTTTTCTATTTTAAGTATGAATGTATGTTTTTAACATTTATTACTAGAGGTTAAATTATTCTTGGGGGCAAGAAACATGGATTTTTTAGCACTTGAAGTACCTCCTCGATGAAGTGCCTCCTAGATGAAGTGCCATTCAAAACAGCGCCAACTGCTTGTGGCAGACTCGTTAATCATACCACTGAACCTTTGCTGGGTGTTGTTGATTGACTGTCTAGGTTTTTTTTTAATTAAATATTTTATTGAAAATTTTTGGTCAACCAACACAGTACATTGTGCATCCTTTACACAATATTATAACAATACAAATAACAATGACCTATTTTATAAACAAAAAATGAATAAATAATAAATAACAAAAATGAAAACTAGCCCTAATTGGCAACTGCCTTGTCACAAGTAACACTCTCCAAAAATATAATTTAACAGTCCAATATATAATTATCTGTAGCAACGACCTATACATACTATACAGTATATATTAACAACCCTGAGAGTCCTTCTGGTTCCCCCCCCCCCGATCCTGGGCTGCTGCTGCTGCCTTCTTTTTCCCATTCCGTCTATCTTTCTGCGAGGTATTCGACGAACGGTTGCCACCGCCTGGTGAACCCTTGAGCCGACCCCCTTAGGACGAACTTAATCCGCTCTAGCTTTATAAACCCCGCCATGTCATTTATCCAGGTCTCCACCCCCGGGGGCTTGGCTTCTTTCCACATTAGCAATATCCTGCGCCGGGCTACTAGGGACGCAAAGGCCAAAACATCGGCCTCTCTCGCCTCCTGCACTCCCGGCTCTTGTGCAACCCCAAATATAGCCAACCCCCAGCTTGGTTCGACCCGGACTCCTACTACTTTTGAAAGCACCTTTGTCACCCCCATCCAAAACCCCTGTAGTGCCGAGCATGACCAAAACATATGGGTATGATTCGCTGGGCTTCTCGAGCACCTCGCACACCTATCCTCCACCCCAAAAAAATTTACTGAGCCGTGCTCCAGTCATATGCGCCCTGTGTAATACCTTAAACTGAATCAGGCTTAGCCTGGCACACGAGGACGACGAGTTTACCCTGCTTAGGGCATCTGCCCACAGCCCCTCCTCGATCTCCTCCCCCAGCTCTTCTTCCCATTTCCCTTTTAGTTCATCTACCATAGTCTCCCCTTCGTCCCTCATTTCCCTATATATATCTGACACCTTACCATCCCCCACCCATGTCTTTGAGATCACTCTGTCCTGCACCTCTTGTGTCGGGAGCTGCGGGAATTCCCTCACCTGTTGCCTCGCAAAAGCCCTCAGTTGCATATACCTGAATGCATTCCCTTGGGGCAACCCATATTTCTCGGTCAGCGCTCCCAGACTCGCGAACTTCCCATCCACAAACAGATCTTTCAGTTGCGTTATTCCTGCTCTTTGCCACATTCCATATCCCCCATCCATTCCCCCCCGGGGCAAACCTATGATTGTTTCTTATCGGGGACCCCCCCAAGGCGCCAGTCTTTCCCCTATGCCGTCTCCACTGTCCCCAAATCTTCAGTGTAGCCACCACCACCGGGCTTGTGGTGTAGTTCCTCGGTGAGAACGGCAATGGGGCTGTCACCATAGCCTGTAGGCTAGTCCCCTTACAGGACGCCCTCTCTAATCTCTTCCACGCCGCTCCCTCCTCCCCTCCCATCCACTTACTCACCATTGAAATATTAGCGGCCCAATAATACTCACTTAGGCTCGGTAGTGCCAGCCCCCCCCTATCCCTGCTACGCTGTAAGAATCCCTTCCTCACTCACGGGGTCTTCCCGGCCAACACAAAACCCATGATGCTCTTTTCAATCCTTTTAAAAAAAGCCTTCGTGATCACCACCGGGAGGCACTGAAACACAAAGAGGAATCTCGGGAGGACCACCATCTTAACCGCCTGCACCCTCCCTGCCAGTGACAGGGATACCATATCCCATCTCTTGAAATCCTCCTCCATCTGTTCCACCAACCGCGTTAAATTTAACCTATGCAATGTGCCCCAATTCTTAGCTATCTGGATCCCCAGGTAACGAAAGTCCCTTGTTACCTTCCTCAACGGTAGGTCCTCTATTTCTCTACTCTGCTCCCCTGGATGCACCACAAACAACTCACTTTTCCCCATGTTCAATTTATACCCTGAAAAATCCCCAAACTCCCCAAGTATCCGCATTATTTCTGGCATCCCCTCCGCCGGGTCCACCACGTATAGTAGCAAATCGTCCGCATACAAAGATACCCGGTGTTCTTCTCCTCCCCTAAGTACTCCCCTCCACTTCTTGGAACCCCTCAACGCTATCGCCAGGGGCTCAATCGCCAGTGCAAACAATAATGGGGACAGAGGGCATCCCTGCCTTGTCCCTCTATGGAGCCGAAAATATGCAGATCCCCGTCCATCGTGACCACGCTCGCCACTGGGGCCCTATACAACAGCTGCACCCATCTAACATACCCCTCTCCAAAACCAAATCTCCTCAACACCTCCCACACCTCAACACTCTATCAAATGCTTTCTCGGCATCCATCGCCACTACTATTTCCGTTTCTCCCTCTGGTGGGGCCATCATCATTACCCCTACCAACCTCCGTATATTCGTGTTCAGCTGTCTCCCTTCACAAACCCAGTTTGGTCCTCGTGGACCACCCCCGGGACACATTCTCATTGCCATTACCTTGGCCAGGACCTTGGCATCTACATTTAGGAGGGAAATAGGTCTATAGGACCCGCATTGTAGCGGGTCCTTTTCCTTCTTTAAGAGAAGCGATATCGTTGCTTCAGACATAGTCGGGGGCAGTTGTCCCCTTTCCTTTGCCTCATTAAAGGTCCTCGTCAGTACCGGGGCGAGCAAGTCCACATATTTTCTATAGAATTCGACTGGGAATCCATCCGGTCCCGGGGCCTTTCCCGCCTGCATGCTCCTAATTCCTTTCACCACTTCTTCTACCTCGATCTGTGCTCCCAGTCCCACCCTTTCCTGCTCTTCCACCTTGGGAAATTCCAGCCGATCCAAGAAGCCCATCATTCTCTCCCTCCCATCCGGGGGTTGAGCTTCATATAATTTTTTATAAAATGTCTTGAACACTCCATTCACTCTCTCCGCTCCCCGCTCCATCTCTCCATCTCTCCTTCCTCATCCCTCACTCCCCCTATTTCCCTCGCTGCTCCCCTTTTCCTCAATTGGTGTGCCAGCAACCTGCTCGCCTTCTCCCCATATTCGTACTGTACACCCTGTGCCTTCCTCCATTGTGCCTCTGCAGTGCCTGTAATCAGCAAGTCAAATTCTACATGTAGCCTTTGCCTTTCCCTGTACAGTCCCTCCTCCGGTGCTTCCGCATATTGTCTGTCCACCCTCAAAAGTTCTTGCAGCAACCGCTCCCGTTCCTTACTCTCCTGCTTCCCTTTATGTGCCCTTATTGATATCAGCTCCCCTCTAACCACCGCCTTCAACGCCTCCCAGACCACTCCCACCTGGACCTCCCCATTATCATTGAGTTCCAAGTACTTTTCAATGCACCCCCTCACCCTTAGACACACCCCCTCATCTGCCATTAGTCCCATGTCCATTCTCCAGGGTGGGCGCCCTCCTGTTTCCTCCCCTATCTCCAAGTCCACCCAGTGTGGAGCGTGATCCGAAATGGCTATAGCCGTATACTCCGTTCCCCTCACCTTCGGGATCAATGCCCTACCCAGCACAAAAAAGTCTATTCGCGAGTAGACTTTATGGACATAGGAGAAAAACGAGAACTCCTTACTCCTAGGTCTGCTAAATCTCCACGGGTCTACACCTCCCATCTGCTCCATAAAATCTTTAAGTACCTTGGCTGCTGCCGGCCTCCTTCCAGTCCTGGACTTCGACCTATCCAGCCCTGGTTCCAACACCATATTAAAATCTCCCCCCATTATCAGCTTTCCCATCTCTAGGTCCGGAATGCGTCCTAGCATCCGCCTCATAAAATTGGCATCATCCCAGTTCGGGGCATATACGTTTACCAAAACCACCGTCTCCCTCTGTAGTTTGCCACTCACCATCACGTATCTGTCCCCGTTATCCGCCACTATAGTCTTTGCCTCGAACATTACCCGCTTCCCCACTAATATAGCCACCCCCCTGTTTTTCGCATCTAGCCCCGAATGGAACACCTGCCCCACCCATCCTTTGCGTAGCCTAACTTGGTCTATCAGTTTCAGGTGCGTTTCCTGTAACATAACCACATCTGCCTTAAGTTTCTTAAGGTGTGCGAGTACCCGTGCCCTCTTTATCGGCCCGTTCAGCCCTCTCACGTTCCACGTGATCAGCCGAGTTGGGGGGCTTCCTACCCCCCCCCCTTGTCGATTAGCCATCACCTTTTTCCAGCTCCACACCCGGTTCCCATGCAGCTGTATCTCCCCCAGGCGGTGCCCCCCCGCCCATCCTCTCCCATACCAGCTCCCCCCTCTCCCCAGCAGCAGCAACCCAGTAATTCCCCCCTCCCACCCCCCCCCCCGCTAGATCCCCCGCCAGCGTAATTACTCCCCCCATGTTGCTCCCAGAAGTAAGCAAACTCTGGCTGACCTCGGCTTCCCCCCGTGACCTCGGCTCGCACCGTGCGACGCCCCCTCCTTCCTGCTTCTCTATTCCCGCCATGATTATCATAGCGCGGGAACCAAGCCCGCGCTTCTCCCTTGGCCCCGCCCCCAATGGCCAACGCCCCATCTCCTCCACCTCCCCTCCTCCCTCCATCACCACCTGTGGGAGAGAGAAAAGTTACCACATCGCAGGTTTAGTACATAAAACCCCTCTTTGCCCCCCACATTCGCCCCACCACTTTGTTCGAACGTTCTTTTTAATAACCCGCTCATTCCAGTTTTTCTTCCACAATAAAAGTCCACGCTTCATCCGCCGTCTCAAAGTAGTGGTGCCTCCCTCGATATGTGACCCACAGTCTTGCCGGTTGCAGCATTCCAAATTTTATCTTCCTTTTATGAAGCACCGCCTTGGCCCGATTAAAGCTCGTCCTCCTTCTCGCCACCTCCGCACTCCAGTCTTGATAAACGCGGATCACCGCATTCTCCCATTTACTGCTCCGAGTTTTCTTCGCCCATCTAAGGACCATTTCTCTATCCTTAAAACGGAGGAATCTCACCACTACGGCTCTGGGAATTTCTCCTGCTCTCGGTCCTCGCGCCATCACTCTGTATGCTCCCTCCACCTCCAACGGACCCGCCGGGGCCTCCGCTCCCATTAACGAGTGCAACATCGTGCTCACATATGCCCCGACGTCCGCTCCCTCCACACCTTCAGGAAGACCAAGAATCCTCAGGTTGTTCCTCCTTGCGTTGTTTTCCAGTGCCTCCAACCTTTCCACACATCGTTTCTGATGTGCCTCCTGCGTCTCCGTCTTCACCACCAGGCCCTGTATGTCGTCCTCATTCTCGGCTGCCTTTGCCTTCACGACCCGAAGCTCCCGCTCCCGGGTCTTTTGTTCCTCCTTTAGCCCTTCGATCGCCTGTAGTATCGGGGCCAACAGCTCTTTCTTCATTTCCTTTTTGATCTCTTCCACACAGCATTTCAAGAACTCTTGTTGTTCAGGGCCCCATGTTAAACTGCCACCTTCCGACGCCATCTTGGTTTTTGCTTGCCTTCCTTGCCGCTGTTCTAAAGGATCCACTGCAATCTGGCCACTTTCTCCTCCTTTTTCCATCCGTATCCAGGGGGGATTCCCTTCTGGTTTACCGCAGTGTTTTTAGCCGTCAAAATTGCCGTTGGGGCTCCTATCAAGAGCCCAAAAGTCCGTTTCACCGGGAGCTGCCGAAACGTGCGACTCAGCTGGTCATCGCCGCACCCGGAAGTCTCGACTGTCTAGGTTGATCGCTAATACAACCTGAGAGGAAAGACCTGTCTTTTAGGGGTTGGTATCTTCTTTCTTGTTCCCAGATTACCCAACAGGCCAGTGGCCTATTTGGATGAAGTGGTATGAGCTGAATAAACAGTTATCTTACCAATGTTTTCTTGTTGGCAATCTGTGCAAATAACAGGTAACTAATTGAACAAAATACTACTAAAATTAGATAAAACTAAATAACTGTTTTTGTTTAGCAGTGTTGTAGACAAGTTGAGTGAGTGGGCAAATACATGACGGGTGCAGTATAATGTGGATAAGTGTGAAGTTATCCACTTTGGATGGAGAAACAGATTGGCAGTGTATTATTTAAATGTGATAGATTGGGAAACGTTGATATACAAAGAGACCTGGGTGTACTTGTACACCAGTGATTGAAAGCAAACATGGAGGTGCAGGAAGCAATTAGGAAGGTGAATGGTATATTGGCCTTCATTGCAAGAGGATTTGACTACAGGAGCAAGGATGCCTTATTCCTTACCTAAGGAAATATACACTTGCCATAGAGGGACTGCAGCAAAGGTACACCAGACTGATTTCTGGGATGGCAGGAGGATTGCCATATGAAGAAATATTGAGTTGACTAGGATTGTATTCACTTGAGTTCAGAAGAATGTGAGGGGATCGAATTGAAACGAGTAAACTTCTGGCAAGGCTGGACAGACTGGATGCAGGGATGATGTTTCCTCTGCTGGGGTGGTTTTGTGAGGGCCACGAAGAATCTAGCACGAGTTTTAAGGATACAAAGTAATAACATTTATTTACAATAACATATTAGCAGCAGCTTCCTTCCTGCTGGTTCCAAACTGGCCAGCTTTATTTATACATGGAGTTTACTAATGGTTTCTCCGCACCCCTCATTGGGGAAGCTCATACTCCCACAGGATTGTGGGATTGTCATTAGTCCCTAGTCAATGGTAAGCAGGCAGGTTATAACATCCCCCCCCCCCCCCCCAAAAGTCCAAGGAATCCACCGGAGACCCTGGCGAAGGAGGGCGTCGGACTCGTTTTGCCGCAGGCCGGACACCATTTGCACGTGGCGCTGGATCAGGCGGCGTGTAACGAGATGGAGACCTGCGCTTCCGTGATGAACGGCGTAACGGTTGTACGTCCACGGCCCGTGGGCCCGAGGATTCCCCCTCTGATGCGTCCTGTGTCTCCATCTCGGAGTCAGAGTCTGCTGCCTCTGTCATCTTGGCATCTTTATCTCCGCGCAGTTCTGTAACGACCTGTGCAGGCATTGAGTGAGGCACCAGAGGAAGATTGTGAGGACTACCTTCCATTGTCTCTGGTCTCTGTGGCTGTAGCAATGAGCTCCGGGGGCAGGGAATCTTTGGAAGGGATAGTCTTCTGGACCGAACGTGGTCTACATGTTTGCGCTGGAGACGACCCTGGGCTTGCACCTGGTAAGATACAGGGCCCGTTTGGCGAAAGATTACGCCAGGAACCCACTGGGCACCACCAGCAAAATTCCGAACGAACACTGGGTCACCGGGCGCAAACTGCCGAATCGGCCAATGCCGAGAAAAACCCTGTCCCTGCCGTTCTTGTGTGCGGCGTACTTTTGCGCCAATGTCCGGGAAAAACATACTAAGGCGGGTGCGAAGTCTCCGGCCCATTAGGAGTTCTGCGGGAGATACCCCAGTCACCGCATGGGGGGTGGACCTATACGAAAACAAAAAGCGAGCCAGTCTCATATCCATTGACCCGGAAGACTGCTTCTTTAGGCCTCGTTTGAATGTTTGCACTGCGCGCTCTGCCAACCCATTTGAAGCCGGGTGGTAAGGGCAGTGCGGATATGGCGTATGCCGTTCATCTTCATGAACCTCGCAAACTCCTCACTCGTGAAGGGAATGCTATTATCCGTGACCAGCACCTCGGGGAGGCCAAGCGTACTAAAAGACAAACGCATCTTTTCAATTGTTGCGCAGGACGTTGTGTCCAGCATCTTGTGCACCTCTAGCCATTTGGACTGGGCGTCGATTAATAGAAGGAACATGGATCCTTGAAAAGGGCCTGCGAAATCCACATGCAAGCGCACCCAAGGCCACCTTGGCCATTCCCAGTGATGTAGGGGCGCGGCCGGCGGAAGCGTCTGATGCTCCTGGCAAATGAAGCAGTTTTGGGCCACCTTCTCAATGTCTGTGTCGAGGCCTGGCCACCAGACATAACTCCGGGCCAACATTTTCATTTTGGTCACACCTGGATGCCCATTGTGCAAGTCTCTTCGTATCAGCTCCTGTCCTTTTTCCGGGACAATCACACGCGTCCCCCACAAGAGGATGCCGTCTTCCACGCTGAATTCTGACAGCTTGGAGGAAAATGCCCGCAACTCACCTGGGAGCTGTCTATGCTGCCCACCATACAGGACTATGTGCCGAACCTTTGACAGGATTGGCTCCGTCTGGGTCCACTCACGGATCTGTGATGCCGTGACAGGCAAGGTGTCCATAAAATTTAGGGTTGCAACCACCTCACCGGTCGTGGGGGTCGACATGGGGTCGGTCGATAAAGGCAATCGGCTCAGTGCGTCGGCATTCGCTATCTGCGTTCCTGGTTTGTGCTCCAGAGAATACTCGTATGCAGCAAGCAACAAAGCCCAGCGCTGGATCCGTGCGGAAGCAATGGGCGGTATTGGCTTACCCTCTCTGAAAAGTCCCAGCAGAGGCTTATGATCAATCACGATAGTGAAATGGCGGCCGTACACGTACTGGTGGAAAGAGTTTCACCGCAAAAACCACTGCCAGGCCCTCCTTCGCGATCTGCGCGTACTTTTTCTCCGCTGCAGTCAATGTGCGGGAGGCGAAAGCTATCGGCCGCTCGGCCCCGTTCTCCATCTTGTGGGACAGGACGGCCCCAATACCATACGGGGATGCATCACGTGACGAGCAAAGGCTTTCCAGGATCATAGTGGGTTAGTTACCCAGACGACGACAATTGTTGCTTTACCCACCGGAAAGCGGTTTCTTGCGGCTGACCCCAAACCCAGGTGTGATTTTTCTTTAGCAGAAGGTGCAACGGGGCCAGCGTAGTTGCCAGATTGGGGAGGAACTTCCCATAATAGCTTACGAGACCGAGAAAAGAACGAAGATGCGAAGTGTCAGTCGGGGCGGGGGCCTGTTGAATCACCGCACCTTCTCTGCGACGGGGTGCAAACCTTCGCGGTCCACCCGATAACCCAGGTAGAATACTTCCTTTGCCTGAAATACGCACGTTGTGCGACGTAAACGGACTCCAGCCTCTGAAAGGCGTCCAAGGACAGCCTCCAGATTTTCCAAATGTTCCTGCTCCGACGTCCCTGTCATCAAAACGTCATCTAAGTAGACAGCGACACGCAGTAAACCTCTCAAAATGCCCTCCATAACACATTGAAAAATAGCGCAGGCAGAGGATACTCCAAAGGGCAACCGTGTATATTCATACAGGCCCCGGTGTGTATTAATCGTTACATATGGTCGGGAGGCAGGGTCCAGCTCCAACTGTAGGTAGGCGTGACTCGTATCTAATTTTGTGAGCGAGAGTCCGCCTACAAGCTTCGCATAGAGATCCTCTATGCGAGGCATTGGATATCGGTCGAGTCGGGAAGCCGTATTCACCAAGTTTATAGTCGCCACACAAGCAAACTGTGGCATCTGGCTTCATTACAGGTACAATTGGTGCTGCCCAGTCAGCGAAACGGATGGGCCTGATAATACCCTAACTCTCCAAACGAGTGAGCTCCCCTTCTACCTTCTCGAGCAAGGCGTAAGGCACCGGGCGCGCCCGGAAATAGCTCGGCGTGGCTCCTGGTTCGACTTGGATACAGGCTACGGCCCCTTTTATTTTCCCCAAACCGGGCTGGAATACATCTGGGTATCGTCCTAGCACCTCCGTCAACCCTCCAGAAACTGTTCGGAAGATGTGCTGCCATTGCAAACGCACATGGCGCAACCAGTCCCGACCCAACAGGCTGGGCCCATAGCTGCGCACCACGATCAGTGGGAAGCATCCCTCCTGGCGTCCATAAACAACAGGGGTCATTGTAGTTCCTGCAATGTCCAGTGGTTCCCCTGTGTAGATGGCCAACCTGGCCTGTGAGTCGGTTAATGTAAGGGTCTGTATACCCTGATTGATGCGGTCGAATGTCCTCTGGGCGATCACGGAGACCGCTGCGCCAGTGTCCAACTCCATCTCAAGCGGGTGACCATTGATCCGTACTGTCACCTTAATGGGGGCCACACAGGGAGCTGCCCCACAATGCAGCTGCAGGCAGTCGTCCTCCGTCTCCACGTCCTCAGGAGTAGTTGCCGCAGGTTCATCCACATGGAAGGTACGGCCCCTGGGCTGGTCCCAGTTTCGGTCGGAACGACGGCCCCCAGGACTGGCGTCCGCGACGGGGTCGGCGCCTACAAGTCTGACACGGACATGGCTCCTTATACATTGGTTCTGGAGAAGGCTCCCTTCAGGGAGGAATGTCCGAAGGCCACTGGCGTTGATCCGGACGTCGCCTCACCCAAGGTACCGCAGGAGTGCGGGGGGACCTTTTTTGGACAGAAGGGGTTGCACCCCAACACATGCACCTCTATTCCCTGTAGCTCCTGCACTCCTCGTTCTGCGCTCTCTCGGGACAATACTATTTGAATGGCCTGTTGAAAAGTCAATGTTGGCTCAGCTAACCACTTTCTCTGGGTGGCCGCATTGTTAATACCGCAAACCAAACGGTCACGTAACATTTCTGACAAGGTCTCACCATAGTCACAGTACTCCGCAATCCTGCGTAGCCTGGATAGAAAGTTGGCAAGGGATTCTCCAGGGGTCCTCTCAGCGGTATTAAACCGGCAACGCTGGACTATCGTGGACGGGGTTGGGTTAAAATGTTGCCCCACTATATTCACAAGTTCATCAAACATTTTGGTGTCCGGCGCAGCTGGGTACGCAAGGCTCCTAATCACCCCAAACGCATGCGGGCCACAGGTGGTGAGCAATATGACCACCTGGCGCTCGTTTTCGGTGATATTGTTTGCCCGGAAATAGTAACGCATCCGTTGTGCGTACTGGTTCCAGTTTTCCAGCGCAGCATCAAAAACATCCAAACGTCCGTACAGAGGCATGGTATAATAGAAAACAACTTCCAACCTGTATCCAACAAAAATCCAGGGAGGTGGCTTCAGCAGTGTAGACAGCTATTCACTTTTACCTTCGTCGCCAGTTTTGTAAGGGCCACTAAGAATCCAGCACGAGTTTTAAGGATACAAAGTAATAACATTTATTTACAATTTTTTATATATATATATATACACACACTATACATATATATATATATATATATATATATATATATACACACACTATACATATATATATATTATATATATATATATGTATACACACACTATACATATATATATATATATGTGTGTATACATATATATATATATATATAGTATATATATATATGTATAGTGTGTGTATACATATATATATATATATATAGTGTATATATATATATATGTATAGTGTGTGTGTGTATATATATATATATATATATATATATATATATATATATATATATATATATATATATATATATGTATAGTGTGTGTATATATATATATATATATATATATATATATATATATAATTTATACATGGAGTTTACTAATGGTTTCTCCGCCCCCCTCATTGGGGAAGCTCATACTCCCACAGGATTGTGGGATTGTCATTAGTCCCCAGCCAATGGTAAGCAGGCAGGTTATAACAGGTGGGTGCAGGGGTGGGGTGTGTCTAGAACAATGGGTCATGGTCTCGGGATACAGGGTAAGCCATTTAGCATTGAGATGAGGAGAAATTTATTCAGAGTGGTGAACCTGTGGAATTCTCTACCACACACAGGCCAAGTCATTGAGTGCATTTAAGAACAAAATAGATTTCTAGACACAAGGTGTCAAAGGGTATTGGGAGAGAATAGAAGTATGGCTTTGAGATATAGGATCAGCCGTGATCATATTGAATGGCAGAGCAGGCTCAATGGGCCGAAATGGCCTGCTCCTGCTCCTATTTATATGTTTCTATGATAATACCACATGCAGCAACTGACTCATTGGACCTATAGAATAGGGTTATAATTGGTTTGTACATAGCTATATATCATGGGCGAGGTCCTCTGGCTGGTCATACTGGCGAGATCTTCCAGTACCGCCGACAGGTCTCCCAGCAGTCTGGGGTGGATTCAATGGAAAATCTCATTGACCGTGGTGGGACCAGAAGATCCAGCCGCCAGCCAAGTTAGCTGTCTCCTGCCACTGAGAAACATTCTCAGGCCAGAGAATCTCACCCCATTGTAAGTAGACCTGCACAATTGTGCAATTACTTTGAAAGCTAACTGCAGTTCCAGCAGTATTTTAGTGAACATGATCTCACTCCAGAATTATCACCATCTATGCTTAATTAGATTATGCTAAAGAGGGAGGAAATATCTCTCTGATCAAAGAGCTTAGTTCACCCGTAGGATATGGAAAGAGCTGCATTTTTATTGTGACTCTCTATGAATAAAGTTTTCCCCTGTGCTTCCAAAATCTTCAGTACAGTACCTCAAAGGAACATGGTGCACAATAACATGGTTCATCTGCATGGCTAGCTGACATCTTAACTGCTCTGAGGTGAACTTCATTGATTGAAAAAAGGCTTTGTGTGTTAAGTACTACGCCTAGTGCCACACTTTATTGTGCAAAATAAAATTCAACCCCTGTTCTGTGCTGAGGCAGCTGGGGGCAACAGTAAGAAAGTTAAATTGGCCTCGTATCATTTACATAAAGAAGGGGAAAAATCAACCAGTGTTGCCAGCTAAAAATAACGGTGGAATTACTGACTGCTGAAAATGTTGATCTTCTGAGGTGAGGATCGTTGTGAAATGTCTCCATCTATTTCAATATTCTTACAGCCCAATCTCACATATAAAAAATGGCGACTTGGGTAAATTAATGCAGAGTTTCTGACACCACTGGAACTATGGCTGAAAATGAGTACAGAAAATTAAAGTCAAAACTACAGGGTAATGCTAAATCAAAAGCATTTTTTGATGTGTTCTGAAATGTTAAAACTCTTTGTAAAATAAAGGTTCTTAGAGGAAGATAAATATTTATATTCTGCTGAATCACATAGCAGTATTAGATATGTTAGACCTTGTGAGGTATTTTTCATCGTGCCTGTCTTGTAGGTAAGTCAAGGATATTTCATTGGCTCAACATTACCACCAGAACTGAATTTTGCACTCAAGATGGCAGCAGCCACATCCTACTGTCCTGTAGCATAGCACTGGACCACCACACAAGGGCAGATTATTTGATAGTGGGGTCATTATAAACATGCTTAAATTGTCCTTGCTTGGCAGCAGATGTACCTTCTACCAGCGGTCGGGAAATTAACTCATCAAATGAGAATCAAGAACTGAGATCCTGGCAAATATTTCTCATCACCAACCCAGGGCTGTGACCAATTCTAGCCCCCTTAACTTGGCTTAAATTTGCCAATGTGATACGGAGAAATGTGCGTATGGCTGAGTTCTGCACCAAGCAATGCATTAGGGGATCTCAGGTGGGCCACCTCTTCATAGAATCACAGAATAGTTCCAGCACATAGAGGGACGATGTTTACTTTTGGGTCAGGATCCCAATATCTGCATGAAATGTAGGTCCAAACCCCGCAATATGTCGCGAGCACCAACCCGACACCAATTTTTACCACATTGGCCAATTACTGGTGAGAGGGCAGGCTCACTGCCCAATTAAGAATGGCAGATGAGCTCTCAAAGCTGAAGGGTCAACAAGAGTCCCTCCAGCACTGAAGGAGCTGCAGCCTTCCATTGTGAGTAAAGGGGAGATATGCACCTGCATCTTCAGGTGGCCGAGCTCCATACATTTTTCAAAACTGTGGAGGGGGAACTCCTCAAAATGAGTGTGGAGCAGAAGCCTCCTGGTCTGCCTGAAGGCTGCCTCCGGGCATCTGCTGTGGAGCCACCCTAAACACAAGAGGTGCACCAAAATGCAAGCTTACTGATGTTAAGAGCACAGTTGATGTTAAACACTTGATTATTCCAAATCCCGGAAGGGAAGTTTGAAATTCCTGCTCTCACCTGTACTTTGCAATATAATGTGAGAAAAGATGTGAAGATTAGTGAAGAATGCCTCAGGTATTTTTGTGATGATTCTAAACAAAATAAATATTATCAAACAAAACACAACTAGAAATACACTAAACTACCTTAATAGCTATACATATATAAATTTATCCAGTTCCAAATTCCTCTATTTTCCTAATTTCAGAGCTAAACCACCCCCAAATAGTATCCCATAGGTTTTAAAACTATAGGCAAAGTCCAACAATTGCTACCACACCAAACACTTCGCTTTCGGTGTTGCTCCTGACTTAGGATAGAACAACTGATTTCTTTAACAGACTTTTCTGCAAGTACAGCTTGTTCGGAGTTGACATAGGTTCCTGCTGTGGGCTGAGTCTCAAAAACATCTTGCTCACATAAAGTGAACTTGCCCCTGATATACTGTTTTTTGCTTTTGATCTTCGCTTATCTGAACTAATCTTCTCAGAAGTCACTCTTAATTACCTTCATTTTGTGAGTTCACCTTTCGAATGTAAATTGTAAAATTCACACTTCATCACTTCCTTTGACCTTCTAGCATCTTTACTTAAACCCGTGACATTTTATCATTCATTGTTACCAACATGCCTGAGGTAAACATCTGTTTACAATGTGGCTAGGCTAATCAACATTGCCAAACACTTGTTCCACCAATCTAGCCAGCCTGACTCTACTACAGTTTACATTTTTAAATCATTTGTCTTTTTAAAACACACAGCTATCAGAACGCATTCCCAATTATTGTTGGATTTCCTTGCTTTTACTTTTATCACAATTTCCTAACACTGACAAAGCTCATCTCACTGGCAATGTGCAGTAGTGTCAGACAGTGCTCAGCACATTATACTGGCAAATGTGCCCACTATCCTGGCTGCAGCTTTGGTGCTTTTGCTGTGCATCAGCCAATATCCCTCAAAATTATATCTACCACATAAAACCAGATTGTGGTTGCTGAGCAAGAAAGATGATCCACTTTCTGCGCGGTGTTTGTCGCTGGGTGAGTGCCAGTGATGTTCCCTCCAAATACCTAGCCCATTTACTTGACAGCAAGGAAGACCCAAAGCCAGAAGCAGAGGTGTAATAAAAGACTTGAATTCCTACAGTGCCTTGCACAGCCTCCTGCAGTTCCCGAGCTGTTTGTATTTTCCTGGTGATAAGGGGTGTTCCCTCATGATGGTCAGGTTGTGGAGGGTAAAGGAGATCATTATGAATTGGGATATATGCTAAGTAATGTAGAGCTGCTCTGCAGTGGCCCAGTCAGCAGAACCATTGGAGGTGGGGCAACATTGTCAAGTAAAGAGGAGGAGTGGGTGGTGGTGGTGGTGGGGGGGGGGGGGGGGGGGGGGGTGTGCTAACATATACCCTTTCCAATTGGATGGTCCATGATTGCATCAAATGATTATGGCACCAGTGAACACAACCCCAATTCTCTATTCTAAAACAGTCCCATCCTTCACCTTCTCTCTGTAACGGAATATGAAAGCATCTTTTCCATGATTCTGAGAAAAAAAAACACCCAAGAACCATTCCAAAGCAGTTTTATCCAGCAAACTACCTAATATTTTATACAAAAGTCATCTAATCACACTTGTGCATTTGGTTAGTGCCTGTCTTGTGCGTCCCTTGCCTGGTTTGCCTGTTCCTCTGTAGTGTTACATCAGTGACTGCAATATGGCTGGTGGAAGGCTGCTGTCTTTCAGCAGGGGAGACTGCAGCTGATCTTGCAGGATACCCTCAAACAACTCTAATGCCCAGTGTCGGAATGCACCACTTCGGCAATGTGCAGTAGTAGTCTAGGCTGGCTAGCCGACAAGCACCCGATAGGTTACTGGGTGAGTGTCAGTGGTTTAAGCATGAATGCTGTCTTCACAAGAGGGGACATTTGTGAAATCATTAAACTTCTTTCTGCACTGCATCCAGGTCCTCGGCTAGACTACTGGCATTGATTGCAACAGCTGCCTGCTCCCACTGCCTTTGTAGTATGTGTCAAGGATCTCCTGGCCCCCTGAGGGTAGAAGATCTCTCTGTTGTTCACCATCTTCACAAAGGCCTCTTACTTCTGCATCAGAAAACCTTGGGGCGTGCTTTCTACCCTGTTGCACCATTGACACTCTTCTTTCTCAGAGACTCTTCTGTAACCATGATGTGGAGATGCCGGCATTGGACTGGGGTGAGCGCAGTAAGAAGTCTTACAACACCACGTTAAAGTCCAACAGGTTAATTCACCTGAGGAAGGAGCAGTGCTCCGAAAGCTAGTGTTTGAAACAAACCTGTTGGACTTTAACCTGGTGTTGTAATACTTCTTACTGTCTTCTGTAACCAGTTCCAGCACCTTCTGTAGCCAGAAGGCACCTGGCCTTTACTTGGTACTCACCTCACATGAACTTTGTCCCCTGTTCTGCCTTGCAGCCACTCAACGTTAAGGCTTAACACAGGGCTGCATGCCACACTATCACTTAACTTTGTAGAGAGTACAAAGTTTGTTTGCCTACATTGCAACAAAGAAGCATGGATTAATTGCATGTCCTGATCCCCATGCATGTTTGCAGGCCTAATCCATTTTCCCTTCATAGTATTCATTTGTTAGTTGTAGAGAAAAAAATGTAGATCAGTGTACTAAATCTCATGTGCTTTATGCCAAATAATTATTTTAAATCTTTTTTAATCCATCGGCTGGAATTGAACCTTTAAAAGTCAACATTTTAAACAGGAAAGTAAAGTGACTTGATCTCACAACCTAAGATGACGAGCCCCAGTTTCGATCACTTTACATTCCACGTCTCAATTCATTTTCATCAGTCTGTTTGTAAAACATAGACGATGGCTTCAGGGGGTTGTGAAGGACTTGTATTTCCTGTCTCATTACAATGCATCTAGAGCAATCCCCGGAGGTATTCAACTGTTGGAGATGGGCCATTAAGACTAATCGCTTGGACAATAATAATAATCTTTATTGTCACAGTAGGCTTACATTAACACTGCAATGAAGTTACTACGAAAAGCCCCTAGTCACCACATTCCGGCGCCTGTTTGGGTACACCGAGGGAGAATTCAGAATGCCCAAATGATCGGACAGCACGTCTTTTTTGGGACTTGTGGGAGGAAACCGGAGCACTCGGAGGAAACCTATGCAGACACTGGGAGAACGTGCAGACTCCACACAGACTGGTAATGATGGCTTCCAGACATGAGGTGATCAAGTCACACCTTTAGAATACACGGACAATGGCTGATATTCTCCCTTTGGGAGACTATGGCAGGGAGGAAGTGGTCGAGTGAGGGAACCGTGGTTTACTAAAGCAGTCAAAACACTTGTCAAGAGGAAGAAGGAGACTTATGTAAAGATGAGACATGAAGGTTCAGTTAGGGCGCTCGAGAGTTACAAGTTAGCTAGGAAGGACCTAAAGAGAGAGCTAAGAAGAGCCAGGAGGGGACATGAGAAGTCTTTGGCAGGTAGGATCAAGGATAACCCTAAAGCTTTCTATAGATATGTCAGGAATAAAAGAATGACTAGTGTAAGAGTAGGGCCAGTCAAGGACAGTAGTGGGAAGTTGTGCTTGGAGTCCGAGGAGATAGGAGAGGTGCTAAATGGAGATTTTTCGTCAGTATTCAATGTTGTCGAGGAGAATACTGAGATTCAGGCTACTAGACTAGACAGGCTTGAGGTTCATAAGGAGGAGGTGTTAGCAATTCTGGAAAGTGTGAAAATAGATAAGTCACCTGGGCCGGATGGGATTTATCCTAGGATTCTCTGGGAAGCTAGGGAGGAGATTGCTGAGCCTTTGGCCTTGATCTTTAAGTCATCTTTGTCTACAGGAATAGTGCCAGAAGACTGGAGGATAGCAAATGTTGTCCCTTTGTTCAAGAAGGGGAGTAGAGGGACTTCCGGGTGCGGCGATGACCAGCTAAGTCGCACGTTTCGGCAGCTCCCCGGTGGAACGGACTTTTGGGCTCTTAATAGGAGCCCCAACGGCAATTTTAACGGCTAAAACCACTGCGGTAAACCAGAAGGGTATCCCCCCCGGACACGGATGGAAAAAGGAGAGGAAAGTGGCCGGATTGCGGTGGATCCTCTAGAGCAGCGGCCAGGAAGGCAAGCACAAAGCAAGATGGCGTCGGAAGGTGGCAGTTTAATATGGGGCCCTGACCAAGAAGAGTTCCTGCGGCGCTGCGTGGAAGAACTTAAAAAGGAGATGAAGAAGGAGCTGTTGGCCCCGATATTACAGGCGATTGAAGGGCTAAAGGAGGAGCAAAAGACCCTGGAGCAGGAGCTTCGGGTCGTGAAGGCAAAGGCTGCTGAGAATGAGGACGAAATACAGGGCCTGGTGGTGAAGACAGAGATGCACGAGGCACAACACAAAAGGTGTGTGGAAAGGCTGGGGGTGCTGGAGAATAATGTGAGGAGGAAGAATTTAAGGATTCTTGGTCTTCCCGAAGGTGCAGAAGGGGCGGACGTCGGGGCATATGTGAGCATGATGCTTCACTCGTTAATGGGATCGGAGGCCCCGACGGGCCCATTGGAGGTGGAGGGAGCTTATCGAGTTATGGCGTGAAGACCGAGGGCTGGAGAAATTCCTCGAGCCATAGTGGTGAGATTTCTCCAATATAAGGACAGAGAGATGGTCCTCAGATGGGCAAAGAAAACCCGGAGCAGTAGGTGGGAGAATGCGGTGATCCGCGTGTATCAAGATTGGAGTGCGGAGGTGGCGAGAAGGAGGGCAAGCTTTAATCGGGCCAAGGCGGTGCTGCACAAAAGGAAGGTTAAATTTGGAATGCTGCAGCCGGCAAGACTGTGGGTCACACATCAAGGGAAACACCACTACTTTGAAACGGCAGAAGAGGCGTGGACATTTATTGTCGAGGAGAAACTGGAATAAGCGGGCTAGAAAAAGAACGTTTGGGACAAAGTGGTGGGTGATTACGTGGGGTGAAGGGGGGGGGAAATGGGGGAAGAGATGATTTCCCAAGTTGTTAATCCTGCGACCCTGTAACTTTTCTCTCTTCCCCATGTCGTGGGGGAGGGGGGGGGAGGGAGGATGGGGAGCTGGGAGCGCCCGCCATTGGGGGCGGGGCCAAATGGGAAGCGCGGGCTTTGTTCCCGCGCTATGGTAATCATGGCGGGAACGGGGAAGCAGGAAGGAGGGGGCCTCGCACAGTGGGGGCCGAGGTCACGGGGAAGCCGAGGTCGGCCAGAGTTTGCTGACTTCTGGGAGCAACATGGGGGGTGCAATTACGCTAGAAAGGGATCTAGCGTGGGGGAGGGTTTAACTGGGTTGCTGCTGCTTGGGAGAAGGGGGAGCTGGTATGGGGTGGGGTGGTCGGGGCGGGAGGGCGCCGTCGGGGGGAGCACCAGGCGGTGGCAACCGTTCGTTGACTACCTCACAGAAAGATAGAGGGAATGGAAAAGAAGAAGACAACAGCAGCAACCCAGGGGGGAGGGGGGGGAGGAGGAACCGGACGGACTCTCAGGGATGTCATTGTATATGTATAGACACTTGTTATAGGTAATGTATGTTGGATTGTATCTTTGGAGAGTAACTATCTTTGACAAGGCAGTTGCCACTCAGTTTTGTGTTTGTTTATATATTATTTATTTATTTCTTTAAAATTGGCCACGGTTATTTATATTGCTTTGTTGTTGTTCAAAAGAAAAACTATGTACTGTTATGTTTGGCCACAAAATTTTGAATAAAATATTTTATTTTTTTTAAAGAAGGGGAGTAGAGATAACCCCGGTAATTATAGACCAGTGAGCCTTCTGTTGTGGGAAAAATCTTGGGAAGGTTTATAAGAGATAGGATGTATAATCATCTGGAAAGGAATAATTTGATTACAGATAGTCAACACGGTTTTGTGAAGGGTAGGTCGTGCCTCACAAACCTTATTGAGTTCTTTGAGAATGTGACCAAACAGGTGGATGAGGGTAAAGCAGTTGATGTGGTGTATATGGATTTCAGTAAAGCGTTTGATAAGGTTCCCCATGGTAGGCTACTGCAGAAAATACGGAGGCATGGGATTCAGGGTGATTTAGCAGTTTGGATCAGTAATTGGCTAGCTGGAAGAAGACAAAGGGTGGTGGTTGATGGGAAATGTTCAGACTGGAGTCCAGTTACTAGTGGTGTACCACAAGGATCTGTTTTGGGGCCACTGCTGTTTTATAAATGACTTGGAGGAGGGTGTAGAAGGATGGGTGAGTAAATTTGCAGATGACACTAGTCGGTGGAGTTGTGGACAGTGCGGAAGGATGTTACAAGTTACAGAGGGACATAGATAAGCTGCAGCGCTGGGCTGAGAGGTGGCAAATGGAGTTTAATGAAGAAAAGTGTGAGGTGATTCATTTTGGAAGGAATAACAGGAAGACCGAGTACTGGGCTAATGGTAAGATTCTTGGTAGTGTGGATGAGCAGAGAGATCTCAGTGTCCATGTACATAGATCCCTGAAAGTTGCCACCCAGGTTGAGAGGGTTGTTAAGAAGGCGTACGGTGTGTTAGCTTTTATTGGTAGAGGGATTGCGTTTAGGAGCCATGAGGTCATGTTGCAGCTATACAACACTCTGGTGCGGCCGCATTTGGAGTATTGCGTGCAATTCTGGTTGGTGCATTATGGAAAGGATGTGGAAGCATTGGAAAGGGTGCAGAGGAGATTTACCAGAATGTTGCCTGGTATGGAGGGAAGATCTTATGAGGAAAGGCTGAGGGACTTGAGGCTGTTTTCGTTAGCGAGAAGAAGGTTAAGGGGTGACTTAATTGAGGCATACAAGATGATCAGAGGATTGGATAGGGTGGACAGTGAGAGCCTTTTTCCTCGGATGGTGATGTCTAGCACGAGGGGACATACCTTTAAATTGAGGGGAGATAGATATAAGACAGATGTCAGAGGTAGGTTCTTTTCTCAGAGAGTAGTAAGGGCGTGGAATGCCCTGCCTGCAACAGTAGTGGACTCGCCAACACTAAGGACATTCAAATGGTCATTGGATAGTCATATGGACAATAAGGGAATAGTGTAGATGGGCTTTAGAGTGGTACAGGCCCTTCGGCGCAACATTGAGGGCCAAAGGGCCTGTACTGCGCTGTTATGTTCTATGGGATATGTTCTGCTGCCCGAGCGGAAATGCCTCCACTGTGAGCTCAGATCAGGAAGCAATTTACTATCCTTTGCCAATTTAAATTTATGCATGGAATCCCACGGTCGGATCACCGTTTTGAGCGGGCGGTCCCGCAGCTGCCACTCCCGCCCTCCGACCCCCCCCTCCCCGAGCCCCCGCCCACCCAGAGACCCCTGAATGGGGGGACCCCCCCACTGACCTCCCAGAAATGAGGGCCCTGTCAGGAAGCACCCCAGAGAAGAGGCCCCTGTCTGGAAGCTAGAGAGCAGTCTAGACAGAGGCATGAAAAAAATCACTGTTGTAAAACTCACCTAGGTCTACACCTGGCTCGAGACAGAGGAAGCACCTCATGTCAATTCCTAGAAAGAGAAAGCAGTGAACTGTGTTTAAACCCCTCAGATGTTTGAGCTGTAAGGCATTCATTAATTTCCCTTAGTGGGGCAGCACAGTGGAACAGTGGTCAGCATTGCTGCCTCACGGCGCCGAGGTCCCAGGTTCAATCCCGGTTCTTGGTCACTGTCCGTGTGGAGTTTGCACATTCTCCCCGTGTTTGTGTGGGTATCACCCCCACAACCCAAAGATATGCAGGGTAGGTGGATTGGCCATGCTAAATTGCCCCGTAATTGGAAAAAATGAATTGGGTACTCTATATGAAAAAATAAAAAAAATAAAAAAAATTTAATTCCCTTCGTGGGCTGTGATTGACAGATTCCACACACAGACAGCTGTGAGCTTTGCTTCATTCACCTTCCTTCATGGTTCAGTAACTTTGAAGCGCTCTGACCACAATGTTTACAAACGTCTTATCAATTCAAAGAGAGTTAAGTGCTGTCAATTTCCAGCTGAGCACTTCAAAATCACTCGAGTTGAAGAGGGATGATTGGAATGCACTGGCATTGTGGGGAGGGGAGTGGCGCTCGGATGGGCTTTGGGGGCACCTCCATTAAGGTGTATTACCCCCTTGGCCCACTGCGAGGTCCACCACATCAGGGCCACACTGGGAAATACCTGTAGTAAATCCTGCCCATGTGATTCCAGACCCAGAGGACTGAAGAATCATGGTGCCCAGCTCGCTACGTGGATGCAAATAGAATATCATAGAATTTACAGTGCAGAAGGAGGCCATTCGGCCCATCGAGTCTGCATCGGCTCTTGGAAAGAGCACCCTACCCAAGGTCAACACCTCCACCCTATCCCCATAACCCAGTAACCCCACCCAACACTAAGGGCAATTTTGGACACTAAGGGCAATTTATCATGGCCAATCCACCTAACCGGCACATCTTTGGACTGTGGGAGGAAACCGGAGCACCCGGAGGAAACCCACGCACACACGGGGAGGATGTGCAGGCTCCGCACAGACCGTGACCCAAGCCGGATTCGAACCTGGGACCCTGGAGCTGGGATTTGCATCCTCCTTCTGGTCCACGGGCGCAAACCTCGATCCCGCCGTCAGCAGGAGGCTGGAGCATCGGGCGTGATCCCGTTTTTTGTTTTCCGACAATCAATTCTCAGCCACATCTGGAATCCCGCAATCAGTGGCTGGTGGCGGAGAATTTCAAACCAAGTCTTTTTTTTAATCTCTCTGGCCATTGGGGAAGGAAGATCACATGACTAGCCAACCCTTTATATGTGCCAAGCACATGTTTTTCCAGAAGAACTGAGGACGAGCAGCTTTGGTTGAAGATCTAAGAAGTAATTTTTTTCTCCAACTCACCTGATAAATTTTGAGCCCTAATTTTGATTGCTATCTTCCAAGGACGCCTGCTGTCAACAGAGATTTCTGAAAATAATCCAACCCATTGCTACTGTCTACCAAAGACCAAGCAACTCCGTTGTCTCCATCTTAAATCGGAAGCATCGAGATGATCAAATTCGGCTTGAAGCCAGCTGGTTCACCAAACAGACTGTATACTCATTTTTGTATGGACTCTATGAGCTTGGTTCTTCCGCCCTGCCACTGCAAAATCGCCCAAGGATGTGTCGCGGACAGTGGGAAAGTCCATTGCCCTCGGGCGGGATTCTCCAATCGCAGGCAGACGCGGCCGGAGAATCCCGCCCTATTTTGGTGAACCTATCCTTCCCCGCTCTGTAATCTGTAGATGTGTGTGTGCATGAAAGTAGGTGCATATTTTTTTTTCTTAAATTGGCTCAAGTATAATACAACTAACCTCTTCCTTTATCAAACTTGATAAAACTATCCTATTGGCTCTTTCATAATCACAGTACATAAACAGTTAAGTACTCACTGAATTGTCAAGTATATTATTTTTTTTTAAAACTTGCAGTCAAACAAGGAGGGCAAAGACGGGAGCCATTCGACCCCACTTCACCTGGTCATAACGGAATGAAGCATAACTTCATAACCTCTTTTATGGAGCAAATATCTTCTGACAACTGAGGCATTAAGTGTACAAATGATATCTATATATTGTGACCTTTTAACATGGTTAAATCTCATGGCACCAGTAGCAGCCGAAACTCTGTCATATGTTATTCGCTGTGTAATTAAAATGTTGCAGAAATTCTTTAATTAGTTTGGGATTAGTGACGGTGTCCAAGTGAGTTTAAGAGAGTTTGAAATGGAATTAGTTCCATAGTGTTCGATTGTGGACTCGTGAATGATTTAGCAAGTCTTAATTATGCTTTGTGATTAAGGGATCTCTCCAATGCAAACTCATTAAAAAAAACAGTTGAGGAGCAGATGTAAGTAGGAGGAACTTTCAGTCAAAGTAAATAATACTACATTTGGAAACACCTGGATAGTGTACAACCAACAACTGGAGATTAGAATCATAAAATTTACAGCATGGAAGGAAGCCATTCGGCCCATCGAGTCTGCACTGGCCCTTGGACAGAGCAACCCTACTTAAGCCCAATTCTACCACACCTAACCTTTTTGGTCATGAAGGGCAATTTAGTGTGGCAAATCCACCCAACCTGCACATCTTTCGACTGTGGGAGGAAACGGGAGTACCCGGAGGAAAACCACGCAGACACGGGGAGAACAGAATGTCACGCAGGCTCTTAATTGGACATGGCAGGCCTTCCTCAGAATCAAAAACCAGAGAGAGTCCGGCAGATCTATTTAACTGCAGCACCACCATACACCACCCAATGCTAGTATTGTTGCTGGATCCCATGCTCCAGGTGAGTGAGGGAGGGGTCCAGGCTCTCAAATGGGCCCACCCTGTCGTGTTATATACTCTGGGATAACACAGGCTGCAACTGGATGCAGCTTTAACCAAAAGATACTCCAGACTTTAAAGTTAGTTCAATCTGATTTATTGAACCAGTAGCACAGTTCTCTTTGAGTTCGACTCTCTGCTAACCTAAGTGTTACTCTGCCTGACTGAACCAGACTAGCTCTTAGCCACGTGCTGGAGGTGTGATACTGTACATACACCCTGACTCACTCTGTAGATGTTCATCAGTGGAAAGAGGCGGAATGTGAGTGATATACCACCCCTGCGTGTCCTGCCGGCTCATTGGTCATGTCCTGTTCTCTGTGTTCATTAACTGCCTGTCTGTATATCATTATCTGCATGTCTGCATATCATGACACACCCCTGCCCTCTTATCTATATCGGGTCCTTTGATCAGGCCTTTGAACAAGGAATCCCCTGGGTGTTCATAAGCAATACCCCCATGGGTTTGTTGTACTCAGTGCATTAGGCTAATTGGTAGAACCCTCAAGAGTATTGAAAGTCAAAGAGATCTAGGAGTACAGGTCCACAGGTCATTGAAAGGGGCAACACAGGTGAGAAGGTAGTCAAGAAGGCATACGGCATGCTTGCCTTCATTGGCCGGGGCATTGAGTATAAGAATTGGCAAGTCATGTTGCAGCTGTATAGAACCTTAGTTAGGCCACACTTGGAGTATAGTGTTCAATTCTGGTCGCCACACTACCAGAAGGATGTGGAGGCTTTAGAGAGGGTGCAGAAGAGATTTACCAGGATGTTGCCTGGTATGGAGGGCATTAGCTATGAGGAGCGGTTGAATAAACTTGGTTTGTTCTCACTGGAACGAAGGAGGTTGAGGGGAGACCTGATCGAGGTCTACAAAATTATGAGGGACATAGAGTGGATAGTCGGAGGCTTTTCCCCAGGGTAGAGGGGTCAATTACTAGGGGGCATAGGTTTAAGGTGAGAGGGGCAAGGTTTAGAGTAGATGTACGAGGCAGTTTTTTACGCAGAGGGTAGTGGGTGCCTGGAACTCGCTACCGGAGGAGGTGGTGGAAGCAGGGACGATAGTGACATTTAAGGGGCATCTTGACAAATACACGAATAGGATGGGAATAGAGGGATACGGACCCAGGAAGTGTAGAAGATTGTAGTTTAGCCGGGCAGCATGGTCGGCACGGGCTTGGAGGGCCGAAGGGCCTGTTCCTGTGCTGTACATTTCTTTGTTCTTTTGTAATACCAGTAGTGACGGAATGGGCTCTTAAGTGGGCATTAATTGCCCACTTATGGGGCACAATTGGCAGCAGGGCAGGAAAATTGTCCACCGGCCTTCCCACCACAGGTGTAATCAGGCGGGAAGGCAACATGGTCCCCATCCGCCACTTTTGTGCCTAATTAAATGCCCCCCTCCACGCGACTCGCCACAAGGGAGAGCATTAAAGTCCATTCTGTGAATCAAATACAGATGCAAAATTCAGGTTTCAATGGAGATCAAAGTGAACAGCAGTGGGTCCTGAATCAGCAGAGGATGCATATTCCATGTTGTAAATCATCAAGGATTAACAGACAGACTGGTAAAAGTTGGAATGCATTCACAGGCATATAACTTAAATTAAAAGAATTTATAACTTAACCACATTTGAGATCAACAAACTCGTATACTAAGAACTGCATTTTAAAAGGAAACTATTTAAGAATGAAAGAATGCAAAAAGCCTTGCTGTTATTCATGCCACGCACACTGTCCAAGCTAAATTAATGCATATACTGCCAACTTCATAAAAGCGCACGATACATATGTAAAACATAGAACATTAAGACTGAAACAAAGCTACCACTTGTTCGAAGTGCAGGCTTTGTTTTCTGTTACTCCCATTTCCTAATTTAGAAGGAGACCTCCATGCCATATACCTTTTTATCATTCTCCATTCTCTAACTTATTCATGAAGGCTTCGCCTTCTCAATGTTGCCCCTCGCCTGAGGTGTGGTGATCCCCAGGTTAAATCACCACCAGTCAGCTCTCCCCCTCAAAGGGGAAAGCAGCCTATGGTCATCACGGCGACTTGACCTTTTTTGCCTATTCTCTAACTGGAAAACGGTGACTCAAGCTTATTCTGTGGCTTTTCTCTATGCTGTTCTGTAATAGATTACCAGGAGGTATTATGATTTTGCTGTCATGATGGGTCTGGCATGTACTAGATGGCTCTGCTGTGTGAGGAAAGAATTTTGGGAGTGTACCTGTCTCCTGCCTACATACTCTTTATTTTCAACAACTTAGAAATTAGTAACTAAACGGAATGGAGAAAAACAATATAATGTTAATTTACTACCCAGGTACATATCTACACAGACTGTGAAACTACAACAGATTAAAATCTTTTTACCGGGGAAGCACGGTGGCACAGTGGTTAGCATTGCTGCCTACGGTGCTGAGGACCCGGGTTCGAATCCCGGCCCTGGGTCATTGGCCATGTGGAGTTTGCGCATTCTCCCCATATCTGCGTGAGTTTCACCCCCACAACCCAAAGATGTACAGGGTAGGTGGATTGGCCAAGCTAAATTGCCCCTTAATTGGAAAAAATAATTGTGTACTCTAAATTTTAAAATAAAAAAAATTTAAACATTTAAAAAATCTTTTTACCAAGATTGGGGATACAACTGAATCAAGTTATATTCAAGGAAGCATATTTCCATTATATCTTGTGGGTAGGTGCCCATATCATTTGTTTGCCTGTCCTAAAAATTAACAAGTGTGCTGGGCTAAGAGAACATCATAATATCCATGTCTCAATTAATTGTCATCAATCTGTTTGTAAAACCTATCGTAGACGAAAGCTTCAGGGGGCTGTGAAGGACTTGTATTTCCTGTCTCATTACAAGGCATCTCGAGCAATCACAGGAGGTATTCAACTGTTGGAGATGGACCATTAAGACTAAGATCTTGTCCAATAATAATAATCATTATTGTCACAAGTAGGCTGACATTAACACTGCAATGAAGTTACTGTGAAAAGCCCCTAGTCATCACATTCCGCCGCCTGTTCGGATACACACGGGGAGAATTCAGAATGTCCAAATTACCTAACAGCACGTCTTTTTGGGGACTTGTGGGGGTAAACTGGAGCACCCGGAGGAAACCCACGCAGACACGGGGAGAACGTGCAAACTCTACACAGACAGTGACCCAAGCTGGGAATCGAACCTGTAGCTACCCACTGTGCTACTGTGCTGCCCCGTGAGCATTCAATTTTACTGGATGTTGGCACATGCTTCTTTTCAATTCTGTCTGGTTTAGCCCATTATCTAGGCTAGTAGAATTACACGTAAATGATCATCACCGTGATTACCCCATCAGAGTAACCAATTTAAATTTGCAAGCAAAAATAGCTCCCTGGCTTGTAGACCGTTGGATTTAACAATGTGTACACCTTTGAATGGTGATGAAAGAAAGCTAGTAATGATATAAAGGCAGGTGACGGACCTGGAAGATTCATCCTTCTTTGTACGTTGCTCATTCCTAATAACAATGTATTTTGTGTCAGTTGTGGAACATGTAGCTGGAAATTATAAAATTTCTTTGAATAATGGACACCTCATGACTCCTGATCGAAACAAATAGACAATAGCCTAATCTGTCAGCGAAGCTTAATTATTTGTAGAAGGTTAGCATTAGGATGACAACAAAAGATGATCATCAGCCTTATGACAGGCCACTGAGGCATCAGTTAGATACTTTGCATGATAATAAATTGCTTCATCTCCTCATTTTTCATTCTAAAAGATACTAATCAGATCTGCAATGCTCGGCTATTGTGACAAAAGATTCGGCCCTCCAGGTAGGCACTGCCGGATTCTACTTGTTCAAGGTTTTTGCCCCGGCACCATCTGGAATGAAAATATTACAGACTGACAACAGGAGGCAACTTCAGTAAAATACGTGGTTATGTTCACAATGCCTGACCATCTTTCCTCAGCATTGGTTCTCGTTCTTTAAATAGTAGAATTAGAAAACACAGGTCAATAGCCTGTGTCACTAAACCACATATTATTAAAATTGATCTCTTTATCCTTTAGCTCCATGACTGACTGAGATGTAAAGAGTTCGCTTTAATCGATTAACTCCAGTGTACAGCATTATCACTTGTGTTACAAATAAGCAAATGGCCTCTTTCTCAGTAATATATGCAATGGGGTCCAGATATATGAAATTGATTTAAGAGGGGCAAGAAGTATATATAATTTATTGACCACGTCCATTCAATCTCCAAGAGGTGTTGACTCCTCCTGGGATACATGTCCACAAGAACAAAAAAAATCCTTTGATTACTTCATCCAATTAACCATTCTTCACGTGCAAGCCCAGATCATGAAAGAATTAAACTGTCGGAGGAATCACAACTGAATCCAGTCCTCTCCCTGCCTAACTTCTATGCACATTCATCTTCCAGTAGAGAATCGCCAGCACACTCCGAAGTGGGAGCTCTGGCTGACTTTCCCTCCCTGCTTTCAACTGTGGCTTCCCTATTACAACCACCTTGGCTGACATCAACTACCTCTGACCATCTTGACTTGTGTATTATATCAGGAACATGCACAAAAACATTGCATGACACCACACTTGAAAATAATACAACAGCATGCAACATATCTGAAATTCAGATTTGGTAAACGTTTGCTTCTATTGAGATTTAATAACACTAACCCTAATCTGACTATCCCTTCAAAATGAAATACAGTAAAAATACAAAATATTTAGTTATGATTGTGTAAATGGTAAATGTGGTAGAATGACTTAAAAGTAATTTTTTGGGTCAGTAGCTAAAATGTCCATTATAAGTAGCTTGCCAATATATCAGGAGGCTACTGATTCTATGATGGACCAAAATGTACTGCATTTCTCCGCATTCATCATCTCTTAAAACAGCTGACTGAATAGCTGTTCAGTCTCCCCTTCCCAATGCGCTGCTCAAAATAATTTGCAGCATATAAAAAAAGTAGTGCTTTTATTTTTGTTTCTGTTTTTTAAGTGTCAGCAATTGCTGAGCAATGCAGTCATTGACCTATCCTCAGGATCTTTTAAATTAACTACTTAAGACAGTTAAGCACAATTAACTGTCCACTGGAAATGTTATAACCTGTTTGTATACCAGATGGTGGACATGTTACTATTGAGGCGATTGCTTGAACAATAGGAACAGCTGCTAAAGTGAACAATAAAACTAAATTGCTATAAGCAAATACAGTAATATTAGTTGGAGGATCATTTAACCCAAATCGCAGGGTGGAAAACCAGGAGATCCAGTGCAATGTTGGTTTACACCATGCACAATATTACTCTGATTTGAAAGGAGAGTAAAATTGCGCAGTGTAAAACTAGTGTTGCTTCTGATCCTATCAGATTCTAAATGGGCTGGTTTGGTTCAAATTGCCCTTTGTATCAGATGGGTTAAAGTTTGAAAAACAGATTGTGATTACCTTGAGCAACCAATCATTACAAGCAGTGGTACATTTTCACCGCAGTTACTTTAATCCAAAAGTGGTCTGTATGGACTTAAGCAAGACTTTTAATAAGGTCCCTCATGACAGCCCATCAAGAAAGTAAGGGCTCATGTGATCCAAGGCAAAATGGCACATTGGATCCAGAATTGGCTGAGAGACTGGAAGCAGAGGGTGATGGTAGACTGATGTTTCAGTGACTGGAAGTCTGTTTCCAGTGGGGTTCTGCAGGGTTCGGTGCTGGAGCCCTTGTTATTTGTGGTGTACATTAATGATTTGCACTTAAATGTAGGGGGTATGATCAAGACAATAGTGGATGGCACAAAAATTGATAGGGATGTTGATAGTGAGAGATAGGGTGGTTGATAGTGAGGTGATGTGGAGATGCCGGCGTTGGACTGGGGTGAGCACAGTAAGAAGTCTTACAACACCAGGTTAAAGTCCAACAGGTTTGTTTCGATGTCACTAGCTTTCGGAGCGCTGCTCCTTCCTCAGGTGAATGAAGAGGTATGTTCCAGAAACACATATATAGACAAATTCAAAGATGCCAAACAATGCTTGGAATGCGACCATTAGCAGGTGATTAAATCTTTACAGATCCAGAGATGGGGTAACCCCAGGTTAAAGAGGTGTGAATTGTCTCAAGCCAGGACAGTTGGTAGGATTTCGCAGGCCAGATGGTGGGGGATGAATGTAATGCGACATGAATCCCAGGTCCCGGTTGAGGCCGCACTCATGTGTGCGGGACTTGGCTATAAGTTTCTGCTCGGCGATTCTGCGTTGTCGCGCGTCCTGGAGGCCGCCTTGGAGAACGCTTACCCGGAGATCAGAGGCTGAATGCCCTTGACTGCTGAAGTGTTCCCCGACTGGAAGGGAACATTCCTGCCTGGTGATTGTTGCGCGATGTCCGTTCATTCGTTGTCGCAGCGTCTGCATGGTCTCGCCAATGTACCACGCTTCGGGACATCCTTTCCTGCAGCGTATGAGGTAGACAACGTTGGCCGAGTCGCACGAGTATGTACCGCGTACCTGGTGGGTGGTGTTCTCACGTGTAATAGTGGTATCCATGTCGATGATCTGGCACATCTTGCAGAGATTGCCATGGCAGGGTTGTGTGGTGTCGTGGTCACTGTTCTGAAGACTGGGTAGTTTGCTGCAAACAATGGTTCGTTTGAGGTTGCTCGGTTGTTTGAAGGCAAGTAGTGGGGGTGTGGGGATGACCTTGGCAAGATGTTCATCGTCATCAATGATGTGTTGAAGGCTGTGAAGAAGATGACGTAGTTTCTCCGCTCCGGGGAAGTGCTGGACGACGAAGGGTATTCTGTCGGTTGTGTCCCATGTTTGTCTTCTGAGGAGGTCGGTGCGGTTTTTCGCTGTGGCGCGTTGGAACTGTCGATCACTGAGTCGAGTGCCATATCCTGTTCGTACGAGGGCATCTTTCAATGTCTGTAGATGGCTGTTACGCTCCTCCTCGTCTGAGCAGATCCTGTGTATACGGAGCGCTTGTCCATAGGGGATGGCTTCTTTAATGTGTTTAGGGTGGAAGCTGGAGAAGTGGAGCATCATGAGGTTATCCGTGGGTTTGCGGTAAAGCGAAGTGCTGAGGTGACCGTCCTTGATGGAGACGAGTGTGTCCAAGAATGCAACTGATTTTGGAGAGTAGTCCATGGTGAGTCTGATGGTTGGATGGAACTTATTAATGTCATCGTGTAGTCGTTTCAGTGATTCTTCGCCGTGGGTAGTGGGATAGTGAGGTGAATAGCCATAGACAGCAGGAGGATGTCATTGGACTGGTCAGGTGAGCAGAGCAGTGGCAAGTGAAATTTAACCCAGAAAAGTGTGAGGTAAGGCACTTGGGGAAGGCTAACAAGGCAAAGGATTACACTATGAATGATAGGACCCTGGAAGCAACTGAAGATCAGAGGGACCTTAGAGTGTATATTCACAAATACCTGAAAGGGGCAGCACAGGTAGATAAGGTGGTTAAGAAGGTGTGTGGGATACTTACCTTCACTGGCTGAGGCATAGAATACTAGGCAGGGGGGTCATGCTGGAACTGTATAAAACTCTAGTTAAGCCACAACTAGAGTGCTGTGTGCATTTCTGGTCACTACACTTCACTGAAAGGACGTGACTACACTGGAGAGACTGCAGAGAAGATTTACCAGGATGCTCTTGGGCTAGATGGTCTGTGCTTGGATAGGCTGGGGCAGTTTTCCTTGGAGCAGCGAAGGTTGAGGATACTTGCTTGATGTGCATAAGATTGTGAGGGGCATAGATAGCGTGGATAGGAAGGCATTTTTTCTATTAGTAGAGGAGTCAATAACTAGGGGGCATAAATTTAAGGTAAGAGGTGGAAGACTAAGTGGGGACGTGAAGAGAAACGTTTTCACCCAGAGAGTCATGGCAGTCTGGAACTCACTGCCTGAAAGAAAGGTTGAGTCAGAAACTCTCGGAACATTTGAAAAGTATCTAGATATTCACTTGCGCTGCCATAACCTCCAGGGCTATGGGCCAAGCGCTGGAAAATGGGATAAGTGTAGTTGGATTTTGGTTGATCGGCACGGACATGATGGGCTGAATGGCCTCTTTTGCTGTAAACGTCTATGAATCTAGGAGCTCATCTTATATTTTCTGTGACTCTCCGATATATAGACTGGAACTTTTCCGGCCGTTCATGCTGGCAAGATCTCCCGGTCCTGCAACCACACACCCCCGCCGCGGCTTTCCCGGTGGCACGGGGTGCATTCAACAGGGAACGCCAGTGACAAATGTGTCCAGCTGCCAGGAAACACTCAGCGGGTTGCATGGTAAATCCTTCCCATGAACTTTGGAGATGATTATGAAATGTTTTTTTTACAAAGGAACTCAATGCCCATTACAGATTTGTGGAGCTGAAGGATCACTTTCCACTCCGGTTCACCTTTTTGCATTGTTTTCTTGGCAGTAGCAGGTTCATCCAAGCCTCCCATTGGCCATATCTTCAAACGTAAGCATACAATTGTAGCCAATAATGTCCTAGTGACAGAATTTCAAAATCCCTCCTAGTTGGCTCATGTTTGCCTGTTGGTTTTGCAATTCAGGGGCTGGTTTAGCACAGGGCTAAATCGCTGGCTTTGAAAGCAGACCAAGGCAGGCCAGCAACACGGTTCAATTCCCGTGCCAGCCTCCCCGAACAGGCGGCGGAATGTGGCGACTAGGGGCTTTTCACAGTAACTTCATTTGAAGCCTACTTGTGACAATAAGCGATTTTCATTTCATTCATTTCAAGCCATCTGAGATTTTCTGTTCACTTTTCCATGTGGCGTTTCATTAGCTGCCTCATAGAGAATTGACGATACCCAAACTCAGGCAAGTAAACCCAAGTGATGCACAGCACTGGGATCAGGAACTTGTTAGCAGAAAAGTGTTCTCCCAATTATTCTTTCTTGCAGGAAAAGGATGTATCCTTACATGTGAGAATTGTATTAGAAAGAACTGCGTTCTTTTGGTACGATTTCATGTCCTCTGGACGCTTCATATCTAATTAGCTACTTTTGAAGTTTAAGCACTGTCATTACGTAGGCAAATGCGACAGCCAATTAGGACATAACAGCTTCTATAATCATCAAATCAGATGAATGCCAGTAATTCTGGGCTCTTTCTGGCACTTTTGGCTCAGGGAGAAATGTTGGTAGAAATATTAGAATTCCATGCTTTTCTTTGAATTGTGAAATATTGTGTAAAAGCTGCATAGTTTCGTAGTATAACAGGAGTGCAAAATGCTCCATAATACTGACATGCTATAGCATCGGACTGGCATTAACTGGTGATGTACCATTTCCTCATGTCTGAAGATCACAGTAGATATTGTTTTTGTAGACAACAGTAGATTTCAGAATTGTTGCAGATGGAGCACCAAATGTTGAACCCCCCCCCCAAATCAGAGAACCCCCCCAAATCAGAGAACCCCCCCAAATCAGAGAACCCCCCCCAAATCAGAGAACCCCCCCTCCAAATCAGAGAACCCCCCCTCCAAATCGGAGAACCCCCCCTCCAAATCGGAGAACCCCCCCTCCAAATCGGAGAACCCCCCCAAATCGGAGAACCCCCCCAAATCGGAGAACCCCCCCAAATCGGAGAACCCCCCCAAATCGGAGAACCCCCCAAATCGGAGAACCCCCCCAAATCGGAGAACCCCCCCAAATCGGAGAACCCCCCCAAATCGGAGAACCCCCCCAAATCGGAGAACCCCCCCCAATCGGAGAACCCCCCCCAATCGGAGAACCCCCCCCAATCGGAGAACCCCCCCCAATCGGAGAACCCCCCCCCAATCGGAGAACCCCCCCCAAATCGGAGAACCCCCCCCCAAATCGGAGAACCCCCCCCCAAATCGGAGAACCCCCCCCCAAATCGGAGAACCCCCCCCCAAATCGGAGAACCCCCCCCGCAAAATCGGAGAACCCCCCCCAAATCAGAGAACCCCCCCCAAATCAGAGAACCCCCCCCAAATCAGAGAACCCCCCCCAAATCAGAGAACCCCCCCCAAATCAGACAACCCCCCCAAAATCAGAGAACCCTCCCCCCCCCCGCCCTAGCAGAGACCCTCCCCCATCAGCCATCCCTATCTATGATTGACAGCTCATGACCACATCAAAAGCAGTTCAGTGCTGAGAAAATGTGCTTTTGGCTTTCTTCTCAGTTACAGCAACTGCTTTTTCAACATCAGTCTGAGGCAGCAGGTATAAGTCACAGGTGAGTGAAAAAGCAGTAATGTTTTCACTATTTCTGCTTGGACTGTTATTTACCTTCCTGGGAGGGGTGACATTTTAGGGAAGGGAATCAGTGCTATGAGGGGTTCCCTGTTATTGGGGTTTCTCTGACATGGGACGATTCACTGTTATGGTGGGTTCTTGGGTTTAGCTCAGTGGGCTAGACAGCTGGTTTGTGATGCAGAACAAGGCCAGCAACGTGGGCTCAATTCCCGTACCAGCTTACCCGAACAGGCGCCGGTATGTGTCGACCATGGGCTTTTCACAGTAACTTCATACTTGTGACAATAAAATATTGTTATTATTCTCTGATATGGGGATTTCCCTGATATGGTGGGGTTCCTTGTTACAGGGGGTCTCTGGTGGGGGTCTCTGGTGGGGGTCTCTAGTGGGGGTCTCTGGTGGAGGTCTCTGGTGGGGGGGGGGGGGTCTGGGAGTGGGGTGGGCAGGATTTGCATTGTGGCGGGGGCTCCCCAATGGACTTCGGGGGCACCAACCTTGAATACGTTCCCCCTTGATCCAATGCTAGGTCCACCATGTCAGGGCCATGCTAGCAAATACTTCCACCAATCCACGCCCCTGTGAATCCTGGCCCAGAGGGCAGGAGAATCACAGAAGTGTGAAGAATGTATCCAGCCCATTATTCGCATGAATCTCGATGCCGCCACCAGAGGGAGACTGGAGCATCGGAAACAGTTCGGACCTGTATTGTCCGTCGCATCGTGAACTCCTCTACCAGCGGCGGGCATGGAGAATCCAGCCCAATATTTCTAGTCACTCTTCCACTCAAGACTTTGACAGAATCAAAACTTCACATCTGGAAGAAGTGAAATAAAGCTGTTCATATGTAAGAACAGTCCGAGGAATATAAATACAAATTTTGTCAAGATTCTGGTCTTGCGACTTTTTTTATAGTCGATGAATATGAAAGATTAATTGTGAACTGTTTTCTCCTCCATTGTAATGGTAGGTTATATCTGATGGGAGCGTTATTATTTGAGGAATAAACATTCTATTTCCTTGAAATCTGCCAGTTATTATTTCACCATCTATTGTCAAAGAAATCAGCCTCAAGGGCAGCATGGTGGCGCAGTGGGTTAGCCCTGCTGCCTCACGGCACCGAGGTCCCAGGTTCGATCCCGGCTCTGGGTCACTGTCCGTGTGGAGTTTGCACATTCTCCCCGTGTTTGTGTGGGTTTCGCCCCACAACCCAAAGATGTGCAGGCTGGGTGGATTGGCCACGCTAAATTGCCCCTTAATTGGAAAAAATGAATTGGGTATTCTATATATATATATATATATATATATATATATATATATTTTTTTTTTAAAAATCAGCTTTGTCTTGTTCCATGATAAAGTCCTTGGGTGGGATCTTCCAGACATTCCCATTGGCGGAATCTACAAGTCCCACTGAAGGTGACCCCCCTCAGCGGGGGCGGAATGGACGAACCACACAAAGCATCGTAGGCATTGGTGGGACTGGAAGATCCCGACGGAGGCCAATAGCGATCCACTTCCACTGGCAGAAAACACGCCGGAGAGGTGCTGGAAAACCTCACCCCTTATTTAGAATTCAAGTTTTGTAAAAACATTATAACTGTTCCGTCCTTGATTCTAGGTTTAAGTGGTGACCGGCCCTTTGGAGTTCGACTGTTTAGAAATGCAGGAGTTTATAGAAAGAGTGTTATCTTCTTCATCTATAGAAGCAACGCCATTGTATTCTTTTCATTCAAGTGAGCGTTTTTTTTAAAGTTTCATTCAAAGCTGGTGAATCTTTACTTTTAGCACAATGAATAGCTTTCAAACAATAAGTTGTATCAAATAATTGTCACTGCCATTTTGCCACATTTAATGTATTCCCTCATTTCATTCACTCCTCCATCCCTTTCTTCCCTTGGCATCCCCACCCCTTCCATCAATCCCATTCCATTCCTCACGGACACAATCTCTCCAGCCAGCTTAACTTGGTTGTTGGACTCCCCGAACCAGTTTATGTTCACCAACAATCCCCTCACCCACAACCACACATGCGTAACAGGCTCCAGTTTCGCGAGCCCAATGTGCCTCCACATATGGGCCAGACACAGTCCACCAAATAAACCCACCAACAATTGCACCCCTTACACTGACCAATCAAAGCAATCTGGACAGACATATTTATATTTTAACCTATGCTGTAACAAATGGACATATCTGTGCTGCTGTGGTTATTATTAATATGAACATAAAATATCTATTTAGCTAAGCAATTTCCTCATCTTTCAAACCCAACTTTTATTCCGATGCATAGAAAGAATGCACTTAAAAGAAATCAAAATACACACTTCAACTGGAATGTGTTTTCCCAACTAAAAATAGCTTTTAAAATTGGAAAACATTCAATGACAAATTAAATCCAGCTGTCTTATACTTTATGACTGGACTGAATACAGTAGTTCCTTTGTGGAACATTTGTCTGGGTTCTTTTCTATAACTATATCATGCCTCAGGTTCAGATTTCAAATCTGCTTTGCTAACAGTGATTCAATTTTTGTTATTATTTATTAATCAGACTTCTGCGGAATAATATCATCCAAGTTGTCTTAGCCAGATGAACAGGATGAACCACAATATGGAATGTCAAGACTTGCATAATATTTTAAGCAAGTTAACGGGCGCTTGTGTTTAGATTTAATTGTTTAGATTTCATATTTATAGGGCTTATGCCCAATAATAGTTGCTGTAACATACCCACTTTCAAAAAACATTTTGTTAAAAGCAGACAGACTTTTGCAGAAAATATTACTGTTACTTGGGATCTGCCAAATCTTCTGTAATTTATTGTTCAGTTGCAGAGTGGTGTAAGCTTGGCACAGTTTGCCATTACCATTGCAGGCATCTTATTTGCACATTCTTCCCGTGTCTGCGTGGGTCTCACCCTCACAACCCAAAGATGTGCAGGGTAAGTGGATTGGCCACGCTAAATTGCCCCTTAATTGGGAAAGAAAATAATTGGGGACTCTAAATTTACTTTTTAAAAAAACTATTCTCGTTCTCACCGTGTCTGCGTGGATTTCCTCCGGGTGCTCCGGTTTCCTCCCACAGTCAAAAGATGTGCGGGTTAGGTGGATTGGCCATGCTCAATTGCCCTTAGTGTCCAAAAAAGGTTAGGTGAGGTTACTAGGTTGCGGGGATAGGGTGGAGGTGTGTGTTTGGGTCGGGTGCTCTTTCCAAGGGCTAGTACAGGCTCGATGGGCCAAATGGCCTAAATTCTATGATTCTATTGTAGGCATCTCTCTCAATGTCAGTTTTTAAAAAAACAACTCCGCATTATTCACCTTTCTCTCCTGTTGGTATGTGTCACCATTTTTATCTAGATGTTTTATATCTGGATTCTTCATAATACTGTGACAAAATTAGTTTACATGAGATGTGCTAAATACCTGGATGCAAATTCCTTTAACTGCAATGCAAGTGAAGCCTGACATATGAACATCAGGGGCGAAATTCTCCGGTATCGGCGCGATGTCCACTGACTGGCGCCCAAAATGGCGCAAATCAGACGAGCATCGCGCCGCCCCAAAGGTGCGGAATGCTCCGCATCTTTGGGGGCCGAGCCCCAACATTGAGTGACTAGGCCGGCGCCGGATGAATTTCCGCCCCGCCAGCTGGCGGAAAAGGCCTTTGGTGCCCCGCCAGCTGGCGCGGAAATGACATCTCCGGGCGGCGCATGCGCGGGAGCGTCAGCGGCCGCTCACGGCATCCCTGCACATGCGCAGTGGAGGGAGTCTCTTCCGCCTCCGCCATGGTGGAGACTGTGGCGGAGGCGGAAGGGAAAGAGTGCCCCCACGGCACAGGCCCGCACGCGGATCGGTGGGCCCCAATCGCGGGCCAGGCCACCGTGGGGGCACCCCCCGGGGCCAGATCGCCCCGTGACCCCCCCCCAGGATCCCGGAGCCCGCCCGCACCGCCTTGTCCCGCCGGTAACGTAGGTGATTTAATTTACGCCGGCAGGACAGGCATTTTAGCGGCGGGACTTTGGCCCATCCGGGCCGGAGAATCGAGTGGAGGGACCCGCCAACCGGCGCGGCGTGATTCCCGCCCCCGCCGAATATCCGGTGCCGGACACTTCGGCAACCGGCGGGGGCGGGATTCACGCCAGCCTCCGGCGATTCTCCAACACGGCGGGGGGTCGGAGAATTTCGCCCCAGAATCCAGGAAGACCAACATATTCTAAATTTGCTGCTTGGGTGTGTTTTAATGGAGGTAACTAACACAAGTGCTGCCTTGTTGTCTGGCCTGTGAATCACTTGGACACATTTATTTTCAAACTACCTTCTGAAACTCCTGCCAAAGTTCCTAACTGGGGTAGGATCACACAAAAACAAGATTGAGTGATTTTAGCTGTGCAGAGCCCCCAACAGTAAAATTGTTTGCCAATTCTCACTAATTAAGTACAGACAAAAAGAAGAACTTGGGTATAAGGTGCAAGGTCAGCTCACACAAGGAATGCAGAGGAGAGAATCTTTGAATACTAAAGGGGGAGGGAAGATGAGAAAACTGATGAGAGAAGAAATTAAAAATAACTCTCCTGGCTAAGTTTGCTACCTTGGCCAAAATCCGGCAGGTAGATCAACTACTTATTGGAGGATTTGTCTGATTTTTGTTTCAACAAGAATAACTTTGCATAATTTTGCATTTACATGGTGGCTTTTCAAATGCCCTGAAGTGCTTCAAAGAGCGTTATTAAACAAAACCTGACAGAGCCACATAAATAATTGATGGGACAGGTGACCATATGCTTTGTCAAATCGGTAGATCAGGAGTTCCCAAACGGGAGTCTGTGTCCTTTTGGGTGTCCGCAAAACTGGCGGCCGCCGTGTGATCAGTAAACGTCGGTTCTAACACATCAAATTTTAAAAGAAATAGAGCAATCAAATGGGCCAATCAGAGCAAGCCCACTTGGAACACTGGCTGCTGATAGGCCTATCAGAATCCAATGCTCCAAAAGACCATGCTCTGATTGACCCATTTGATTTCTGCTGTTGCCAGGCAGAATGGCCCACATCTAACAGTGAGACTGAGGTGAGGTGGAAACTGGCAGCAGATAGAATCATAGAATTTACAGTGCAGAAGGAGGCCATTCAGCCTATCCAGTCTGCACCACCCCTTGGGAAGAGCACCCTATTTAAACCCACACTTCCAACTTATCCCAGTAACCCCACCTAACTTTTTTGGGCACTAAGGGCAATTTAGCATGGCCAATCCACCTAACCTGCACATCTTTGGACTGTGGGAGGAAACCAGAGCACCCGGAGGAAACCCACGCAGACACAGGGAGAATGTGCAGACTCCGCACAGACAGTGACCCAAGCCGGGAATTGAACCTGGGACCCTGGAACTGTGAACAACTGTGCTAACCACTGTGCTACCCGAAATTAACCGGCCAGACCTCCTCCTCTCCACAGATGCTGCCAGGCCTGCTGAGATTATCCAGCATTTTCTGTTTTGGGGCCAAAGGTTGGGTGGTGACGGCGAGGTGGAGCTGCGCCTCAGGAAAGCAGCTGGTGGGGTTCGGGTCTCAGGAAAGGAGCTGGTGGACCCGGGCCTTTGGAAAGGAGGGTGCGGTTCAATGGTCGGGAATGGAGCGGTGCAGTCCATGCCTCAAGGAATGTCGGAGTGTGTTCTGGCTTCAGGAAAGGAGTGGTGTGGGTGGGGGAGAGAGGTTAAGGCCTCCGGAAAGTGTGAGAGGATGTGTGTGTGTGAGGATTTGTGTGTGAGGATGTTTGTATGTGTGAGAATGTGAGTGTGTTTGTGCGTTGTGTGTGAGAATGAGTCTGTTTGGGTGTGAGGATGTGAGTGTGTATGTGTGAGGATGTGAGTGTATTTGTTTGTGTGTGTGAAGATGTGAGTGTGTGTGTGTGAGGATGTGATTGTGGTTGTGTGTGTGAGAGGGAGAGAGGGATGCACGTGCCCTATATTAGAATCCGTTTTCCAGCATTCTTCCCATTAAAAATGGATCAGACTTATAGATTTTTAATCGGATAACTTTTTAATTATTACTAGATTAATATATGCATAGATATATCTAGAAAAGAGTTGTTTCCTTTCGATTTCTCTGTTTGCGCCTATTTTGCGGTTTTAAAAAAAGGGGTTCGGACATTGAGAATGCTTGGGGTTCCCCGATGCCCTTGGTAGGTCACTAGGGATCATGCAACTCGAAAAGGTTGGGAAAAGCCAAAGTAAATATTAAAAAGCATCTGAAAGGAGGAAAATGGGCATTAGAAGTTTTATTCATTTCAATGAAGTAAAGGTTGGGTAGAGTCTCTGAGGGGTGTGAAATCCACTCTGCCAGATTACTGCTCAGATCACAAAATCTATTCCCATAGCTCATGATTGTATGTAAAAAAGAATTTATTGCTTCTCTTCAAAGGTTCTACCAAGTGTGATGCTACTGAAGGAGGGATGCTTTTGAAATCCTTTTCTCTCAACTAATAACCTCACACAATGTGAGTGTGATTTGGACAATTTGGACTTCCACATATTATGAGAGGGTATTGTAGCCCGATCCCTAACACCAGCTCCTTTCAAGCATATCTGGGAGTCTGAGATTGTGGAGATATTTAATTGTGTACATTTCATTTACATCATAATTTTTTGTCAGTATTTTTATTTGCTACATGCCAGTATTTTCTAGGAATTAATTAAAATAACCTCCCAAGAGGAATCTGTATATTCTGCTCATGGTGGACCTCTGCGGTGCTAGCTCTCTAACTAAAACCAAAGAATTTTGTAAGATAAGGATCTTCCAATAGTTGTATAGGGCAGTTTCAATATGAGGTAACCTAACAAGGTCTCTATGCCCTGTAAGCTAACTCTTCTTTACCTTTCCTTTCATTTCACTTTTCTACACATCTTTACATTCACCTTAGCCAAAAGGCTATGAAGAAATTGAGGCTTCTCCTGAACTCTGGGCGAGCAACACTTTGGCCCTTTTCCCTGCTGGCTAAGCCAGCGAGTGAGTGATATTCAACCATACTAAATAATCACCGGACAGCAGTCAGGAACGAGAAGCCTAATTGAATTTTCCCAACACTGATCACGGAGGTAGCAGCTGTCTGGCTAGCAATGGGGAGGCAAAAGATAGGAGAGTGCCAGCATTAATTGGGTGAGGGAATAAAAGGAAGTACCTGCATTAATTACGGGAGGAGGGGAAAGAAAGAACAAGCACTAATTAACGCGGGAGAAGGAGAAAGTGACTGACAGCATTGATGGATGCAAAAATAAAGGCGAATGCCAGCAAGAACTTGGGGGGTGGGGGGGGGAGAGATTGTTACATAGTGAATGGGGGGAGGGACAGTGCCAACATTATTGAGACAGGGGACTGAAGGCTGCATAAATTGAGGAGAGAAAAGGAGAATAGTACAGGATGAATTCAGCCTTTCAGAGGGAGAGAGGAGTGCCAGCTTGAACTGGAAGGGGGGGAAAATGACCATGTTGACTTGCAGAGGAAAGGAAGCAGAAGAGGATTAACATGAAATGAGATCGCTGGAGGGTAGGGGGGTGGGCAGTGTCTCCAGTGAAATACACAGTATGTTAGAGAGAAGATATTGACTTCTGAAATAGTCTTTGTGGAAGCCAAGATGCTTTGCTTCTGAAAATCTAGGAATCGCTTGATATTCCTTTTTCTAAATTGAAAATCTATCAACGGTTGAATTTAAGGTTATTTAAAATGAGCGAGAATGCGCAATTATAAGATTAAAATCCGCCACCCCTCGGAAGGGCTGCATTTGCAAGGTATGTATACAATTCTACATTTGCTGCCTGCAGATTTGACTGGAATCATTCAGTGGGCAGTAACAGCAGATGTGGTTTGGTATTAACAAAAGGATAATGAATAAAAACATCTTCCCCCAGCTGCAGATTATCTGCTACCAATAGTGAAACATGTCTTAAAACACGTGGGAAACGAATTGTTTCCTACCAAGTTTCTCATTATTTTTCATATGAACAAAAGATAATAAATCTTAATATATTGAAAAATGTACCAAATGAGGTGTCAGAAAATTCTAGTACTTCCACAAATAAATATTGCAGTTATAAAGCTTCCACCTTTTTTACTTCGCTTTTGTCACAAGAAACTAAGATGAGAAACATTGGATTGATTTTAACGCCTTCTTTTCGAGGCGGAAATGGGGCAGTAGTGCCTCTAAATTGCCATCAAGCCACTCATTGTTTGCGCTGCCACTCTAGCTGCTGTTATTTTGGGACAGGTGCTTAGGCTGAGCTGCTCACTTGCTTCTGGTGAGAAGCTCCTTGTAATATGCACATCTGGGATCCTATGATGTACCCAATTACAAATGTGAGGTACAAATTGAGGCTGCAACATGGACTTTAAAGTGAAGCACAGCCTGACGCAAGCAACAATTAAGAGGCAGTGGACAGCAGGCACAGTGTGTCAACCACCCACCTGTTCTGCAACTGCAGTCAAAATCAGGAGTATGGAGTACACCTACAGCTTCAGTTATAAGTCACATGTTTTCACACAGCATATTTACATTCATGGATGAGCAAATGGTTGATCAAATAGGTGGCTTTGATGGACAGTTTTTAAAAAATAAATTCAGAATACCCAATTATTTTTTTTCCAATTAAGGGGCAATTTACCGTGGCCAATCCACCTACCCTGCACATCTTTGGGTTGTTGGGGTGAAACCCACGCAGACACGGGGAGAATGTGTAAACTCCCACACAGACAGTGACCCAGGGACGGGATTCGAACCCGGGTCCTCAGCGCCACAATCCCAGTGCTAACCACTGCGCCACATGCTGCCCCCTCTTCCCAATACTTAACTGGAGGAAAGTGCAGCACATTCAAAACTGAAAGTTGGACTTGGAGTCTGTAGCAATGGGGGCTGGGAAAGATGGCCCCTGATTAGAGTTGGAGAGATGAAGCTGGTTCCATCAGAATATGTGAAAGCTCACCTGATATTTTCAAATGATGTAAGACAGGGGTACCATATAGTTAAAGAAGAGGAAGGGGACAATGATGGGTACGTGCAAAACTCCAGAGGAAACCGCATGGCTCAGAAAATAACACCATTACGGACAACAGAGGAGAGTCATATGAAGGATCGTGTCGTTGGCCGTGCCAAAGAAGAGGGTTACAAAAGGAAAGATTGTGTACCATGGTCACAGTTGCAGAGGATGTCATTTGTAACTTTGATTTTGACTGTTTCAGTGCAATCACATGATTAGACAGCTAGATTCAAACAATGCATTATGGGAAAGTTTAGCATAGATTTGCAATGTAACAACGTGCTCCGAGACTTTGGAGAAGAAAGGGAAGTTAAAGATAGGGCAGTAGTGTGCAAGGCAGAAGAGTTCATGGCAGTAGTGTGCAAGGCAGAAGAGTTCATGGCGACATTTTAAGTAGGGGGTGAAGGGCAGTACTTGAGAAAAAGGAATCAGTTACAATAGCAGTTTGCATACTGACCAGGACAGGAATTAATGAAGTGTTACATTTTTTTATAAAATCTGTATCTTACTGACGTACATGCCATTTTTGCTTCTTTGCACATGGCCTTAATTTTATTAAAACTATTTCCAATGGTTATTTTTACATTCGAAAAATCAAATAACAGTTCTCAGTTCAAGGTGTAAACAGGGATTTTTAAAAATTATACAAATTACAATACGTTTGTTACATCTAAAAAATGTAAAATCCCTTTGACTGTCAAGGCAGCACGGTGGCACAGTGGTTCGCACTGCTGCCTCGCGGCTCCAAGGACCCGGATTCGAACACGGTCCCAGGTCACTGTTCGTGTGGAGTTTGCACATTTTCCCATGTCTGTGTGGTCTCACCCCCACAACTCAAAAAGGTATGCAGGGTAGGTGAATTGGCCACGCTAAATTGCCCCTTAATTGGAAAAAAAAGAATTGGGTACTATAAATTTATTTTTAAAAAAGGAAAAAAATATTTAAAAAACCCTCTGACTGTACTGTACTGCTATAACATCCAGTGAAGAATGCCATTAGTAATATGGTCCTAATCTTGGCTGTGCACTTCACATTAATTTTCTGTTGAACTTATAACACCGCACACCTGGTGGTTTCTATAGAAGAGGAGAAAGAGCACTCTATTATTTGGGGAATCAAACAGAAAATTCTGGAGTGAATCTTTTGAATCCTGGATTTTATTAAGGGATCCGTCTGTCAGATTGAAACCACATGCTGCTAGCCTGGGGATTTCTTCAACAATGCCACGTGGAAGGCACCACTGAAACCTGCAAATGCAATTTACAACATTCCAACTTGTCAAAGCCATAAAACACATCTGTGCTGTCACTTTTATGACCCTTCTTCTTAATTATAGTGAGAAAGTATGAACAAGAAAATTAAGCTGTTGTGCAATGTGCAGCTAGTTACTGCTATTTCTAACGTTTATTTTTCTCACTGCTGTGAAAAGCTGCTTTTAAATGAGAGCGTAACTGACAGAATTTATTTGCTCTCTTAATGCTTGCAATCTGCATATTTTGCCTGGGAAGAAGTGTGTCTTATGCTTGGGGTGTGTATTCCAATTAAACAATTCAGTAGCAAGCTTTTGGGAGTTTATATTAAGGAAGGTTATTTATTTTCTCTCACACACACACACAAAGATTTACAGATTAAATTAATTCAGTCTCTGATTTACAATTTTTGGCCTCCCATAAGGCAGCCTATTGTTTCTTGACTGTGCTTCATAGAATCACTACAGTGCAGAAGGAGGTCATTCAGCCCATCGAGTCAGCACCAATGCTCTGGAAAACATCCTACTTAGGCCCCTGCCCTATCCTCGTAACCCCACCTAACCTTTTGGACACTGAAGGGCAATTTGACATGGCGAGTCCATGTAACCTGCAGATCCTTAAACTTTGATGATTTAAAGTTGAAATGAGGGTCTTATAAAATGAAGGGTTCACAGAAGGTTGTGAGGTTTTTTTTTTGGGGGGGGGGGGGTTCTCAGGTAAATTTTGAAATGAACAGGTTAAGGACATTGGCTGCTTGATAACATGCAGCTAGTTGCAGAGTTTGGTTCTCAGACTGGTTGACGACTAATGATTTTGATGATCTACTGGATCCCTAAAACCAGCTCCAATCACGTGAGCACCAGGTTAACATTTATGAGGCCCACCCAATCTATCTTGGATCGGGGTGGTTATTGTGATACAATGGGAAGTTGATAGAGGTCATTGAATTTGGTTTTTCCCATTTGTCCATTATGAAACACAGAAATACACAGTCTGGAAACTCGATAGTCTTTAGGTGTTGGCCCATAATTTAACAATGAGATTTGTAAATTTCACAGAGGCTGTGAGGTACCCTCACCTATGTCCATATTAAACAATAGTAAGAAGTCTTACAACACCAGGTTAAAGTCCAACAGGTTTGTTTCAAATCACTAGCTTTCGGACCGCTGTTCCTTCCTCAGGTGAATGAAGAGGTAGGTTCCAGAAACATATATATATATATATAGACAAAGTCAAAGATGCAAGACGATACTTGGAATGCGAGCCGTTGCAGGCAATTACGTCTTTACAGATCCAGAGAGAGGGGTAATCACAGGTGAAAGAGGTGTGAATTGTCTCAAGCCAGGACAGTTGGCAGGATTTTGCAAGCCAGGCCAGATGGTGGGGGGGTGAATATAATGCGACATGAATCCAAGGTCCCGGTTGAGGCCATGCTCATGTGTGCGGAACTTGGCTATACGTTTCTGCTTGGCGATTCTGCGTTGTTGCGTGTCCTGAAGGCTGCCTTGGCGAATGCTTACCCGAACATCAGAGGCTGAATTCTCTTGACTGCTGAAGTGTTCCCCAACTGGAAGGGAACATTCCTGCCTGGCGAGATGTCCGTTCATCCGTTGTCGCAGCGTTTGCATGGTCTCGCCAATGTACCACACTTCGGGACATCCTTTCCTGCAGCGTATGAGGTAGACAACGTTGGCCGAGTCGAACGAGTATGTACCGCGTACCTGGTTGGTGGTATTCTCACCTGTAATGGTGGTACCCATGTCGATGATCTGGCACGTCTTGCAGAGATTGCAATGGCAGAGTTGTGTGGTGTCGTGGTCGCTGTTCTGAAGGCTGGGTAGTTTGATGCAAATAATGGTTTGTTTGAGGTTGCGCGGTTGTTTGAAGGCAAGTAGTGGGGGTGACCTTGGCAAGATGTTCGTCTTCATTGATGACATGTTGAAGGCTACAAAGAAGATGTTGTAGTTTCTCTGCTCCAGGGAAGTACTCGACAACAGAGGGTACTCTGTGGTTGTGTCCTGTGTTTGTCTTCTGAGGTGGTCGGTGCGGTTTTTTGCGTTGGTGCGTTGGAACTGTCGATCGCTGAGTCGAGTGCCATATCCCATTCGTACAAGGGCATCTTTCAGCGTCTGTAGATGTCTGTTACACTCCTCCTCGACTGAGCAAGTCCTGTGTATACAGAGGGCTTTTCATTAGGGGATGGCTTCTTTAATGTGTTCGGGGTGGAAGCTGGAGAAGTGGAGCATCATGAGGTTATCCGTGCACTTGCGTTAAAGCGAAATACTGAGGTGACCATCCTTGATGGAGATGAGCGTGTCCAAGAATGCAACCGATTTTGAAGAGTAGTCCATGGTGAGTCTGATGGTGGGATGGAACTTATTGATGTCATCATATTTTAAACTTTCAGTCAATACTTTCAAAAACTGAACACAAACAAGCTGTTAAGATGGCTGCTGCAAATCATGTGACTTTTGGCCTTTGCACAACAGACAGTGTCATGATATTCAGGTAAACATCATAGCACATACATACTGATGGTCAGATCAACGGACCAATCCCGATTTTCCGGGACATCCAATGCTATTTAATTCCAATCAGACACTCAGTTAGGCAGCATCGGGCCTCCATCTAATTAAGCTGTCAGTACGGCAGAAATGCCTTCTCCGAGAGTTGCCAGTCAGTCAGAGATCGCAGCTGTCTGGTACTGGCAGTGCCACTGGGAGCAGTGGCCATTACCAGTACCACCATGCCACTGTACAATGAGGATTACTTTTGGTTCCCAAGTAGTGGTGAGTGTGGTTGGGATGGGGAGTCTCGGGGAACGATTGTTGGCCAGTTGGAAGGAGGGAGCACGGTAGCATTGTGGATAGCACAATTGCTTCACAGCTCCAGGGTCCCAGGTTCGATTCCGGCTTGGGTCACTGTGCGGAGTCTGCACATCCTCCCCGTGTGTGCGTGGGTTTCCTCCGGGTGCTCCGGTTTCCTCCCACAGTTCAAAGATGTGCAGGTTAGGTGGATTGGCCATGATAAATTGCCCTTCGTGTCCAAAATTGCCCTTGGTGTTGGGTGGGGATACTGGGTTATGGGGATAGGGTGGCGATGTTGACCTTGGGTGGGGTGCTCTTTCCAAGAGTGGGTGCAGACTCGATGGGCCGAATGGCCTCCTTCTGCACTGTAAATTCTATGAAGATGGAAGCAAGATTAGCTTGGTGATTTCGTTCTTGTCTTTTGTTTCACCGAATTTTTAAGAATGACCACCCTCCCTCCATCCCCTCCCCTGGTAGGCAACTGGCCAACCCAACAAAGTTGGCTTTGCATCCTCCCCAAATGACAATTCCCCTGCCTGCTTTTGCTTGAATACCAGAGGCGGTGAAGTGAGGCCCTTAAGTGGCTCCTTAAGGCCCTCAATTGACTTCAGGGCAGTAAGGTTTCCCACAAGCCTTGCCCCTCCAGAGTTAATTGGAATGAGACATGAAGGCAGGGGAATATCCACTCCTACCCTCTTACAAAATCAGACAGACCACCTGCCTCTGAACCTGCTTCCATGAGGGCATTAAATTCTCCCAATACTCCCAACTGAAGTCAAAGGAGTTTTTTTTACAAAGGTTTAGCATGGGTTTCTTGCTTTTCACCCCCACATTTATAAAACCAAGGGTAATATGTTTTTTTAAAAACCGCTTGTCCCTGCAACCCCTTGCAAATGGTACCACTTTGTTTATGTTGCACATCTCATTCTCCCTGACAAAATGCAGTGGTTCACACTCGTCCTACCTTTAATTCTTATCTTTCACTCATCCCTATTTAATCAATCTCCTCCAGCCTCGCAATATCCTTCACCTCTCCTAAACGCTCTGCTCTTCCAACCCTGGCTTGTTATGTCTATCCATCCCTTCACTCCACAATCGGCAGTCATGCCTTCAACTCTCTATGACCCTCAGCCTCCCTGTCGCCCTCTCCTCTTTTAAGGCCCTTCTTAAAATCCACCTTCACCATCCATGTTCACCACTCCTTCATTGATTTACTGTTCATTTATTTCTGCTTATGTATCTACGAACATTTTTCTTAGTTAAAGACGACCTAAATGCAAGTTGTTGTTGAAAAAGTACAGACGTCTGAGGAAAATCGTTAAGCATCACAGAATTATTACGGCGCAGACAGGCCATTTGGCCCATGTCTGTACTGACTCTCCAAATGAGCATTAAACATGGTGCCATTCTCCTGCCTTCTCCCCATGACCTTGAAGATTGTTTATTTCAAATAATCTCACATTCGGGTAGTGCATTCGGTGTTAAGTAATGGGTTAAGAGACATTGCAATTAGTTGTCTCATTTATGTTAAGTATCCATTAATTGACACTGATATGTAAAGGGGCTTCAGGTGGCCTCTGGGAGGTGGTGTGTTGTTAAGAGCTTTGTGCAGAGGCTGTGGAAGTGAAATAAATGGTGTTTGGTGAAAAGGAACAAGAACTTTAGACTCTTCATTTCACAGCAACTAAAATGTCTAACATTCGGAACCTCGTCACTTGCTGTGTGAAAAAGTATTTTCTCATCTTTTGCCTCTTTTGTCAATTGCTTTAAATCTGTGCCCTCTCATTCCCAACCCGCCCTCAAGTGGGAACAGCCTCCTCCTGCCTACGCTGTTAAGGCCTCTCATGGTTTTGAATACTTCTATTAAATCTCCTCTCGGCCTTCTTTTCTCCAAGTAAGGACTTCTCCAGTTTATTTTCAGAACTGAAGTTTCAACCCTGGCCCCGTTCTCGTAAACCTCTTCTGCACTCTCCCAAATACCCTCACATCCTTCCTAAAATGCCATCCCGGAACTGTGCACAGTATTCCAACTAAGGCATAACTAGTGTCTTCAAAACCTCCTTTTTATAATTCAGTGTTTTCTCATTAATATGACATTACTATTATCCAGTAAAATAAAAACTCAATGCAGAGCAATTAATGGTGAAGAGAATACTTCTTGAACAGCAGAAAACAATGGGCTATGCACTGATAGGTGTTCAAGCTGTACTGTGCATACCTTCAGGAAGATTGGAGGAGTCCGTCTCAATTATGAGTGGTATGATGTTTCAGGCCCTTGTGTTGATGTCTTTGTCCATGAGAAGAATAACCATCTGCATGAAGCATCAAATTTGGCAATCAAAACATACACGGGTCGACTTCAATGGCTTGTATACTGTTCATGTCACACTATGTACGATAAATAATACCCTGTTTAGCCTACCATTGTATGAAGTCTTACAACACCAGGTTAAAGTCCAACAGGTTTGTTTCGATGTCACTAGCTTTCGGAGCGCTGCTCCTTCCTCAGGTGAAGTTTCAACCTTCACCTGAGGAAGGAGCAGCGCTCCGAAAGCTAGTGACATCGAAACAAACCTGTTGGACTTTAAGCTGGTGTTGTAAGACTTCGTACTGTGCTCACCCCAGTCCAACGCCGGCATCTCCACATCATAGCCTACCATTGATCTGCAGCAAAATATTCTCCAGCTCATTGTAGCTCATGGGCCATGAGAAGGATGATGTTGGAAGGGCACATCGAATTCGAACTTGGCTCAAACCACTTTCATTTCTCACCTGTTGCCAGCCAGCGCTCCACACCTGCCCCCCGGCCATTCCCTCCATTCAGTAAGTGTCATGATATTCAAACACACACATCATGATGGACACACCAACAGACAAATCAGAGCACACAACACCACAACCAATCACACACAAGGACAGCAACCACATAAAAGCACGAGCACGACACCTAGTGGACAGTAGGTCTGGGGACAAAGACACGGACAAGACCTGTTACAAGATCACAAACAGGGAATCCCCACGTGCAGAGTATCAAGACAAAACTGTACATAGAAAGTTTAAATAAAATAGCGTTGTACCATATACAACCGTGTTGGCTCATCTGTGTGTCAGAATGCCCAACACCACAGTAAGTACCTCAAAATAGCCCCTGTTTGGGTGTGGGTAGAGGCATCTCTATTGGGGCCCTCACTACGTCTGATACCTAGAAGATGTCACCAATAGAACCAGAGGCAAACAAGGTGAGGGCCATGGTGACTTTGACAGTCACTGGCAAAGTGTGACCACCAGACCCATTTGAGAGCGGGCCTTGTTCCAGCTGGCTATCATGACATCCTGAGCCTCCTGAGACTCTGATGTTCTGACATGTCGAAGACGCTTATCCTCTGACTGTAAACCATGTGTGTCGGCTACAGCCTCCTGCCAGCTGTTACTCTCTGCTGATAGTAGTGGTAATGCTACTCGACTACTAATCCAGAGACCCAGCTAATGCTCTGGGGATATGGATTCAAATCCCACCATGGCAGCTGGTGGAATTTAAATTCAATTAATAAATCTGCAATATTAAGCTAATCTTAGTAATGGTGACCATGACAACTAGCATCTATTGTTGTAAAAACCCATCTGGTTCACAATGTCATAATGTTCTTTAGGGAAGGAAATCTGCCATCCTGGCCTGGTCTGGCCCATGTGTGACTTCAATCCCACAGCAATGTGGTTGACTCTTAATTGCCCTCAGTTCAAAGGCAATCAGGGATGGGAAACAAATGCAATTAATGAAAGAATAAAGAAAAACAATCCTGACTTTCCTGTGAAACTGCAGGTTTGTGAACAGCAGGCTGTACCTGCTCCTGTTAGTCATCATAGTCCTCAGCTAAGGTCCAACGTATACACAGTATATGCAGCACCCAGGATAATCTGATAGATCAGAGCTCCAAAAATATCAATCAGACATACCAGCTTCTTGAGTATAGAAGACGCATCCAAACTAGTAAATGTAACTACAAAATTGGATTACACAGTGGTTAGCACTCTGCCTACCAGCATCAGGGACCTGTGTTCAATTCCAACCTTGGATTATTGTGTGGAGTTTGCAGGTTCTCTCGTGTCTGCGTGGGTTTCCTCCATGTGCGGCTTCCTCCCACAGTCCAAAGATATACAAGTTAGGTGAATTGGCCATGATAAATTGTTCCTTAAAGAATTATACATTTTATGTTGTAAATTTTGGAGGTGGGATCATGTGACAGTATCATTTGACAGTACAAAATAAGTAATTCACTGGATAATGACTGCATCTCAGACCTCAAATATATCACAAACTAATTTGAAGATAGCTGCATAAGAATAAGTATTAAAAGTTTCAAGGTCCCAGTGTCTGCATGGGTCTCACCCCCACAACCCCACAAAAAAGATGTGTAGGTTAGGTGGGTTGGCCACGCTAAATTGCCCCTTAATTGGAACAAAAAAGAATTGGGTACTCTAAATTTATTTTTTTAAATTAGCTTATTCTTGGAGATCTTCAAAGTTATTGTGAGAAATGTGTTAAAATGTGATCATCTTATCCATACTTGGAGACATGTTTTGTATAAGATCAGGTCCATTCTCAAGTACACAATAATAATTTACGCATAATGCAGTTTGTTGATCTGTCTGACACATTTTGTTTTTACCTTACAGATGACAGAGGGCAGACACTGTCAGGTGAATCTCCTAGATGGCAGAAAATTGGAACTACTGGTTCAGGTACGATCTGACAAGCAAACAGACAGATCAGCTACTATTTCAGCAGTTTCACCCATTTCAATTAAGTTCTTTCATGATTTGTATCATTCCATAATCAAGAATTTTCATCCAGAATCACGAATATTCAATATTAATTAACCACGTGTAACAAATCAGATAAAATAATGAAAAGGTATATAGGGGATACAGAATTTCAAAGCAGTCAGACGGAGTACAACTGGAATCATAACCTGACAGCAGCAAACATTAGTTGCTTGTTCACATTTTTTCACACTTGCATAGATCTTGCATAGATCTTACGTAGCGCATATAGTGCAGAAGGAGGCCATTCGGCCCATCGGGTCTGCACCGACCCACTTAAGCCCTCACTTCCACCCTATCCCCATAACCCAGTAACCCCTCCTAACCTTTTTGGACACCAAGGGCAATTTAGCATGAACCAATCCACCTAACCTGCACATCTTCGGACTGTGGGAGGACCCGGAGCACCCGGAGGAAACCCACAGAGACACGGGGAGAACGTGCAGACTCCACACAGACAGTGACCCAGCGGGGAATTGAACCTGGGACCCTGGCACTGTGAAGCCACTGTGCTCCCGTGCTGCCCCTTGTAAGATTATCTTTGTGACCTGAAACACATTCCCACTTTGTTTTAATCACACTCAATGCCATTGACTTTCATGTGCAAAAGTTTTATAATATGGAAGCGTCGAAGCCAAGCGTCTGACTGAAATGTATTTGTTCCCCCAGGTACTTGTACCACATGATACCATCTTTAATAGCCCTCAGTTAGAAGAAAATTATCAATCCCATTACAAGGTGCATTGCATAATAATTTAAATTGGGCATTACGTAAAATGCAATTCAGATCAGTTTCTTTCAATTCGTCTCATGACGTCAGCTACACTGACCAACTCCAGTTCTAATTATAGTGTAAATTTATATTTCATGTCAAACATCCTTTGGTGCAGACAGAATGAAGGGCTTTACACAGTTTTCAGTTCCTTAATGTACGACGATGGGAAGGCCTTAGATAGTGGTCTTTCCCCATTGAGTCTTTGTGCCCCAGCCTATGGTATAACCCTCAGTGTGTATGCTTGGAATGCTGTACATCTTGTTATGCTAACCTGTACACCCACTACAGAACAAAATAAATATTGACCTGTGAATCACATCAGGTGAATGCATTATTTAACAATGTGGAAAATATGGGTTTAACTCGCTATTTCAAACAGAGTGCCATTACTTTTGTCAGATATTTAACTGAGCAAATAAGAATGACGCATTCCTTCCCACAAAGAAAGAATGTGGCAAAACCAAATTACATCATCAGACAAATCTACCCAGACTAATCCAGCACTGGATGAAGCAGCAGCACACATTAACATATGAGCCTTCATGTCAGGAAAATAGTGGTCAGCAACAGAAAAATGACTTCAATTCATATCCAGTAGGATTTTTGCTTAAATTAACTTGCTGGGCCTGCACCCTCCAGTGACTGAATAAATTATTTGCATTTGATGCTGCTAGACCACACAATTAACAGTTAAAGGATCATCCCAACTTTGTGCTCAGTTTACCTGTGTTTGGTTATCACAAAGGCTGAGATTTTTTTGCTCCCATTTTCATTGGGCGGGTTTGGTAAGGGGGGCAGAAAATCTAGTGAGATGTCGTGAGAATCGCATGGATGGGAGATCGGAGAATCCCACCACAGGTAAGTAATTAGAACCACAGAATTCCTACAGTGCAGAAGGAGGCCATTTGGCCCATCAAGTCTGAACTAAACCTGTGAAAGAGCACCCCCCCCCCCCCCCATCCCATCCATAACCCCACCTAACCTATATGTTCTTGGATACTAAGAGGCAATTTAGCATGGCCGATCCACCTAACCTGCACATCTTTGGACTGTGGGAGGAAACCAAAGCACCCGGAGGAATCCCACGCAGACACGGGGAGAAAGTGCGAACTCCACACAGCCACCCAACGCTGGAATTGAACTCAGGTCTCTGACACTGTGAGGCAGCAGTGCTAACCACTGTTCCACCATGCCACCCATTGAAATAAATGGGATATTTTGGTAGACATGCATTGATAAAGTAACAAACTGTTTGCCAGTAATAGAATCCCTTCAGTGAAGGGGGCTATTCAGCTGTTGTCTGAAGCAACTCTCAAAGAGTACCCTACCTAGGCTCACTCCCCCGCCCTATCCTCATGACCCCACCTAACCTTTGGACACTAAGAGGCAATTTACATGGCCAGTCCACCTAACCTGCACATCTTTGGACTGTGGGAGGAAACCGAGCACCCAGAGGAAACATACATTGGGAGAATGTGCAAACTCCACACACACGGTCACCCAAGGCCAAAATTGAAGCCGGGTCCTGGGCGCTGTGAGGAAGCAGTGCTAACCACTGTGCCACCACTGGAAATCTGGGCTTGAGGTTAATAAACTCTAGCACAGACCTCAAGGCCTTTGGAAAAATGCACAAAGACAAGATCTACAGACACTACCCTATTCACCTGTGGTCAGTACACCAGGCAGAATCTTATGCCAGCAACATGAATCTTGACCCTCGACAGGGGAAGCCAGTGAGAGACCCGCACCACCTTTTTCTGAAGACCCACAGATATTTTTTGCCAATCAGGTGCTTGGCAGACTAATCAAGATCAGGAACCCAGGACTCTGCTGATATGCTCCGAAAGGCGGGGGGGGGAGGGGGGGGGGGGGGAAGGCGGGGGGGGCGAGGGCTCACGATGGCAGGCAGAGGTCAGGGAGGTAGATGAAGAAGATGAACAATGGAAGGCAGCGGAAAGACCGAGGGGAGGGAAGTTGGACCCCAACACGGCTGCATGAAAAGCTCACAAACAAGGGGGTCAAATGGTTACCACATCGTTTACTGGAAGGCTGCAGGTGCGGTGGGTAGAGGTCCAAATGGGGTATGGATGCCTCTCACATGATGGGCTGAGGGGACGGTGGTTGAATCGAAGAACAGACTTCTAGTGGCTGCCAGCCTTTTCCCTCTGGGTTGCTGACACCTTGTATGGTCTGGTGGTGACAGGTGGGCTTGTGGGAGTGAATGAGTGTGCTGTTTAAATATGGCACCGAGACCTTCGAACCTGTCAAACACGATTTCCCTTTCATACAATCAAGCAGGGGCACCCTGGTTTCATTATGATTTTCCAAATGTCCTGCTATTACTAACTGAATAATGGATTCTTGTATTTCCCCAATGACAGATTGTAGGTTTTGTGGCCTATAGTTTCCTGCTTTCTGTCCCTCTCCTTTCTTGAATAGAGGTGTAATATTTGCAGTTTTCCAATCTGCCTTGACCTTTCTAGAACATTCCAATCAATGCAGCCAATATCTCTACAGGCTCTCCTTTTACGACACTAAGATGCAGGTCATTAGGTCCGAGGGGTTTGTCAACCTTAAGTTTCAAGGGCAGCACGGTGGCACAGTGGTTAGCATTGCTGCCTACGGCGCTGAGGACCTGCGTTCGAATCCCGGCCCTGGGTTACTGTCCGTGTGGAGTTTGCACGTTCTCCCCATGTCTGCATGGGTTTCACTCCTGTTGCTAACTTTTGGTTGGCTCTTAAATGTTGCCCGTTGTGTTTTTACTTAATTTGCTCTGTTTCTATAACCTTTGCTCTAGAGTCGCCAGGTATCTTTATGATACTGCCACGAGGTTCAAGTTCAAGTACTGATCAATAACTCGACACACCAATTAGTAAGATTCAAATGAAAACACATTCAAAACACAGTCAATCACTACTCATGTATAGAACTCTACTTTCTAGACTATTCTCTATCACTAAAAGGCCTATACTTAGCTTCAGAATTGGCCCACCAGGTAAGGGGAACAAATGGCCTTTCGTTCGATCTGAGTCTGCAGGATTCAAAAGCTGGTATGGACTGGTAGCTAGGAGCGCCTATCTCGTAGCGTGCATTGACTGGAGACTTACTTGGTTGATGTGGCAGCTTTGACAGTTCACTCTCAAGGGTTGATAGAGTTGCTGAGTGACCCTGCCAAGAAGACCGATTTGAACTTGGGGACTCTACTTTATAGGCCCCAGGGGCTTCCCGCCGTTCGGGGCGAACCCCGTACCTGGTTCCAAGTGATTGGACTGCATCCCGATCACTTGGATCGATTTCTCCACTCCTGGAGTTGTTCCCTGATCGCTGGACAGTCCCTGAGTGTCCGTTGGCCTTCCTTTGTCTTGGCTCCTGCTGGCGCCGAGGAGTTTGGCTTGGCCTTATTCACCTTAAGTGTTTCAATTGTGCTCGGGGATCACTCATTAATATGCAGATGGCTGCTGGTTTCAGTGCTGTCTGGGCTTTTGCAAGTTGTAATACACAGGATTTCTGCACTTGCTAGTTTTTGCCTGTGTTGGCTGAATTTCCCTGCAGCCTTTGCGGATCTCCATTTTAAGTCGGGAAGTGGCCAACCCAGGTGGCTACACTCCCACAACCCAAAAGATGTGCAAGGTAGGTGGATTGCCCACGTTAAATTGCCCCTTAATTGGAAAAAATAATTATGTACTCTAAATTTATTTTAAAAAAGAAAAAAAGCCTTAAGGTTCATTAGTTTTCCTGGTAATTATTTTCTAGTGATTGTGATTGTTTTAATTTCCTCCCTCCCTTTCGCCTCTTGATTTTCTATTATTATTGGAATATTTTTTGTGTCTTCCACTGTGGAGACAAATATAAAATAGTTGTTCAAAGGTTCTGCCATTTTTGTGTTTCCCCCAGTCTCATCATTACTATCATTCAAATTAGGAGTCAGCACAAACAGATGTTGGGTACACACATATTGAGATCCCCATGTCTTTCTAGGTCTTATCCAATATCTAACCCCACCTCCCAGCTATTACCCAATGATGTTTCCACATACCGTTCTAAAACTGAAGGATTAGAGCAGGGTATCCAAACATTTTTAGTCACAGACTCCCAAACATTCTCATAATGACTCTCCCTCACACACACACACTAAACACGTCTCTGTCTGTCTCACACACACACAAAACTCTCTCTCTCGCTTTCACACAGACACACACACGCACACATGTCTCCCCCTCTCAAACACACATGTTTCCCACTCTCACTTGCATCTTTACAATGAGGAAACATGTAGGGCGGGATTCTCCGTAGCCGAAGCTGATATCATAATCGACGATCGGTCGGAGAACTGACTCCGGCAACAAAATCGAGGCCGGTGCCGGTTTGATGCCGGTCAGCGATACTCCGTCCCCTCGGAAATGGCGTAATCGCATCGCACTGCATTGCAACGGCATTGCCGCGTTATTGGCCGGCACTGCCGAGATGTCCGTGATGGGCCGAGTTCCCGCCGGTGCGGGACACGTGGTCTCAGCCATGCGGGAACCCGTTGTGGCAACTGCGGACTGTGTCCAGCACCGCCACACTCGGCAGGATCCTTGCCGCTGACCGAGGAGGTTTCCGCGAGGGCTGGGGGGACTAGTGGGGGCTGGCCAGGGGGTGGGTTGTGGGGTCACGGATGGCGGATCGGGTCCGCGCAAGTCCGACGCCATGCTGTATGGCGCGACCGTTGCAGGTCATCAGCCGTGCACATGCATGGCCCGGGACCCGGCCGTTTTTAGCACGGGAGTCGGGCGTTTCACCTGGCGCCGCTACAAGCCTCTCACCGGTCCTGGATTCGATGAGGGTTTCACGCAGAATGTTTTTTGGTCAAAAAAGACCACTTGTGCTCAGCTGGCGTCAGCGTTTAGCAGCTGAAACGTAGAATCCAGCCCATATTTTTCTGAAAGTACACCATATGGGGGAGAGAGTGAGATGCAATTGTACTGTTTGTAGATTTATGAAAATAACAATTATGAATAGAAACTAGCCCTGTGAAAATCAATTATATAATTTTCCTCAATGTACATTGTTTACAAAGCAATCCGATTATTTATCTTTAACGTGTTCTTATTTTATGCTAAGTTGACTGATATTTATGTTATTTTGTAGCCAAAGCTTTTGTCCCGTGAGTTGCTGGATCTGGTGGCATCTCATTTTAACCTCAAAGAGAAGGAGTACTTTGGAATAACATTTATTGATGACACGTAAGTAAAATACTCGAATCGTAAACTGCTGCACTGCGGCATATGGAAGTGGTGGCACATTAGCTTTGCTATTTACTGTAGATTAGTGCTGGAATTAATTCAGTTAGGGCGTGGGTACTCGCAACCTAAAGTCCATATAATCTTTCCAGGATAAATATCAGAATTAAACTGGAAATTTAGAAGCTAAGTCTCCGAATGAATCCATCCAAGCACTAAATTTACCACAAGCAGTTTTGTTGGTTGGAAACAAATTAACCTGCTTCGATGTTGTACTGCAAACAATATATTCTTTTCGACACAAAAACAGGAAATGCTAGACAATCTCAGAAGGTCTGACAGCATCTGTGGAGAGAAAAGGTCACTGTCCGTGTGGAGTTCGCACATTCTCCCCGTGTCTGCGAGAGTTTCACTCCCACAACCCAAAGATGTGCAGTTTAGGTGGATTGGCCACGCTAAATTACCCTTTAATTGGGAAAAAACAATAATTGGATACTGTTTTTTTTAAAAAAAGTTTTAATCTGTGGAGAGAGAACGGAGCCAACGTTTCGAGCCTGGATGACTCTTTGTCAAAGCCTAGTCATATGTTCCTAGTCATATATTCTTTTCATTGGTAATACTGCTTTCTGTGTCAAAATGTCAAGGAACAATGGCATGCCTAACTTGAACAAATACTAATTTTTAAAAAAAGACTACCTTCTAATCTTATCATGTAAATGAAAGGGCTGTGACATTTACTGAGCAGCTAAAAATATTCATCACCTCCGCAGAGTTTTATTTAAACCAGATTGTTCTTTGTCACTTTGATTAAGCACACCAATTTGGTGAACTAATAGTGCAACTATATACCAAACTATCTAATTTTCTTTCCTTATCTGGTATAGACATTGGTACCATCTTAGGGGAGATGGCGGCATAATTGCAGTATCACTGGATTAGAAATCCAAAGGCCCAGGCTATTGCTCTGGAAACACGGGTTCAAATCCCACCACTGCAGCTGATGGAACTTAAAGTTCAGTTAATTAATAAGAAAATATCTGAGCTGGAATTCTCCGGCCATTGGGATTTTCTTTTCCTGCTGGCAGTGCACCCCCGCTAGTGGGTTTCCTGGGAGCGTGGAGTGGCTTCAGTGGAGAATCCCATTGACAAGTGGCAGGAGTAGAGAATCTTGCCCCAGTGAGCAGCTTGCCACCGAGAAATACGTGACTGGGGGATCGGAAAATCCCGTTGCTGGAACTGAAAGCTACTCTCAGTATGGTGACCACTCTCATTGATTGTTGTAAAAATCCATTTGATTCACTAATGTCCTTTAGGGAAGGAAATCTGCAATGCATACCTGGTATGGCCTACATGTGACTCCAGACCCACAGCAATGTGGTTGACTCTTCATTGATCTGTGAAATGACCTAACAAGCCATTCGGTAGTAATGAACCATTACATTAAAGTCCAACTAAAGTCAAGAAGGTGGCTCATCAGCACCTTCTCAATGGCAATTGGGGTTGGCCAACAAATGTTGACATTGCCAGTGACACAAACATCCCGTGAAAGGATAAAACAAATTTTGGTGCCTTAATTAAGATCAGACACCAAGTATACTTGTTTACACATACTATCATAGAATCACTAAAGTGCAGAAGGAGACCATTCGGCCCATCAAGTCTGCACCGACCCTCTGAAAGAGCACCCTAACCTAGGCCCAATTCCCCATCTTGCAACCCTTATAGGGGCAATTTAGCATACCCAATCAACCTAATCTGCACATTTTTCAACTGTGGGAGGAAACCGGAGCACCCATAGGAAACCCACGCAGACACGGGGAGGACGTGCAAACTCCACACAGATGGTCGCCTGAGATTCCCTGGCGCTGTGAGGCAGCAGTGCTAACCACAATGTTTTGCATTATTTCACATATTCCACTACTTCAATGTCTAATGAAAGGTTCGTTCAGTTAAACGTGTGACCATTTATACATTGTTTGGGCAGAAGGGAGTTATTTGAATCAAAAGAAATGATGACTTAAAAACCTGTGGAACGCTTACTAGTTTGAGGCCTTTAATATTGCAAATCAACTACTTAAGGGCCTATGCACTTACAAGTGTATTCAAAGGGAGCCTCAATTCATTAGTCAGATTAGATTCATAATTGCTTGAAATAATAGTTAGAAAATTGCATGCTGTCACATACGTTTGTAATCTGTGTTAGCACCGAAGAAACTGGCACCTGAATTGAAACAGTAAGTTCTTGAAATCGATGACTAAAGTCTGTTGCATTGATGAACATAATGAAAAAAGCTCATTCTTGCTGCATGCAATTTTCTCGAGATTGTTCTCACAAAATTGAATTTGTGAAATATTGCTTGTCGTCATGTATGTCTTTATGACACTATAAGGAGGTCTTGTGGCACAGTCGTAGTGTCCCTACCTCTGGACCAAAAGCTCCTGGTTCAAGTCCAGCAATTGATTGTTGACCATGGAAGAAACCCTCATGATGCAGTTCAACAGGCTGATGATCTGCTTGGGAATCCTTCCACCAGTTCTGCTACTCTGCAGAGGGAAAAAAGTATGTGCAAAGAGTCGCTAAACATATAGGCAAACAGTAAAAGCGCTCAAACACTTTAATGTTGTATGATTTCCCTCTTCTATGTCTAAAGATAACATGAGACTCAACTAACATAATCATTTTTTAACAAAGGGTGGTGTCCTGGTGGATTTGAAGATTAGGGCATTTCCTTTGAGTATATTTGCAGTTCACACCCTCTTTTATGTTGGTACCATATGAACTGGCCAGAATAACAAATATAAATTTGAGCAATATTCCACAGACCTATGAGATAGAATAATTTACTGGAAAAATTTAAAGTCACTGGTTTGATATTTAATGATATTTTGTTTTGTAACATTTAAAATTTTCACTGCTGTTCCGAAGAATCAGGTTACATTTCACATATTTTTCTGCGAGAATCAATTAATCTGCAAGAAGAGTGTTCTGCTGGGAATATCCTTATCAACAGCCCATCCCATAACCCAGTGGATTGGGGTTCAGGTCTCAGCCAAGACTGCAACTTGTTGCTCTCAAGCTTACAATACATGAATTTCCAATCAATTGTTAGTTTGGTGATTCATATTCAGGCGAAAAATAGCCAGGGACTATGACTCAACAAACTCTGTCCTGGAACGCGCACTGTGGGAAAATTTGGAATCCTACACACCCATTTCTCTCAACAGTTGGGAGTGAAAAGCTCAAAAAGGGAGGATCCCAACATGGAATCAATTTGGAATAAAAACAGGATGCAAACAGGCATGCCTCCACAGGTTGTATTCCATGTTAACAATGTGCAGTTCATTATCTTGCATGCCATCTTGCTCATAGAAGTGCCAGGCCCCTCTGGAAACCATTCAAACCTCAGTTTATTCCTCGTGATCCCATTCAAAAAAAAAAAAAAAATACCAAAGTCTAACTTGTTGTTCTTTTAAAACATAAATTATGCGGCATTCTGTAGCTAAAGTCGTGTTATAATTTTGATCAAATTGCTATATTTATTAGCGCTACAGCAATGTTCTCCCTGCAACCAAAATTCACAACAAGTTTGTTATAATGTCAAAATTTATTCTACTTTCCTGTATGGGTTGAGCAAAGTTTTTCCTGGAACTTGATAGTTCTGTACTCTCACGGTCAATGACAATACAGGTCTGAATGCTCACAGGAGATTAACAATGTTTTAAAAGTAACTGCACAGTAAGCTTACTTGGTGCAAATTAATTTCACTTAAAAGAACATCTAGCCTGTTTTGGCATTCTTGGTAATGTGCCTTCATGACGTCTGCTAAAGCTCAAAAGATTTCTCATTCTATTTTAATAGCTGTGAAGTCATACAAGAAGCCAGCCTCCATTGTGGGAAAGATCATTTGCTCCTGTTAGCACCTACTTGCTGCAGTCTGGCACTGTTTGCTTAATGGGTTTTCCCCCTATCTTGAGTGCAGCCTTTGTCCTGGCCCTGTTGATCTTGGCAAAGGAACATGGGAGAATCCTGTTTTACACTGCAAAAGGTAGAAGGTTATTCCCCAATTTCCTGTAAAACTGAACAAGTTAATGACGCTCATCTTGCAGCTGGCTAGAAAACTAAACCCCCATCACAATGTATTGGCATAATATGCTCATAGGTGTGTAACTGAGAGTAACTCCAAACTCAAATGTCCATAGCACTATTTAAACAGTCAGCAAAAATGAGCCCCTTGTGGGAATAATGAATTTATTTTGCAATTAAAATGAGATAAAATTAGCACATTATTTTGAGAGATGTGTATTGAACTGTCACCATCATGTTTTTACCATCACATTGTGCTGCAATTATGGAGGAAGGATAACGCTAACTTCTGAATACTGATGCACCTATTTCCTGCATGAAAATAACTTGTTCTGCTATCCAAAAGATAATTGGATATTGTACCGCACATTCATATTAAGTCCTCAAGACATGACTCTTACATTGAAGCAATTCAGCGATGTTGGGCAAAGATGAAAAAGTCACGTTTATGTAACTCATCTAATAGTATTTTTAAATATTAAATGCATACTGAAAACAATCAACATGGTGGAATCTGAATTTGGGTAATAGGAATCCATTTTAGTGGCATATCATTATAAAAACTGCTAACTTTTATTTTAAAATCTCTGGGTAATTTAAATATCTGCTAAGCTTCCTGGTTCAGCTCCGTAATGAACTGTAGTCCTTTGTTCACACATAGGCGCACTGTGACATACAAGTAGGTTCCATGCCAAACAAGCAAATCCAATTCCAATTTATTTTAAAAGGCTAACAGGGAAAAGGGTAACTTCCCCAAGCTGTGAAAGCTATCTGTCAAATTCAATAGCAGCTATTTGACTAGGGGTGTACTTAATTATGCCTGTCTCCAGCATAGTATCTCACATCACTGAAAAAAAATGACAACAGCAGCCCAGTCACACAGCATTCGCCATGTTCTTCAATTCAGTTCATGTCATTAGAACAAAAGAACCACCTGTGGCAGAACTCATTCTGAAACATCGTTACTGTGGCAACCGCCAAAACTTTATTATTTCCATTCAATGGGCTTGTTTTCAAAATCTTTACAATGGCATGAACCATTTTGAGTACATTTAAACAGTAACACCATTATATTGTAATGTATCAGTTGGCTTACTGAGTTTATTTCTCTTTGAGAAATGCAAAGTAATTTATTTACAACTGTAATCCATTAAGTAAAGCCAGTGCCAAAGATATTTAAGCATCACACAGTCACCCATTTAGACGGTTACAAAGAAAGTATTTAAGAAGATAACTTGAAAATGTGTCCAATTGAATAGATGAGCTGTCCAAGTGTTTGAAACCACAAATTGTTCTTGTTAACAGATCTGGAGTACACATAGTTAGCTGATGTTGCGAAAACCACATTCTGAAATTTAATATATAAACACAAAAGTTTATAAATACTCGGCAACCCCGTGTCTGCGTGGGTTTCGCCTCCACAACCCAAAGATGTGCAGGATAGGTGGATTGGCCAAGATAAATTGCCCCTTAATTGGAAAAAATGAATTGGGTACTCTAAATTTATTTTAAAATAAATAAATAAATACTCGGCAAGTTTGGCAGCGTTTGTGAAGAAAGAAAGAGTTAACATTTTGAGTCTTGTACGATTTATTCTTCAGAACTTTCTTCCATTCCAGTATTTTATTTCTATTTCAGATTAAATGAAAATCGCTTATTGTCACAAGTAGGCTTCAAATTAAATTACCGTGAAAAGCCCATAGTTTTCCAATATCCTGGGTATTTTGTTTTTATTCTGGAATTAAGACCATTATACATAGAATCATAGAATTTACAGTGCAGAAGGAGGTCATTCAGCCCATCGAGTCTGCACCGGCCCTTGGAAAGAGCACCCCACTTGCGCCCACACCTCCACCTTATCCCCATAACCCAACCTAACCTTTTTGGACACTAAGGGCAATTTAGCCTGGCCAGTTCAACCAACCTGCACATCTTTGGACTGTGGGCGGAAACCGGAGCACCCGGAGGAAACCCATGCAGTCACGGGGAGAATGTGCAGACTTCACACAGGCAGTGACCCAAGCCAGGAATCGAACCTGGGACCCTAGAGCTGTGAAGCAACAGTGTTAACCACTGTGCTACTGTGCCGCCATTATACATGTTTGTGTGCAGAGAGAATGTGATGGCCTCATTGCAATCAGGCAATTATTAATAAAACGGCCATTATATTAAGTATCTAAAGAAAGAAAATGTACCAGCATCTGTGATTACTTAGAACCTCCTAATTCTCACCTTTTTCCCCCCTGCAGAGGTCAGAGTAACTGGCTGCAGCTGGATCGCAGGGTTTTGGATCATGATTTGCCTAAGAAAACAGGACCTGTGGCCTTATTCTTTTCAGTCAAGTGAGTTCATTGGTATTTGCATAGAATTGAGCTCATATCGTGCACCAAGAACACATTTCAAAGTTGGTCATGTTCTTGATTAAAACTTTAGCCTCAAAGTGTTAATTTGAGTTCACTTAAGGGCAGCTGTTTGAAATGGAGAGTTGGAATGAGACAAAAGGAATTTAAAAATAAATGAGGTGGTATTTTCAGTTTTGGGCGTTAATTGAATTCTGAACAGGAGCTTCCTGGATTCAGGTGCAGTATTCAGATGCTACTGTAAAAGGAACTGACACCATATTTGTTACCCAAATCAGCAACATTTGAACTTTACCAGTGCCTCCTATCTTCCAACACGACTAAACGGTATGAGCTCACTGGAATAGAATACCCACTTCTTTAAGAATTGTCATTTTATTGCAAAAAACCAAAATGAGACAGTGGTTATGGGATAGATGTGAATTGTCAGGTGGGAAGAAACTAAGCACTACATTATTATGTTATTGCTGTTGCCCAGAAACTGTACCAGATGAGTCCCATAACATAAGAGTGACCATATACTTCTGGAATTGTTACCGCTTATGCATGTCCTTCTGGTGACTGTCCTTTTAAGGGTCACACAGCAGAGTAAGTGTCAACTGGTCTGGGTGGCAATCGGGACCCGGAGTGGGGAATCACCCCAGGGGGAGGGGTCTCCTCGTACCGAGACATTTGAGAATTAGCTGCACGCATGCAGCTCCTGAAGATCGCTTGTAAATAAATCCCTTTTTGTTCTACTAATGAAGTTTCTGAAAGTGCATCATTACAGTCCTGTTACTTGATTATCTCTTTTTTATTATAAGTTTAGAGTACCCAATTCTTTTTTTCAATTAAGGGGCAATTTAGCATGACCAATCCACCTAGCCTGCAATTTTTTGGGTTGTGGGGGTGAGACACTGGGAGAATGTGCAAACTCCACACGGACAGTGACCCGGGGCTGGGATCGAACCCGGGTCCTCGGTGCCGTGAGGCAGCAGTGCTAACCACTGTGCCACCGAGCCACCCTTGATTATCTCCTCTTTATTTCTTAACGTCTCTCATCCCACTTACCAAGGTAGATTCTGCATCCTGCTAGTTGACCGTGAGTGCACCAGCAGCCAAACAGACTGGAGCCATGTTCCAGGCCAACCTCATTTAATTATGTCAGGGAACACAAGTGCCGTAACCTGCAGGGCTACAGACCAAATGATGGAAAGTGGGACTGGGACTGGGACTGGCTGGCTTGTTTCTAAGCAGGCGCAGACACAATGGACCTAATGCTTTCTTCTGTGCTGTAAACTTTCTATGATTCTATGAACTCTTCCCCCCCCTGGGGGGTGTTGAAATGCAGTTTACCAAATCCAGGCATAATATTGATGGTGCTGGAGACTGCTCCAGTAACAGTATGATCAAAGAACAAAGAAAAGTACAGCACAGGAACAGGCCCTTCGGCCCTCCAAGCCTGTGCCGACCATGCTGCCCATCTAAACTAAAATCTTTTACACTTCCTGGGTCCGTATCCCTCTATTCCCATCCTATTCATGTATTTGTCAAGATGCCCCTTAAATGTCACTATCGTCCTTGCTTCCACCACCTCCTCTGGCAGCGAGTTCCAGGCACCCACTACCCTCTGTGTAAAAACATTTGCCTCGTACATCTCCTCTAAACCTTGCCCTTCGCACTTTAAACCTTTGCCCCCTAGTAATTGACCCCTCTACCCTGGGAAAAAGCCTCTGACTATCCACTCTGTCTATGCCCCTCATAATTTTGTAGACCTCTATCAAGTCGCCCCTCAACCTCCGTCGTTCCAGTGAGAACAAACCGAGTTTATTCAACCGCTCCTCATAGCTAATGCCCTCCATACCAGGCAACAACCTGGTAAATCTCTTTTGCACCCTCTCTAAAGCTTCCACATCCTTCTGGTAGTGTGGCGACCAGAATTGAACACTATACTCCCAAGTGTGGCCTGAGGTTCAATACAGCTGCAACATGACTTGCCAATTCTTATACTCAATGCCCCAGCCAATGAAGGCAAGCATGCCGTATGCCTTCTTGACTAGCTTCCCCACCTGTGTTGCCCCTTTCAGTGACCTGTGGACCTGTACACCTAGATCTCTATGACTGTTAATACACTTGAGGGTTCTACCATTCACTGTATATTCCCTACCTGCATTAGACCTTGCAAAATGCATTACCTCACATTTGTCCGGATTAAACTCCATCTGCCATCTCTCCGCCCAAGTCTCCAGACAATCTAAATCCTGCTGTATCCTCTGACAGTCCTCATCGCTATCCGCAATTCCACCAACCTTTGTGTCGTCTTCAAACTTACTAATCAGACCAGTTACATTTTCCTCCAAATCATTTATATATGCTTCCAACAGCAAAGGTCCCAGCACTGATCCATGCAGAACACCACTAGTCACAGCTCTCCAATCAGAAAAGCACCCTTCCATTGCTACTCTCTGCCTTCTATGACCTAGCCAGTTCTGTATCCATCTTGCCAGCTCACCCCTGATCCTGTGTGACTTCACCTTTTGTACCAGTCTGCCATGAGGGACCTTGTCAAAGGCCTTACTGAAATCCATGTAGACAACATCCACTGCCCTACCTGCATCAATCATCTTTGTGACCTCTTCGAAAAACTCCATCAAGCTAGTGAGACACGACCACCCCTTCACAAAACCATGCTGCCTCTCACTAATACGTCCATTTGCTTCCAAATGGGAGTAGATCCAGCCTCGAAGAATTCTCTCCAGTAATTTCCCTACCACTGACGTAAGGCTCACCGGCCTGTAGTTCCCTGGATTATCCTTGCTACCCTTCTTAAACAAAGGAACAACATTGGCTATACTCCAGTCCTCCGGGACATCACCTGAAGACAGTGAGGATCCAAAGATTTCTGTCAAGGCCTCAGCAATTTTCTCTCACCTCCTTCAGTATTCTGGGGTATATCCCATCAGGCCCTGGGGACTTATCTACCTTAATATTTATCAACACGCCCAATTCCTCATCTTTTTGGATGTCAATGTGACTCAGGCTATCTACACACCCTTCTCCAGACTCAACATCCACCAATTCCTTCTCTTTGGTGAATACTGATGCAAAGTATTCATTTAGTATCTCGCCCATTTCCTCTGGCTCCACGCATAGACTCCCTTGCCTATCCTTCAGTGGGCCAACCCTTTCCCTGGCGACCCTCTTGCTTTTTATGTACTTGTAAAAAGCCTTGGGAGTTTCCTTAACCCTATTTATCAATGACTTTTCATGACTCCTTTTAGCCCTCTTGCTAAAGTTCCTTCCTACTTTCCTTATATTCCACACAGGCTTCGTCTGTTCCCAGCCTTCTAGCCCTGACGTGTGTGTGTGGTGTGTGTGTACTGTTCATCATTTAAATGGCAACAGACTGCAGAATATTGCAGTACAGTGTGATCTGGGTGTCCTCCCACATGAACCACAAAATGATGGCATGTAGGTACAGCAATTAATTACCAAGGTAATTAGAACTTTAGCCTTTATTGCAAGGGTAATGGAATATTAAAGTAGGAAAGAATACAGGGCAGCACCATGGCGCAGTAGGTTAGCCCTGCAGCCTCACGGCGCCGAGGTCCCAGGTTCGATCCCGGCTCAGGATCACCGTCCATGTGGAGTTTGCACTTTCTCCCCGTGTTTGCGTGGATTTTGCCCCTACAACCCAAAGGTGTGCAGGGTAGGTGGATTGGCCACGCTAACCTGCCCCTTAATTGGAAAAGATGAATTAGGTACTCTAAATTTGTAAAATAAAAAGTAGGAAAGTATTGCATTGGTGAGATTGCGCCTGGCGTACTGGGTATCGTTTTGGTCCCTACTTACGAATGGGTAGACTGCATTGGCGACAGTTAAGAGAAGGTTCACTAGTTTCTTGGAATGAAGGGGTATGTGGAAGCTTTGAGCAGGTTGGGCCTATACTCAATCGCAATTAGAAGAATGAGAGGTGATTTTATTGAAATATAAATGATTCTGAGAGGACTAGACAGGGTAGATGCTCAGAGGATGTTTCCGAGAGCTAGGGGGCACAGTTTAAAAATAAGGGGGCTCTCATTTAAGGTGGCGATGAGGAGGAAATTCTTCTCTCAGAGGGCTGGTAATCTTTGAAATTCTCGACCCATAGAGAAGAAGAGGTTTGGTCATTGTGAATGTATTCAACCCTGAGTTTTGATCTGCAAGGGAGTCGAGGGTTATGTGGGACAGGCTGGGAAGTAGAGTTAAGGCTACAACCAGATCAGCAATGATGTTATTGAATAGCCATGCAAATGTAAGGGGCCACATGGTCCAGTCTTATTTTTTTTAAACAAATTTAGAGTATCCAATTCAATTTTATTCCAATTAAGGGCAATTTAGCGTGGCTAATTCACCAACTCTGCGCATCTTCGGGTTGTGAAGGTGAGACCCACGCAGACACGGGAAGAATGAGCAAACTCCACACAGACAGTGACCCGAGGCCAGGATCGAACCTGGATCTTCGGTGCCATAAGGCAGCAGTGCTAACCACTGTGCCACCATGCCGCTCTAATAATAATAATCTTTATTATTGTCACAAATAGGCTTACATTAACACTGCATGATGTTACTGTGAAAAGCCCCTAGTCGCCACACTCCAGCACCAGTTCGGGTACACAGTGGGAGAATTCAGAATGTCCAATTCACCAAACAAACGTGTCTTTCGGGACTTGTGGGAGGAAACTTGAGCACCCAGAGGAAACCCACGGAGAGAACGTGCAGACTGCGCACAGACAGTGACCCAAGCCGGAATCGAACCTGGGACTGTGAAGCAACAGTGCAAACCACTGTGCTACCGTGTCGCCCATGGTATAGTCTTACATTCATGGAACCCCTACAGTGCAGAAGGAGGCCATTCAGCCCATTGGCTCTGCACCGACCCTCCGAAGGAACACTCTACCCAGGTCCACTGCCCCATTTGGGTGGCACGGTAACATAGCGGTTAACACTGTAGCTTCACAGCGTCAGAATCCCAGGTTCGATTCCCGGCTTGGGTCACTGTCTATGCGGAGTCTGCACGTTCTCCCCGTGTCTGCGTGGGTTTCCTCCGGGTGCTCTGGTTTCCTCCCACAAATCCCGAAAGACATGCTGTTAGTTAATTTGGTAATTCTGAATTCTCCCTCTGTGTACCCGAAAAGGCACTGGCATGTGGCGACTAGGGGCTTTTCACTGTAACCTCAATGTAAGCCTACTTGTGACAATAAAGATTATGATTATTATCCACTCGGCCCTATCCCCGTAGCTTAACCTGCAAATACCTGGACACTAAGAGGAATTTTAGCCTAGCCAGTCCACCTAGCCTACACATCTTTGGATTGTGGGAGCAAACTTGAGCACCCATAGAAAACCCACGCACACACGGGGAGAACTGTTCCTATTCTTCATGTCCTTGTGTTCAAGTGGAATGAATTCTTTCTATGTGTGTCACCTGAATGTATAATGTTCCTTATAAAATTAGCAAATACAGACACAGTTGCAGAAAACATCCTGTAAATTATTGATACAGAACCTAAACAGTGAAGATAAAGAATCACACAGAACCAGAAAATATTTTTGCAATGACTTTTTTCATACACAATGCATCAGATCGCTAATACATCTAAGTTACAGTAAATTTGACCTAAAATATCAACAATTTAAAAACTCTGAAGGTATAGTTCCACATAATCCATGTGGAATTTTAGTATCTGCAATTTTTTGCCACCAGTTCCGTGTTATCTGATACTTCTATTCAAGCTATAATTGTATTTTCTAATGTTTTTGAATCGTCTTTAAGTTTTATTTTCATTATTTATTTTTTTTAAAGAATATTTTATTGAAAATTTTTGGTCAATCATCACAGTACATTGAGTATCCTTTACACAATAATATAACAGTATAAATAACAATGATCTGTTTTATAAACAAAGAATAAATAATATATAACAAAAACTAAAACTAAATGGCAATTGCCTTGTCTCAGATAAACACTCTCCAAAAATATGGTTTAACAATCCAATATACAATTATTTATAGCAAAGACCTATACATATTATACATATATATTAATAACCCTGAGACTCCTTCTGGTTCCTTCCCCCCCCCCCTTCCCCCCTGGGCTGCTGCTGCTGCTGCCTTCTTTTCCATTCCCTCTATCTTTCTGTGAGGTATTCGACGAACGGTTGCCACCGCCTGGTGAACCCTTGAGCCGATCCCCTTAGGACGAACTTAATCCGTTCCAGCTTTATAAACCCTGCCATGTCATTTATCCAGGTCTCCACCCCCGGGGGCTTGGCTTCCTTCCACATCAACAGTATCCTGCGCCGGGCTACTAGGGACGCAAAGGCCAAAACATCGGCCTCTCTTGCCTCCTGCACTCCCGGCTCTTGTGCAACCCCAAATATAGCCAACCCCCAGCTTGGTTCGACCTGGACCCCCACTACTTTCGAAAGCACCTTTGTCACCCCCACCCAGAACCCCTGTAGTGCCGGACATGACCAGAACATGTGGGTGTGATTCGCTGGGCTTCTCGAGCATCGCGCACACCTATCCTCTACCCCCAAAAATTTACTGAGCCGTGCTCCAGTCATATGCGCCCTGTGTAACACCTTAAATTGAATCAGGCTTAGCCTGGCACACGAGGACGATGAGTTTACCCTACTTAGGGCATCCGCCCACAGCCCCTCCTCAATCTCCTCCCCCAGCTCTTCTTCCCATTTCCCTTTCAGCTCATCTACCATAATCTCCCCCTCGTCCCTCATTTCCCTATATATATCTGACACCTTACCGTCCCCCACCCATGTCTTTGAGATTACTCTGTCCTGCACCTCATGCATCGGGAGCTGCGGGAATTCCCTCACCTGCTGCCTCGCAAAAGCCCTCAGTTGCATATACCGGAATGCATTCCCTTGGGGCAACCCGTATTTCTCGGTCAGCGCTCCCAGACTTGCGAACTTCCCATCCACAAACAGATCTTTCAGTTGCGTTACTCCTGCTCTTTGCCATATTCCAAATCCCCCATCCATTCTCCCCGGGACAAACCTATGGTTGTTTCTTATCGGGGACCCCACCAAGGCTTCCGTCTTTCCCCTATGCCATCTCCACTGTCCCCAAATTTTCAAAGTCGCCACCACCACCGGGCTTGTGGTGTATTTCTTCGGTGAGAATGGCAATGGGGCCGTCACCATAGCTTGTAGGCTAGTCCCCCTACAGGACGCCCTCTCCAATCTCTTCCACGCCGCTCCCTCCTCTTCCCCCATCCACTTACTCACCATTGAGATATTGGCGGCCTTTATTTTCATTATTAGCGATTGTTGCTGCATTGAGTCTGCCAGGAGACTTTATAGCCCAAAGTAAATCAATTACTTTAACAGAAAAGACAAAACCAGCCTGAATTATTAATCCAGAAAATATGTTTTCACAGTCTTTCTTTATCTTGGTTGTGTGACTATTTTCTCTGCCAAACTCTCAACGGAATAATGAGCAATGAAGAACTTTGCGAAGTGGCCAATACGCCCCCTGCAGGAAAAAAGCAAATTACAAATCAGTTCAAAGTAATCGCGATACGAGAGATATTAACTGAACACATCATATAGTTCCACATACTTGAGTTGAAGTATTTTTTAATCCAATACATAATTTCAGCAAGTGGAAAACTAACATTTTTACCCATTTTTTAAAAATGGAAATGATATCTCATATTATACCATACTCCAACATGTTCAGATTTTGACCTCTGCCATAATAAGATTTTTAAACAAATATATTTTAAGTAATTTTAACCCTTTATCTATAGATTTGTTTTAATGAACATTTAAAAATTTATATACAAAACATAATACAAAAAAGGGCAGCCCCCCAAACCTCCCACCCTCGCAACAGCTGACCGTGACCAGCTCTTCAAAATACATAACAAATGGTTGCCATCTTATATAGAACCTCCCAATCTACTCCCTCAGCACGCATTTAATTTTCTCCAAATACAAAAATTCCAGGCAGTCCCCAGCCATACCGAGGCACTGGGTGGAGAAGCTGATCTCCACTTCAGCAGAACCCTGCCTGCGAGCAATCAGCGAGACGAAGGCTAAAACATCTTCCCCGCTCCTGCCTGCAACTCCGGCAGCTCTGACACCCTGAATATGGCCTCTAAGGGACCCAGCTCCAGCTCCCCACCTAAGATCGCTGACATGCTGCTGAAGAAGAAGCCCCAAGTTCATTAGCATAGGACATGCCCAGTACATATGTTGGTGATTTACTGTGCCTCTCCCAGACCTCTCTTCTACACCCTCAAACACCAGGCTCATCCTCGCCCTTATCAAGGTGTCCAATGCACCACCTTCAGGTGTATGAGCCCGAGCCTTGCACACAACGACAAGGCATTTACCTTGCGTAAGGCCTCATACCATCCCCCCCTTTATCTATAGAATTAATGTCGTAGTCCAGCATTTAAAAAAAATCTGTTCATGGGTTTGAAAAATAAAATATTTACACCAAAGCGCAACTGCATCGAATTGTGACTTTCCATAGGAACATTTGAAAATCAATATACTCTGCATCAACAGCTGAAGGGATTATGTTTGGGGTGAGATCAACATATCACTCTTAGACTTCATTCTTTGTAAGTTGATACTACCCAAACTTTGCTTTTTGTGAAATTTGTGTCCTTCTCTTCCTACATTGTGTCCTCTTGCTGCTGATACATGATCTGTTAACTCTTACCAGTGTTTTTATCATTTCTACTTGGCACTATTGCTTTGCCTCCAAGATTTATCTTTCCTGATCAATTCTCTTGCCCCTGTCAACAATTTACAGCTGCAACAGTCAGTCTTCTCTCTGAATAAGAGTGTTGTCCATTGTCTTAACCCCCCTGTGCTTGAAAGCCTGCAAGTAAGAATTACAGGTTCTACACCGTAATATGTTAACTAAGACAGTCAGTCAAATATAATTCAAACCCTGCAGCAAACTAATAGTTTACTGAAGTCAAATCCTTTCATCTATGTCAGTGACCTAATAATAGTTAGAGGGAAGAAAGATAAATGAGCACCAAGGTAGATTATTCCCACTGATAATACTGCTCTCACTCCCTCCATAGTTTCACTGATTGAGACATGCTGACGAGCGAAGTCTGAGGCTGAATCCCAAGATGTGCTGATTTAGCACACCTCAGATGGGGGGAGGGGAGTGGATAGACATGTCTGAGTGTTAGGTGAGGACAGGATTGTGCTCAACATGTTGCCCCCAAGGTTTGACAGCCTGCTGACGCTCATAATGCAGCAACATCAGCCATTTGTATAAGGTACCAAAGAGTGGAACCAAATTCCAGCAATTAATATGTTGGGAGTGGAGGGGAGGAGAACATAAGCACATTCTTCTGAGGCGTCTCTATTTGTCCTGCATTAAAAATGGTGCTCCTTGGTAGGATCTGTCATGATATGCAGACATGCACATAACGAGATACAGACAGGTAGCTAATGAACACAGAGAACAGGACATAACCAATCAGCAAGCAGAACACTTGGGGGTGGTTTCCCACTATAAAAGGCACAACGCACTCACACTCAGCCTCTTTCCACTAAGGACATCTACAGAGTGAGTCCGGTGTATATATCACTTAACACCTACAGCACGTGGCTAAGAGCTAGTCTGGTTCAGACAGACAGAGTAATCACACTTAGGTTAACAGAGAGTCGAACTCACATAGAACTGTGCTAACTGTGTGACAGGTTCAATAAATCAAATTGAACTAACTTCAAGGTCTGGAGTCTATTTCAGTTATAGCTGCATCCAATTACTTTTTTTTCCAATTAAGGGGCAATTTAGCATGGCCAAACCATCTAATCTGCACATCTTTGGGTTGTGGGGGTGAAACCCACGCAGACATGGGGAGAATGTGCAAACTCCACATGGAGAGTGACCCAGGGCCGGGATTCGAACCCGGGCCCTCAGCGCTGCAGTCCCAGTGCTAACCACTGCGCCACATGCCACCCCCTAAAAATTATTTTTGCATATTTCAGATCTAGTTTGATGACTGGAAAAAATATTTTCTCTGCTCTTCATGTTTATGTGCATTTATTCTTGCATCATTCTTCAACCAGACTTGTTCTCGGAAATCTGTAATTAACCACTAGGGGGTGTACATGGAATCTAAAAACTACCTTCTACGAAGCAAAGTTCAAGCCATGAAGTTGTTTTTTAAAAATGAATAACAACGAATGTTATTTATTTTGCTGCCAGTAAAATGCAGAAATCTGTCAGTTAAAGCTTTCTTTTTGATGAATGTATTAATTTGCTTTAGGTTTTACATTGAGAACATATCATTCCTGAAGGACATTACCACTGTGGAATTATTCTTTCTGAATGCAAAATCCAGCATTTACAAGGTAAGAATGTTTAGCCAATGCTTTATTTTGTAAGCATCTTTCAGTTCATTGTAATAAATATAGATTATAATTATTGCTATAGAAATCACAAACTTAAATCTGCATTTTCTTGTAATTTTTTAAAGGATTTTTTAAAAAAGTGTTAGAAAGGATTCTGTGCAGCAAACAATTGGATTCAAATCTAGGGTGGGGTCCTCTCTCTTCCCAGCCGCATGTTTCTCGGCGCGTGCCTTTGGCTGGCGGTCAGATTCTCTGTTCCCTCTGCTGTCAGTGGCAATTCCCTTTGATGCCACCCCACGCTGCCAGGGAACCCGTGGAAGGGGGTGCGCAGCAGGCGGGATCAGAGAATCCTGCTGGCGTGATTGGCCAGAGAATTCCAGCCCTAAACTATTTTATCGGCCTGCCGGAAGGTAAGAAATTGGATTTCCCATGGGTTAGTATTTGGATCACTGCTTTTCTTCATCTATATTCATGACTTTGGATGTGCAAGACACAATTTGAATATTTGCAGATGAAACAAAATGTGGAAGTATTGTGTACTAGGAGAACAGTGCTAGACTTTAAGAGAGCACAGGCTGGTAGAATGGACAGGCACATGGCAGAGGACATTTAATGTGAAGAAGTGTAAAGTGATACATTTTGGTAGGAAGAACAAGGAGAGGCAACAAAAATAAAGAATACAATTCTAAGGGGGGGGTGCAAGAGCAGAGAGACGAGGCAGTATATGTGAACACATTGTTGAAGGTGGCAGGGTAGGTTGAAAAAGTGAATAACAAGGCATACGGGCTTTACAAATAGGGGAATAGAGTACAAAAGCAAAGGAGTTGTAGTGAAACAAAAACAAAATACTGCAGATGTTGGAAGTTATAGTGAGCCTTTGGCCTCGACGGGAGTATTGTCTCCAATTCTGGGCACACACTTTAGGCAGGTTATTGTGAAAGCATTAGATATGTTGCAGAAAATGTTACGAAAATGATCCCAGGGTTCATTTACCTGGATAGGTTGGAAAAGAAAACATTGAGAAGAGATTTGTCCGCCATTTTAAAAATCATGAGGTGTCTGGATTATCAATAGGGAGAAATTGTTCCCATTGCTGGAGGGGTTGGAAATCAGGGGATACCAATTTAAGGTGGATGGCAAAAAGAACCAAAAGTGACGAGAGGAGGTTAGGAGGGGCAAGCTAACTCGGTTATGTTGAGTTGGCATCTTCCTTTAAGCTCTGTGGGTTTGCAGCAATGAGATCTTCTGGTAGATTTTCAAACCACAAACTGGATTCAGCTTTGTTGAGAGAGGCTGTTGCGCCTGCTGTTGAACCAAATCCAGTATATTTTTGCACTCCAGAGCTGGGTCACATTACCTCTCTCTGGCTTCAATCTGGGGCTTTTCTTGGCCATTGTCTCTGAGAGACTCAAGTGGCTTGTGGCCTTCACAAATCCAACTTGGTTGTTGCTGTAGACCGGTATTCTTTGTTTAGCACAAAATGTTCTTTTGAAAATGTTTTATTATATATAATTATACACAGCAGATGGCATTACAAAATAATATTCTCTGTAGCTATCTTCATAACAACAGCGAATAATTGGGATCTAGAATGTGTTTCCTGGGAGAGTGGTAGAGGTAAATTCAGTTGTGGCTTTCTGCAGGGGTTTTGGATAAGTACCTGAAGAGCACAACAAAAACAGGGCTATGGGGAAAAGACCAGGGCGAGGGACTAGCTTAGTTGCTTTTGCAGGTACAGACATAATGGACAAAATGGCTCCTGTGCTACAACCATTCTATTTTGAAATGCAGCCACATCAAGTTTCATGACTTACACTGGATGTTTAAAGCTCACTGTAAATTTCATATGGTGATATCATCACAACACCTTTTCTCCCTTGGTTGTCAACTTTACAAAAGCAAGGGTATTGAGAATATTTATCTCGTTGCAAAAAAATATTATTTTATTGACGTAAGTCCAGAGTGAGAAAAATCTATCACCTCACTTCATCTAAAGACATATTTTATTATGGTCTTTCATCCCACAAGTCCTGTTGGTGGTCTACTTTTAGGAATACTAAGCTATCAGTCACACTAAATATTAAATAGGTGTTGTTAACATTTCTATGACCGTCAATTCCACTTGTCAACTAATATGAATGCAACTCCTTCCTTAATTAATTACCTTCTCTGGCATTTGTTCCACATATCCACTATCCTGTGGGATTTTTAAGAAAGCATTCTAACCTTGCTCCGCTCTCGTAAATTTTGTACTTGACCTTACGGCCACACTTAAGACTTCTTACTGAGAGCAAAGGAAAATCTTGGAGTTGTTTACTCTGGTAAAAAGGCTTCAGAAATGTCTTGGAGCAGTTATGTGTCCTGAACTAGGATAATTTTTATCAATTTATATAACCGCACAAAATGTGGTGAGTTTGATTTGGTGTAATGAAACACAAAAAAGAACTTTGCGCATTTTAATTTCAAGAAAAGGCAAACCCATTCAAGCAATAAACATGTATGCATTTGACAAGTGATTTGAGATAACAACCTGCTGCTGAAGATCATTTATAAACATTCCTCACAACTGGTTTAGCAAGCATTTCTGCATTTCTGTACTTTGAGAAAACAGAGCTTGCCTTATTTTACGCTTTTAACTTGAGGCAGAGTATGATTGCCAAAAGAAGACAAATTGTTGCTTGATCTATTAGTAGGTTACAGCTCTGCATCTTGTAACAAAGTGAACTCTCCCATAGAAGCCACTTCACAGGGTTTGGAATTCATTTCCAGAGAGCAGTATCTGCATGATCATTTTGCCATCAACAAAGCTATGAAATTCCAGCAACATCCATTCCTTAAATTCTTATTTTACAAGAAAAATTTAAACCAACTTTGGTAGTTCATGTTGAATTTTGAATTCCATGATTGTGAAGTCAGTTGGTACAGAGAGGGGGAAAGGACCCCACCAGCCCTAACCGTCATTCTTAGACCGTTCCACCAGTCCGAACCGCACTCTTCGACTGTTCCACCAGCCCTTCACTCTTAGACCTTTCCACCAGCCCATACCTTTACTCTTGGCTCTTCTCTCCGTGTCTTCATGTATTACTAAAATCCCTTCATTTCCTTCAAGACCTTTTTGAGTAACCTCCAAAGCCTTTTTGTAACTGTTCAAAACAGCATTTCCTGTCTTTCTCAGTCTCACACTATGCTCCGCCCAGCTACTTAAACAAAGGTTCTCCCTGAGATGGTCATACTTGAACCTGTTCTCGTTATCTTTGCTGATTGCCCACTCCCGTTTATACAAAAGAACAGAGCTTTGCCATTCACATGCAACTAGCCTTCCATTGACGGGCAAATAGGGTCATCAGACACTGATGGGCTGATGGACGGTCAAACAAGGTTGTCCTGAATGGCAATGTATCTTGAGTGGATCATCCTGGCTGACCTGGGACATCCTGTATATTCCCACTAATGAGGTTAAGTCTGAATGAGACAAGGTAATTCAGACTGTGGGCATATCCCTCTGACACTGCTGCTAGCAGTCTTTCCTTCAGTCTGTTTAATACCTAAATTGCCTGCTACACATTGGACCCCATTTCTGGACCCAAGTTCCTAATACCTCTCGATCATGACAAGAAGCATGAGAACACAACATTTCTGTGCTACTTGGAAAACGTGTCAAAACCAACAGCAAAAAACAATGTTGCTTGTCAAGAATATTTATTTTCCCACTAAATTGTGAGCAAATATAGTGGTGCATAATTTAGTTGTATCTCTAGTACACTTGAGATCAGCTCAAGTCTATTTCTTGTCCAGTACAAGATGTTTTCAGCATTTCTACTCTATCCTTCTGAAATAGTTCAAATAGTGGGATATCAAATAAAGATGAAGCTATAAAACCGTGTAACAACTATGTGCTTTTGCTGTAATATATGCGATGCTGTTCTTCAAGGTCATGAAAAATGATTAGACTCAAGACTGGTAATGCTGCACTCACAGTTTTGATGCTAACAGCACCAACATCAAAAGATTCACCGGGGTAGCATGGTGGTGCAGTGGTTAGCACTGCTGCCTCACGTCGCCAAGGTCCCAGGTTCGATCCCGGCTCTGGGTCACTGTACATGTGGAGTTTACACATTCTCCCCGTGTTTGCGTGGGTTTCGCCCCCACAACCCAAAGATGTGCAGGGTAGGTAGATTGGCCATGCTAAATTGCCCCTTAATTATGACTTCCGGTGGCGGCTATGAGAGAGTAGGTCACACGTTTGGTGGCTCCCATTTCGGTCGGACCTTTGGACCTGTTATCCCGACTTATTTGGCTTTTGAGCGCGGAACTGGAAAGCAATAGTACTCGGGCACTGAACCCATACAGAATTGTGTGGACTTGAGAAGCAGGAGGGACCGTAAACAGCAGAAGAAGTGGTCAAGCAAGAGAGATCAATATGACCGATGTCCAGAGCAAGGCGCCGACAACCCAGCCTACAATGGAGCAGCTGCTTCAGGCCATGCAGGAGGGCTTTTTAGCTCTGAAGCGCGATAACTTGGAGCTGCTCCAGAAGTCAATGGACCAATTGGAAAAAAGGCTGGATGATTAGGGCTGCTCCAGAAGTCGATGGACCGATTGGGGGAAAAAGGCTGGATGATCAGGCTGAGAAGCTCCAGAACCTGGAGAAGACGGTGGAGAAGCAGGCTGACTTTCAAACGGTGGCGGAGGTGGAGATTCGGAGGTTGAGGGATCAGCAAAAAATGCTCCTGGAAAGGCTGGAGGACCTGGACAACAGATCTCGCTGGCAGAATGTAACAATCGTTGGCCTCCCGGAGGGGGCTGAGGGGCTGGATGCTGCCGCGAATGTGGAGGGTATGTTTCAGAAGCTGCTGGGGAACGAGGTGTTCCCTCGCCCACCGGTGGTGGACAGGGCTCACAGAGTGCATGTGAGGCAACGAGGGGGTCCCGCATGAGCGATGGTGGTCCGGTTCCACAGGTACCTGGACAAGGAGCGGGTTCTGCAATGGGCCAAGAGCACACAAAGCTGTACTTGGGACAATAGCATGTTTACCAAGAACTGAGTACTGAGGTGGCCAGGAGGAGAGGAGGCTACAGGCAGGTGAAGGAGATTTTGAATAAGAGCAGGGTGAAATTCGGGCTGCTTTTTCCGGCGTGACTGTGGGTTACGTATGAGAGTCAGCACCACTATTTCGAGGAACCCGAGGAGGCAATGGACTTTGTTCAGAAGCTAGGGCTGGCCCTGAGCTGAGGACTCTTGGGACTCATGGTAGACCTTTTAAGTCTATTTTGTTTCTCTCTCACCGTGAGAGATGCCTGCATGCTTGGATCCATTCTTTTCGTTTTTTCTACCTTTTTAGGTGGATGTATTTTGGTTGCGATGTGTTTTTCTTGTTCTTTTTCGTGGTTTCCTTGAATGTTTCCTTTTTGGGTTAGTTGTTTGGTTGGAGTTTCGGTAGGGGGAAAATATAAAAAAGAAAATAGTTAAAAAGGTGCGGTTATGATGGGGGTTTCGGGGGAATTTTTTGCAATCTTTTTCTGTGTGTGGAGGGGAAGGGCTGGGAGTACCTGATACTTCTTATCTCTATTTGTTTGATTTAAATTCTGCTATTGTTCGGGATGTTTCTGACTTGTATGGAGTATTTGTTTAAGCAGGACTGGTTTGGGGAAGTGGTATGGATGGGCTGGGGGGGGGCGGGGAGCCAGGGAACAATGGGCGAGAGATGTGCTGGCGCCGAACCTGGGAGCCACCAGGCTAGCTGGGTGGGCTAGTCAACGGAAGCCAGGTGTGGGGTGTTCATATAGTTAGATTAGAGCAGGGGTTAGGTGGTAGGATGGTGTTGCTAGGGGGGGGAGTTGATCTGATGACGAAGATGGAAATTGGACATGGCAACAGTGGGGAGGTCATGGGTGGAGCCGGCCAGGAGGCGGGCCATAGGATGCGTGACACATGGCTGGGGGGGGGGGGGGGGCTACCAAGGAACGGGGATGGCTGATCGGCAAAGAGGGGGGGGGCGAAGTGCCCCCCAACCAGGCTGATCACCTGGAATGTTAGAGGGCTAAATGGGCCAGTGACGAGGGCGCGTGTGTTCGCGCATTTGCGGGTTCTGAAGGCGGACGTAGTCATGCTGCAGGAGACACACCTGAAAGTGGCAGACCAGGTTAGGCTAAGGAAGGGCTGGGTTAGTCAGGTCTTTCATTCGGGGCTCGACACTAAGACTAGGGGGGTTGCGCTCCTGATTAATAAAAGGGTTCAATTTGAGGCGGAGGGTACAGTTGCGGATGGGCAGCAGATTTGTTATGGTTAGGGGTAAGCTCGAAGGGGTGAGAGTAGTCTTGGTTAGTGTGTATGCCCCTAAATGGAATGATGTGGATTTTATCAGGAGGTTGCTAGGGAAGATCCCCGACGGACCCACGCAAACTGATCATGGGTGGGGACTTTAACACAGGCCTGGATCAGTCGTGTTCAAAAACGGGCAGGTTGCCAGCGTTGGCAAAGGAACTGAGAGGGTTCATGGAGCAAATGGGGGAGTTGATCCGTGGAGATTTAGCTGGCCGTCGGCGAGGGAGTTTCCGTACTACTCCCACGTACACAAGGTGTATTCCCGAATTGATTTCTTTGTCATGAGTAGGGACTTGCTGGCCGGGATGGTAGGGGCAGAATATTCGACAATTGCCATATCGACCATGCTCCGCACTAGGTAGATCTACAGATTTGCAAGGATAGCTTTCAGCGCCCACAATGGAGGCTGGAAGTTGGATTGCGAGCGGACGAGGCGGTGTGTTAGAGACTCGGGATGCATGCAGAATTATGTGCAGGTAAATGATACTGGAGAAGTCTCAGCAGCGGTGCTCTGGGAGGCACTGAAGGCAGTGGTGAGAGGGGAGCTGATCTCAATCCGGGCTCACAGGGACAGGACAGATAGGGCAGAAATGGACCGACTGTTTAAGGAAATTTTACAGACGGACAGGAGCTACACTGGGTCCCCAAGCCAGAGTTACTCAGGAAACGACAGAGGCTGCAGGCCGAGTTCGGGGTGCTGACTACAGTCAAGGCTGTAGAGCAGCAGGGCAGCATGGTGGCGCAGTGGGTTAGCCCTGTTGCCTCATGGCGCCGAGGTCCCAGGTTCAATCCCGGCTCTGGGTCACTGTCCGTGTGGAGTTTGCACGTTCTCCACATGTTTGCGTGGGTTTCACCCCCACAACCCAAAAGGTGTGCAGGCTAGGTGGATTGGCCATGCAAATTGCCCCCTTAATTGGAAAAACAAAATGAATTGGGTACTCTATAAATTTATTTTAAAAAGAAGAAAAAAGGCCGTAGAGCAGCTTCGAAAGGCAAAAGGCGCGATATATGAGCATGGAGAGAAGGCCAGCAGAATGCTTGCGCAACAACTAAGGAAGAGAGAAGCGGCTAGGGAGATATGCAGGATAGTGGATGGGGAGGGAAATCTGATGGGGGACCCGGCAGGGCTGAACAAGGTGTTTGGGGACTTTTATAGTAAGCTGTACACTTCGGAACCCCCCAGGGGACCGGAGGGGATGAGGCGATTCCTGGACAGACTGAACTTCCCAAGAGTGGGAAGGGGGGGGTGGTAGATGGACTGGGGGCCCTGGTCAGGATCGAAGAGGTATTGGGGGCCTGGAGGTCATGTAGTCGGGTAAAGCCCCCGGGCCGGATGGATATCCGATGGAGTTTTATAAAAAGTTTGCCAAGATAGTGGGGCCGGTGCTAGTCAGGGTTTTTAACGAGGCAAGAGACCGAGGGGTTCTATCCCCGTCGATGTCGCAAGCCACTATTTCGATTATTCTGAAACGGGATAAAGACCCAGAGGCTTGTGGGTCTTACAGGTCAATCTCTTTGATCAACGTAGACGTTAAATTACTGACCAAGATCTTGGCGACTAGAATTGAGGACTGTGTACCGGACGTAATTGCGGAGGACCAAACCGGGTTCGTAAAGGGTAGGCAACTGGTGGCCAATCTAAGAAGGCTGCTTAATGTGATTATGATGCCCCCGGAGAGCAGGGATGCAGAGGTAGTGGTAGCTTTGGATGCGCAAAAAGGCTTTTGACCGGGTCAAGTGGGACTATCTGTGGGAGGTGCTGGGACGGTTTGGGTTCGGGGAGGGGTTCATTGACTGGGTTAGGCTGTTATATCAGGCCCCAGAGGCTAGTGTAAGGACGAATAGGATGACATCAGATTACTTCAGACTGCACCACAGGACAAGACAGGGTTGCCCTCTCTCCCCACTGCTGTTCACGCGGGCCATAGAGCCCGTGGCAATTGCTCTGAGAGCTTCAAGGGACTGGAAAGGGCTGGTCCGGAGGGGGAGTGGAACATAAAGTCTCGTTATACGCGGATGACCTGCTGTTATACATATCGGACCCAATGGCGGGGATGGATGGTATCATGGAAACCTTGAGGGAATTTGGCCGGTTTTCAGGATATAAACTGAACGTGGCTAAGAGCGAGTTGTTCGTAATTCAGGCGAGGGGGCAGGAGAGTCGGCTGAAGGGGTTACCGTTCAGGCTGGTAGGAGAAAGCTTCAGATACTTGGGGATACAGGTAGCACGGGACTGGGGTAAGTTGCATAAGCTCAACCTGTCCCGACTGGTGGAACGAGTGAGGGAGGAGGTTCGGAGTTGGGATGCGCTCCCGCTGTCACTAGTGGGGAAGGTGCAGACTATTAAGATGACGATTCTCCCGAGATTCTTGTTCATATTTCATTGTCTCCCTGTTTTCATCACGAGGTCCTTCTTTAAGAGGCTGAATAAAATTATCCTGGGATTTGCCTGGGCGGGGAAGACCCCGCAGGTGAGGAAGGTGATGCTCGAAAGGAACAGAGGGGAAGGGGGGCTGGCGTTGCCGAACTTCAGCAACTACTACTGGGCTGCCAACATAGCGATGATAAGGAAATGGATGGTGGGTACGGGGTCGGTTTGGGAGCGGATGGAGGCTGCTTCGTGCAGGGGCACCAGTTTGGCAGCCCTGGTTATGGCACCTCTGCCGCTCCCGCCGGATCAGTATTCCACCAGCCCTATAGTGGTAGCGGCTCTTCGGATCTGGGGCCAGTGGAGGAGGCATATAGGGGAAGTGAGAGCATCGGTGTGGAACCCAATCTGCGGCAATAACCGATTTGCCCCGGGGAACATGGATGGTGGGTATCGACTGTGGCAGAGGGCGGGGATTGCGAGGGTGGGTGATCTGTTCTTGGAAAGGAGCTTCCCGAGCATGAGGGCATTGGAGGAGAAGTTTGGGCTGGCGGGAGGGAATGTCTTTAGACACTTACAAGTGCGGGATTTCATGCGCAGGCTGGTGCCATCCTTCCCACGCCTCCCGCCAAAGGGGAGGCAGGACAGGGTAGTATCGAGGGGAGAGGTAGGCGAGGGTAGAGTCTCAGATATTTACAAAGAACTAATGGGAGCAGAGGATACACAGACTGAGGACCTGAAGCTTAAGTGGGAAGAGGAGCTCACGGGGGACATGGAGGACGGTATTTGGGCAGAAGCTCTGAGCAGAGTAAACATGCGCCAGGCTCAGTCTGATCCAGTTTAAGGTCGTGCACCGGGCCCACATGACGGTGGCCCGGATGAGTAAATTCTTTGGGCTGGAGGACAAGTGTGCCAGGTGCGCCGGTGGGCCGGCTAATCACGTGCACATGTTCCGGTCGTGCCCTAAACTCGGGGTACTGGCAGGGATTCCCGGACATCATGTCCCGGGTTTTGAAAACTGGGGTGGTAATGAGTCCTGAGGTGGCAATCTTTGGTGTGTCGGAGGACCCGGGAGTCCAGGAGGAGAAGGAGGCCGACGTCTGGGCCTTTGCTTCCCTGGTAGCCCGGTGACGAATACTGTTGGCATGGAGGGACTCGAGGCTCCCGAAGACCGAAGTATGGCGATCGGACATGGTGAGCTTTCTATGTCTAGAGAAAGTTAAGTTCTCCTTGAGAGATTCACTATCGGGGTTCGTGCCAAAATACCTCAATAAAATTGTTTACTAAAAAAAAAATTGCCCCTTAATTTGAAAAAGTGAATTGTGTACTCTAAATTTATTTTTTAAAAGATGCACCAGAAAGTCACCACAATTACACTGCTCACCATTACAATCAACCAGCAGCAGTGATAGTGGCCCACTCGCAGAATAAAAACTAACTTTGGCTCGTTATTCTACTGATTGGCCCAGATTTTCTGTTTATGTGAAATGCCAACTGGGAAAATGGCAGAACGCAGATTTTGCGCATTGAAAAAGAGCTGTAGGTTCTCGGGTGATGACACGTCTGTGGTGGGGAATGAGCATTACATATACAATCCCCAGATGGGGTAGCCAAGAAAATAGTTCCTGTGTCCAACAGCACAAACATGCATCGTCACTTTGTTGCTGTCACTCTGATAGTTACTTCATCCTTGGAAACCTTTATGAGGAAGTCCCATTGCAGGACAAATTTGGGCAGCTTGCTTTACACCATCATAATTCTTCACTAGACTATGGCTACTGGACACCACCAGATTAATTGAAGCACTTGAAGCATCTTCAGCTTAACTGTGTACAAGTGGTTCTCAGAATATCCTTGCTCAATTTGTGGATAGGCCTTATGCGCACATATCAGCTGTGCTTATGAAGGCTAATTATGGTGCCGAAGGGTCGACTTAGAAATGTATCTTTTTGTAAAATATAAGTTGATGGAAGCCCTTCAATGTAAATGTAGGAACGTTTTGGTAAAGTGAGCATTTTTGAATGGGGTGGTGTGGTACTCGTTTTAAAGTGATGCACATTGAGAGAGTGACATTACTTTACGTTGATACATGTATAGTCGTTGATGAAGGGAGTATTTAGGGCTGAGTGGGAGTGACCTTGATCTTTGAGTAAAATTGCAGTGCCTTCTTATGTTGCTACCAGTTCTCCATTCAGAAGCTAATTAAATTATTAAGCCTAGAGAACAATGCTTGCTTGATCTAACATTTTGGCTTGTGTTACGGATATTTCCAGTGACAGTTTGGAATGATTCCGTGGAATAAGTGTCATGGGCAGAGCTGTATCTGAGCTGGAGGTGGGTTGCAGATCTGTTTGCAGTATGTAGTATAACTTGAAACAGCTTCCATTCAAAAGCAAAGCTTCTACTCACCTACTTGGTCAGATCGAGGTATAAACCCATATGCTTAAAAATGGGAGAACTCTACAGTTTGACCTCCTCCTGTGCTCCTCGTCTTTTCTGCCAAGAATTGTTATGGTGCAGAAGGAGGCCATTTGGCCCATTGTGTCTGCACCAGCTCTCCAAATGAGAACTCATCAAATATAATTCCCCCATTTTCTCCCCTCACGCTGCACAACGTCCTTTTTAGATAACCGTCTAATTCCCTTCTGAATGCTTCAACTGAACCTGCCTCCACCACACTCTTGGGCAGTGCATTCCAAACCCTGACTACTCACTGCATTAAAAAGTTTCTCCTCAGATCACTTTTGCTTCTTTTACTAATTATTTTAAATCTGTATCCTTTCGTTTTTGATCCTTTCATGAATGTAACAGTTTCTCCCACTCTACTCTCTCCAGACACCTTATTGTTATAACCTGCCTACTTACCATTGGCTGGGGACTAATGACTATCCCACAATCCTGTGGGACTATGAGCTTCCCCAATGAGGAGGGCGGAGAAACCACTAGTAAACTCCTAGTATAAATAAGCTGGCTAGTTCAGTAACCAGGAGGAAGGAGTATGTAGCAAGGGAAGTTACTGCTACTGTTATAGTAAATAAATGTTATTACTTTGTATCCTTAAAACTCGTGCTGGATTCTTCGTGGCCCTTACAGAACTGGCGACGAAGGTAAAAGTGAATAGCTGTCGACACTGCTGAAGCCACCTCCCTGGATTTTTGTTGGATACAGGTTGGAAGTTGTTTTCTATTATACCATGCCTCTGTACGGACGTTTGGATGTTTTTGATGCTGCGCTGGAAAGCTGGAACCAGTACGCACAACGGATGCGTTACTATTTCCGGGCAAACAATATCACCGAAAACGAGCGCCAGGTGGTCATATTGCTCACCGCCTGCGGCCCGCATACGTTTGGGGTGATTAGGAGCCTTGCGTACCCAGCTGCGCCGGACACCAAAACGTTTGATGAACTTGTGAATATAGTGGGGCAACACTTTAACCCAACCCCGTCCACGATAGTCCAGCGTTACCAGTTTAATACCGCTGAGAGGACCCCTGGAGAATCCCTTGCCGATTTTCTATCCAGGCTACGCAGGATTGCGGAGTACTGTGACTATGGTGAGACCTTGTCAGAAATGTTACGCGACCGTTTGGTTTGCGGTATTAACAATGCAGCCACCCAGAGAAAGTTGTTAGCGGAGCCAACATTGACTTTTCAACAGGCCATTCAAATAGTCTTGTCCCGAGAGAGCGAGGAGTACAGGAGCTACAGGGAATGGAAGTGCATGCCTTGGGGCGCAACCCTTTCCATCCGAAAACGTCCCCCCTCACTCCTGCGGTACCTTGGGCGAGGCAACGTCCGGACCGACGCCAGTGGCCATCGGACATTCCTCCCCGAAGGGAGCCTTCCCCAGAGCCAATGGATGAGGAGCCATGTCCGTGTCAGACTTGTAGGCTCCGACCCCGTCGCGGACGGCGGTCCTGGGGACACCAGAGGCGCCGTCGTTCCGACCGAAACTGGGACCAGCCCAGGGGCCATAACTGGGACCAGCCCAGAGGCCGTATCTTCCATGTGGATGAACCTGCGGCGACTACTCCTGAGGACGTGGAGACGGAGGACGACTGCCTGCAGCTGCATTGTGTGGCAGCTCCCCGTGTGGCCCCCATTAAGGTGACAGTACGGGTCAACGGCCACCCGCTTGAGATGGAGTTGGATACTGGCACAGCGGTCTCCGTGATCGCCCAGAGGACATTCGACCGCATCAAGCAGGGTATACAGACGCTTACATTAACCGACTCACAAGCCAGGTTGGCCACCTACACGGGGGAACCACAGGACATTGCAGGAACTACAATGACCCCTGTTGTCTATGGACGCCAGGAGGGGTGTTTCCCACTTATCGTGGTGCGCGGCCATGGGCCCAGCCTGTTGGGTCGGGACTGGTTGCGCCATTTGCGGTTGCAATGGCAGCACATCCTCCAAACAGTTTCTGAAGGGTTGACTGAGGTGCTAGGACGATACCGAGATGTATTCCAACCTGGTTTGGGGAAAATAAAAGGGGCCGTAGCCCGTATCCAAGTTGAACCAGGAGCCACGCCGCGCTATTTCCGGGCGTGCCCAGTGCCTTACGCCTTGCTCGAGAAGGTAGAAGGGGAGCTCACTCGTTTGGAGAGTTTGGGTATTATCAGGCCCGTCCGTTTTGCTGACTGGGCAGCACCAATTGTACCTGTAATGAAGCCAGATGCCACAGTTCGCTTGTGTGGCGACTATAAACTTACAGTGAATACAGTTTCCCGACTCGACCGATATCCAATGCCTCGCATAGAGGATCTCTACGCGAAACTTGCAGGTGGACTCTCGTTCACAAAATTAGATATGAGGCACGCCTACCTGCAGTTGGAGCTGGACCCTGTCCCCCGACCATATGTAACGATTAATACACACCGGGGCCTGTATGAATATACACGGTTGCCTTTTGGAGTATTCTCTGCCTGCGCAATTTTTCAACGTGTTATGGAGGGCATTTTGAGAGGTTTACCACGTGTGGCTGTCTACCTAGATGACGTTTTGATTACAGGGACGTCGGAGAAAGAACATTTGGAAAATCTGGAGGCTGTCCTTGGACGCCTTTCCGAGGCTGGAGTCCGTTTACGTCGCACAAAGTGCGTATTTCAGGCAAAGGAAGTAGTCTACCTAGGTTATCGGGTGGACCGCGAAGGTCTGCACCCCGTCGCAGAGAAGGTGCGTGCAATTCAACATGCCCCCGTCCCGACTGACACTTCGCATCTTCGTTCTTTTCTCGGTCTCGTAAACTATTACGGGAAGTTCCTCCCCAATCTGGCAACTACGCTGGCCCCTTTGCACCTTCTGCTAAAGAAAAATCACACCTGGGTTTGGGGTCAGCCGCAAGAAACCGCTTTCCGGCGGGTAAAGCAACAATTGTCGTCGTCTGGGTAACTAACCCACTATGATCCTGGAAAGCCTTTGCTCGTCACATGTGATGCATCCCCGTATGGTATTGGGGCCGTCCTGTCCCACAAGATGGAGAACGGGGCCGAGCGACCGATAGCTTTCGCCTCCCGCACATTGACTGCAGCGGAGAAAAAGTACGCGCAGATCGAGAAGGAGGGCCTGGCAGTGGTTTTTGCGGTGAAACGCTTCCACCAGTACGTGTACGGCCGCCATTTCACTATCGTGACTGATCATAAGCCCCTGCTGCGACTTTTCAGAGAGGATAAGCCAATACCGCCCATTGCTTCTGCACGGATCCAGCGCTGGGCTTTGTTGCTTGCTGCATACGAGTATTCTCTGGAGCACAAACCAGGTACGCAGATAGCAAATGACGATGCACTGAGCCGATTGCTTTTATCGACCGGCCCCATGTCGACCCCCACGAACGGTGATGTGGTTGCAACCCTAAATTTTATGGACACCTTGCCTGTCACGGCATCACAGATCCGTGAGTGGACACAGACGGAGCCAGTCCTGTCAAAGGTTCGGCACATAGTCCTGTATGGTGGGCAGCATAGACAGCTCCCAGGCGAGTTGCGGGCATTTTACTCCAAGCTGTCAGAATTCAGCGTGGAAGACGGCATCCTCTTGTGGGGGACGCGTGTGATTGTCCTGGAAAAAGGCCAGGAGCTGATACGAAGAGACTTGCACAATGGGCATCCGGGCGTGACCAAGATGAAAATGTTGGCCCGGAGTTATGTCTGGTGGCCAGGCCTCGACACCGACATTGAGAAGGTGGCCCAAAACTGCTCCATTTGCCAGGAGCATCAGAAGCTTCCGCCGGCCGCGCCCCTACATCACTGGGAATGGCCAGGGCGGCCTTGGGCACGCTTGCATGCAGATTTCGCAGGCCCTTTTCAAGGATCCATGTTCCTTCTACTAATTGACGCCCAGTCCAAATGGCTAGAGGTGCATAAGATGCAGGGGACAACGTCCTGCGCAACAATTGAAAAGATGCGTTTATAGTTTAGTACGCATGGTCTCCCCGAGGTGCTGGTCACGGATAATGGCACTCCATTCACGAGTGAGGAGTTTGCTAGGTTCACAAAGATGAACGGCATCCGCCATATCCGCACTGCCCCTTACCACCCGGCTTCAAATGGGTTGGCAGAGCGCGCAGTGCAGACATTCAAAAGAGGCCTAAAGAAGCAGTCTTCCAGATCAATGGACACGAGATTGGCTCGCTTTTTGTTTACGTACAGGACCACCCCCCATGCAGTGACTGGGGTAGCTCCTGCAGAACTCCTAATGGGCCGGAGACTTCGCACCCGCCTTAGTATGGTTTTCCCGTACATTGGCGCAAAAGTACACCGCACACAAGAACGGCAGGGACAGGGATTTTCTCGGCATCGTCCGATTCGGCAGTTTGCGCCTGGTGACCCAGTATTCGTTCGGAATTTTGCTGGTGGTGCCCAATGGGTTCCTGGTGTAATCTTTTGCCAAACGGGCCCTATATCTTACCAAGTGCAAGCCCAGGGTCGTCTCCAGCGAAAACATGTAGACCACGTTCGGTCCAGAAGATCATCCCCTCAAAAGATTCCCCGCCCCCGGAGCTCATTTCTACAGCCGCAGAGACCAGAGACAAGGGAGGGTAGTCCTCACAATCTTCCACTGGTGCCTCACTCGAAGCCTGCGCAGGTCGTTACGGGACCAAATGGAGATAGAGACGCTGACATGACGGAGGCAGCAGACTCTGACTCCGAGATGGAGACACAGGATGAATCAGAGGGGGAATCCTCGGGTCCACGGGCCGTGGATGTACAACCGCGCCGTTCATCACGGAAGCGCCGGTCTCCGTCTCGTTACACGCCGCCTGATCCAGCGCCGCGTGCAAATGGCATCCGGCCTGCAGCCAAACGAGTCCGACGCCCTCCTTCGCCAGGATCTTCGGTGGATTCCTTGGACTTTGTGGGGGAGGGATGTTATAACCTGCCTACTTACCATTGGCTGGGGACTAATGACTATCCCACAATCCTGTGGGAGTATGAGCTTCCCCAATGAGGGGGGCGGAGAAACCACTAGTAAACTCCTAGTATAAATAAGCTGGCCAGTTCAGGAACCAGGAGGAAGGAGTATGTAGCAAGGGAAGTTACTGCTACTGTTATGTATATATGTTATAGTAAATAAATGTTATTACTTTGTATCCTTAAAACTCGTGCTGGATTCTTCGTGGCCCTTACAAAACTTATGATTTTAAATACCTCCATCAAATATTCACTCAACCTTGTTTTCTCTGTCTTCTCCAATCTATCTACATAACTGAAGTTCCTCATCGCTGGAACCATTCTCATGTATCTTTTCAATGACCTCTCTGATGCCTTCACATCTTCCCTGAAGTGCAATGTCCAGAACTGGATATCATACTCTACCTGAGACCAAACCAGTGACTTCTATAAATTCAACATATCCTCCTTGCTCTTGCACTCTATGTCCCTAATAATAAAGCCCAGGATACTGTATGCTTTAATAACTGCTCTCTCAACCCATCCTGCCACTTCTAATTACTTTTGTACATATACATCCTGATCCCTCTGATCCTGCACCTCCTTTAGAATTGTACCCTTTATTTTATATTGTCTCTCTATGTTCGTCCTACCAAAATGAATCGCTTCACATTTCTCTACATTCATCTTCATCTGCCTGCCCATTGCACCAACTTGTCATGTCTTTTTGAAATTCTACACAATCCTCCACACAGTTAACAATGCTGCCATCATTTGCAAACTTTGAAATTGTTCCCTGTACACCAATGTCTAGGTCATTAATACATATCAGGAAAAGCAAGAGTCCCAACACTGATCCCTGGGGAACTGCAATACAAACCCCCTTCAGCCCGACAAACATCCAATAACCACTACACTCTGTTTCTTGTCACTTAGCCACTTCATTTTTAAAAAAAATTTAGAGTACCCAATGGTTTTTTTCCAATTAAGGGGCAATTTAGCATGGTCAATCCACCTAACCTGCACATCTTTGGGTTGCGGGGGTGAAACCCATGCAGACATGGGGAGAATGTGCAAACTCCACATGGACAGTGACCCAGGGTTCAAACCTGGGTCCGCAGCGCTGCAGTCCCATTGCTAACCACTGCGCCACATGCTGCCCTCACTTAGCCAGTTCCATATCTGTGTTGCTACTGTCACTTTTATTCCATGAGCTATAACTTTGCAAATAAGTCTATTGTGCGGCATTGTAGTAAACGCATTTTGGGAATCCATGTGCACCACGTGAACAGCATTGTACTCATCAACACTTTCTGGTACCTTCCCAACAAGTTAGTTGAACATGATTTTTCCTTAAGAAATCCATGCTGCCTTTTCCTAATTAATTTGGCATGTGGCATTAATTTTGTCCCTAATTATTGTTTCTCTCACACCACCATAAACTGACTGGCCTGTAGTTGCAGGGCTTATCTTCACCCCCTCTAAACAAGGGAATAACATTTGCAATTCTCCAGTCCTCTGGAACCACCCCTGAGTCTAAGGAAGACTGAAAAATTATGGCCAATGTTTCTCTAACCTCTACTCGCACTTCACTCAATCTCCTCGGATGTGTCTCATCCGGTTTTGGTGCATTATTCACTTTAAGTACAGATAGCCTATCCAATACCGACTCCTTATCCATTTGAAACCTTTCTCGTGTTTTAATTACCTCATATTTTACCTTGGCCTGGATAGCATCTTCTTCCTTGGTAAAGACAGGTACAGAGTATTCATTTAATACCTCAGCTATGTCCTCTGCCCCCATGTCGTCCCAAATCAGTCCAAACTCCTCCTTTCACCAGCCATTTACTATTTATGTGCCCATAGAAGAAATTTTATTCCTTTTTATGTTGAATGCCACTTTTGTTTCATGCTCCCTCTTTGCTTCTCTTAGTTTGATTCTTCATCTCTTCACCTCACACCTAAACCTTTTATATTCAGCTTGGTTTTCAATTGTATTTTTTACTTGACACCTGTCATAAGCACACTTTTTAATCTTAATTTCTAGCCCCTTTGGCATCCAGCGAGCTCAGTATTTGTTTGCCCTATCTGGCCCTTTCCAGGGAATATACCTTGACTGTCTCATGCTGGTGAGTATAGAAAGGAGGTTAGTCCAGATGAATGCGTGATTGGAGAGATGGTGCAGGAGGGAAGATTTTAGAATTCTGGGACATTGGGACCGTTTCTGGGGATGATGGGACCTGTTCAATGCACATAGTTTGCACCTGAACTGAAATTGGGCCAATGTCTTGTGCAGGGAGGTTTGCTAGAGGTGTTGGGGAGGATTTAAACTAACTTGGCAGGGGCCTGGGACCTTGAGAGAAGGTTCAGTAGGGGTAGATGCACAGCCAAAATTAGAAGAGACATCAAGTGAGTCAGGAAGGCATAGAAAGTCTGGACCAGTTAAATCACAAGGGAGTTTGGCAAGATTGAATGGTATTTATTTAAATACAATGAGTCTGACTAACAAGGCAGATTATTTGAGGGCACAAATTAAAACGTAGGGGTATGATTTCATTGCTGTCACTGAGACATGGCTGAGAAAGGCAGGATTGGCAGTTCAATATTCCAGGATACAGGATTTTCAGGCAAAATAGGCAAGGAAGTAAAAGAGGAGGGGTTGTAGCAATTTTGATCAGGGAATCAATTACAGCAGTAAGGAGGGACAACATCTTAGAAGGCTCTTCAATGGATGCCATGTGGGGAGAACTTAAAAAAAACAAAAAAGAGCTAACACATTGCTGGGAGTGTTCTACAGGCCCCCTACAGTCCAAGAGAAATGGATAATGGCAGGTAAAATAAAGGAAAATCCAAAGTTGTTTTACAAGTACATTAAGGGTAAAAGGATAACTGGGGAAAGAGTACGGCCACAGTGGTAATTTGTGTTTGGAGCCGGAGGATGTAGGTCGCGCTCTAAATAAATACTTTGTAACAATGTTCACTCGTGAGAGGGTCATTATAGGTATAGAAACCAGGGACAAGGACTGTAATAAAATTAAAGAGATTAACATAGGGCGGGATTCACCGATAATGTGGCTAAGTGTTGACGCCGGCGTAAACACCGGAACGTTTTACACCGGCATCAACGTACCCATAGCCCAGCGATTCTGCGGCCCACAAGGGGCCATCAGGGACGCCACAAGAAGCGTGGAGGAGCAGCCCCAGACTGGTACTTGCAGCGCCTCATTGACGCGGTGCTGCGGCGCACTGAAATGACGCGACCCCGCCCCCCCCCTCCACACAGCCGACACTGGGAAGATGGCTACTCGTCGTGCAGCGCCAAGGTTCTGAGATGGTGACCTGGACATGCTCCTGGACGCCGTGGAGCAGAGGAGGGGGTCTCTGTACCCCGGACCCGTAAGAAGGACCCCACGCAACACCGTACTGCGTTTGTGGAGGGAGGTGGGCGAGGCCGTCAGCTCTGTCGGGACGACACCCAGGACAGGTGACCAGTGTCGCAAAAAGCTGAACGATCTACTCCAGGCAGCCAGGGTGAGTACCCAACACTGTGCCCCTGGCACCAACCCCCCTACCCATCACACATGTGACACTGCACCCCCCCCCCCCGGGGATGGTACAACCACCGCCCTGACCCACATGGCCTCACCCACCCATGCCAGCCGCATTGGCCGGGTGCCCTGTGCATCTATGCCATCATAGGCCCAAACGCTGGCTGCGTGCTTCGGACCGCCTAACACTGCTGATGTTTGTGTGCCCCCTCCCCCCAGGATAAAAACAGCCATAACCCCAGGGAGCAGGAGAAAACCGGAGGAGGTGCACCTATATTGCACCCCCTCACCGTGCATGAGCAGAGGGCACTGGACCTCGCTGGCGGACCTGAGGACCGGGAGGTTGCCAATGCCGAGATCGGGGGTGCGCCACCAAGTGAGACACCCCTGCCTGGTCCTAGCCCCTCGCCCCACCCCCTCACCCCACCCCCTCACCCCACCCCCTCACCCCACCCCCCCACCCCCTCACCCCCGTCCGCCTGTCTCACCATACATGCTGTCTTGTGTCTCACAGTACCAGCCGGCGGTGGTGCCGGCCCATCCAGCCCACCCTGACCCTAGCTAGTGCCAGGGCAGGCGGCCCCCAGGGACGCAGGCAACGACGGGGAGGCCAGCCGTCACAGCAGGCCTGCACCCGACACGGAGTCCCAGGACACAGGAACGCAGTTGCCCGACACCCAGGACACGGAGACACAGGGCACAGACATACAGAGGACGAACACGGAGACACAGGGCACAGACATACAGAGGACGAACACGGAGACACAGGACACAGACACACAGAGGAATGGAGGCACAGAGGAATGGAGGCACAGAGGAATGGAGGCACAGAGGAATGGAGGCACAGAGGACGGTAACACAGAGGACGGACACACCGGGACCATCTCACCACGGATCATCACGAGATCCCGGGTTTTGCCTCTGACGAGGACATACTGGACTGTGCGTCACTGCCATCTCTTACACCTTCCACCATCGCAAAGACTATCACCTCGGTTGGTCTCTTTAGTGATGAGGCTTCTGGGACACTCATTGGTGAGCACCACACAGCCGTTCCGGTACAGCAGGTGGAGACAGGAGCAGCCGAGGGGCCGGATGGTCGGAGGGCAGACCGGCCCAAGCAACCAGCTGCCGCCCAGACGGGTCCCGGGTTCCTGGAATTCCCTCGCCCACCCAGTGACCCGATGCAGTCAGAGACCCTGGGACAAGAGAAGGGGATGACGGCCGGTTTCCAGCACCTGCAGGCGCAGGTGGAGGAGGGCATCCACGTGCAGGAGCAGGGTATGGTGCAGAAACCGCACGGGTGGAGTCCGCGATGGAGGCTATGGGGGCGACGGTGTACGACATGGGTCAGAGTATGCAAGGCATGGAGCTATCTGTGCACGCAGCGTCCGTGGCCGAGGACAGGGCTGCCCTGTCACAGGCAGCCATCTGCCAGAGCCAGCTGCAGATCGCAGTGGCACTCATCACCGTGGCCCAGTCTCAGCAGGACATCGCTGAGGGCATCAGCGCCATTTCCCAGGTGCTGGCTGGCGTCGCACAGACCCATACAGGGATGGCCCACTCCAAGGCTGGTATCTTCCAAACCCTGGTCGATACCAGAGCGGGCCTCCAGGACTGACAGCGCCAGGTGCCAGGGGTGACCCCGTCCCATGGAGAAGTCCGGGGGCCATCGGGCACCCCGAGGGAGGCGGAGGTACAGGCTCCCGATCCGCCCCCACACTCCCTGCCGTCCCTGGTGCATCTGGCGGGCAGCGGGCGAAACAAGGTGGCACCGTGCCATCCCGGTCACCTGAGGCGCAGCCTGGCCCATCCAGGCCAGGCCACCCAGGAAACGACCGCCAACAGGGATTCGCAAGACAGGGATCACAGCAGTCCATCTCCACTTCTGCTGTACCGTCTGGGGAAGCACTGAGACGTAGTCATAGGGCCCGTAAGGCCAGAAAGGTAGACACTTAGTAAGTTGGCACGGGTGCAGGGCACAGCTTGGTAATAGGGGCTAGGGCACACGTACAGAACTTATGAAATAAGACACACTGTAACACCTATGAAAGCTGCCTCTGTGCTCTGTCTGATGCGTGCGGGGGTGGGGCAGGAACTGAGTGCCAATGTGGGTGAGGGGCGATGGGACATCGAGCCCTGGTGGGTGTGACGTGCGCCCCCCTCTCTTCCCCCACCCGGGTCGCCCACGCCACCCCGCCCCCAGCGAGACGACAGGGCCATGCAGTGCAATGTCCAGCCCGCATACAACGACCACCCAGGTGGAGGGTGTTACTATGGCCAAGAGTCAGACATTGCCTAATGATGTGGAGCTCAGAGCTCATCGCAGAGCGGGCTGTCATCATCCTCCATGCCATGGACCAGACCCACTTTGAATAGCAACCGTGTGAGTACAGCTCTTTGTGCCGCAGACGGATGTGTACTGGAGGGGTGGTGTGCATGGGGGTGATGTGGTGCAGTGGGAGGTGAGGGTGGTTGGTGGTGGCGGAGGTGAGGATGGTCGGTGGTGGGGGAGGTGAGTCTCATGGGAGTTGTGGGAGGTGAGGGCGGTGGGTGGTGAGGTGGTGCCGTACTGTGGTGTCCGTGCCCCTGCTCAGCAACCCACCCCCCACCCCACCCCGGTAGGTGAAGCGTGCGGCTATCAACTCGTCCCGTGCTCGCTGGCCCAGCCAGTGGCCAGCCGCCATGTCCCGTATATTGCCCCCATCCTCCTCCTCTGGAGAGGCGTGCCCTTCATCGTGATCCTCCCCCTCCCCATATCCTCTTCCAGCACATCGCCCTTCTGCTGGGCTATATTGTGGAGGATGCAGCAGACCACAATGATGCGGCAGACCCTTTCCGACGGGTACTGGAGGGCCCCTCCAGAGCGGTCAAGGCACCTGAAGCGCATCTTCAGCAGCCCAAAGCACCTCTTGACCACACCCCTGGTCGCACAGTGGGCCTCATTGTAGCGGTGCTCCGCGTCGGTCTGTGGCCTTGGTATAGGCGTCATCAGCCACGACCGCAACGGGTAAACCCTGTCGCCCAGCCACCACCCCTGCAGCCGGGGGGGTTGTCCCTCGAACATGCCGGGGTGAACGATTGGGCCAGGATGAATGAGTCATGCACACTGCCGGGGTAATGGGCGCAGACGTGCAGGATCTTCATCTGTTGGTCACAGACCACCTAAACATTCATGGAGTAGGAACCCTTCCTGTTCATGAACATCGGCCTGTTATGCGATGATGGTCATTTGGCGACGTGCACCCCATCGATGACCCCCTGGACCATGGTTATCCTGGCGACTGCAGAGAAAGCCGCTGCCCAGGCATCCTGGTGGGAGCGGTCCAAGGGGAACTGAATGTACCGGTCCGCAAGATCATCCAGGGCGTCAGTCACGGCATGGATGCACCTGTGCACCGACGTCTGGGAGATGTCGGATAAGTCCCCACTCAGCGACTGGAATGACCCCATCGCATAGAATTTGAACGCGACGGCCACAGGGAGAGGGTGTGCACCCCCAGTCCCACGCGGTGCCATCAGTTGGCAGATATGGGCGACGGTTTCCCAGTTCATCCGGAGTCTCCTGCTGCAAGCCCTGTCCGGGAGTTCCTGGAAGGACATGCGGCGCCGGTACACATGAGGCCTCATCAGGCACCTCCGAGGCACCACCTCCTCCTCTTCCCCTCCCCCATCTCCTCCTCATCGGTATCCTCATCCTGTGGTTCCCCTCGCCGTGGTCCTCCTCCTCCTCCTCCTCCTCCAATAATTTTCAAATCTTCTCTGGCCACAGGAGAGGTGCCGGAGGACTGGAGAAAAGCCAATGTGGTATCATTATTTAGGAAGCACAGTACGAAGTCTTACAACACCACGTTAAAGTCCAACAGGTTTGTTTCACTGTCACTAACTTTCGGAGCGCTGCTCCTTCCTCAGGTGAATGAAGAGGTATGTTCCAGAAACACATATATAGACAAATTCAAAGATGCCAAACAATGCTTGGAATGCGACCATTAGCAGGTGATTAAATCTTTACAGATCCAGAGGTGGGGTGACCCCAGGTTAAAGAGGTGCGAATCTCAATACAAACATAAAGGAATGATTCGGGCAGCACAGTGGTGCAGTGGTTAGCACAGCAGCCTCACGGCGCCAGGGTCCCAGGTTCGATCCCGGCTCTGGGTCACTGTCTGTGTGGAGTTTGCACATTCTCCCCGTGTTTGTGTGGGTTTCGCCTCCACAACCCAAATGTGGATTGGCCACTAAATTGCCCCTCAATTGGAAAAAAATTAATTGTGTACTCTCTATTTTTTTTTTTAAAGAAGGGAGGAAGGGATAAACCAGGACACTACGGGCCAGTCACTGTAACCTCCGTGGTGGGGAAACTGTTGGAAGCAATTCTGAGAGACAGAATTAATCTGCATTTGGAGAGACGGGGATTAATCAAGAACAGTCAGCATGGTTTTGTTAAGGGGGAGGTCATGTCTGACCAACTTGATCAAATTTTTCGAAGCTGAGGGAAATGCATTTGACGTAGTCTACTTGGACTTCAATAAGGCCTTTGATAATGTCCCACATGGGAGACCGATAGCTAAGGTAATAGCCCATGGGATCCAAGGAAATTTGGCAAATTGGATCCAATATTGGCTGAGTGGCAGGAAGCAGAAGGTGATGGTCGAGGTTTCTTCTTGACCAGAAGCCTGTGTCCAGTGGGGTCCCACAGGGATCAGTGTTGGAGCCTTTGTTGTTTGTGGTTTAAATAAATTATTTAGATATGAATGCAGGAAGATTGATCAGTAAGTTTATGGATGGTACGAAAATGCGTGGGGTGATAAATAGTGAGGACGAATGCCTTCAATTACAAGCAGATATAGACGGGCTGGTCAGATGGGCTGATCGGTGGCAAATGGAATTCAATCCGGATAAGTGTGAGGTGATGCACTCGGGCAGGACAAGGCAAGGGAATACACGATAAATGGCAGCACCCTAGGAAGCACCGAGGATCAGAAGAACTTGGTGTACATATACACTGATCACGCGGGTAGCAGAGCAGGTGGATAAAGTGGTTAAGAAGGTCTACTTGCCTTTGTTAGCTGAGGCACAGAATTTAAGAACAGGGAGGTTATGCTGGAACTGTAGAAAATATTGGTTAAGCCACAGCTAGAGTATTGTGTGCAGTTCTAGAATCTACATTATAGGAGGTATGTGGTAGCACTGGATGTAAGGGGTAGGAGGTTTTGAAGGGATGTGAGGGGGAACCTTTTTATCCAGAGGGTGGTGGACGGCCCAGAGAATTGCGAGAGGTGGCCCGACGTGCGATTCTCCGGGCCCCCAACAATACTGCGGCCCCGATGGGCCAAGGTCATGCCGGCATGGTTCTAATCTGCTTTCAAAATGCGTCAACCAGTTGTCCTGGCTGACGCTGCGACTGGAGCAGGTAGGGCTCGGTGTGGGGGGACCTTGGAGGCCAAGACTCTCATAACATTTAGGAAGTATTTAGATGAGCTAATTTTTTTCCTGCCAACCTTTGCCTTCAATTTAATCTTACCCCTTTGAAGTTGTCTTTTCCCCAGTTAAATTTTCTTACTCTGGAATTTTCCATAGTCAACCTAAAATGTATCATACAGTGATCACTGTCCCCTAAATGTTTACCTCCTGACACGTGATCTACTTCACCTCATTTCCAAGAACCAGATCCAGCATTGCCTCCTTCCTCATTGGACTGGAAACATACTGCTAAAGAAAATTTTCCTGAACCACATTCTAGGAACTCATGTCCCTCTGTGTCCTTTACAGTTTCCAACTATTACTGTCCCAGTCTATATTTGGATAAATAAAGCCCCCCCAGTTTACATACTCTACAGATTTTGCACCTCTCTGCAATTTCTTTGGAAATTTGTTCCTCGACAATCCATCTTTCCCACTAGTTGGTGGCCTGTGGACAACACCGATCAATGTAATTGCACCCTCTTTGTTCCTGAACTCCGGCCAAATAGATTCTGTCCTCAGCCTAATTCGGATATCCTCTTTCTCCAGAATTACAATGCTTTCCTTCAGCAATACAACCACCCCTGTTCTTCCTTTCCTGAACACCTATGCAGAGATATTTAACACCCAGTCCTGCCCAATTTGCACCAGGTTTCTGTTACATCCACAACAATTCCACATGTCAATCTGCCCCTCACTCCAACCCCCCCTCCCAACCATCCACCACCCCTCACCCACACACCCAACTACCACCACCACAGTGAAGATCCAGCCATTTTGGGAAGTTCCTCCCGAGGCATGTCCGGCGAGCCAGAAAATTTCTCGACTCCCACTATCAGACTCGGGAGCCTAAGGCTTTATTTAGGCCTGCAGTAGTAACCACTGTATTTATATGGTTGGTTCAGTTGAATTTCTGATTAATGATAGTCCCCAGGATGTGAACCATAGGATATTGGGTGATGGTAGTGTCATCAAATATCAAGGGTGGTTTGCGTTCTCTTGTTCCAAATGGTTATTGCTTTCCACTTTTTTATTTTTTTATAAATTTAGAGTACCCAATTCATTTTTTCCAATTAAGGGGCAATTTAACATGGCCAATCCACCTAACCTGCACATCTTTGGGTTGTGGGGGCGAAACCCACGCAAACACGGGGAGAATGTGCAAACTCTACATGGACAGTGACCCAGCGCCGGGATTGAACCTGGGACCTTGGCGCCGTGAGGCAGCAGTGCTAACCACCGCCACCGTGCTGCCCTGCTTTCCACCTGTGTGATGCAAAATTACCTTCCGTGTATTAGCTCAAACATGAATGCTATTGGGTCTTGCAGGTATGAAATGCTTTGTTAGTTGAGTAATTGTGAATGGAGCTGAACAGAGGAAAATCTTCAACAAACAGTCCCTGTTTCTGACCTGATGATGGAAGGAATGTTATTGATGAAGCCGCTGAAGTTAGCTGGGGTCAGGACTGGGGAACTCCTACAGACATGTTCTTCAGCTAAAATGATTGACTTCCAAAAACCACAAGCATTTATTTTATTTGATTCACTCCCACTCATTGTATACAAGGTAACTGAATGCCCTACTTTTTCTACCACCCAAAATCAAGCAAACCATGGAAAAGAAATGTAAGCAATTCGCTCACATAAAATGAGTGGGAGTGAACAAAAGGCAGTAATGTCATCTTGGACTTTGGGAGATGTTCACAGTCATCTGACTCTCCCTGTGAAATTGTTGCCTTGTAAAATAGTCCCATGTGCCTCCTGTTTGGCACATTATCTTTCGGTTTGTTTCATACACAATTGAAGATTGTAGCTGATTGCTATTCTCTGACTGTTAATATTTTTCTTCACGGTCATGGTAATTAAGGGAATTAAAATTAAACTGCTCAAGTCTTTTCTGAAAAATGACTGGCAACTCTTGAAAAGGTTTTGTTTCCGTCCCCAGTCCCCACTCTCCCACTTTCCAGCGTGATTCAACAATGCCCAGCTCCTTTTCAAAACAATGCTTGCTCACATTTTAAAATATTGTCCTCAGTTTTTTAGGTTCCCTTCACTAAGCACCATTTTCGAGCGGAAAGGGCAAACATAGAATTAGTGACTCACTCATAAGTGGCCCAAGGAAAGATTTTCTAGATTTTTGCATGGAGGAGTTACTCCTGAATAGCCCAGCTCTCACTTCAAGGTTATGCTGCCATGTTCTGAATCCGTCACCAGAGGCAGTGGTTTCTCTCTCTCTGAGCTATCAAATCCTTTAATCATTTTAAACACCTCCGTTAGATCATCCCTTAATCTCCTCTACTCCAGGAAATAGAAGCATCATCAAGCAAAATTCTGTTGCCCTGGCATTATCCTGGTGAATCTGGACTTCACCTGATCTGCCCAGAACTGAATACAATACTCCAGATGTGGTCTAACCAGCACTTTATGCAAACTGTAGTATAACTTTCACCACTTTTTATTGTCACAATCCCTGGGCTAGTGTGCGGTCCATTCCAGGCCCACTTGACCCAGAGACTCATCACGAGTGAAATTAGGGACTGGATTCTCCGCCATCTGCCACTGATAGTGGAGTTCCGGAATGCAGCGAAGAATTCAGCGTTGGACAGGCGCCAATCCATTTCCAATACGCCAGAGCGCCCTGCGTCATGATCGAGATTCGTGCCACGAGCCAGCAGTATAAAAATGGATGATTAAGACCCATTTGCATCCTCTCCACAGGCCCGGCACATATTCTCCAGGACCGCATGATTCTCTGGGCCAGGATTCACGTGGGCGAGAATTGGTGCAGGTCCAAATGTGGCCCTGACAAAATGGGCCAAGGGGGGTAACTCTTTGTGGGAGTTGCCCCCAAAGTACATTGGAGGTCCAGCACCCCCTTTTACAACGTAAGACCTGCCCACACCGCCCCAATTAGAGAGACCCCTACCAGGAAGCTCCCACATGAGACTCCTGCATGGAATCCCCCCATAAAAGAGATCCCTGCCTGGAAACCCCCTGTCATAACCCACCGCAAGGGACTTACTGGATGGGGCTGATTGTCTTCCCCGTGTCCCTTGAGGCATATGAGCTCCCTCGTTAAGGGGCGGGGTAAACTCTATCCATATATATAAAGTCGGCCAGTTCGGCATCAATCGTTAAGGCCCGGTGGAATCTACCGGAAGCTGTGTATTATAGCCTTGTAAATACACCTACATTTCTTTGATAGAACTCAGTGTGGACGCCCCATGAATTCATAACCCCCCCCCCCATAAGATAGACCCCTGCCTGGAAGCCCCTCATAAGAGAGAACCTTGTCTGTAAGTTGGAGAGCATTCCAGACACAGACAGTGAAAACAATCAGTGCTTAAAACTCAACTGTACAATACACCTGCTAGCTCAGGCAGAGGAAGCAGCACCTGTCAATTCCTGGAAAAAGAAAACAAGTGATCTGGGTTTAAACCCCCTCTGATCTTTGATCTGCAAGCCTTTCATTCATTTCTCTGTGAAATTACTTTCATTAGGCTGTGATTGGCAGCTTGCACACACACCCAGCTGTCTGCATTGTTTCATTTGTCTCCCTTCATGCTTGAACGATTTTGAAGTACCCAGCTGTGAAACTAACCAGTTAAGTGCTTTCGGTGCTCTCACTTTCTCTGCAGGAAGCACTTAACTGTCTTTGATATGGACCAGGAGCTGTCAATCATAGCTAGATGTTTATAAGCATTGCGGTTAGTTTCACAGCTGGGTACTTCAAAGCTACTCTTATGGAGGGCTTCCAGGCAGGGGTCTCTCTAATTAGGGGGTCTCTGGAGGGGGATCCCTCTAATTAGGGGTATCTGGTGGGGCCTCTCTAATGAGGGAGTCTGTGACGCAGGTCACTCATGGGGGTCTCTTGTGTGGTGTTGGTGGCAGGAGGTCGGGTCAATCTCATATCGGGTGCAGATGGCTCAGAAAGTCCCGGGGGGGTGGAGCTGAATTACGTTGCAGGGTGTGGGAGGGGGGCCCAGCTGCTCGACCTTGCTATCGGGCCTCCCACACAAAATGGCGGCCCGATAGCGGGAATCCTTCTCAATCCTTGCAAAGCATAAATTTGCATGGCTAAGGATTGTGACTTGTTTCACAATTTGCACTCCCAGCATGAGCGCAAGATTCAGCTCCAGAAGGGGAACATTCTCAGGTTGCCGATGCCAAAATGGCATTCGGCGATCGGCCGAAGAATCCTAATTTACGACCAAATCAAGGGCCGCACCGCATTTGCGATGCTCAGCCCCCTCCTAAGCGCCGTATTGATCCCCGATGCTCCGTCCCCGACCGGCCGAGTTTCTGATGGCATCGGTCGCGTGTGGTCTCATCCATCGGAAACTTGGCGTAGCGGCTGCAGACTCAGTCCAGCACCGCCACAGGTGGGGAAGGGCCGATCCGCGGGCAGTGGGGCTTTGTCAAGTATTGGGGGTACTGTTGGGGGTTGGTCCAGGGCTCACGAGCCGGCCAAATGGGGGGCACTATTTCACAGGCCGGGTCCATGAGCGGCCGGCGCCATGTTGCACGGTCTCTGGAGGGGGGTCCCTCTAATTAGGGGGTATCTGATGGGGGTCTCTCCCACCATGCCCGCCGCCGCAGTGCACATGTGCGGCCACGGACCCACCAATTCTCCAGGCCGTATCAGCAGTCAGAGCCGTGTGCTCTACACTGCCTTGCTGCTAGCCCAAAGCGAAACGGAGAATCAGTGGCCGATTTACGCCGTTTTTTCTGCCGTAAAACGTCACCGTTCCCATGCTGGTATGGGGACATAGCCTCAAAATTGGAGAATCCAGCCCATAATCTCCCAAACAGAGAATCCTTCCCGAGATGTACTTTTTTTGATATAAATTTACAGCGCCCAATTCTTTCCCAAATTAAGGGGCAATTTAGCATGGCCAATTCACCTACCCTGCACATCTTTTTGGGTTGTGGGGTGAGACCCACTCAGGCACGGGGAGAATGTGCAAACTCATCACAAACAGTGACCCCCGAAGCCAGGATCGAACCCCGGACCTCGGCGCTATGAGACAGAATGCTAACCATTGTGCCGCCCTGTCATGCAAACATTTATCATAGATATTTATCATAGAATTTACAGTGCAAAAGGAGGCCATCGGCGCATCGAGTCTGCACCGGCTCCCGGAAAGAGCACCCTACCCAAGGTCAACACCTCCACCCTATCCCCATAACCCAGTAACCCCACCCAACACTAAGGGCAATTTTGGACACGAAGGGCAATTTATCATGGCCAATCCACCTAACCTGCACATCTTTCGACTGTGGGAGGAAACCGGAGCACCCGGAGGAAACCCACGCACACACGGGGAGGATGTGCAGACTCCGCACAGACAGTGACCCAAGCCGGAATCGAACCTGGGACCCTGGAGCTGTGAAGCAATTGTGCTATCCACAATGCTACTGTGCTGCCCTTTGAACACGCAACCAATGAACACTCAGAATAGGACACAACCAATGGGCAGTCAGGACACTCAGAGGTGGCATCACCACAAGGGGGCATAACATAAACACTATTAAAGGGATGAGGCACTCACATCCTGCCTCTTTCCACAGACAGACATCTAGAGAGTGTTGATCAGCAGCATCACACCCCAGCACATGGCTTAGAGCAAGCTGGTACAGTTAGACTGAGTTACTACAGTTAGATTAGCAGAGAGGCGAACTCATTTGAGAACTGTGTTAATAGTTCAATAAACACGTTGAACTCATTTCAGAGTCTGGAGCTTCCTTTAGTTAAGACTGCATCAAGTAGCAGCTGTGTTTTCCGAAGCAGCATAACACAACATGATACCAGGAGTGACTGTTCAATCTATTTCGTTCAACTCAGCAAGATCCGTGACAACCAGCTACTGCATACAGGCACAATGGATAAGATTCAGGCTTCTCATCAGCTGAGGACCACTGGCAATCTTAGTGCCAACTGGCGATCATTCAAGCAGAAATTTCAACTATACCTGGAAGCATCTGACCTCAATGGTGCGACCGATGCGCGGAAGATAGCTCTTCTACTCACCACAGCGGGTGACCATGCAATAGAGATCTTCAACTCCTTTCACTTTTCCGAAGGGCAGGACAAAACTAAGTACCCAACCATCCTGGACAAATTCGACAGCCACTGCGAGATGGACACCAACAAAATCTTCGAGCGCTACATCTTCAAGCAGAGGATGCAAGGTAAAGACGAATCCTTCACCTCCTATCTAACTAACCTTAGACTGCTAGCGCAATCCTGCAACTTCGGTGATATCACTGACTCCATAATCAGAGACCAAATTGTTTTTGGAGTCCATTCTGATCCTCTGCGAGAGCAGTTGTTGAAAATCAAGCACATGATCCTGCCAGTCGCGATTGAAACGTGCACTGTGCATGAGCACTCTCAAAATCGCTATTCACAGTACAAAATGGCAGAAAGTGAAAAACAAGCCTCCCACAAGGTGGAGAGTGTTCAGGCCATCTCCCGGATGCAGCGCCTCCACATTGACGAAAGCGGCCATTTTGCGCGCTCTTCCCGGGGCCCGACGCATGCGCAATGCGATCGGGAACATGAAACGGGCGAAAACCGCACTGCACAGGTGCAGTCGTCCGAGAACCGCACCGCGCACGCGCAACGACGTACTGAGCGTCATGACGCCGATGTCATGACGTGTGCGAATGGCGGCACCGCCCATTTTTAAAAAAACTGCCCTGCAAGAGGCAAACGCTGGTTAAACTGTGGGAACCCAAACCACTTTGCAGCCCTGTGCAAATCTGCACCACCAGTCAGGAGCCAGCGCTCCCAATTCCGACAGCGGCGCATCAGAAGTGTGCAACACAGGATGCATGACACTGATCCAGGCAGTGCGACGGATCCAGATGATGAATATCTGGACAACACTTACCGAGTGGGCATTATTACGAATGCGAATACGCCACACCGGACACATCGCGAGTCCAATCAATCCTGGCCGTGGATTCCGAGGACGAATGGCATGCAGTGAGGAAGGTCAACCACTGCACCATCCAGTTCACACTGGACACGGGTGCCTCCGCCAACCTGATTTTGCAGGTGGACTTCAAGAGAATCAAGAAGCTCCCCACAATCCTTCCAGCTGCCTGCAAACTCCTGGACTACAATGGAAACTTAATCAAGGCACTGGGGTCCTGCCATCTGCAGGTGTCCAGCCGACACACACAAGCAAGCTTACGCTTCGGGATTGTTGAACCAGACAGGGCATCTCTGCTAGGTGCGCACGACTGTAAGCAACTGAACCTCATTCAAAGGGTCGACACCACGACGCCGTCCCATTCGGATCTTCAGGCCAGCATCGACGACATCCTAACCCAGAACCCAGACGTGTTTAGCGGGATGGACACGCTGTCGTACGAGTACAAGATTCTACTGCGGCCTGATGCCAAGCCAGTGGTCCACGCACCACGACGCACCACCACTGCTTCACTGAGAGAGCGCCTGAAGGCAGAGCTCACGAGACTACAGCAAAAAGGCTTCATCTCCAAGGTTACTGAACCAACCGACTGGATCAGCTTGATGGTGTGCATAAAGAAGCCTTCGGGGGACCTACGCTTCTGCATTGACCCCAAGGATCTAAACAAAAACATTATCCGGAAACATTACCCCATCCCAAAGAGGGAAGAAATCACGAGTGAGATGGCACACGCGCGCTTCTTCACAAAATTGGACGCATCCCAATAATTTTGGCGAATCCAACTTGAAGAATCCAGCAGAAGGCTCTGCACCTTCAACATGCCTTTTGGCAGATTCTGCTACAACCGAATGCCATTTGGCATCATCTCGGCATCAGAGATTTTCCATCATATCATGGAACAGATGATGGAGGGAATAGAAGGGGTTCATGTCTACCTGGACGATATCATAATCTGGTCCACAACCCCAGAGGAACATGTGTCATGACTCAAGAAAGCATTCCGATGCTTACATGAACATGGCCTCAAGCTAAACAGGTCCAAGTGCTGTTTTGGGACATCTACGCTGAAGTTCCTGGGCGATCAGATTTCGCGACACGGTGTGTGCCCGGACACAGACAAAACTAAAGCCATCGAGGCAATGAAAGTCCCCGAGGACAAGAAGGCAGTACTGCACTTCCTGCGAATCGTCAATTTCCTTGGCAAGTTCATCCCGAATTTGGCCACACACACCACTGCCCTACGCAACCTGGTGAAACAAATCAACCACCTTTGAGTGGAAGGCGGAGCACCGAACAGAGTGGCTGGAGCTGAAAGCCAAGCTTACCACTGCACCCGTCCTTGCATTCTTTGACCCAGACCGAGAGACCAAGATATCCACAGATGCGAATCAGGATGGCATTGGGGTGGTGTTGCTTCAAAGAGACGACATGACATCCTGGGTACCAGTAGCATACGCTTCACGGGCAATGACACCCACTGAGACCAGATATACGCAGATTAAGAAGGAGTGTTTAGGTCTTCTCACCGGCATCCTCAAATTTCATGATTATGTCTACGGCTTGCCAACATTTACTGTTGAGACGGATCATAGGCCTCTGGTCCACATCATCCAAAAGGACCTGAACGACATGACGCCTCGTTTGCAGAGAATTTTGCTCAAACTCCGGAGGTATGATTTCAATTTGGTGCACACATCTGGCAAGGAGCTCATCATCGCCGATGCATTGTCCCGCTCCATCAACTCACCCAGTGACCCACTGGAGATCATCCAGCACATTGAATTGCAGGTACAACTGTTTGCAAGCACCCTCCCGGCAACAGATGAGAAGATCGTTCTCATCCGAGAAGAGACGGCCAAAGACCCCCTGTTGCAGCGAATCATCCACAACCTCCGCAATGGCTGGCAGAAAGGGCAATGCCCTCAATTCTACAATGTCAAGGACAATCTGACGCTGATCGGCATCCTGCTCTAGCTGGACAGGATAGTCATCTCGCTACGTCTCCATTGCATGGTGCTGCGGCAGATTCATGAGGGACACCTGGGCGTAGAAAAGTGCAGTCGCAGGGCCCGGCAAGCTGTCTACTGGCCCGGCATCAACCAGGACATCACGGACTTGGTCCTGAACTGCAAAACCTGTCCGAGATTCCATCCAGCGCAGAGCAAAGAGACACTCCAACCACATGACCTAGAGACCTCTCTGTGGTCCAAGGTTGGCATTGACATATTCCACACGAATGGTCGCGACTATATCTTAATCATAGATTACTTTTCGAAATTTCCTGAGGTGCTGAAGCTGCCAGACCTCACCTCACAGACCGTCATCAAAGCGTGTAAAGAGACATTCTCACGGCATGGCATCCCGAACACCGGCATGAGGGACAATGGCCCATGCTTCCATAGTCGAGAATGTTCCACGTTTGCCAAGAGCTACAATTTCAGGCATGTCACCTCCAGTTGCACGATCCGCAGTCCAATGGCAAAGTCGAAAAAGGGGTGCACGTCGTTAAGCAGCTCATCCGCAAGGCCTCGGACTCCACTTCCGACATACACCCTGCACTACTTGCATACCGGGCGACTCCCTTGTCCACTGGCATGTCACCAACTCAACTCCTAATGAACAGGACCCTGCGGATGACGGCTTCCAGCCATACACCTGCCCAACCTTGATCACCTCCCGGTGCTGCAGAAGATGCAGCAGCTTCGCGACAGCCAGAAGCAGGGCTATGACGCACATGCAACCGATCTGGCCGTGCTATCCCCGGCAGGCACAGTCAGGATCAAGATACTGGATGGTGGGTGGTCTGCCCCGGCTGTCGTTATTCGATAGGCCGCGCCCAGATCCTATGTCATACGTATGGCTGATGGCTCCATTGTGCGAAGGAATCGAAGGGCACTGCGAAAAGTTGCTTGCCAGCAACCACTTTCGCCTCCATTTCCACATGTCGAATTGCCATCTCCAGACACCTCGAACCACGAGGCCACCAGTCGTGCCTCCCACTCGCCTGTCAAGACACCGTCATCCCCTCCACCACCTCTCCGGCGGTCGACGAGGATCAGACGCAAGCCTCAGAGACTGGACTTATGAGCATTTGTTTTGTTTGGTCTGTTCGGTGTTCCTTGTCATGATATTCAGATACACATATCATGGTGCAAACACACACACACACACTGATGGACAGATCAATGGACCAATCAACACACACGCAACATTACAGCCAATCACCAGTGAGAGCACACGCACTATAAAACGGGGAACACCACAGTTCCCACTCATTCCAGCAGGATACAGCTCAGGGCACAGAGCTCACAGCGTGCCACTCAGACATACACCATGTGCTGAGTGCCTCTCTAAGGTAGTGTTAGGGCTGGGTCCACAGGTTAATGGGTAAAGTACAAACCACCAGTGATACGTTTACAGATGTTGTTATCAAGAGTAATAAAACAGAGTTGTACCATCCACAACTGTGTTGGTTCGTTTGTATAGGGGAACACCCAACACAACATTCCTTAGTCAGTCACATTAGACAGACACATTCACGTGTATATACATCTACAAAATAAAAGGGGAGATGTCATGATATGCAAACATGCAATCAATGAATACTTAGAATAGGACACAACCAATGGGCAGTCAAGACACTCAGGTGGCATCACCACAAGGGGGCATGACATAAACACTATTAAAGGGATGAGAGACACACACCCTGCCTCTTTCCACATTCAGACATCTAGAGTTAGACAGGGTTGATCAGCAGCATCACACCCCAGCACGTGGATTAGAGCAAGCTGGTACAGTTAGACTGAGTTACTACAGTTAGATTAGCAGAGAGTCGAACTCATTTGAGAACTGTGTTAATAGTTCAATAAACACGTTGAACTCATTTCAGAGTCTGGAGCACCCTTTAGTTAAGACTGCATCAAGTAGCAGCCTGTGTTATCCGAAGCAGCATAACACAACACCCCCAACCTTAACATATTTATCAGTGTGTGTAGTTTGAATATAATAGAAGCACTTCAATATTTCACAAATGGTAAAAATTCACCACTGTTTTGGAACAAAAATAAATTTGGCTGTGATAAAATAGTTCTCTATACTTAACAGCTACTTTTTAAAGTCTATCCTAAAGAAAACTTTCAAGGAAAGAAAGTGCAAATACAAATTGCAGACAGGCTCTGCCCGTCTTTGAGTTTTCTCCAGCAGTATTTATATGACTCATTTCAGACTTTGCCTTGTGTATTTACTCAACTCCACCCTTGTGACAAATCATTAGCAAAATGCAGCACTGATTGACTAATATACTAACTGCACCGATTTCAAAATGCACAGCCCTTGCCAAAACAAAAGCAAGATGCTGCAGATTTTGGAACTCTGAAATAAACACACAAATGCTGGAAATGCAAAGGTTAGGCAGCATCTGTGGAGAGAGAAACAGAGTTAACATTTCAGGTCAATTAACAATCGTCAAAACTGGAAATGTTCAGAGATGCCACAGGTTTTAAGCATGTCAAGAGGCAGGGAAAGCGGAGGTGGTGGAGGAGATCAAAAGGAAAGGCCTGTGATACAATTGAAAACAGGAGAGATTAAATGACAAAGGGATAGCTTTTCCGAGTGTGTGTTTTAGTTTGCAAAAGCTGCTTGTTTTACACTGTTACAATAGTTGCTTTGAACAGCTTCCACTCATCCAAGTGTAGCTCAATCCATTCTGGCTTTTAATTTGCTGGTATGAAGTTTCAAGTCATGCAATAGTTACAATCCTGCACTTGCATGTCAAACAAAATGTGTCAGGTGATATAGCTTCTGCTCAGATTTACACATGAAAAAGGCTTTATTCTCAGATTCCCAGTGACCATTTCAGTGAAATAAGAATGTGTACCACTAGACAGTTGTGTTCTGAGGCTGCTTTGTTCAAGTAACCGTTAAGATGTGAACAGCAATAAGAGCTAAAGGTCTGGCGACATTCCAGGCCTAAAAATATCCTGACACAGGCTTCTATCATAACTCAGACATTTAAAACAAATCAGTAACTTACGGGGACTTCTTCAAGAGTAATGCAGTCACTATAATAACACCAGGAAAAAGAAGCTATCAAGAAGCAAAAGTTAACAACATTGTTCTATGTTAAAATAAAACAGTTGGAACTAGTATGATGGAAAAGTGAGTCAGCATCTAGAATGTGTTTTGCAGTACAAATAACAAAATCATAAGAACTAGGAACAGGAGTAGGCCATCTGGCCCCTCGAGCCTGCTCCGCCATTTAATGAGATCATGGCTGATCTTTGTGGACTCAGCTCCACTCTCCGGCCCGTACACCAGATCCCCGAATCCCTTTATTCTTTAGAAAGGTATCTATCTTTTTCTTAAAAACGTTTGAAGAAGGAGCCTCAACTGCTTCACTGGGCAAGGAATTCCAGAGATTCACAACCCTTTGGGTGAAGAAGTTCCTCCTACACTCCGTCCTAAATCTACTTCCCCTTATTTTGAGGCTATGCCTCCTAGTTCTGCTTTCCCCGACCAGTGGAAACAACCTGCCCGCATCTATCCTATCTGTTCCCTTCATAATTTTATATGTCTCAATAAGACCCCCCCACATCCTTCTAAACTCCAATGAGTACAGTTCCAGTCTACTCAACCTCTCGTCATAATCTAATCCCCTCAACTCTGAGATCAACCTAGTGAATCTCCTCTGCACTCCCTCCGGTGCCAATATGTCCTTTCTCAGGTAAGGAGACCAAAACTGAACACAATACTCCAGATGCGGCCTCACCAACACCCCATACAATTGCAGCATCACCTCCCTAGTCTTGAACTCCATCCCTCTAGCAATGAAAGACAAAACTCGATTAGCCTTCTTAATCACCTGCTGCACCTGCACACCAACCTTTTGCGACTCGTGCACCAGCACACCCAGGTCACTCTGCACAGCAGCATGTTTTAACATCTTACCGTTTAAATAATAATCCAGTCTGCTGTTATTCCTCCCAAAATGGATAGCCTCACACTTGGCAACATTGAATTCCATCTGCCAGACCCTAGCCCATTCACCTAACCTATCCAAATCCTTCTGCAGACTTCCGGTATCCTCTGCACTTTTTGCTTTACCACTCATCTTAGTGTCGTCTGCAAACTTTGACACATTGCACTTGGTCCCCAACTCCAAATCGTCTATGTAAATTGTGAACAACTGCGGGCCCAACACTGATCCTTGAGGGACCCCACTAGTTACAGGTTGCCAACCAGAGAAACACCCATTTATCCCCACTCTCTGCTTTCTGTTAGTTAACCAATCCTCTACCCATGCTACCACTTTACCCTCAATGCCATGCATCTTTAGTTTATGCAGCAACTTTTTGTGTGGCTTTCTGGAAATCCAGATATACCACGTCGATTGGCTCCCCGTTATCTACTGCACTGGTAACATCCTCAAAACATTCTATCAAATTAGTCAGACACGACCTACCCTTTGTGAACCCATGCTGCGATTGCCCAATGGGACAATTTCCCTCCAGGTGCCCCGCTATTTCCTCCTTAATGATAGATTCCAGCATTTTCCCTACAACCGAAGTTAAGCTTACCGGCCTATAATTACCCGCTTTCTGCCGACCTTTTTTAAACAGTGGTGTCACGTTTGCTATTTTCCAATCCTCTGGGACCACCCCAGAATCTAGTGAATTTTGACAAATTATCACTAGTGCGTTTACAATTTCCCTAGCCATCTCTTTTAACACTCTGGGATGCATCCCATCAGGGCCAGGAGACTTGTCTACCTTTAGCCCCATTAGCTTGCCCAATACTGCCTCCTTAGTGATTACAATCATCTCAAGGTCCTCACCTATCATATCTTTATTTCCATCAGTCACTGGCATGTTATTTGTGTCCTCCACTGTGAAGACTGACCCAAATAACCTGTTCAGTTCCTCAGCCACTTCCCCGTCTCCTATTATTAAATCTCCCTTCTCATCTTCCAAAGGACCAATATTTACCTTAGCCACTCTTTTTTTGTCTTGTATATTTGTAGAAGCTTTTACTATCTGCTTTTATGTTCTGAGCCAGTTTACTTTCAGAGTCTACCTTACTCTTCTTTATGGCTTTTTTAGTAGCTTTCTGTTGTTCCCTAAAGACTTCCCAGTCCTCTAGTCTCCCACTAATTTTTGCCACTTTGTATGTTTTTTCCTTCAATTTGATACTCTCCCTCACCTCCTTCGATATCCACGGTCGATTTTTCCCCTTTCTACCGTCTTTCTTTTTTGTCGGTATGAACCTTTTCTGAACACTGTGAAAGATCGCTCGGAAGGTTCTCCACTGTTCCTCAACCGCTTCACCATGAAGTCTTTGCTCCCAGTCTACCTTAGCTAGTTCTTCTCTCATCCCTTGTAATTGCCTTTGTTTAAGCACAAAACACTAGTGTTTGATTTTACCTTGTCATCCTCCAACTGTATTTTAAATTCCACCATATTGTGGTCGCTCCTTCCAAGAGGATCCCGAACTATGAGATCATTAATCAATCCTGCCTCATTACACAGGACCAGATCTAGGACCGCTCGTTCCCTTGTAGGTTCCATTACATACTATTCCAGGAAATTATCCCGGGCACATTCTATAAACTCCTCAAGGCTGCCTTTACAACCTGGTTAAACCAATCGATATGCAGATTAAAATCTCCCATGATAACCGCTGTACCATTTCTACATGCATCCGTTATTTCTTTGCTTATTGCCTGCCCTACCATCCTGTTACTATTTGGTGGCCTATAGACTACTCATATCCGTGACCTTTTCGCCTTACTATTCCTGATTTCCACCCAAATTGATTCAACCTTGTCCTCCATAGCACCAATATCATCCCTTACTATTGCCCGGATGCCATCCTTAAACAATAAAGCTACACCACCGCCCTTACTGTCCATTCTATCCTTTCGTATAGTCTGATACCCTTGGATATTTAACTCCCAGTCGTGACCATCTTTTAACCATGTTTCAGTAATGGCCACTAAATCATAGTCATTCACGATGATTTGCGCCATCAACTCATTTAACCTTATTTCGTATACTACGAGCATTCAGGTAAAGTACACTTATGCTGTTTTTTATGTCTTTGTTATGAATCCTAACCTCTTGATCAGTAACTTTTTGCAATTTATTTTTCCTCTTACCCTTTCTCCAAATTTTCCTTGTCTTTGAACCCATATCTCCACATAATAACCTGTCACGTAACCTGCTGCCTTGATCTCCATTAACCATTATACTGTCCATAGCTTTACACTTCCCTTCCCCCCAACTTGCTAGTTTAAAGTCCTTGTAACCAACCTATTTATCCTATTCGCTAGAACACTGGTCCCAGAATGGTTCAGGTGAAGACCGTCCCAACGGTACAGGTCCCTCCTGCCCCAGTACTGATGCCAATGCCCCATGAAATGGAATTCCTCTTGCCCGCACCACTCCTTTAGCCACGTGTTAACTTCCCTAATTTTCTCAACCCTATGCCAATTGGCACGTGGCTCGGGTAGTAATCCAGAGATTATAACCCTGGAGGACCTGTTCTTTAATTTAGTGTTTGATAATCCCCAAACAGGTCCTCTTTCCTAGTCTTACCTATGCTGTTAGTCCCAATGTGGACCACAACAACTGGATGCTCCCCCTCCCTCTTCAAAATCCTTTCAAGCCGATCAGAGATGTCCCTCACCCTGGCACCGGTGGCAGGCAACATACCATGCGGGACTCACTATCTGGCTTACAAAGGATGCCATCAATCCCCCTAATTATAGAATCCCCTACAACTACCACTTGTCTTTTTGCTCCCCCCTCTTGAATGGCTTCCTGTACCACGGTGCAGTGGTCAGTCAACGCATCCTCCCTACAGCCCTCTTCCTCATCCACACAGGGAGCAAGTACCTCATACCTGTTGGACAAGTACAAGGGCTGAGGCTCCTCAACTCCTAAACTCAGGATCCCCCTACCTGCCTCCCTTGCAGTCACACCACTCTGTCCCTGACCACTGTCCGAATTAACAGTACTTATTCTACCGGGTGTGACTGCCTCCTGAAACAAAACGTCCAGGTAATTTTCCCCCTCCCTGATGTGCCGCAGTGTGTGCAGCTCGGTCTCCAGCTCATCAATTCTGAGCCGAAGTTCCTCGAGCAGCCAACACTTGCTGCAGATGTGGTCACTGACGGTCTCAATGGGATCCACCAGTTCCATCATCATACAGCAACAGCACATCACCTGTCCAGCCATGTTCAACTAGTTAATTAATTTAAATAATTTTTTTTAAAAAATTTATATAACCTCAAGGATAAACCCAAACACCAACAAAAACACAGCCCTCTCTCGCCACTCACCCGAACTCAGTCACTCACCTAAACTCAGATGTACTCTGTTCCAATCAGCACTCCGTGACTAAAGGCACTCCTGCCACACCTTTTGTGCACTCGCCTCTCCCAGCACTGTCCCGGCTCTCTCCTCCCGCGCTTTTTAAATCTCCCGGCTCTCGCCTCCTGCGCTGTTTTCGCTGTCCCGGCTCTCTCTACTCTCGCGCTGTTTTCGCTGTCCCGGCTCTCTCTCCTCTCGCACTGTTTTCGCTGTCCCGGCTCTCTCCTCCCGCGCTTTTAAAATCTCCCGGCTCTCTCCTCCCGCGCTGTTTTCGTTGTCCCAGCTCTCTCTCCTCTCGTGCTGTTTTCGCTGTCTCGGCTCTCTCTCCTCTCGCACTGTTTTCGCTGTCCCGGCTCTCTCCTCCCGCGCTTTTAAAATCTCCCGGCTCTCTCCTCCCGCGCTGTTTTCGTTGTCCCAGCTCTCTCTCCTCTCGCGCTGTTTTCGCTGTCTCGGCTCTCTCCTCCCGCGCTTTTTAAATCTCCCAGCTCTTGCCTCCCGCGCTGTTTTCGCTGTCCCGGCTCTCTCTACTCTCGCGCTGTTTTCGCTGTCCTGGCTCTCTCCTCTCGCACTGTTTTCGCTGTCCCGGCTCTCTCCTCCCACGCTTTTTAAATCTCCCGGCTCTCTCCTCCCGCGCTGTTTTTGCTTTCCCGGCTCTCTCTCCTCTCGCGCTGTTTTTGCTGTCCCGGCTCTCTCTCCTCTCGCGCTGTTTTCGCTGTCCCGGCTCTCTCCTCCCGCGCTTTTTAAATCTCCCGGCTCTCGCCTCCCGCGCTGTTTTCGTTGTCCTGGCTCTCTCTCCTCTTGCGCTGTTTTCGCTGTCCCGGCTCTCTCCTCCCGCGCTTTTTAAATCTCCCGGCTCTCTCCTCCCGCGCTGTTTTCGCTGTCCCGGCTCTCTCTCCTCTCGCTCTGTTTTCGCTGTGAGCGGTGAGCAGCAACGGGAAGCTGCAGTGTATTTACCCGGCATCTTACTTAGTGTGACAGTATAAATGATTCACTTTTACACCGTTGCAAATTTTAGTTTGCAGTTTCCCGGATATGTTTTTCTTTAATGGAATCCAGAAAGCTTTATTAATCAGTTTTATTTTCCCTTCCCCTTCATGCACCCAACTTAGCCTCACATATCTATGCTGTCAGGGTTAGGCTAGGCAGAGACATCTCCAAAAATACCATTAATGATACTGGGTTGACCTTTGGGGAAGTGATCAAGATATGTGGGAACAGATCCTTCCCAGTTTTTCTTTCTCTCCCACACACAATGCAGACTGATAAAGTTAACTGCTAGCGAGCAAGTGCTGTAATGTGATTCAGCCAAGACTGGAAATTGAACTCAGGTGCCCCAAGGAAACATTGCATTCTTTCATTTCATCTGCAAGATCCCATGTGCATGATACTTTTATTGCAACAATAATGTGAAATAGATTGCCTTTAGCTCACCGAATCACTGGCTTTTCGAAAAATAAGCTCAACGATCATTATTATTTACATATGCTAATTGAATTCTTGTCAACGTTGTCTCCAGTCCCACCAGGTGAAACGGGAAAATTTTGAAGAGCAGCTAGAAGTCGTGTTCTTATCCCGCCTGCGATGGTGCCCATCACTGGTGGGATGGGAAAATCCCAGCTGACTTGAAACAGGGTTCGAGGTCTGCAGAAATTGATCAATTGTATGTATTTGGTCCCATTTTAAAATAATCTATTTTGGCCTATACTTCAATTTTATATTTAGAATTACATAGCAAACTTTATTCCAGCTGCAACAAAGTAGTGCTGGTTGGAGCAAAAATGTTTCTCTAACAGTCCATGCTGAGGAGTTGAGACATGTAACTGAGATGTTACAACACCACCACTGGTGGGGTTCAATTACAGTAAGTATTTACAAAGCAGGTTCCATTATAAATATGAGCACCTAAATTTACAACGGAAAAGTTGACACAAATATGTGACAGTAGGAAGTAAAGCTTTGTAGATAGGAAGTGTGCACAGACTTAATTTTTAACTTTTTACCAGTTGAACTCCTGTGACATTATTTGCAGGCACTCAAAATTTCCTCAGAGATTCTTCCCCTCCTTACCAGAGCTTTGACGGAAGTTGAGTGGAGCACATAAATGCATGCGTACTGAATCACAAAACCAAGTTTCTACCAATTTTCCGAAGAGACGTTCCGTAAAGAAAGCAACAGCAATTATAAGCCTTTCCCCTTCCTATCATTGTATCCTCTCTCAGCCCTATATTGATTTTGAGACCTCTCCACGCCTCTCATCCAACCATCAGTGACCTTATTTTTAGCAATCTAAACCCTGCCAATCTGCTTCATCACTGACTTTTAGATCCTCCATTTAGAACTTTCTTTGACCAAGCTTTTGGTCACCCCTCCTTCCTTAGGCTCAATGTGAATCTGTGTCTGATTATATTTCTAATGACATTTTTCTATATTAAATGCACTATATAAATGCAATATATTGTCATTCTACATACAAGAGATAACAAGCATGACTAATGTAATGATCAACCATATATGGTTCAGAACGTGTTGACATAAAAATACTATTTTTTGCAGCAAGTTTATTTCACGATGTCAAGATGACTATTGGCAACTTTGAAATGGGTGGGGATAAACAACTGAGCCTGATCCTATAGCTAGCAGTCTTTGGAAATTATTGAAATTACTCCAACCTAACAGCACAATAATATATGGTGACAAATAGTAAAAAGATAGAAAAATATTTAGCCCTACCAGAGGATTTTGAGAAAGTTGCAGGCCTAAAAAAAAAGGCTGTAGTGTGACCAAAGTGAATTAGGAGGCTCGCTCAATTTTGCACCGCATTGGGGTGTGCAGCAAAGTCAGACTGTGAACAGGTCAGCACATTTTTATATGCAATGGGTAGTTGTGCAGATTATATTTTGGTTGCCCTGGGGATTGATGATGGTAAAGCCACATATGCTGAAATTATTGATGTATTGGAAAAATATTTTAATTTCAGCAAGATCATCGTACAATGCGCAAAGTTCAATGAACAAATTCGGGCTGGTTTAGCACAGCGGGCTAAATAGCTGGCTTGTAAAGCAGACAAATTAATTCCTGTACCAGCCTCCCCGAACAGGCGTCGGAATGTGGCTTTTCACACTAACTTAATTTGAAGCCTGCTTGTGAGAAGCGATTTTCATTTAATTTCATTTTTTCACATATCCCGAGACGGGAGAAGCATCAGCACCTTTATTAATGATTTGGATCAATTAAAAGAAGACTGTGAGTGCAGTAATCCAAAAGAGGAGCTAATTTGCAGTAGAATAGTTGTTGGGGTAATAGATAATGTATTATCAGATCATTTACAGTCCCAAAAAGGCTTGATGCTGGCAAAGGCAAATTTGGTTAAGTAGCCAAACCAATATCAGCAGGCAGAACTGTTTGGTAGCCAGAGTGAGCAAGAGACAGCCCAATCCTACAGTAAAAGACAGTTATATTTGTCAGACATGAAAAAGGAAAAAGAGAGAGAAGCAGGTACATGCAACATGAAAACCAATTAATGGCGGAAACCCAGGCTAGCTATTGCTGGCATGGAAGAGAAAGGCATGGGCACAGAGATTGTCCTGTCAAAGAAGTACAGTGCAATTGATGCAAAAAGGTGGAGCATTTTCAGGCAGTGTGTCACAGTGGAGAAAATAGGTAGAACACTCAAAATGAATAAGCTTTTTAAAAAGAAAGAGTCCATTAAATTCAAGATTCACAAGACATTGAGGCACCTATCTTAGCAGAGATCAAAGAAGAACATTGGAACTAATAGAGTGCAGAAATCCTGGTAGAAAGCCACAGGACACTTTGGGCGGGATTCTCCCAGCCCCACGCCGTGCCGGAGAATCCCCGCAACCACGACACGCCGCCCTGACGCCGGTGCGTTTGGCGCGGCGCCAGTCGCGGACCGCTCTAAGCGGCCGGGTCGCTGATTATCCGGCCCAAATGGGCCGAGCGGCCGATCTAAAAAGGCAGAGTCCCGCCGGCGCTGTCCACACCTGATCGCAGCCGGTGGGAACTCTGCGCGCAGGGTCGGGGGTGGCCTGGTTGGGGGGGGGGGGGGGGGTGCCTCCGATGGGGCCTGGCCCACGATCGGGGCCCACCGATCGGCTGGCCAGCCTCTGGCTGGGGGCCTCATTTCCTACCCGCCAGCCCATGTAGCCCTGCGCCATGTTGAGTTGGGGCCGGCACGTTGAAGGAGGCCACTGCGCAATTATGTGTTGGCTCCGGCGCCACTGCGCATATTCTCATTGGCGCCGGCACAACTGCGCATGCGTGGATCCCGCGGCATACAGTTCGTACTGGGATCTGCAGCTGGAGCGGCGCGAACCGCTCCAGCGCTGTGCTGGCCCCCTGTAGGGGCCAGAATTAGACGTGGAATTTACGACAGCGTGGACACTCTGTCGCGGGATCAGAGAATCCCGCCCTTTAAACTAGATACTGAAGCAGCAGATTCAGCTCTTTAAGATACAAAACATAAAAAATTCTTCAACTATCCTACAAGAAGCTACAGGGACCAGGAGGAACAGAGCTGAAGGTTCTGGGCATTAACAGCTACGTTACAGTGCAGAAAAAAAGTAATTGCTGAAGTTCTGTATGTAATTCAAAATCAGAGCTGTTCATTTTTACACAAAAAGGCATGTGTGGAATTGAAACTAATCTGCAGAATAGAAGAAATTAAGAATGTTGAAGGTCAATCAGGACACTTCGGAGCAGAATTTTCAAAGTTGTTTACAGGATTGGGAAAGCTAAAAACGGCATATCCTATAACACTAAGCACAGAAGTGAAATCAAACTGCGCATATGCGCCCAGAAAGTTTCCACACCCTTTACCTCTGAAGGTAAAGAAAGAGATTGACTCAATCGTAAAATAATTAATAATTTCACCTGCAAAAGAGTCAATGAGTTGGTGCTCAGGGATGGTTTTGAAGCCAAATGGTTCCATGAGAATATATATTGATCTCACACAACTAAATAAAGCAGTGAAAAGAGGAGTCCATCCAATGGTATCAAGAGATGAGAGTTTAACAGTCAAGGGAAGAGCTCAATAATCTCTAATTTAGATGCTGACACTGGATTCTGGTAAATACCACGAGAAGAGAGGAATTCACAACTTTCATGACACCATTTGGAAAATTCTGCTTTAACAGGTCATCTTTTGGAATAACATCAGCACCAGAGAACTTTCAAAGAACAATGTCAATTCTTTTAGAGGGCTTACATAGAGTTCGATTTGATTTATTGTCAGTTGTACCGAGGTACAGTGAAAAGTATCGTTCTGCGTACAGTCCAGGCAGATCGTTCCATACATGGAAAAACAAAATATGGGACGTACAATAAATACACAATGTAAACACAGACACAGACATCGGGTGAAGCATGCGGAGTGTAGTACTATTCAGTCGAGACGATGTGTGGAGAGATCAGTTCAGTCCATAAGAGGGTCATTCACGAGTCTGGTAACAGCGGGGAAGAAGCCGTTTTTGAATCTGTTAGTCCTTGTTCTCAGACCTTTTGTATCTCCTGCCCGATAGAAGAGGTTGGAAGAGAGCATAACCCTGATGGGAGAGGGTCTTTGATTATGTTGCCCGCTTTCCCAAGGCAGCGGGAGTTGTAGACAGTGTCAATGGATGGGAGACAGCTTTGTGTTATGGACTGGGCTGTGTTCACGTCTCTCTGCAGTTTCTTACAGTTTTGAGCTGAGCAGTTGCCAGACCAGGCTGTGATGCCGCCAGATAGGATGCTTTCTATGGTGCATCTGTAAAAAATTGGTCAGAGTCAATGTGGACATGCCAAATTTCCTCAGTTTCCTGAGTAAACGTAGGCGCTGCTTTGCTTTCTTCGTTGTAGCGTTGATGTGGGTGGACCTGGACAGATTGTTGATGTGCATACCCAGGAATTTGAAGCTGTCAATCATCTCCACCCCGGCACCATTGATGCAGACAAGGGTGTGTATGATACTTGGCTTCCTGAAGTCAATGACCAGCTCCTTACTTTTGCTGACGTTGAGGGAGATATTGTTGTCATTACACCATGACACTAGGTTCTCTGTCTCCCTCCTGTACTCTGACTCATTGTTCAAAATCCGATTCACTACTGTTGTGTCATCAGCAAACTTGTAGCTGGAGTTGGAGCTGACCTTTGCCACACAGTCCTGTGTGTATAGGGACTATAGTAGAGGGTGAAGTACACAGCCTTGCAGGGCCCTGGTATTAAGGACTATCGTGGAGGAGGAGGTGTTGTTTCTCCTTCCTGACTGTGATCTCTGGGTCAGGAAGTCGAGGATCCATTTACAGAGGGAGGAGCCAAGTCTTCGGTTTTGGAGTTTTGATATGAGCTTCGCTGGGATTCTGGTGTTGAAGGCAGAGCTGGAGTCAATGAATAGAAGTCTGACGTAGGAATCCTTGTTGTTGCGATGCTCCAGGGATGGGTGTAGTGCCAGGGAGATGGTGTCTGCTGTGGACTGGTTGTGGCGTTATTGCAGTGGATCAAGACATTCTAGGAGTATGGAGTTAATGTGTCTCATGACCAACCTCTCAAAGCACATCACAGTTGTTTTCCATATGGGTGATATGTTGATACAAGAGGCTGCTCAGGTTGGGAGTGATAGCCTTGCTGGGAAATCTAGAAAAGGCAGTAGTGTGAGTTTTCACAACCAACAATGTTCCTTGGCCACATGTTGAGTGCATCAGGAATAAATTCTCTGAAGACCAGAGTCATAAAAGAATTTCCAACTCCAAGGAACATAATGGAGTTCCAAAGGGAATGGGAATGGTGAATCAAGTAGCAACATTTCTCCAAAATCTGACAAGAGCTCAACAAGTCACGATGCCAATTGTTACACCAAAACAATAAATGGTGTTGGGAAGAAGTATATCAGAAAGCATGCAAAAAAATCAAGGAGTGATTGATGTCATCAGAGAAATGTGTACATTATAACCTGGAGTTACTTCCAATAATAGTAGCATATGCATCCTCCACAGTATTGGAGACAATAGTTTTTCAGGTACAAAGAGAAGGAAAATGCAGACCAGCCTATTACACTGGTAATTATGTTCACTAACAGATTCCGAGACGAGGTACACAGAAATCAAAAAGGAAGCATTAGCATGCGCAAAATTTGCGGACTGCATCCTAGGCCTACGCAGGTTTATGGTCTGTTTCTATTCTCGTCACACCATTGAATTCAAATGAGCTTGCAATGATGCCATCAAGAGTTCAAGTATTTAAATTAATATTGATTAGATTATTGATATGGTATATGTTCAAGAGAAACAACAACGCTGCAGATGCATTATCACGCATTGAAACAGAATCTAGAAAAATGTGATATTGAGTTTGTGGAAGAAGTCGAGGAGCTTGCTATAATGACAGTGCATACATTATCTTTTTTTTTTATAAATGTTTTTTATTGTGTGCATACATTATCAGCAACTATGCCGAGATTGAATAGAATCAAAGAGGCTCAACGATCAGACAAGGAATGGAAGCAGATCAGATTTTTTTTGTTTTAAAGGATGGCCAACATATATACCACACGGTCCTATCCTGAGTGAGCTCGAGCACATCTGACAGTGATTATTGATTTACTGATATACAATAGGGTAGTAATCCCAAGACTATTGAGACTTGAAAACTTAATGTCCACATTAAGGTAATTTCGGTATTACCAAGTGTAGAGCCAGGTCACATTATTCAATTTGGTAGCCAAGTCTTTCAAAGTCATTGGAAGATGTGTCGCATGTATGATTCACAGATAGTGGGTGGGATTGTCTGGTTCCCCCGTCACGTGTTTCTTGGTGGTACGCCATTCGCTGGCAGCAGGACTATCTAAAGCCACTCCACACCGCCGGGAAACCCGAAGGCAGGTGTGCGCTGCCAATGGGAAAAGAGAATTCCAGCAAACTGAGAATTCTGGCCTGTGTCACACGTACAATTCAAATCCATGTCTGTGCCCATTTTTCCTGGAACTGCACATTTAAATTGCCAATCAGTTTTCACTTCTACCGCTGCAGTGTAAAGTGGTTCTCAGCCAAGTCACAATTGACATTCTTTGTGACTACGACAAAGGTAAACTTTTCCTCCTCATTCCTCTGCCTCTGACATGGTTTTTAAAAATAAATTTAGAGTACCCAATTCATTTATTCCAATTAAGGAGCAATTTAGTGTGTCGAATCCACCTACACTACACATCTTTGGGTTGTGGGGCGAAACCCACGCAAACACGGGGAGAATGTGCAAACTCCACACAGTGTCCCAGAGCCGGGATCGAATCTGGGACCTCAGCGCCGTGAGGCAGCAATGCTAACCACTGCGCCACCATGCTGCCCTTGCCTCTGACATTGATTTTTTTTTTTTTAATTTAGAGTACCCAATTCATTTTTTTCCAATTAAGGGGCAATTTAGCGTGGCCAATCCACCTACGCTGCACATCTTTGGGATGTGGGGCGAAACCCACGCAGACACGGGGAGAATGTGCAAACTCCACACGGACAGTGACCCAGAGCCGGGATCGAACCTGGGACCTCGGCGCCGTGAGGCAACAGGGCTAACCCACTGTGCCACCGTGCTGCCCTCCCTCTGACATTGTTGACCATGTGGAGATGCCGGCGTTGGACTGGGGTGAGCACAGTACGAAGTCTTACAACACCAGGTTAAAGTCCAACAGGTTTGTTTCGATGTCACTAGCTTTCGGAGCGCTGCTCCTTCCTCAGGTGAATGAAGAGGTCTGTTCCAGAAACACATATAGACAAATTCAAAGATGCCAAACAATGCTAGGAATGCGAGCATTAGCAGGTGATTAAATCTTTACCGATCCAGAGATGGGGTAACCCCAGGTTAAAGAGGTGTGAATTGTACCAAGCCAGGACAGTTGGTAGGATTTCGCAGGCCAGATGGTGGGGGATGAATGTAATGCGACATGAATCCCAGGTCCCGGTTGAGGCCGCACTCATGTGTGCGGGACTTGGCTCCGCATGACGTGCCAGATCATTGACATGGATACCACTATTACACGTGAGAACACCACCCACCAGGTACGCGGTACATACTCGTGCGACTCGGCCAACGTTGTCTACCTCATACGCTGCAGGAAAGGATGTCCCGAAGCGTGGTACATTGGCGAGACCATGCAGACGCTGCTACAACGAATGAACGGACATCGCGCAACAATCACCAGGCAGGAATGTTCCCTTCCAGTCGGGGAACACTTCAGCAGTCAAGGGCATTCAGCCTCTGATCTCCGGGTAAGCGTTCTCCAAGGCGGCCTTCAGGACCCGCGACAACGCAGAATCGCCGAGCAGAAACTTATAGCCAAGTTCCACACACATGAGTGCAGCCTCAACCGGGACCTGGGATTCATGTCGCATTACATTCATCCCCCACCATCTGGCCTGCGAAATCCTACCAACTGTCCTGGCTTGGTACAATTCACACCTCTTTAACCTGGGGTTACCCCATCTCTGGATCTGTAAAGATTTAATCACCATCTCTGGATCTGTAAAGATTTAATCACCATCTCTGGATCTGTAAAGATTTAATCACCTGCTAATGCTCGCATTCCTAGCATTGTTTGGCATCTTTGAATTTGTCTATATATGTGTTTCTGGAACATACCTCTTCATTCATCTGAGGAAGGAGCAGCGCTCCGAAAGCTAGTGACATCGAAACAAACCTGTTGGACTTTAACCTGGTGTTGTAAGACTTCATATTGTTGACCACATCATCCTCGTCCAACACTTCTCCACCATTGTTCAGCTGGGCAGGACAACACTCCCCTGATTCCACTATTACTTATCCTGTTGTAGGCAGAGAATCACCTGCATTGTTTCTCTTCCCACTTCACACCCTTTCCTCTGGTTTCCCCCAAGGATCTATTTCTTGGTTCCTTATTTCTTATGTACTTGCTGCCCTTCAGTCACATCATCCATAAAGACATTGTTAGATTCCAAATGTACGCTGATGACACCCAACTCGACCTTGTCATGACCTCTCCCAATCCCTCCACTGTTTTAAAATTGTCTGACCGCTTGTCCAACATTCTGTAATGAATAAGCAGAAATGTTGTCCGACTAAATAGTGGGAAGACCAAAGCCATTGTCTCCAATCCCAAAGCCATTGTCACCAATCCCACCACAAACTCTATTCGCTAGCCACCAACTACATGTGTCTCCTGAGCAACTGTTTCAGATTAATCATTAGATTTGTGTTATATTTGAACCTAATTTTTTTAATTTTCCAATTACGGGGCAGTGTGTCCAGTCCACCTACCCTGCACATCTTTGGGTTGTGGGAGCGAGACCCACGCAGACACGGGGAGAAATGTGCAAACTCCACACGGAGAGTGAACCGGGGCTGGGATCGCACCCGGGCCCTCTGTGCCGTCGGGCAGCAGTGCTAACCACTACATCACCATGTATTTGAACCTATAATAAGCTCCTGATCACATATCTGCTCCCTCATTAAAACCTTCTGAAATTCTGATTCATGCTTTTGTTACCTCTAGATTTAACTATTTCAACCCAATCCTGGCCTCCCAAATTTCAGTCTCCACAAACTTAAGCCTATCCAAAACAAATTCACACCAAGTCCCATTCACCCATCACTCTTGTATTTGGTGACCATCTTTTAGTTTCAGCAAAGCCTTGATTTTAGTGGTCTACTGTTTGTTTTCAAATCTTTCCAGGACCTCGATCAGCCTAGCCTTTGTAAAGCCTTCCAAACCTACAACCCTCTTGATATCTGTGCTCCTTCAAATCTGATCTCTTGAGCATCCCCAATTTACTTGCTTCACCATTGGCAGTTACGCCTTCAGTTGCCCAGACCCTAAGCTCTGGAATTCCCTTTGTAACCATTGTGTATTTTTACCACTCTTTCCTCCTTCAGGACATTCCTAAAAAGCTATTTTTTTTAACCAAGCTTTTGGCCATCTGCCCTAACATTTCCTTATGTAATGTCAAATTTTGTTTTCATGTTTCTGTGGCGCACATTGGGATGTTTCATGACATTAAGGGTGCAATATAAATACAAGTTGTTGTTGTCATCCTATCACTCCATGCAGGGTTTTAAAAACCTGTTGGTTCAGGGCAGCACGGTGGCACAGTGGTTGGTACAGCTGCCTCACGGCACCGAGGTCTCAGGTTTGATCCCGGCTCTGGGTCACTGTCCGTGTGGAGTTTGCACATTGTCCCCATGTTTGCATGGGTTTTGCCCCCACAACCCAAAGATGTGCAGGCTAGGTGGATTGGCCACGCTAAATTGCCCCTTAATTGGAAAAAATTTTGTGTACTCAATTTATTAATTTAAAACAACCTGTTGGTTCAATCCAAGAGATTAATGCAAAGTATCAAATTAGCAATCGCCACCCAAATCTAAAACCTTTCTAAATTTTTCTTTCCAACAAAGAAACTGATGACTTTAAAAAGATGAGCATGTGGTTCTTTTATCTTTAAAAAGAATTCCTTTGCCATTTGACAATAAGAACCTGACCATGAGAATGTCATAGGTAACTGCTAACGAGTAATATGTTCGTGCAAATGACAACTAAAGGTCAAAGCACTTTCCTCTGCATTCCTAAAGAGACATATATCAGAGCTGCAACCCTGTTTAATAATAAATTGATTTTCCATTCCCCTTGTCAAAAGTTAAATGCAATAGTTTTAGATCATGTTCACGTCCATTACAAAGACAATGTGTGCTACTAAATTGAGAATGGCTTGTGTCTTGGAAAGACTGCTGAACTTTTCCTTTTTTCGCTACTACAGATACCTAAGCATTTCAAACAAATTACAGAAACATGTCCAAATTACGCATCTATCAAAATCTTTACCATACAGGCTGAGAGAATAAAGAATATAATGTAGCAAAGAACACGTTATTATGTATTAAAGATCAGGTCGGCTTCTTTTGAATTGACTCACTGGTGTTATGCTATAAACACAGCAAAATGTTGAAAATTGTTGTTTAGAGTTTTAATCTTTATTCCATATGTAAATATGAAGAGACAATACTGTCCGTGTGGAGTTTGCACATTCTCCCCATGTTTGCGTGGGTCTCACCCCCACAACCCAAAGATGTGCAGGCTAGGTGGATTGGCCATGCTAAATTGCCGCTTAATTGGGGGAAAAAAAGAATTGGGTACACAAATTTTAAGAAAATATATAGATAGACGGGAAATGATTGATTTATGTTTAAGGTAACTAATGTAAAAGCTTATCTGAGATGTATTCGGCCTATGACTTGGAATCGTAAAACAAAATATGTATTTTTTTGATGTACAATAAATGTTTTTTAACAGACACATATGCTGCATGTGATATTCATGAAGCTTTGTGAGCTGTATAAACCGAGTTACTGCTCAATAACCGGTTTCGAGCCAGCCTCAAACAAGAAAAACAATTGGCAAAGTTAACATCTGACTTTGATTTTAAAAAAACGTTTGTGAAAATCTTCACTTGGTGAACTCGGAGAGAGAAGTAAAATAAATTATGAATAGATCCTTTCATGTATCTGTTTAAGCCCACCTTATATTGACTTAAGTACTGAGAGATGCTTTTGGTTTAGATCAATGTACACTTCCACTGCTGCTCTATGTAGGGCAGATTCCACAACTGTAGTGGGAGGAACAGTTGCACACATACAACTGTTTGAACAGCAAGACTTGTGACCTCATTTTTGGCTGCCCGTCTTTGCTAATGGCTGGGAAGGGCCACATAGGCTTGCTGTGAGAAAACAGCATTGCTGGCAATTGCAAGCAGGTCGAGCACTCAACCAATCAACATCCAAAATAATGGCAGCTTATCATGAAATAAGAGCAGATGAGGGAGACTGTTCCAACTGGCAAGACCCGCTGCTGTGCCTGCTGCTTCTTAAATTATTCCAATCATTTTGCTTCTGCTGTTTTACCTAGAGTCCGTTTCTGTGCATCAACATTTGTGGTTAGCATTGTTTCTTCACAGCACCAGTGACCTGGTTTCGAATCCCGACTTGGGTCACTGTCTGTGCGGAGTCTGCACGTTCTCCCAGTGTCTGCGTGGGTTTCCTCCGCATGCTCCGGTTTCCTCCCACAAGTTCCGAAAAATGTGCTGTTAGGTGAATTGAACATTCAAAATTCTCCCTCAGTGTACTCAAACAGGTGCCGGATTGTGGTGGCCAGGGAATTTTCACAGTAACTTCATTGTAATGTTAATGTAAGCCTACTTGTGACACTAATAAAGATTATTTTTATTATTATTAAGTGTGAAGAAGATTTGCATGATGTCAGTCCAAAATTTGGTTTGTACCTGTTAAAACCTGTGATTCCTTTATTCTCAAATTTGTAAGCGATTTACCAGATTAATTTTTTCCATGCAATTTATAATTTGCTAGACCTCAGTCACCGGTTAAAGTTTCTCCCAAACATTCCTTATAATTTAGAGCTCTTGGACTGAAGATTAACCTTATGGCTCTTTTCTATACTGTCTCCAATGCTTAAATGTTTCCCTTGTGACTCCATAACCAGAACTGGATATGGTACTTAGTTGCCCTCTTATTTGCTCATGACTTCTCGGACTTGTATTTCATTGTTTTAACTATATAGTGTACAGTGAAATATTCTATTGGCATTGTCAAATGCTTTTCTAGATTGAGCAGACACTTATGTTTATTTTTTTCTCAATTCAGGGGCAATTTAGCATGGCCACCTACCCTGCACATCTTTGCATGGCTCTCATCCCCACAACCCAAACTCTGGGAGAATGTGCAAACTCCACACAGACGGTGATCCGGGACTGGGATCGAACTGGGGTCCTCGGTGCCTTGAGGCAGCAGTGCTAACCACTGCATCACCGTGCCACCCCTGATTAGACACTTTCAACACTGACCCTACAAATACTCCTGTGTATTTTTTGACTTCCGTCTCAACCATTTCAATGCCAGAGCCAAACATGTTGTTGCTAACTCTAGAAACACCTGAGGACGTTTTCAACATGTTTTTATTTCAGTTTATATTCTTGTCATTCTACTAATGGGTGCGCTGTCTTCAGTCTCTTTATGACAGACTTATGACTTGCTTGTGTTTTATAAGAATACAAACCACATGTAATCATAAGTAAAATCAGCCATCTGTCAACAAAAATTAAATAACCTTGAATGGCGTCCAGTTAACAAAAATGTTTTCTTTACAAGAGATTTTACTCCCCAAAGAAATCTCTATTGCAGTCATCGTCAGGATTCTGTTTAAGAAAAGGTAATGAAACATGATATAATTGCACACCCTGTGTTTTGAATATTTTGGTTGCAAAAGAAATTGCTGATGACATAATTGGTAACTGGAGTTACAGATCTGCACAGCATGAGGGGCGGGGAGTGAAAATTTAACTCCCTCACACTGTCTGGCTCAAACAAGCCTCCCTTGATCATGTTCTTAACACACAATATTTCAACAAAAGTCAATGTAGAATAAAATCCATGGCTACGTGACAAAAGATCGTAAAAGTCTCTTTCAGTAAATGCTGTACCCAGTTATACTGCCAACTTAATTGAGATCAAATCCTCAGAGATGGTACTGAACTTGTAGTGCTTACATTCTTCAAATTAATAATAATCTTTATTAGTGTCACAAGTAGGCCTGCATTAATACTGCAATGAAGTTACGGTGAAAATCCCCTAGTCACCACACTACGGCGCCCGTTCGGGTACGCCGAGGGAGAATTCAGAATGTCTAACTCACCTAACAAGCACATCTTTCAGGATTTATGGGAGGAAACCAGAGCACCCAGAGGAAACCCAGCAGACACGGGGAGAATGTGCAGACTCCGCACAGACAGTGACCCAAGCCGAGAATCAAACCTGGGACCCTGGCACTGTGAAACTGTGAAATTAAGATGCCATATTCGAGGGCAGTCAGTGATGGGATTATAATCTGGGGTCTGGAACATCATCAGATATCTGTATCTTTGTGCATATTTTAATTACTAGCATGTTATTTATGTTGCTGTATGCTAATAGAAAACATTTTCTGCAAAAACATAATTTCTTCAGAACTGAAAAAAAGAACTTGCATTTATATTGAGCTACTCACGCCCTCAGATTGTCTCATGGAGCTTTTTCAGCCAAATCATATTTCAGCTGATGTTAAAAATGCAAACATCACAATCCGTTATCACGCCATAGATGTAATATGGCTGTAAGGATGCTCAATGTTCTTTTGTTACAGTGTGAATGGCTAATTTACTTGTACCGTTTTTTCCGCTCAATCAAAATTACTAACTCATTTAAAATGAGATTGCCAACTATAATTTTGATCCTTTAATTTTTAAAATGGTCACTGAAGACAAGTCTCTGGAGCTGTGGTTTCCTTAATTGACATTGCTGCTAGTAAAATAATACTGTAATTGTGGCACAAACAATCAGCCAATTAAAAAAATTGTAAAGGAATCATCCCTACTGCTCGAGGGCCATTTAAAAAGCAGGCGTGTTCAGCAGATTGCAGCTGCATGTTCCCACCCTACAACGTGACCCCATTTTCCTATCACAGCATGATGTAATGGATTCATCATTACATCGGACACTGATATTTCTTAATCTGGGAAGAAAGAATGTAAAACCAAACTGAGTGGGTGAAATATTTTCTCTATTTCCATTTATAAAAGTCATTGGAGGGCAGCACAATGGTTAGCACTGCTGCCTCATGGCGCCGAGGTCCCAGGTTCAGTCCCGGCTCTGGGATGCTGTCCGTGTGGCGTTTGCACATTCTCCCCGTGTGTGCGTGACTTTCGCCCCCACAACCAAAAGATGTGCAGGCTAGGTGGATTGGCCACGCTAAATTGCCCCTTAATTGGAAAAAATGAATTGGGCATTCTAAATTTATAAAACAAAAGTCATTGGGCTGATTGTGTGAACCACGATTCCCATCATCGGCTTCTCGCACTGTTTATTTTTGGAGGGGGCATGATTTGCATTGACATGAAATGAATGAAAAGAAAATCGCTTATTGTCACAAGTAGGCTTCAATGAAGTTACTGTGAAAAGCCCCTAGTCGCCACATTCCGGCGCCTGTTCGGGGAGGCTGGTACGGGCACTCAAAGGGGTGAGGCATAACCATGCCCAACAATGATGTGGAGATGCCGGCGTTGGACTGGGGTGAGCACAGTAAGAAGTCTTATAACACCAGGTTAAAGCCCAACACGTTTGTTTCAAATCACTAGCTTTCGGAGCACTGCTCAGCCCGATCACAAATGCCAGTTCAGGCCCCACCACGCCCCAAAATCCAAACATCGCTGGTACCAGCGCTCCCCTACCCCACCCTCTCGGGTGAGTGACACCCTGCTATGGGGTCAGCAAATGCACCCCGCCTTCATGCACCCACTCCTTGCAGGTAGTGCCAGCAGGCAGTGCTGTGACACTATCCTGCCATATCCCCAACCACCTAAAGGCTCAATATTCTCAGCGCTCCCAGCATGGTCATCACATCTGGGACGGGATTCTCTGACCCCGCGCCGGGTCGGAGAATCGACGGGGGTCGGCGTGAACTCCGCCCCCGCCGGCCGCCGAATTCTCTGGCACCGAAAATTTGGCGGGGCGATTCCCGCCCCCGCCGGTCGGCGGGCCCCCCTCGGCGATTCCCCGGCCCGCGATGGGCCGAAGTCCTGCTGCTGTCATGCCATTCCCGCCAACGTGAATCAAACCACCTACCTTATCGGCGGGACTGGCGGCGCGGGTGAGCTCCGGGGTCCTGGGGGGGGGGGGGGGCCCGGGCCGATCTGGCCCCGGGTGGGGGGGGGGGGGGGTGCCCCCACAGTGGCCTGGCCTGCGATCGGGGCCCACTGATCCGCGGGCGGGCCAGTGCCGTGGGGGCACTCTTTTCCTTCCGCCTCGGCCACAGCCTCCGCGTTGGCCGATGTGGAAGTGACCCCCGCCCTGCGCATGCACGTGATGACGTCAGCAGCCGCTGACACTCCCGCGCATGAGCGGACTTCCGCCGCAAAATCCTTTCCCCCCCCCAGCTGGCGTGGCGCCAAAGGCCTTTCCCGCCGGCTGGCGGCGCGCCAACCACTCCGGCGCGGGGCCAGCCCCTCAAGGTGAGGACTTGGCCCCTAAAGGTGCGGAGAAATCCGCACCTTTGGGGCGGCCCGATGCTCGAATGTTTCACGCCACTCCATCCCGCCAGGTAGGGGAGAATCCCGGCCCTGGTCTCCGGTGGTGGAGACCAGTCATGATTTCCGCCGGTTTCATCGACAGGTGACTGAATACCCGGGAGCCGGACTCTCCTATTCTCCAGCCAATGCGGCATTTGCGCCGGGTGCAACACAGTCAGAGAATCGTCCCACTATTTTTGTTGAAAATGGAAATGTCCACCACTAAGGAGGTGTGCTGCTTTTGGAATACTGAAAATATTACAAACACAAAAGTAAAATACTGCAGATGCTGGAAATCGGAAATAGCAGACATAGCTGGAAGTGTACAGAAGGTTTGGCAGCATCTGTGGGGAAGGAAATGGAGTCAATGGACGTAGTTCTCCGGCTGATGCAATTTACTTTTCCTGCCGGCAGCGCATCCCCGCCAGCGGGTTTTCTGGCGGCATGGGGTGGCTTCAATGGAAAATCGCATTGACAGGCGGCGGGAAGAGAGAATCTTGCCGCCAACAAATGGCGCATCAACAAGAAACACGTGGCTGGGGGACCGGAGAATCCAGCCCAATGTTTCAGGTGTGTGTCCTTTCATCAAAATACTGCTACAGTACTGCTTTTTCAACTCTGACTGCTTCCAAAACACTAAGTGCTATGATTACAACCACTTAACAAATGAGTATTACCTTAGTGGTTCACCATAAACGTGCATCTTCAATGAAACAAGACAAGATCAGAGATTCCTCAGGTAGAAGAACACATTCAATCATTACAAAAAAATCCATGGAGATATTTAAAAAATATGCATCACCCTAAGACTATCCATATGACTAAGTATAAGATTATAACTATGAGGATGATTCAAATATAATAATTTACAGTACAGCTCCTTCAAACCAGTTTTATTAATAAAAACAGAAAGTGCTGGCAATATTCAGTAGACCAGGCAGCATCTGCAGTGAGAGAAACAGAGTTGACATTTCAGATCGATGACCTTTCATCGGAACAGGGAAACTTGAGAAATGTAATAGATTTTGAGCAAGTGACAGTGGGGGGGATGTGAAAGAAAATCAGGAAATGTCTGTGAATGGTTGGAGGACAGGAAAGATTAAATGGCAAAAGAATTTGTGGCCAAGGGAGTGGTAATGGAGCAAGTAAAGAAACAAAAGATATATCCTGAGGAGGTATGAATCGCAGAATCATGAACAGCTGCCATTTGAAAGCACAGATTATGGTCTGCAATTGTTGAACTCAGTGTTGAGATCGGAAGGTTATAAATCCCGTAATTGCAAGATGAGTACCTGTTCCTTGGGCTTTGTTGAAACACTGCAGATGGCCAAGGATAAAGAGGACAGTATGAGAGCAAGTTGGATAATTGAAATTACAGGAAACCGAAAGCTCAGGGTCATGCTTGTAAATTTAACGGAGCTGTCCGCAAAGTGGTTAACCAATCTCCCAAAGTAGAGCAAACTGCAATGTGAACAGTAAATACCACATACTAAATTGAAAGATGTACAAGTAATTTGCCATTTCATTTGGAAGGGGCGTTCAGGGCCTTGTTTGGTGAGTAGAAAGGAGGTAAAAGGGCAGGTGTTAAAATTCTTGTACTTGCATGGAAAAAGTGCTTGCATAGGGGATGGGGTGTTGAGGAGGGGGTGTTGAGGAGTGGACCAGGCTGTTGTGGAAGGAACAATCCCTTCAGATGTTGGGAGGGGAGGATGGGTTTAGTGGTACCACACCGTGTTGCAGAAATGGTGGAGGGTAATCCATTGTTTTGTGAGGGCCACGAAGAATCCAGCACAAGTTTTAAGGATACAAAGTAATAACATTTATTTACAATAACATATATATATATATATATACATATACATATATATATATACAGCAGCAGCAACTTCCCTTGCTGCACACTCCTTCCTGCTGGTTCCTAAACTGGCTAGCTTTATTTATACTAGGAATTTTCTAATGGTTTCTCCGCCCCCCCCCCCATTGGGGAAGCTCATACACCCACAGGATTGTGGGATTGTCATTAGTCCCCAGCCAATGGTAAGTAGGCAGGTTACAACATCCCTCCCCCCCCCCCCCAAAGTCCAAGGAATCCACCGAAGACCCTGGCGAAGTAGGGCGTCGGACTCGTTTTGCCGCAGGCCGGACACCATTTGCACGCGGCGCTGGATCAGGCGGCGTGTAATGAGACGGAGACCGGCGCTTCCGTGATGAACGGCGTAACGGTTATACATCCACGGCCCGTGGACCCGATGATTCCCCCTCTGATGCATCCTGTGTCTCCATCTCGGAGTCAGAGTCTGCTGCCTCCGTCATGTTAGCGTCTCTATCTCCATTCGGTTCTGTAACAACCTGCGCAGGCTTCGAGTGAGGCACCAGTGGAAGATTATGAGGACTACCTTCCCTTGTCTCTGCGGCTGTAGAAATGAGCTCCGGGGGTGGGGAATCTTTTGAGGGGATAGTCTGCTGGACCGAACGTGGTCTACATGTTTGCGCCGGAGACGACCCTGGGCTTGCACCTGGTAAGATATAGGGCCCGTTTGGCGAAAGATTACGCCAGGAACCCACTGGGCACCACCAGCAAAATTCCGAACGAACACTGTGTCACCGGGCGCAAACTGCCGAATCGGCCGATGCCGAGAAAAACCCTGTCCCTGCCGTTCTTGTGTGCGGCGTACTTTTGCGCCAATGTCCGGGAAAACCATACTAAGGCGGGTGCGAAGTCTCCGGCCCATTAGGAGTTCTGCGGGAGCTACCCCAGTCACCGCATGGGGGGTGGTCCTCTACGTAAACAAAAAGCGAGCCAGTCTCGTGTCCATTGATTTGGAAGACTGCTTCTTTAGGCCTCTTTTGAATGTCTGCACTGCGCGCTCTGCCAACCCATTTGAAGCCGGGAGGTAAGGGGCAGTGCGGATATGGCGGATGCCGTTCATCTTTGTGAACCTAGCAAACTCCTCACTCGTGAATGGAGTGCCATTATCCGTGACCAGCACCTTGGGGAGGCCATGCGTACTAAACGATAAACGCATCTTTTCAATTGTTGCGCAGGACGTTGTCCCCTGCATCTTATGCACCTCTAGCCATTTGGACTGGGCGTCAATTAGTAGAAGGAACATGGATCCTTGAAAAGGGCCTGCAAAATCTGCATGCAAGCGTGCCCAAGGCCGCCCTGGCCATTCCCAGTGATGTTGGGGCGCGGCCGGCGGAAGCTTCTGATGCTCCTGGCAAATGGAGCAGTTTTGGGTCACTTTCTCAATGTCGGTGTCGAGGCCTGGCCGCCAGACATAACTCCAGGCCAACATTTGCATTTTGGTCACACCTGGATGCCCATTGTGCAAGTCTGTTAGTACCAGCTCCTGGCCTTTTTCCGGGACAATCACACGCGTCCCCCACAAGAGGATGCCGTCTTCCACGCTGAATTCTGACAGCTTGGAGGAAAATGCCCGCAACTCGCCTGGGAGCTGTCTATGCTGCCCACCATACAGGACTATGTGCCGAACCTTTGACAGGACTGGCTCCGTCTGGGTCCACTCATGGATCGATGGACAGGCCATAAAATTTAGGGTTGCAACCACCTCACCGGTCGTGGGGTTCGACATGGGGCCGGTCGATAAAGGCAATCGGCTCAGTGCGTCGGCATTTGCTATCTGCGTACCTGGTTTGTGCTCCAGAGAATACTCGTATGCAGCAAGCAACAAAGCCCAGCGCTGGATCCGTGCGGAAGCAATGGGCTGTATTGGCTTATCCTCTCTGAAAAGGCCCAGCAGAGGCTTATGATCAGTCACGATAATGAAATGGCGGCCATACACATACTGGTGGAAGCGTTTCACCGCAAAAACCACTGCCAGGCCCTCCTTCTCGATCTGCGCGTACTTTTTCTCCGCTGCAGTCAATGTGCGGGAGGCGAAAGCTATCGGTCGCTCGGCCCCGTTCTCCATCTTGTGGGACAGGACGGCCCCGATACCATACGGGGATGCATCACGTGACGAGCAAAGGATTTCCAGGATCATAGTGGGTTAGTAACCCAGACAACGACAATTGTTGCTTTACCCGCCGGAAAGCGTTTTCTTGCGGCTGACCCCAAACCCAGGTGATTTTTCTTTAGCAGAAGGTGCAAAGGGGCCAGCGTAGTTGCCAGATTGGGGAGGAACTTCCCGTAATAGTTTACGAGACCGAGAAAAGAATGAAGATGCGAAGTGTCAGTTGGGGCGGGGGCCTGTTGAATTGCACGCACCTTCTCTGCGACGGGGTGCAAAACCTTTGCGGTCCATCCACCCGATAACCTAGGTAGACTACTTCCTTTGCCTGAAATACGCACTTTGTGCGACGTAAACGGACTCCAGCCTCTGAAAGGCGTCCAAGGACAGCCTCCAGATTTTCCAAATGTTCCTGCTACGACGTCCCTGTAATCAAAACGTCATCTAAGTAGACAGCAACACGTGGTAAACCTCTCAAAATGCCCTCCATAACACGTTGAAAAATTGCGCAGGCAGAGGATGCTCCAAAGGGCAACCGTGTATATTCATACAGGCCCCGGTGTGTATTAATAGTTACATATGGTCGGGAGGCAGGGTCCAGCTCCAACTGCAGGTAGGCGTGACACATATCTAATTTTGTGAACAAGAGTCCACCTGCAAGCTTCACGTAGAGATCCTCTATGCGAGGCATTGGATATCGGTCGAGTCGGGAAGCCGTATTCACTAAGTTTATAGTCGCCACACAAGCGAACTGTGGCATCTGGCTTAATTACAGGTACAATTGGTGCTGCCCAGTCACCAAAACGGACGGGCCTGATAATACCCAAACTCTCCAAACGAGCGAGCTCCCCTTCTATCTTCTCGAGCAAGGCATAAGGCACCGGGCGCGCCCGGAAATAGCGGGCGTGGCTCCTGGTTCAACTTGGATACGGGCTACGGCCCCTTTTATTTTCCCCAAACCAGGCTGGAATACATCTGGGTATCGTCCTAGCACCTCAGTCAACCCTTCAGAAACTGTTTGGAGGATGTGCTGCCATTGCAACCGCAAATGGCGCAACCAATCCCGACCTAACAGGCTGGGCCCATGGCCGCGCACCATGATAAGTGGGAAACGCCCCTCTTGGCGTCCAGAAACAACAGGGGTCATTGTAGTTCCTGCAATGTCCAGTGGTTCCCCCGGGTAGGTGGCCAACCTGGCCTGTGAGTCGGTTAATGTAAGGGTCTGTATACCCTGCTTGATGCAGTCGAATGTCCTCTGGGCGATCACTGAGACCGCTGCGCCAGTGTCCAACTCCATCTCAAGCGGGTGGCCATTGACCCGTACTGTCACCTTAATGGGGGCCACACGGGGAGCTGCCACACAATGCAACTGCAGGCAGTCGTCCTCCATCTCCACGTCCTCAGGAGTAGTCGCCGCAGGTTCATCCACATGGAAGGTACGGCCCCTGGGCTGGTCCCAGTTACGGCCCCTGGGATGGTCCCAGTTTCGGTCGGAACGACGGCGCCCCCTGGACCGTCGTCCGTGACGGGGTCGGCGCCTACAAGTCTGACACGGACATGGCTCCTCATCCATTGGTTCTGGAGAAGGCGCCCTTCGGGGAGGAATGTCCGACGGCCACTGGCGTTGGTCCGGGCGTTGCCTCGCCCAAGGTACCGCAGGAGTGCGGGGGGATGTTTTCGGACGGAAGAGGCTGCCCCAAGGCATGCACTTCCATTCCCTGTAGCTCCTGCACTCCTCATTCTGCACTCTCTCGGGACAATACTATTTGAATGGCCTGTTGAAAAGTCAATGTTGGCTCAGCTAACAACTTTCTCTGGGTGGCCGCATCGTTAATACCGCAAACCAAACGGTCGCGTAACATTTCTGACAAGGTCTCACCACAGTCACAGTACTCCGCAATCCTGCATAGCCTGGATAGAAAATCGGCAAGGGATTCTCCAGGGGTCCTCTCAGCGGTATTAAACCGGTAACGCTGGACTATCGTGGACGGGGTTGGGTTAAAGTGTTGCCCCGCTATATTCACAAGTTCATCAAACGTTTTGGTGTCCGGCGCAGCTGGGTACGTAAGGCTCCTAATCACCCCAAACGTATGCGGGCCATAGGCGGTGAGCAATATGACCACCTGGCACTCGTTTTCGGTGATATTGTTTGCCCAGAAATAGTAACGCATCCGTTGTGCGTACTGGTTCCAGCTTTCCAGCGCAGCATCAAAAACATCCAAACGTCCGTACAGAGGCATGGTATAATAGAAAACAACTTCCAACCTGTATCCAACAAAAATCCAGGGAGGTGACTTCAGCAGTGTAGACAGCTATTCACTTTAACCTTCATCACCAGTTTTGTGAGGGCCACAAAGAATTCAGCACGAGTTTTAAGGATACAAAGTAATAACATTTATTTACCATAACATATATATATATATATATATATAATAAAAGCAGCAACTTCCCTTGCTGCACACTCCTTCCTGCTGGTTCCTAAACTGGCCAGCTTTATTTATACTAGGAGTTTACTAATGGTTTCTCCGCCCCCCTCATTGGGGAAGCTCATACTCCCACAGGATTGTGGGATTGTCATTAGTCCCCAGCCAATGGTAAGTAGGCAGGTTATAACACATTGAATACAGATGCTGCTGGGCTTGAAAGTGAGAAGAAAGAGATGGTGCAAGAGAAGTACATGAAATGAGATGGACATGGTTGAATGCCTTGACCACCACAGTGAGTGGGGGATAGGCTTTGAATCCTCAGCTGAGGAAAAAGGAAGGCATATCAGAAGGGCTGGTACACAAGGTTGCATTATCAGAACACTTACAATGGAGAGGGGGAAACTGGGAGAATGGAAATGAGTTATTTTGCAGAGAGCATGGTGTGAGGTAGCTGTGGGAGTTGGTGGGTCTACCGTGAATATTTGTTGATAGCGTAGCTTCAGATGGAGTCAGAAATCTAGGAAGAGAAGGGAAGAGTCGGAAATGAACCGTGTGAAAGTGAAAGAAGACACAAAATTGGATGGAAAATTGATGACTTTTTCCAATTCAGGGTGAGAGCAAGAAACAGCACCAATTTGGTTATCGATACATTGGAAAAAGTGGTGAGGGAGGCAGCCTGAGTAGAACTGGAACAAGGAACTATCGGCAGATCCCACAAAAAGGCAGTCATAGCTAGGACCCATGAGAATGTCCGTACCAACACCTTTCACTTCGAGGAAGCAAGTGAAATTAAAGGAGAAGTTGTTCAAAATGACAAGTTCAGCCAGGCAGAGGAGGGTGATGATGGATGGTGATTGGTTGGTCCTCCAATCAGGTAAGTGGCAGAGAGCTCTCATGCCACCCTGGTGGGATCTGGAGGTGTAGAGCGGTTGAATTTCCATGGTTAAGAGATGGTTATCATAGAATCATAGAATTTACAGTGCAGAAGGAGGCCATTCGGCCCATCGAGTCTGCACCAGCTCTTGGAAAGAGCACCCTACCCAAGCCCACATCTCTACCCTATCCCCATTTTTAAAAAAAATTTTAAACGCATTTTATTCAAACTTGCATCAACGTAGGTTACAGCAAATAAACACCCCGGGAAAAATTCTTCCCAACAATCAACTATACAGTTTGTACAGATTTTTCTCAATTTTCACCCCCCCATCCCCCTGCGATGAACAGCTCCTCAAACACGGTCACAAATATCCCTCACCTTTTCTCAAACTCCCCTGCTGAGCCCCTTAACTCATACTTTATCTTCTCTAACCGCAGGAAGTCGTACAGGTCACCCAACCATGCTGCTACCCCCGGTGGCGATGCCGACCGACACTCCAGCAAAATTCGTAGCCATGCAATCAGAAAGGCGAAGGCCAAGGCATCGGCCTCCCTCCTCTCCATGAGCTCCGGCTTCTCTGAAACCCCAAATATCGCCACCAAACGGTCCGGGTCCACTCCCTCCTCGACTATCCTGGCTAAGACAGTGAACATTCCCGCCCAGAATCTTCCCAATTTTTCCCAACCCCAAAACATGTGCGCATGATTCGCTGGCCCCCGCCCACACCTCTCACACTCATCTGCTACCCCCTGAAAGAACCCACTCATTCTCGCTCAAGTCACATGCACCCTGTGCACCACCTTAAACTGTATCAGGCTCATCCTTGCACAAGAGGAGGTCTCGTTTACCCTACGCAGTGCCTCACTCCATACTCCCCAATTGATCTCCATTCCCTAGTCTGCTTACCATTTTCCTTGTTCTTCACCACCTGCTCGCCTCCCTGTTCCCCTAGCCACTTATATATATCCCCAATTCTTCCCTCCCCTTCTACATCCGGAAGCAGCAGTCGCTCCAGCAGGGTGTATCCCAGCAATCGAGGGAACCCCTTCCAGACCTTTTGTGCGAAGTCCTTAACCTGTAGATACCTGAACTCATAACCCCTCGGCAACTCTACCCTCCCTTAGCTCTTCCAGACTGGCGAACCCTTCCTCCAAATACAAATCCCTCACCTTGACCAGCCCCACTTCCCTCCACCTCCTGTATACACTATCCATCCCCCCCCGCCCCCGGCTCAAACCCATGATTCTCGCACAGCGGCGTTAGCACCGACATCCCTCCCACCCTAAAATGCCTCCTCAGCTGATTCCATATCTTCACTGTGGACTGCACCACTGGGCTCCCTGAATACCTGCTCTGAGCCATTGGCAATCCTGCCATCACCATAGCCCTCAAACTAGACCCCTTACAACATTCCTCCTCCATCCTAACCCACTCTACCCCTTCTCCTTCCCCCCCACCGCCACACCTTGTCCACATACGCCGCCCAATAATAATGAAACAAGTTTGGCAACGCCAACCCCCCCTGCTGCCTCTGCCTCTGTAGCAGGGTCCTCCCCACCCTCGACACCTTCCCCGCCCATACAAAGTCAGAGATGATTGTGTCCACTTTCCGAAAAAAGGCCTTTGGTAGAAAGATCGGGAGAGCCTGAAAGATAAACAAGAACCTCGGTAGAATATTCATTTTCACCACTTGGACCCTCCCCGCCAACGTTAAGTGCAGTGTATCCCACCTCTTAAGATTCTCCCTGGCCTCCTCCACCAGCTTTGTTAAGTTCACTTATGGAGCCCCGTCCATTCCCTCGCTACCTGAATCCCCAAGTACCTAAACCGATCCCTAGCTACCGTAAATGGCATCCCCCCTAAATTAGCCCGCTGTGCCAGCTCATTCACCGGGAATACCTCGCTTTTCCCTACATTCAGCTTGTATCCGAGAACCCTCCAAACCTCCCCAACAGGCCCATAATCCTTCCCATACTCTCCAACGGATCCGAAACATACAGCAAGAGGTCATCGGCATAGAGCAACACCCGATGCTCCCTCTGTCCCCTCATTATCCCCTGCCACTCTGCCGACCCCCTGAGAGCCATCGCCAATGGCTCTATGGCCAGCGCAAACAGCAGCGGCAAAAGTGGGCACCCCTGCCTCATACCCCTGTGTAAGTCAAAGCTTTGTGAGCTCATATCATTAGTCCTCACCCTCGCTCTTGGTGCCGCATACAGCAACCGCACCCATGCCACAAATCTCGGCCCAAACCCAAACCTTCCCAAAACTTCGAACAAGTACCGCCACTCCACCCGATCAAATGCTTTCTCCACGTCCATGGCCACCACCACCTCCGGTACCAGAGCTCTCGACGAATTCATCACCACATTTAACAGCCGTCTTATATTACTCGCGAGCTGTCTGCCCTTCACGAAGCCTGTTTGGTCTTCTGCAACCACCCCCGGGACACAATCCTCCATCCTCCCTGCCGACAACTTAGCCAATACTTTCACATCCGTGTTCAATAGTGATATGGGTCTACACGACCCACATTCCACCTAATCCTTCCTTTTTGGGGGGATTAGTGTGATTACTGCCTGCTTCATCGTCTCCGGCAACTCCCCCTTCTCCAGTGCGTCATTAAATGCCCCCAACAGATGTGGTGCCAGGTCCGCCGCAAATTCCTTATAAAATTCTGCCGGGTACCCATCCGGCCCAGGGGCCTTCCCCGACTTCATACCCCTAATACTATCCAACACCTCCCTCAGCCCCAGGGGCTCCTCCAACGCCTGCCTCTTTGCTTCCTCCACCTGGGGAAATTCCAGCTCGTCCAGAAAGCACCCCATGTCCCCCTCCTCTCCTCCTGGGTCTGCCTCATAAAGTCCCTAGTAATACTCTCTAAATGCCTCATTTATCTTCCCTGGCTCTGACATCACATCCCCAGCCCCAGTCCAGTTCTTCAGTATTTCCCTGCACGCAGCCTGCCTCCGCAGCTGGTGTGCCAGCACGCGGCTTGCCTTCTCCCCATACTCGTATTGCACCCCTCTTGCCCTACGCAGTTGCCCTACTGCCCTCCCCGTTGTCAGCCTGTCAAATTGCCCCTGCAACTTTTTCTTCCTCGCCATCCCTCCATGGTGGGCACCCTCGAATATTCCCCATACACTTCCACTACCTCGCTCACTAGACGGTCATGTTCCACCCTCCTTTCCTTATTCACACGAACCGTAAATGAGATAATTTCTCCCCAGACCACTGCCTTCAGTGCTTCCCAAAAAATGCCCGCCGACACCTCCCCATTCTGATTGAACTCCACATGATCCCTAATCGCCAACCTCACCTTATCACAAAAACCCCCATCCGCCAACAATCCCGAGTCAAAGCTTCACCCCGGCCTCTGCTCTCGTCCCGTACTGAACCGAATATCCAGCCAGTGGGGTGCATGGTCCGAGATAACTATCCCCGCATACTGTGCTCCCTCCACCCCAACCAAAATCTCCAGACTCACTACAAGTAATCAATCCTCGAATACACTTAATCAGTTCTCGAATACACCTTATAGATGTGTGAAAAGAAGGAATACTCTCTTCCCCCTGGGTTCTGAAAGCGCCATGGATCCACCATACCCATCTTCTCCATAAACCCTCCCAGCTCCCTTGCCATTCGTACCCTACAAATTGACCTGGGGCTCGATCTATCCACCCTCGGCTCCAGGACACAGTTAAAATCTCCTCCCATGATCAACTGGTACGTGGCCAAATCCGGGATTGCTGCCAGCAACCCCCTCATAAAACCTACATCATCCCAATTTGCTGCATACACATTTACCAACGCTACCGGTGCCCCCTCCAATACCTCACTCACAATCACATATCTCCCACTTGGATCCCTCACCTCCTTGGCACTCACGAATCCCATTTTTTTTGCTCATTAAAATCGCCACACCCCTCGATTTCAAATCAAACCCCAAGTGAAAAACCTGCCCGACCCACCCCTTCCTTAACCTAACCTGGTCCTTCACACGGAGGTGTGTCTCCTGTAAAAAGACAAACCCCACTTTCAAGCTCCTGAGGTGCGCGAACACCCGCGACCTTTTAACTGGCCCATTCAGTCCCTGGACGTTCCACGTTACCAACCTTACCCGGAGGCTTGCGCCTCCAATCCCCTCTACCGTCTGTCGTCTTCCCCACTTAACTCCTGCCCATTTAATTCCACTCTATACCTAGCCCATCCCAGATGGCCCCTTTCTTCGCCCTTGACCATGTCATCTCTCACCCCCTGCCGCGTCGCAGAAACACCCCCCCCACCCCCGCTTTTCCCCTTCCCCCTTCTTCCTCCCCCACTTCCCCTTTTCCCCCCTCCCCTGGCCACCCCTGGCCTACTCCCCCACCACCTCACTTCCGTTCACCAGCATAACCTGCTAGCGTGGCTGTCCCTGCCCAAAGGCACATCCTAATGCCCCCCCCCACACACTCCTCAGCTCAAAGAAGAAGGCTCCCTGCTGACCTTACCCACCCCCACCCAAACAAGAACTTCTCCTGAACTCCAGGTAGCCTTCTCCAAAAGCAAACAAACAGATGTTAAACACAAACAGTCCCATAAAACAGGAGGGGGGATGGAAACATCCATCCCCACATAAACGTTTCACCCCTACAATTCCTTACAATCTCAACATTGAACAGAACCGCCCCCCCCCCAAAAAAAGTCAAAAATCCCCCATACACCCACTTCAAACATGCTCCCGACCATTACATAGTGCCAGCACCCTGGTTCCCAAGCATTGTCCACTCAGTTCTCCCCCAGTTTATGCTCCTTAAAGAAATCTTCAGCCGCTTCTGGGGTCTTGAAATAATACTCCCGGCTTCCGAACATCACCCATAATTTTGCCTGGTAGAGCACCCCAAACCTGATCTGCCGCCGGTACAGCACCACCTTGGCCTTGTTGAAACCTGCCCACCGTTTTGCCAACTCGGCTCTGATGTCCTGATAAACCCGGACATTATTTTCTTCCCAGTCGCAGCTACGCTTCTCCCTGGCCCACCGTAGAATTTTCTCTTTCTTCACAAATTTAAGGAGTCTCATGACCACCGCCCGCCGCAGCTCCCCAGCTCTAGGCTTTTGCCTCAGAGACCTATGCGCTCGGTCCACTTCAAGTGCCTTATCTAGCACCCCTTCTGCCACCAGTCCCACCAGCATCCTTGACCTACCCTATCCCCGTGACCCAGAAACCCCACCCAACACTAAGGGCAATTTTGGACACTAAGGGCAATTTAGCATAGCCAATCCACCTAACTGCACATCTTTGGACTGGGACGAAACCGGAGCCTCCGGAGGAAACACACGCACACACGGGGAGAATGTGCAAACTCCGCACAGACGGTGACCTAAGCCGGGAATCAAACCTGGGACCCTGGAGCTGTGAAGCAATTGTGCTAACCACTATGCTACCGTGCTTATAAATTAGAGCTAATAAATTGGAAACTGCTGAAGTGATACAGAGCATTGAAGGAGTAATGGATGTGGATGGAAAGAGTGCATACAGAGCAAAAGACCAGATTCAAGATGGGAAGAAATCAGTTCAGTGTGTCAGGAACAGACTAAAATGTTACATTTACCATGATAGTCCTGTCTGTGGCTCTTGTGAAGGAGAGAGAAGTGGGCTATTCAGGGTTGAGGGGGGTGATGATGTTGGGTGCCATGGAAGGAAAATCTTCAGAAACGATCAGGGCCGGGATTCTCCAGCTTCCCAGCCACATGTTTCTCAGGAGAAAAGATTCGGGGCGGAATTCTCCAGCCTCCGAGCCACATGTTTCTCGGCGGTGGGATTCTCTGCTCCTGCCGCTGAGAATTATCATTGAAGCCACCCCATGCCACCAGGAAATCCATGGGCGGGGGCGCACCGCTGGTGAGACCAGAGGATCCCGCCACCAGCGAACGGCCGGAGAATTCCAGTCGAGGTCAGTGGCAGATATGAAGACAATGGGCAGAGTTCTCCCATTTCGTGACTAGGTGCTATGGTGGGATTTGGAAGGTGGAATGTTTCCTTCTCAGGAAACTGGCAGGAAAACACGCCAAATCCTCCGCCCCCACCTCATTAATTTGCACCCATGTGTTTTATGCCATCTTCCGTGGCGGGGCAGGCCTGATGGCACATTGACCTCTGCTATGTTCAGGTGCCATAATGAAAAGGATTCCAACATCACTGACCCAATGTTGAAGAAAGAAGGTCTACCCATGTGGCAGAGCAGTGTTTAGCACTGCTGCCTACAGCACTGAGGACCCGGGTTCGATTTCGGCCTTGGGTCACTCTTCGTGTGGAGTTTGCACATTCTCCTTGTGTCTGCATGGGTTTGAACCCCACAACCCAAAGATGTGCAGAGTAGGTGGATTGGCCATGCTAAATTGCCCCTTAATTGGGGGAAAAAAATAATTGGGTACTCTAAATTTAGAAAAGGTGTACCCCCTGAAAGTGAATCTCCAGGAGCACTCTGAGATTGGAAGATCAAACCCCTCTCCTTCAGAAACCCGAATCTGAAAAGTTCACCTGCAGATGCCGCCCCGCCCGCCCCACTATGGTGGGATTCCAGGGTCCAGGACTCCATCCTGATCTCCAGAGGCAGCCTCAGGGATTGTTCAGATGAGTTCCAAACATGTTTCACACCGGTGTGTTCTTCCACCATTGTGGAGAATCTGACATGGGAGGGGTGGGGGTAGGTCCGAACTTCATCTGCACCCCATTAGAAAGATGCAAATGAGGATCACGCCATCCTCTGGTGGAGCTTCCGACTCACCATGGTTGGCACCAGCAGAGATCCTGTCGTGAATTCAAACTGGTGTGGAACCGATTTCTGGGCCTCCTGCCATATTCTCCCCCAATGTCCGCCATCGAACATTCCGCCTAATGGCTTAATATTCAGTGGCGTGGTCATGATCCGGGGGAGGTAGATGAAAGTCGTGGAGAACTTAAGTTTGGCCTCTGCTAGGTGAAAGTGGGTTATTGGGACAATCGCACCATGTTTTTCAGCAAATTTGATGTGGAGATGCCGCCGTTGGACAGTTGTGGGCACAGTAACCTGGTGTTGGAAGACTTCTTACAGCAAGTTTGATGACAATATTACGGTTAGGGCTGAGAGAAGAGAGTGCTGCATGTTCGGAGGGAGACAGGTTGGCGAGCAAATAAGTTGAGACAGCCAATGTCATGCTGGCTGTTCTTAATGAAATGATTGAGAGGGCAAAAGGCAAGAGGAATCCAGGTGGAGAAAGAATACTGCAGGCAGGTAAAATAAAATCTGCTGTTACTATTGGCACACTTGACTTGGGGAGCCATTATACCTGAATGTTAATTGATCAACAGAGAAGGGGGCCTGCTTCCCCGAGATATAACTATTCCTTCTTTAGTAGGGCGAGCATGTGATACATTTCGTAAGTCTATTTGCACAAACGCGCGAAAGAAGTTGCACTTTCCTCTCAAAGCTCCGTGATTATTTACAACCCATTGTTTGTGTGGGTGAGAATCAGGCGTGACCGGAAAACTCAGAACCCCCCACCAAAAGCATTGGTGTGTTTTTTTAAAGGAGAGCCAGTTTGCCCTGGAGCTTTCAAACACTTTTCTATCGGTATCTCTCAGGGTAAAGCCACCTCCAGCTCCTCATCTCCCAATGTGAGTGAAGCTGACCCAACCTGGTCACTCAGCTTCAACCAAAACACTGCATTGCGGGAGAGGCCAAACCCACACCTCAGTCAGTGGCCGCACCAGAGACTTCTAGAAATGTTGTGACCGACCCCAGCGTGTGCTTTAATATAAGTGTGTGGGTAGAGTGAGTGAGTGCGCGGGCTGGCAGCTGTTGTTTTGGTAAGTGTCTGTGAGGTTTGTAAACCCGCTCCCCCTCCTCCCCCGGGGGTGTGGTATGGCCGGGTGCTGGAGGCAGGGGGAGGCTGTCCGAGCTCTACTCGCCGCCAGGCTGCTTGCTGCCTGGTGACTGAACACCTCTCTTCTTCTCTTCCCCCCGCAGGGAGACATCGAGGTGGACAGCGAGACGGTGTTCGAGTTGGCCGCCTACGTGTTGCAGGTAAGAGAGGGGAGGGGAGGTTGTTTCCTGGCGTGACAGCCACTTGGCGCTTTGATCGCAGAGTTTCCATTCAGCGAGGAGCTCTGCTGTTCCCCTCCCGCCTTGCCCGCTTGTCTTGTTTCAGCACATTCCACACAGTGGTCTGGACCTGCTGTCGATGAGCGCCATCTCTCTCACCTTGTGTTTGGGGGGGGGGAGAGAGAGTTGCCAATGTCCGCACTGGGCTCTGACATGCTTGTGCAGTCTGTCTGGTTTCACTCGTAACCTCTTGTAATTTTACAGTTCCCCTGCGGACTGAATTAAATAACTAAGACACTCGGCGTTTCTGATTTGTTTTTTTTTTGGTTTAAATTCCGTTGCCTCCTGTTCTAACACTGACTGATCTTTCTGTTCCCCTTTGCAATTCTGCAGGAAACGAAAGGCGATTACATCAGGTAAGACAAACATTTGCATCTATTTTATCACATCTGCCGTCAAATGTAAGTTATATATATGTGTGTGTGTCTGTTTAGTGTTACAAGTTCCGATTGGCATGTCGAATTGGATTACATTTTTGGGCGATTGCTGCCCACTTCCACTTTTATTGATGTAACCTGGGTGTAAGTTACAGCATATTTTGTTTTCGGTTAATGTAAACGCAAGGCGAGTGAGTGTGGTTGATACATACTCAGCCTGTTTCTTTTTGTCAGCCCTGCACAACCTCAGAAGGGTAATAATGTATGCGACAAGGCGATCGCATTTGTCAGCTGCTTGGTTTTGAAGCTTTATGTGCAAGCTTTCTCTCACAGCTGCCCTGGTGGGGCCTCACACTTCATACACTTGACCTCACGGTTACTGGGGGGAGGCTGCAGTGTGAATTGGAACTGGCGGTCCAAGCTGTCTACCACTGAACGTGGGCACGTTTATCTTTGAAAAACATTCCTGCACGATAATAGTTCTGTGTTTGAAAAAACATCATTTTACAACCGATTATAGGCGCCTGAAGCTTTTGGTGAGGGGAACAAAACTGGCATAAGATTAATCCGTTTGAATCAGTGGGTGTTGAAAATGACCTGTTAAACGTAGCCCGTTTTTTGTTTGCCTTCCCCAAAATATCAAATGCTTGAAATTTAATTGCAAAACACTCTGCCTAACAGCAAATAATTATGTTAATGCCATAATTCTCTCTTATCTTCTGCCTGATTTTCTGAGCATTTCAAATCAAATTACTTAAATAAACACCAGGCATTATTTGACAACAACTAAAGAAACGTATTTGTATTGGTCTTTGAAAATGCAAAAAGTCTCTCACACACCCTGTTGGTGTTTGGGAGTGGTTACCAATGGGAGAATGTACACAGCAAAGTGGGGCTCATAAGCATTTTTAAAATTTGGGTTGTTACTCAAAACAAATGGGTAATTGAAATTTGTAATTTTTAAGTTTGATCTAAACCTGAAAGGAATCGGGGAGAAATTCCAAAAAGTTAGAAATTTACATCGCTATTTGAGCCTTTGCTTGTAGTGACTGATCTTGTGTCAGCTACGCCTCTGTCAGAATGTTTAACTCAAGCTCCTTTCCAGAGATTAGAACAGAAAACCAGAGGCTAATACTCCATTGCATTCCTAAGTGAGTTCTGTACTGTTAACAATAATAATCTTTATTGTCACAAGTAGGTTTACATTAACACTGCAATGAAGTTACTGTGAAAAGCCCCTAGTCGCCACATTCCGGCGCCTGTTCGGGTACACAGGGAGAATTCAGAATGTCCAATTCATCTAACAAGCACGTCTTTTGGGATTTGTGGGTGAAACCGGAGCATCCGGAGGAAACCCACTCAGACACAGGGAGGACGTTCAGACTCCGCCCAGACAGTGACCCAAGCCGGGAATCGAACCTGGGACCCTGGTGCTGTGAAGTAACGGTGCTAACCACTGTGCTACCGATGCTTTCTTTCAGATGACATGTTAAACTGAATCTGTGCCTGCTATCTCGGGTGGACGTAAAATATCTCATGGCGATCTTTCGAGGAAGAGTTATCCCCACTGTCTTGGCCAACATTTATCCCTCAATCAAAATCATTTCCAAATACACAACCTCTACCGTAGAGAGGGACAAGGGTATCAGGTGCATGGGTATACCCACAGCCTGCAAGTTCCCCCTTTAAGTGGAGATACCGGCGCTGGACTGGGGCGGGCAAAGTAAGAAGTCTCAACACCAGGTTAAATTCCAACAGGTTTATTTGAAATCACAAGCTTTCGGACCGCTGCTCCTTCACCAGGTGAAGTCTTCGCTTGATGAAGGAGCAGCGCTACAAAAGCTTGTGATTTCAAATAAACCTGTTGGAATTTAATTTGATGCTGTGAGACGTCTTACTGTTCCCCCCGTAAAGACATTCACCATCCTGACATGCTACTTCTTCATCATCGCTGAGTTAAAAATCTCAAACTATTCTCTGGGCGGCACGGTAGCACAGTGGTTAGCACAGTTGCTTCACAGCTCCCGGGTCCAAGGTTCGATTCCCGGCTTGGGTCATTGTGCGGATTCTGCATGCTCTCCCCGTGCCTGCGTGGGTTTCCTCCGGGTACTCTAGTTTCCTCCTACAGTCCAAAGGTGTGCAGGTTAGGTGGATTGGCCATGCTAAATTGCCCTTAGTGCCCAAAAAGGTAAATGGGGTTACGGGGTTAGGGTGGAGGTGTTGGCTTAGACAGGGTGGTCTTTCCAAGGGCCTGTGCAAACTCAATGGGCCAAATGGCCTCCTTCTACAGTGTAAATTCTATGATCTACCGCCCCAACAACACTGGAGCACTTTTACCACATGGACTGTAGCAGTTTAATCAGGTGACTCACCACCACCTTCTCAAAGGCAGTTAGGGACGGGCAGTAAATGTTGATTTTGCCAGTGGCACACACAGCTCATGAAAATTAAAGAAAATTAATACCTATTAGCTGATTATGGGATCTTGCTGTGTGCAACTTGGCGGCCCCATTTCCTACATTACAACAGTGACTACGCTTCAGAAAGTACTTTATTGGCTGTAAAGCAATTTGACACATCTCACTGTTAAAAAAGGTTCTATATAAATGTTATCGGCTTCCTGTGGAAGAGCCATTAAAATGTGCCATACGTCCGAGGTTGTGGAGTATTCACTTTTAAGGAGCTACACTTGGTTGATTGGATGCTGGAATGTTAATCTGCAATTATACTGGGATTGGTACTGCATAACTAGAGAGGAGAAAACTTCCTCTCTACCAAGTGGACACGTGGGATTTTGTGAACTTGTTAGAGGAAAAGATGACCCCAGTTGTGGGATAACACAAGTTAATTGAGCACAACTGACATACAAGTGTTTTTAAAGTTTCTTGTCATTTGGTAGATGAATACATTTTGGAAATACAAATGGTCTATTTAAAAATGCCTCTTAGACTGCCTTTACAGCATGCTTTGTAGGCTGACCTAAAGAAGTGAATTTGTATAAGACAACATGTATTTGAAATATTTCAGTAATGCTTTTTATTATTTTTAAAATTGTTTGGAAATTTATACCATCTACCCATGTTACAGTTTTTGTGTGTAGCCCAGTTTAATCGGGTGATAATTCAAAACCTGAACAATACCTATAATAGCACGTTTTAAACACTGACAGGCTTCAGGTCTATTTTTCAGTGTCTATCACTATTACTGCCATTTCAAATCAAATACCTATTGGTAACATGAGTTTACAGATAATGTACATTAATATCACCATACACTGTGTGATCAATGTTCAGCTAATGCTTCATTTATGGGAGGGTGGTGTATGTTGTCAGTGGTATTAGATCTTCTGTTGCTGCTGTCACAAATTTCAGTGCCTGTTGTGGATTCATCCATCTTAGACTACACTTTGGGTGTTAGATTGAAGAGAATGATCTCATTGACAAAATTGTAGCAAATGATCTGTGTGAGTTGCCTTTTCCACTGCTCGCACACTCAAATTCAAAATCTAGGTAGGGAGAAGAGAAAATCATTGGCAAGGTGTATGCCTGCATTACTTCTAATCCCAGAAAGCACAAATCTAATGTACTTATATTAAATCAATTATTTTGTAACAATTATGTGCTACCTGACTGGCAACCAAAGATTTATATGCTTCCATTTATTTTACTATATTATCATTCAGGAGTATGTACAAATGTGCTGCCTAATTCTTCAAATTTTGACAGTTTTTGTCCTTTAAATTGTACCATGGTGTGCTCATTATACAAAGAGAATAATTGATTGGTAATGCATGGCATTCAACTCATCAAGTCTGATCAAGCTCTTTCGAAGAACAATCTAGTAATAATCTTTATTAGTCTTCTCTCCTCTGAGGAGAACAACCATAGTTTCTTCCGCCTATCCACATAAACATCAGCCCTCATGCCTGGCGGTGTTATTGTCACTGGACCAGTAATCCAGAGATCCAGGGTAATGCTTTGGGGACCTTGATTTGAATCCCACCATGAGAAATGGTAAAATTTGAATTCAATGAAAATCTGGAATCGGTCTAATTATGATCTTGAAACCATTGCCGACCCCCCCCCCCCCAAATCTGGTTCACTTTTTAGGGAAGAAAATCTGCTGTCCTTGCTTGACCTGGCCTACATGTGACTCTAGGTCTATATCAATGTGGTTTACTCTTAACTGCACTCTGTAATGGCCTAGCAAGCCATTCCATTGAAGCACAATTAGGGATGGACAATAAATGCTGGCCCAGACAGTGATGCCCATATCCCCAGAACAAATTTTTAAAAATCAAGTAAATTTCTTCTGTAACCACTCCAAAACCTTAATATTCTTCTTAAAATGTGGTGTCCAGTATATATATTTTCAAAAAACTTCAAAAATGACCCTAGTGGTGATGCGTGTTGGAGCATCCTGTGATGTAATGAAGTATAACATGGTGCGCCTGCCTGCGTGTCCAAAGTTGACGACTGGGGACACTGGTACTTATTACTCTTCATTTTCTGAACATTCTCAAAATGATTTCCTACGTCAGGATATGCACAATTTTTCACAGGCAAATCACGCTAAAAGGAAAGATAAAGCAATTTAGTCATTAAATGATAACATGATGAAGAAAAGCAAGCTAGAACATTGTTCTCTCATTCTGGGTTTTCCAAAGTATTTTACTGTCAGTTTAGTGCTTTTGAACTGTAATCGCTGTTGTAATATAGGAAGCACCGAAGACAGCAAGGTGCCACAAATGGCAATGGATGCTGACCAGATATTATGTTTTAAGATGTAGTTTGAGCTACTATCTTGCTCTCTCATTGAGTTAGAGCATGGCTGATCAGCGCCTCAGCTTCATTTTCCCAATGTTTTGCTCTATATGCCTGGCTTGACAGAATCTTAAACTCTGGTAATCCCAGCATCCATGTCTTCTATTGAGAAGAGTTCCAAATCTCACCTACACTTTTTTTGTGTGGAAGAAGTGCTTCCTGCTTTTGTTCCTGAATGAACTAACTCTAATTCTAAGATTATGACCCCATGTTCTTGATTGTCCCCACTGGAGGCCATAGATTCCGTGTCGCTACTCTTCCAGTTTCTTTTGAATATTTTACGAACCTTGGTCAGATCACCCCTCCATCGCCTATACTCTGGGCAATAAAATCAAATACATGCAACCAGTTTTGTTTTGTTGTCAGTAATCATCTGCCGCAGATTAAACCTCCAACATGTAAAATGGTTGAAACATCTCCTTCTCGGGGCTCAGAGCTCTTGGGTACATACTGGGTGGCTTCTTTTAGATTTCCAGATTTAAAGACAAGATATTAGATGTATTTCGTAGCAAAGGAGGCAGTACTTGCAAACGTAGAAGGTGTTGATTTGTGCCAATTTACCACTTAAGGCACACAACTTCCTGGCTCCCCAGCATCGGATTTATGGGGAGGTCCAAAGACGTGCTATGGGATCCCCCTCAGAAGTTCCCAGGTAAAGGTTTATGCAGCAACAGTCCAGAAGCACTTGCTTCCCCCCTTGCTGGGAACCATCCAACAAAGTGATTTAAATCGCTAACTTTGGATGGTAACCCGGTGTTAACTATCCTTCAGGATAGAAGTGAGGTCTTTTTGGACCAACAATATACCTGGCGATGTAAAATTCATCAGATTTTATAATTTTCTGGCAGATTGGATAATCCAATAATTTAACCATGTGAATCGACAATTCAGCGGGATTCCTTTTTAAATTGACCAGGCAACTTGGCCCTCGAATGGGATTTGAAAAGCTGCTCCCAGGAGCCGGAATGTTACCACGTTGCTCAGATAACATGTAAGCTAATGCCGAACTGGTGGGATGGACCTATTTGGGCAAACAGTGGCAGGACAGTGCTGTCTTCTCGTACGCTGTGTTGATTTAGAGGTTACTCACTCGTCGTAGTGCCACTGCAAATGCTGGAAAATAAGTCCCTAAGGCTTGTTTCTTGTGAGTCTGAGCCTATAACATAGTGGGGAGTTAGCGTGCTTCCATATTTATAGGCTGAAAGTGTAGTTGTTTAGAATTCTTAGTAACTTTGTTTGGAAATTCTTAAACCATTTGGCTGAAGTTTTATTTCATTTTAGCCTAGGGTCATGCACGTGTTTTCATTGTAACAATGGCTCTTGTGTCTACTCCATTCAGTAATATCTGTGATTATTTTGCCAAAGTTGTAAGGGGGTGGAGAGGAGCACTGCCTTTTGTATAATACAGAATGTCTGAAATGTCGGTCGACAAATTGAATCCCGGGGCTTTGAAACGGTTAAACTGTAAACAAAGCCCAAATGATTAATGAAAGACAGCCGAACCACAAGACTGAATTGCACCGTAAAATTTTCACGCCTTGCTTACACTCTATGTAAAATTAATATTAAATTTCTGTTTTGAATAATAATTTCTCACTCTCCCTTCCATGAATCTTCCATAATGATTACCATCTGCAGTCAGCTGTGTGGCCTGGTCCCAAACCGCCCAACAATGCAGCTCAGAACTGGCTGCAAAAAGACGCATGAGGAAAGCCTTGAGCGTTTTTGCATTGTTTCAACATCAGATCATGTTTCAGCAAGTGGCTCTCCCATGTTGCACTCCATATCAAGATTCAGCCCCATTGGTGAACTGGGCTGCACTGTTAATCTGGAGACCCAGGCTTATGCAGATGGGGGAAAAATTAGAACAAAAACCTGTGGGGTGAAAGACAGGAGAGATTAAATGGCAAAATGAGTGCTGGTGTAAGGCAACTGGAGATGGTAATTGGGCATGGAAATAAACCAAGGTTGAGCAAGTAGAAGTGTGAATGGGAAAAAGGAGCAGCATCAACAGATGGCGTCCAAAAAACAGAAACAAATAATGGAGGCGAAGGTAAAATCACAAATTGCTGAACTTAATGGGTGGAATTTTCCTAAAATTTGGATGCGTCAGTTTTGGAGTAAGAACCAGTGCGAATCCTGCCGACCCGGTAGCGCTATCTGGACCACAATTTCTAGGCACTATGCAGGAATAAAAATCCGAACATGAAAAACAGCATGCCTGTGACAGGAAGCATCTGATTCGCCCACCCGGGATCGTCTGAGCCGTTCTGTCAAGGAGGCACTGCATTCAAACACCTCCACAGCACTTGCTCACAGTCAAGCAGGGAAGATGGCAGCGAAGAAGTCTGCTCGCCACTTCACGGAAGGGACCCTCTGCCATCTGCTTGATGCCGTAGAGAAGACAAAGGGGAGCAATTTACCCTCAGGCTGGTAGGAGACCCTCCAGCAAGTAATGAAGCCCTGCCTGGGAGACGGTCGGAGCATTGGTCAATGCCAGCAACCTCTGCAAGAGGACAGGGACGAATGCCGCAAGAAGATGAACAACCTATTCCGTTCTGTCGGGATATGTGTTCCCTGTATCTTCTCTGCATTCCACTTTGCTGTCATCCCTTGGAATGTAACCTTGACCCCACATGCTGCGACATAGCAGGGCCCCAGCATCCGACCTCTCACAGGCTTTCTCCCACCACCTGGGGCACCTCTCCTCACAGCCCCTCTGGGCTCACGCACCGTGCCCACACATGCCAGGTTTCATCGGCATCTGACCCGCCAGGTGGCCAGCTAACACCATCCCCATTTGTGTTACTGCAGGATAAGCTCGCTCACAACCGCTGCAAGCTAACGAAGATGGGTGGTTGAAGATCATGACTCCTTTTGAGGAGAGAGCCCTGGAGCTTGCAGCGGAGGAGCAGGAGCAGGACTGCCGAGAGTGAGATGGAGCTGTGAGAGAAAAGTGAGCTATCTGGTGAGTGCCACACTGCTTCTGATGCACATCAGGTGGAGGCAGGAACATCCCAGGAATTGGACAGTCTTGCGTCTGCTGGATCCCAGGATTTAGAGTGCAGTTAAGAGTAAACCACATTGATATAGACCTGGAGTTACATGTAGCAACGAACGGCTGCACAACCTTTCCGACACACGCCTGCGATCCACCCACGGGTCGCGCCCCGATTTTGACAATGCGTGCTTTAGTGCAAAAGGACAGAGGAATGTAGCAGAACCTCGCCCAGACATGAGCCTGTAATGTCAGCATGCTGACAGGAGTCAGGCAGCAGCAGTATCTCTGAGAAGCAGCACTGACCAGACATCGTCACCCTCCTGCATTGACGGGGCAGCAGGCACTCGAGGACTCCCTAGCTCCAACACATTGATAATTGAGATCTTGGCCACCTTCATCGTCTGGTCGCAGAGGGATTACGATGTCCTGGTGGAGGTCATGCTTGTAGACCAGCGAGCTCGTCTTCATCCATGAAGCAGGAGACGATGATCCCTCCTGCCCATTTGCACCCTCGCCTCCATTCTCAGGCTCCTTGGGGAGCTCATCCTCGGACACATCTTCCTCCTCCGATGACACTTTCCATTCTCAAGGCCGTCCTCCAGAAGCTCCTTGCCCCACTGCAGAGCCAGGTTGTGGACTGAACAGCAGATCGCAACAACACAGGAGACCCTCTGGAGGCTGTATTGTAGGGCCCCACTAGACTTGTCAAGGCAGTGGAACCGCAGCTTTTACAGGCCAGTGTGCCACTCGATGACAGATCGGATCGCAATGATGCGCCTCATTGTACTTGGTTTGTGGTCTCTGCGCTGGAGTCATCAGTCATGACCGGCAATGATATCCCTTCTCCCCAAGGAGCTATCACTGTAACCTGGGCTGTTCCTCGAAGAGTCCAAGGATCTGCAACTGGCCGAGGATGAAGCTGTCCTGCACGCTTACTGGACAGTGGGCACAGGTGCATGACACACATCTGATAGTCGCAGACCAGCTGGACATTGAGGGAGTGGAACTCCTTCCGGCTGATGAAGGTGACTCCCTAGTGCAGTGGGCGCAGAGAGTGACATGACTGCAGTCCATTGCCACCTGCACCTGTGACAGACCAACTATCTGCCCAAAACCCCATAACCCCCTCATCCTGCCAGGCATGCTCCAGGTCAAATGGATGTAGTCAACAGCCCTTGCATACAGTGCATCCATCATCTCATGGATGCACTTATGGGTGGATGCCTGTGAGATACCACAGAGGTCCCTGATGGAGCCTTGGAAGGACCCCATGGCGAAGAGATTCAGGGTTGCCATGACCTTGTCAGCCACAGAGAGCGGGTGGCCTCCACCACCACATGGTGCAAAGCCCACAAGGACATGGCACAGGTGCGGCAGCATCTCCTTAAGTTAGGCGGAGTCTTCCGCGTCACATGGTATCGGGCAGCCTCAGGAAGGACACACAAGGTCCGGTAAACCATCAGTCCTCTTCGGCACCTTCATGCTCCAAGTGCAGCTGGTGCGACCTCCGCCACCTGCCCTGATCTTGTTCTGTAGGGTCTCTCCCTCAGAGCTGCCACACGTTGCTGCTGGAGTCTCTGATTCCACGCACTGTGATTAATGATGGGTCAGAAAGAGTGAGTGAGGAGAGCAGAGAATTTGGGATAGCTGACGTCAAGTTGGAAATGAAAAAAATCTGAAGAGAGAAGGAAGTTGGTGGGAGGAGTCCATGGGGAATGGAAATTTTGAACTGGGGAGAAATGGTTCACCATGTGAAACGCAGCAGGCAAGGCAAAAGTAATCATAGATTATCATAGAATTTACAGTGCAGAAGGAGGCCATTCAGCCCATCGAGTCTGCACCGGCTCTTGGAAAGAGCACCCTACCCAAGGTCAACACCGCCACCCTATCCCCATAACCCCACCCAACACTAAGGGCAATTTTGGACACTAAAGGCAATTTATCATGGCCAATCCACCTAACCCGCACATCTTTGGACTGTGGGAGGAAACCGGAGCACCCGGAGGAAACCCACGCACACACGGGGAGGATGTGCAGACTCCGCACAGACAGTGACCCAAGCCAGAATCGAACCTGGGACCCTGGAGCTGTGAAGCAATTGTGCTGTCCACAAGGCTACCGTGCTGCCCCATAATAATGTTTTATTGTCACAAGTATGAAGTTACTGTGAAAAGCCCCTAGTCGCCACATTCCTGCGCCTGTTCGGGTAAGCCGGTACGGGAATTGAACCCGCGCGGCTGGCCTTGTTCTGCATTACAAACCAGCTGTCTAGCCCACTGAGCTAATCCTGGCCAAAGAAGTGGACATGGAGGTGAAGATAGCTGAATAAGTTTGCCTTTGGACTGAACCTACAATCAGCTGAGGTGAGAGCGGTTCCAAAGTTATCCCAATGCTGGAATTGTAGATCAATGTTTTCATTGGTTCCTGAATACTGTGCTAGCTGACAGATTTGACAGAAGATGGCTTGTACATTTACTGTTCCGAGTGTAAACAACACAAAGTTACACACTTGTGCTGCAAAATCCTCCAACCTGTCTCTTTAAGGAAAAACAAATGTTAATCTACAGCTTTTGTCTTCGCTGTTTCCACTAATTGGTCACAGGTTTGTTCGGCGGCACTCTTGGTTACTTTCAAAAAGCTGTGCCGCAGTATACCCTCGGGGTTCCTGCACTGTGCAAATTTGTATTCCAAGGCAGATTCATGGCACCTAGATCAGCAAACTTCAAACATAATTCTTTTTTCAGTCAAAGCTTTCAATCTCGTTGCTTGCTGCTGTTTCTTCCCAGTGTCCAGGGAACTTGAGCACAGGCTTGCAAATGCAAAACAATTTGATGGCCTCAAGAAGTGGACAAAGCTAGTTCTTGCACTAATGGACAGAAATCATTCCTGACTCTGGCAGCAGTGTGCATACGTTGCCGTTGGGAGAATCACTGCCTCCAGAGGCAGCTGTGAAAATCACTTTTTCCAAGATTCCAAAGATCCCTCAGAAAGAACATTTGCTGCTTTCTGTTTATAGTTGTTTGGTGGAGCTAGAATGGCCTGTGGCTATACTGCCGTAAAGTGATTGGATCATAGAATTAAGTGCGTCAAACATTGAAGGTGGAAAGAGTCCCACTTGTGTTTACAATAAAAAGACTATATATTTTTTTACAAGTATTGTTGTTTTGTCAGAAACTCAGCAGCGTGATTAGAGTGTCAGGTTAGTAAGTTGACACCCAAGCACCTTTGGACCCGAGATATGAAGCAATAGCCTCAATATAATAGTCCTGATGTAAAGGCCACTTTTGAATGCTTGTTAAGTGCTCTGAACATTTATGGGTGTAAGCAGGTGTCAGTGTGAATGTTTCTTCTTGGTGCCAAATCATTGTGAGTTTCTGACTGGAGAGTGGAACTCTTACCTTTTATGAGACGCGTGTGCAGTCTTTTGAAACTTGTACAGAAACCTATAGCCAAGTTCCGCACACATGAGTATGGCCTCAACAGGGACCTCGGATTCATGTCACATTACATTCATCCCCCACCATCTGGCCTGTGCTTACAAAATCCTACCAACTGTCCTGGCTTGAGACAATTCACACCTCTTTAACCTGGGGTTACCCCTATCTCTGGATCTGTAAAGACTTAATTACCTGCAAATGCTCACATTCAAAGCATTGTCTTGCATCTTTGACTTTGTCTATATATATGTTTCTGGAACATACCTCTTCATTCACCTGAGGAAGGAGCAGTGCTCCGAAAGCTAGTGATTTGAAACAAACCTGTTGGACTTTAACCTGGTGTTGTAAGACTTCTTACTGTGCTCACCCCAGTCCAACTCCGGCATCTCCACATCAGTCTTTTGATGGCTGTGTTCAGTGGCCAAATGCTTTAACATGCATTCGGTTGCAGTGTAGAATGTTGCAATCTGCATGCAGAAGTCTCAGGTTAGTAGATGCAGTGTGATAACAGCCTTTGTTATTTAACTGTTGCTGGTTATTGCATCTTTAATGGTTTCCCCTCTATTATTACAATACGTTTATGGGCTGAGAGTTATCCTATGATGAGAGGCTGAGTAAATTGGGTTATACTCTTGGTGAGAGGTGGTCTCATTGAAACTGTAATCTAGAATATGCGGGCATAGCCTCATGATGAGGAGTCAATCATTCCGGACTGAGATGAGGGAAAATGTCTTAACTCAGACTAGTGAGTCTTTGGAATTCTATACTTGCCAGAGTTGCGTTTGCTGCTTCGTTGAGGATATTTATTCAAGGCGGAGATAGACAGTTTTGTGATCTCTCAGGGAATCGAGGGATTTGGGCATTAGGCTGGAAAGTGGAATTGAGGCATAAGTTCAACCATGATTAAATTCAATAGTGGAGGAGTCTCAAGGAGGATATATGGCCTACTCCTCCTGTTTTTTATGTTTTGTGGAGATATAGGGCGGTATTCTCCGCAATCGGCGCGATGTCCGCCGTCAAAAACAGCGCAAATCAGTCCGGCATCGCGCCGCCCCAAAGGTGCGGAATTCTCCGCATCTTGAGGGGCCGAGCCCTCACCTTGAGGGGCTAGGCCTGTGCCGGAGTGATTTCCGCCGGCTGGCAGGAAAAGCCTTTGGCGCACCGCCAGCTGGCCCGGAAATGACTTTGCCGTGCAACGCATGCGCGGGAGCGTCAGCGGCCGCTCACGGCATCCCCGCGCATGCGCAGTGGAGGGGGTCTCTTGCGCCTCCGCCATAGTGAAGACCATGGCGAAGGCGGAAGGAAAAGAGTGTCCCCACGGCACAGGCCCGCCCGCGGATCGGTGGGCACTGATCGTGGGCCAGGCCACCGTGGGGGCACCCCCCGGGGCCTGGTGAGCCCGCCCGCGCCGCCTTGTCCCGCCGTTCGAAAGGTGGTTCACTCCACGCCGGCTGGCGTGGGTTGACAGCAGTGGGACTTTGGCCCATCGCGGACCGGAGAATCACCGGGGGCGGGACCGGCACGGCGCGATTCCCGCCCCTGCCGAATCTCCGGTGGCGGCGAATTCGGGACACGCCAGGGGCGGGATTCACGCCGGCCCCCGGCGATTCTCCGACCCGGTGGGGGGTCGGAGAACCGCGCCCATAGAGTGCTCTTTGGAGATTTTTTTTTTGTTGCATTTTTATAATATTAAAACAATCCCATCAGAATACCAACAAAACTGCTTGTGTAAATTCAATAACAATTTTTGTCCCCTTATGGAGTTCCAAATTTGACCTAGTTTAAAAGTGATCTCTTATAATGCAAATGTTGCTTGTTATGTAGGTTACTTGACTGAATCTAGGCTATTGAGCTTCTGTGTGAATAATGTTCATATTTAAAACATGAATGATTATTCTATGCTAATTGTGATGACATACATTTCCATCTATTAGCATGAGCTAATAGAATGCTTTTGTGCAGAACATTTGTTTCCTCATGTTTTGGGGATTTGTCTCTTTAATATGTGTCAAGTCATAATTTGGAAATCTATTGGCCTTAAAAGTCACAAGGCCTACATTTCCATAGCTCTAGTGACCTGCTGGCCCGTGAAAGCTGTGATATATATGGTTGGGAACCTGTCTGTTTTCCTCCTGTAATGGCAGTTGTTGATTTCTATGAACTCTGATTCCATAATTAAGCTATTTCGATGGCAGCCTTCAATTCTGCCCATTCAGCGCAAGCTGCAAGGAAATGAGATCTTGGCTATTCTCTTTGCCATGCTCTTTCCCACCCCACTTGAGCCAGCTTTTCATTTGATCCCTTGCTCCCACTTTTCCATTAACCCACAAGTGACTTCAAACCCCACCTAAACTGCCCATCTCAAATGCTTTGGTTCAGCTTATGATTTCAAAGATCTTTAAAGCCAGATAAAGATGAAAATAAAATGGCTCTTTGCAGTCTTGCAGATGATTTTCAAGGTAAAGACAGCTCTGCCCATTTCTGATAAAATTATAGCACCCCTCCCCCTCAGTCATTTCACTTTCTGTATTTACATGTGTTAAAAAATTGATGGCCTGTGGATAAAGGTTGTGCAAATGTACAATAACAGTTGTTATCAAATGAAATGGCTCAAAACTTAGTGCGGCTTTATGGAAGTTGTGGCCAGAAGAATTGGGAGGAGTCTCATTCCTTTTTTAAAAAAGGGAAACATTTCTAATTTGCATGCATCATGCCATGGTCCAGTAATGACACAATATAAACATAAACCAAAGGATATAAGAACAAGTTTACAAATACAGGCAGTCCTCAACTTTGCGATGTTTGAACCATGTCCACATGTTCTGGACATGTCCGAAGCTTAGGGGATTTTGGCAGGGGTTTGCAGATGTCATGTCCACGGTGTTAAAAACAAGGGTGGCACCAAGTCCAGAGGTGGCGATTTTCGGGGTGTCGGAAGATCCGGGAATCCAGGAGGAGAAAGAGGCAGACGTTTTGGCTTTTGCTTCCCTGGTAGCCCGGAGACGGATACTACTAGTTTGGAGGGACTCCAAGCCCACGAAGTCGGAGACCTGGCTATCTGACATGGCTAGTATCTCTGTCTGGAGAAAATTAAGTTCGCCATGAGAGGGTCAATGTTAGGGTTCACCCGAAGGTGGCAACCGTTCGTCGACATCTTTGCGGAAAATTAATCGTTAGTTTAGCTTAGAGTAGGGGGTAAGGGAGGATGATGGCTTTTGCACTATGTTTATAGATTCATGTACATTATTTATTTTGTTGTTGTTGTAAAACCAAAAATACCTCAATAAAATGTTTATGAAAAAAAACTTTGCGACGTTTGAGTTATGACCAAAGGCGCTGACGACATTTAGAAATTGACACTATTTTGACTTTGCCACATCGGTTCCGACTTTACGATATTAGTGTCAGTCATATGTGGTTAATGTTTTGTTGATGAGCCTGGGAACGATAAACAAAAATTAAGGCTCTGAAACTGGCCTGTGCTTTTTAGATCATTTATAGGTGAAGTATTATTGCAGTGCATGTATTTCTATGTTTTATATCAATAAATATATTAATGTTGGTAAATTACTCCTCTGTAATTTATTGGGTTATTTTGGTGCAAGCAAGGCATCAGTGCTTGGTTCTGGACCCAATTCCCCACTTATAACACTGTTCTTATTGCACTCAGAAAATCAGTTCCGAGTTACAATGTTTCAACTTAAGACCAAGTTTTTAGGAACCAATTGTGTTATAAATCCAAGGACTGGCTGTGGAAAGAATATAGGAATTTCTTTGCAATACTTTCAGGAAATTCCATTTAAAATCTTAAACCGTTGTTAAGCTAATAAGGACCATTGGGGAATTGTTTATACAATTGCTCTTTCATATCTTCGCAGCTTGTGTTATGATATCCCTGCCACGTGCATAACTCCTCCGTGGGCACAGTCAGTTGTTTCCCACATTTATTAAAACCTGCTGACTAGGGGACGAAACAAGATAAAATTGGATTACTTGGTAGGTTAAGACCATAAGACGTGGAAGCACGAGTAGACCATTCGGCCCATCGAGTCTGCTCCACCATTCAATGAGATAATGACTGATCTGATACAATCCTCAATTCCACCTTCCTGTCATATCCCCATAATCCTCCATTCCCTTACTGATTAAAATTCTGTCTACTTCAGCCTTGAACATGCTCAACAACCCAGCCTCGACAGCACCCTGCCTCTACAGCACTTTGCATAAAGAATTCCATAGATTCATTACCTTGTCAGAGAAGAAATTCCTTTTAATCTCCGTCTTAAATGGGTGACTTCTTACTCTTAAGTTAAATTGATTCAGAAAATGTTTTAAAGTTACTTGAAAACTCACTTTAAAGTCTCACCAGTGGAAACTCCCTAGAAAACAGGGATTTCATAGATTTGCTGAGCCTTGATCTCTATCATTACTAACATACCTTCTTAACTGTTACAAATAATCTTTCAGATGTTGATGCTGAGGATCACTTATTATTGCAAGACAAACAATTATGCAACATAAATACTATTCGTTAGGTGCAACGATATTTCATCCAGTGGTTTCCAGTCAGAAGGCTGCCAGATCACGATTTGATACAAATGCCTCAGCAGTATCAGTCTTGAAAGCTCCAATTGTTGTAGTAAGTAGCAGCATCTCTGTAGTATATGGGAAGTCCCTGCATTATTCATATTGTAGAACAGTTTCCATGTCATATCTTTCAACTTGAAAATAAAGGCCATTCCATTTGATTACTTGGATATTAAAATAAATAGTTTTAATTTGTTTTATTGTATTGCAGTTAGCTGCTCATAAGTTTAACACATTGAGCAGCTGAGGGCCATGTTCCTTAGTAGTGATAGTAATAGCCCAATACATGCAAAATCTTTTAAAATTTCATTCCAAGGGGAGAGGTTCCATGCTGTTAATGATCAGAAAGAAACAATATTGTATTATACAGGTCTGCTGCCCCAATCAGGAAATGGACAACCTTGGGCAATAAGAAGAAAAATTGTTTATTTTATTGTCAGTTAATGGTGTTACCTCAATTAAAAACATATAATGGTGGAAATAGAATGAGCAAAGCTGCAAGACCTGCCTGGTGGAATGTTAAATGTCACATGTCTAACAAGATCTCGTGAGACGTCGTGATCCGGATCCCGTTCACAATGGGCAGGACCCAAACTCGAAGAGTTAAGTGAGTTTAAAAACTCACTTAACTCTGCCGGTGCCAGATTGATCCGGCTCCCGGGATTGACCAGCCTTGCCGAGGAGACCCCAGCCGGGGCGTTGTTCAGCACTAGGCTGAACGGTAGTTGGGGGGCCTCCCAAATGATTGGAGGCCCCCATGTGGCTGGTATCTGGGCCGGGTGCACAGCTGATGCCACCTTGGCACCTTGGCAGTGCCAGGCAGTCAGGAGTATGACTAGGGTGCCAGACTGGCGGTGCCCAGGTGGCATTTTGCCACGTCGTGAATCAGGCCCAGGGTGCCCTGTCCATGTTAGGTGGGCTGCAGGGGGGGGCTCGAAGACCCTCCAACATGTGTGTTTGGTGGGGTCCAGGGTCACATCATGGTTAGGTAAATGTTGACCCGCTGGTCAGAGCTCCTCAGTGCAGGAAATGTGGCTGAGTGGGGCCTCGGTGGGGCATTCCCCGTTAAGACCTGAAAAATAACAGAATGCCATTAGACAGCGGAGTTGCTCCAGGTGCTACAAGTGCCGGGAACGGCCCCTCAATTCCTGCCCAGAACAGACTCTTTGTTTCTTTGTTATAGTGCAGAAGGAAGCCCCTTTGCCCATTGAGTCCATCCAGCTCTTTGTGAATCTGTCCAGTCAGTCCCAAACCTCCTCTCTGTCCCCTTAGCCCTGGAAGTTAATTTCCCTCGATGCCTATCTAATATCCTTTTGAAATCCTCGAATCCGCTTCCACCCACCCACGTAGATGTCGAGCTCCAGGCACAAGATGTTTAAACACCACTGTTCTGCACCATGGGAGTGGTGGGAAGTGTCCAATCCCACCCATCGTTGAGTTGACCATTTTAGCTGTGATGTTCTGGCCATATACCTCCTAAAAGATGGTAATTAATTAAAAAATAATGTTAACATTAAGATAGTTTATATTCCTATTGAGTTATTGAAACACCTTTGCCAACATGAACAAACTTTGTCAAAATAGCACAAATAATGAAGTGGTGAAGAGACAATTAACCAAGAAAGCACCTGGCATTCTACACCAAACACATTTTTATTATTACTGAAAAAATAGGTTGGAACCTCTGCCTGATTGTATTTTGATAAAGTCAACTAAAAAACAGCACCAAAGCAATTACATAAACGGGCCTGATCTGTTTTGAACTTTGCCTCTTTGATAATATCTGTTTCAAATCTCCCAAGTCATCAGTTTGCCAAATGCAATAAGTACCTGAAGTTTGGTGATTTGTTAATGTCAAACTTCGAATTGCTGCAATGCAGATCTAATAATAGGCGGCTCCAATTTGCAGGTTATTAACAGCAGCATGAACTTCTCTTCAGGTGGAAAAGAGCTACAAAAGGTCAAATGACAAATGTGGCATTCTGTTCACTGGCTTATTTTATCTAGATGTGATCCTGTAAGACTGAGATTCTGGTGCTCTGAAATTCTCACTGCGATATATTTCAGAGGACTGATACAGCAAAACAGTTTCAATTTCTGGCCACAGCACAATGCCTGATGGTCACTTTGTGCCAATAATGTGTGAAGCAGATTGGATGGACATGTTGAACATGAAGTCAGTCGCCTTAGCCACTGCTGCCCACTGGTATTGGTTCTGGCAGTATGGAGGCATGGGGCGATCTCACTTGCATCTACTATGAGCAGCAGCACTATAAAGTAATTTCACAGTAAGATATTTTGATCTCATGAAATTTGATGCCAGTTGCTGTGGTTTTGTTGATAACGCAGAGTGCTCTTCATCTCTGTCAATCACAGATGGCAGTTGTTGTGGTGCCATTTCATAAATGTGCCATCAATGAAAATTTAAAATGCTGTTAAATAAAACATTGCACTTATGCAGCCAGAGAGGAATATTGGCAGTAGTGTTGATCCCTGGAGCAACCTGACTTTTCTCTACTTTTCTGTTCATGTTTACATTAGCAACCATAGACCTGTTGGTGGAGTTTTAAAAAAAAAAATTGAGTTAAAATATTTCCCATTCCCATCATTGTTCTGTGCATGTGCTTGAGAAAATATCAGAAAGCAGCATTTAAACAAATCAGCAAAGCTTTTTCAGTAGAGACAGGCATGTCTCCTTCATGCTTGACCTGGTATGTGAGCATATAGAAATTAAGTAAACTTTGGCAATATTAGGAAGCTTTAATTTCCTGATAACACAAAGGGCAAATCAGTGCTCTGGAGCATTTCTTCCGTATTGTCCTATCATTTGGTAAATTTACAGGACGGGTGTGTGTGTGTGTGGGGGGGGCGGCGGGGGGGTTGCCTGTGTTGGGAAACACAATTATGTTGCTCTCTTTATTTTCAGAGGGGCTACAACATGATAACCTGGGGAGTGGGGGGAAATCCAACAATTTACAGGCTAATTCATCGCAAGGCAGACTGCAGTTCGGAGGTTTAAAAATGCAGGGGGTGTTCAGCAGTTCAATTTAAATCCGAAGCCCAGTCACACTGGGAGCCTGAACTAAATGTGATATTGAAGTTCCCCACCTCTCCAGTGTATGAAATGCGCACAGCGAACTATCCACAGGATGATGAACAGATTCGGTTTTAATTACTGAAATAAAAACAGCAGAGGATTGGATATGCACAATTAATTCCTTAGCATTTAAAGAGATTGCCACCATTCTATTTTCTTTCACCTATAGAGGTAGTTTAAGAGAACTGTTTATTTGGCTCTTGATGGTACATGTGACCCTGTTATGCTTGTCAGCCTGAAAATGATGTGAATTAATTCTGTTGATACATTCAGAACAGAAAACATTGAAATGCACTCAAAGTTTTATTATCCCAAGTTTGTTTCTGTTCTGACTTTTAAGGTTTAATAGTTTAGAAGGATACAAGAGGCAAGCACAATTAAAAGGTGTAATTAAAAGGTAAGATGACTAATTGGCCCTGCAGCCAAATGACAATATAAATAACATCTCATACACTTTATCCCTCCCATTTCTCTTTCCACAGAAGCTACCTGACCTGCTGAGTATTTCCTGCTTTTACTTTCTTTATTTAAAAGACTAGATGCCAAGCCACAGAAGGTAACATTGGGATAAATGGTCAAAAGCTTGGTCAAAAAAGTTGGTTTTAAGGATTGCCATCACTAAAGCTGTTACTTCCTCCTCTGTAATATTGCCTGACTTTCCCTGCCGCAGGCCATCTGCTCATTCATGCCTCTGTTACCTCGAAACTCTACTGTTCCACTGCATTCCTGGCTGGTCTCCCATATTCTACCCTCAGAAAACTTGACATCATCCAAGGCTCTACTAACTGTGTCTTAATACGCACCAAATCAGCACATTGCTGCCTCACAGCTCCAGCGACCCGGGTTCAATTCCAGCCTCGGGTGACTAGCCTGTGTGGAGTTTGCACTTTCTCCCTGTGATAGCGTGGGTTTCCTCCGGATGCTCCGGTTTCCTCCCACAATCTAAAGATGTGCAGGTTATGTGGAGTAGCCATGCTAAATTGCCCCTCAGTGTCCAAAAGGTTAGGTGGTGTTACTGGGTTATGGGGATAGGGTGGAGGCATGGGCTTAAGTGGGGTGCTCTTTCCAAGGGCCGGTGCAGACTCAGTTGGCCAAATCGTCTCCTTCTGCACTGTAAATTCTATGAATCCAAATCTAAAAATGTTGTTGCATATAACTTGCTTCAGGCTTCATCAGCTCCATTATGCTCAATTCAGTGAATTGATGCAGTATTCAAATGATGTCACATTTATCTAGCTGAACACATTTTTGTGGAAAGTTCCAAAATGGGGTAGATGATTGAATTCAGCCATTTACTTGGAATGTTCAATTTTGGGCATTCTCAACTGTAAAGTTGGAGTTTAGTTTGAAGCAACTGTACATTTGCTGACGAGGATCTGTACAGGATACCAAAGTAAAATCATCACTCGCGTGCACAGATGGGGAAGATCAGCCAGCCCACAAAGAAAAGCAACTAATGGTAAAAACAATTTGTTTCAAGGCGTCCATTCTACACCTAACTAATGACCTTCGACTCAATACCTGAACAAGTTCTAGTACCACCTTGAATATTGCACGACTGCTTCAGAAGCCTGTGCTGTAGCATGTTCAAAATGTGCAATGCCTGGAAGAAATGTTATTTGCCATAAGAAAGTGCACCCTTCTGTGTCTCCTTACCAACCTGAATGTGGAAAAGTCATAGAATCACTACATTACACAGGGAGGCCATTAGGCCCATCAAATCTGCACCAGCCTTCTGAAAGAGCACTCTATCCATGCCCAATCACTTGCCCTATCCCCGTATCCCCACCCAACCTTTGGACACTAAGGGGCAATTTAGCATGGCCAATCTGCCTACCTGCGCATCTTTGGATTCTGTGAGGAACCCGGAGGAAACCCACGCATACATGAGGAGAATGCGCAAACTCCGCACAGTCACCCAAAGTCGGAATTGAACCCGGGTCTCTGGCGTTGTGAGGCAGCAATGCTAACCACTGCCCCAAGTCTTAACAGGAGGCACGCATTCTGATCACTACCACATCAACAAAAATTAGAACTTTTCATTTTAAACCAGGGTACTCTACCAGTATCATGGCCAGTTGTATTCTCTCAATCAACACCACTAAAATCGATGTCTGGCCATCAATGTCTTTGTTGTTTCTGAGAATTCACTGTGTGCTAATTAGCTACCAGATTTGCTGATGTAACTGACTGCACAACAAAAAGTATCTAATTGGTTGCAATACATTTCATGACATCATAAGGACATGAAAGGTGCAGGTGCAAATGCAAGTTATTTTTCTCTTTTTTCTCATTTCTCAGGCTCTTAAATGCTTGACTACAATGTCAACAAGTTCCATATATGTATTATATATAACAAACTAGAATTGTTCATCTCTTTCCATATAATCCCAGCAGTGCAGAAGTAGACCTTTAGGCCCATCGGATCTGCACCAAACCTCTGAAAGAGCACCCTACCTAGGCACATTTCCCCTGCCCATCCTCATAACTCCATTTAACCCGCACATCTTTGGACTGTGGGAGGAAACCAGAACTCCCAGAGGCAACTCGCGCAGACACTGGGAGAATGTGAAAACTCCACACAACAGTCACCGAAGGCCGGAATTTAACCCGGGTCCCCTGGCATTGTGAGACAGCAGTGCTAACCACTGTGTCACCGTGCTGCCCTTCGATACCAGTTGCCCATCCCAATGCTTTGCCTCCATGCTATACCATTCTGCACGGTAGCACAAGTGGATAGCACTGTGGCTTCACAGCGCCAGGGTCCTAGGTTCGATTCCCCGCTGGGTCACTGTCTGTGCAGAGTTTGCACGTTCTCCCCATGTCTGTGTGGGTTTCCTCCGTGTGCTCCGGTTTCCTCCCACAGTCCAAAGACGTGCAATTTGGTGGATTGGCCACGATAAATTGCCCTTGGTGACCAAAAAGGTTAGGAGAGGTTATTGGGTTACAGGGATAGGGTGGAATTGAGGGCTTAAGTGGGTCGGTGTTGACTCGATGGGCCAATTGGCCTCCTTCTGCACTGTATGTATGTTCTATGCAGTGGTACTGAAAAATGTTCGCACATCTAAAAATCTGTAATCTCCCAAAATAAACTGTACAGGAAATCTCAATTTTGCAGACTGTAATGTGTTAAATGAGGAATGTCGAAGTAAATAGAACCACATTCAAATTATTCTTGAGTTTATAAAATTGCCCGAATGCCTTTCAAAGACATCAAGTTAATTAAGCAATGATGCCTCATTAATGCATAATTGGATTTGTTTATTGTCACGTGTACCGAGGTACAGTGAAAAGTATTTTTCTGCGAGCAGCGCAACAGATCATTAAATACTTGGGAAGAAAAGAAAATACATAATAGGGCAACACAACATATACAATGTAACTACATAAGCACTGGCATCGGATGAAGCATACAGGGTGTAGTGTTAATGAAGTCAGTCCATAAGAGAGTCATTTAGGAGTCTGGCGACAGTGGGGAGGAAGCTGTTTTTGAGTCTGTTCGTGCGTGTTCTCAGACTTCTGTATCTCCTGCCCCATGGAAGAAGTTGGAAGAGTGAGTAAGCCGGGTGGGAGGGATCTTTGATTATGCTGCCCGCTTTCCCCAGGCAGCGGGAGGTGTAGATAGAGTCAATGGATGGGAGGCAGGTTTGTGTGATGGACTGGGCGGTGTTCACGACTCTCTGAAGTTTCCTGCGGTCCTGGGCCGAGCAGTTGCCATACCAGGCTGTGATGCAGCCCGATAGGATGTTTTCTACGGTGCATCTGTAAAAGTCGGCAAGGGTTAATGTGGACATGCCAAATTTCCTTAGTTTCTTGAGGAAGTATAGGCGCTGTTGTGCTTTTTTGGTGGTAGCGTCGACGTGGGTGGACCAGGACAGATTTTTGGAGATGTGCATCCCTAGGAATTTGAAACTGCTAACCATCTCCACCTCGGCCCCATTGATGCTGACAGGGGTGTGTACAGTAATTTGCTTCCTGAAGTCAATTACCAGCTCTTTAGTTTTGCTGGCATTGAGGGAGAGATTGTTGTCGCTACACCACTCCACTAGGTTCTCTATCTCCCGCCTGTATTCTGACTCGTCGTTATTCGAGATCCGGCCCACTGTGGTCGTATCGTCAGCAAGCTTGTAGATGGAGTTGGGACCAAGTTTTGCCACGCAGTCATGTGTGTACAGGGAGTAGCATAGGGGGCTAAGTACGCAGCCTTGTGGGGCCCCTTTGTTGAGGACTATTGTGGAGGAGGTGTTGTTGTTCATTCTTACTGATTGTGGTCTGTTGGTCAGAAAATCGAGGATCCAGTTGCAGAGTGGGGAGCCAAGTCCTAGGTTTTGGAGCTTTGATATGTGCTTGGCTGGGACTATGGTGTTGAAGGCGGAGCTGTAGTCAATAAATAGGAGTCTGATGTAGGAGTCCTTGTTTTCGAGATGCTCTCGGGATGAGTGTAGAGCCAGGGAAATGGCATCTGATGTGGACCGGTTGCAGCGGTATGCGAATTGCAGTGGATCAAGGCGTTCTGGGAGTATGGAGGTGATGCGCTTCATGATCAACCAACTACCAATTTCCACAATGGAAATATTTCACAAGGCAAACATAATCTCTTCATGGAGACAGTGTAATTGGAAAATATGTATTTTTATTGAATACAGGAAAAACTGAATGTACAATACTGAGACCGTGATTAGAATCTCAATGCCACAAATCTTTGATTAAGTGATCCATGTTGAATAAAACCAGCATTAGCAGAGGTTGGATTGGTCATGGAAAGTAAGAACTTTTAATGGGTGCGTGGTGTGGAGGCATTTGGAATATTTGAAGAGCTGCTAATCATCAGATAGGTATGTTGGCTGCTGCTGGATATCAAACTCAAGAGGTGTGAAGCATTTCTATTATCAAGCCAGAGATTGGACCATTTTGAGAAGATTGGTGTGATAATTGGTTTTGGGATTTTAAAACAATTAAGAAACCTTCGATGTTTGAGTCTATTTTAAATTACTGGTGATTTAATTATCGGATTGCTGTTCAATTTAATTACCAAATATGGTTTCTCAATTGTAATTAAAATATATGCAAGGCCAGGATGTAGAAGTAGGAATCATTGTGCTTTGAAAGTAAGTTTATTGCCTGGATATTGTGACAGTTTTTGTTGTAAGGTTGCTTGCAACAATGATGAGTTTATAGTAACTTACAAATGTAATGTCTGGCCACAGTTATTTATATTGCTTTATTGTTGTGTAAAAGAAACACTACGTATTGTTATGTTTGGCCAAAAAACTTGAATAAAATATATTTTTTAAAAAAAACAAATGTAATGTCAAGGATCGAAGGACAATGGAACACCCAAGGACCCAAATCACAGGTCTTTTTTCCCCCCCAAGAAGTGATTCTGCAATATCATTCTTTACCCATGGGTGGTACGTGGCACAGTGGTTAGCACTGGGACTACAGCGCTGTGGACCCGGGTTCGAATCCCGGCCCTGGGTCACTGTCCGTGTGGAGTTTGCACATTCTCCCCGTGTCTGCGTGGGTTTCACCCCCACAACCCAAAGATGTGCTGGTTCAGTGGATTGGCCACACCAAATTGCCCTTTAATTGGAAAAAAAAATAATTGGGCACTCTACATTAAAAAATATATATATATATAATTCTTTATCCAGTTGAACCAAACCTGACCTGCTGACTACATGACTCGACATACCATTTCATTCACAATTTCCCCATAACCGTGAGCTTCACCCAGCGCAACTTTAGAAGTGGACATTGGATACATTTATGGGATATATTTTCTGCAATTGTCTAATAGCATATATGTAAATGTTTTAAATTTACTACTTTATATGAGAATAAATTAAAACAAGAAATAGCTATCATGGTGAATTATGTGCATTGCAATAGTCAAATTAGCAGGAAAGAAAGCCTTGAGTATTGCTGAAGAAAGATATTTTTGGAGTTTTTTTGTCTTGCACTCATTAGGACATTTTGCAAGAATACAAATCTAAGGGAGACAACAAATTTATGCTGTATGAGTTTTCTGCTCATTTATACAAATTTATATCGTACAGTATAAATTTGTCTTTCCAGATGAATCCTCTGATTGCCCGAGGCCATGAGGGTCCCCTTACAGCGGCAGATGTCTCATGACAACAATAGCTGCTCACGCATCAGCCTCAGGTCCATTTGGCCCATTCTACTTTCCTGAGAGAAAGCAGAACATGGAGGTGACTCTGGGTGCCACATCCCCCTCTTGCCTTGGCTGCAGCTTCTTGAGCTCAGAGAGCAGGTGATGTACTGTAGGGCAGAAAACATATCCTGTATCCCAGTCATGAGTTGCTCCATGTGAGGTTCAGTTCTCTTGATGTGGAAAGCATGCATTCCAATGAGACGATGATTGCAGCGCTCATAGCGTGAATGGACTCCTCCACTGTCTGTGCTAGGGTGCGAAAACATTCTGCCAGATCTTCACACACCTTTCACTGGAAGTCCAGAATCTGCCATCAGAGGTGCGCCATCATCCTGGCACCCGGCATGTAATTCAATACTCCTGAGTGTCAGACCTATCTCAGACTCCAGCAGCTGCTGTGGCAATTGTGGCTTGCTCGGACCAGTTTGTTTCCCTTCCAGCCGACGCATGCAAACAAGGTGCAAGTATCAGTTCACAGCCTGATCCCTCCCACAGGGTGTCCTGCACTTGGTCCATGATCTATCAAGGACCCAGCCTGCACAATGCTAATTGGCCAACATTCCCATTGGCCCGCAACTAATAAGCTGGCTGGCGCTTGATTTGACATGATGTAATGATGAGTGTGGGAGTTAGAGTGCGAGCGAACCATGCATTTCCCCATTCTGCCTCCTCGATCCCACCAGTCAGCATTAAATCCAGCGCATTATTTTGTGCTTTCAATGCTTCCTTTCAACATTTAACATCCCAATTTTTTAATAACCTTGGTAATGAAATAAAGGCTAATGGGTCACTGGTTCCCTGGATTTGTTTGTCACCCGCCCTCAAAATGAGCTCCATGTTAGTTAGCCATTCCAGTAAAATAAAGAAAGAGTACAATTGGTGCAAATCTGAAGTAAAAACGGAAATGCTGGAAATACAAAATGGACCTGCCTGAATAAAGGTGCACACATGATTTTATAACATGTCTTTCCCCTTGTAGAAAAGAATGATCTATGTTTCTGCAGCATTTTCTATTTTCAACATCTATCTCCCAGTGCTCAGCGATTTCTTTTCTGATGATTAACGTGATAATTTCCTGGGTTGGGCTTTTGCATTGGCCCACAGGGGGCAGTGTGGTCAATTCAGCTCCACAACTTGAGCAAAGCACTATTTAAAACATGCATTTCTTTTTATTGCCATTCCCTTTTAACACATCTCTATTCTGTGCTTCATTTATATATGTTGATCTTCAACATTGAGATATGATCTAAAGTAAGTGGTTGTGTGAGCTCACTGAGCCATGCTAGATCATTACTCCACTACTTTTGAAGATGGGTTGCAAGGTTGAGTATAAAGTAGACTTAAATTATTAATCAGATGCTAGTTTTCACCATTAGTTAGGAATAAATTAATTATATAAAAATATTTTGTTGTCCTTTTCAAATAGTGAGTTATTTATCAGTGGTTAGCGCTGTTGCCTACGGTGCTGAGGACCCCGAGTTCTATCTCGGCCCGGGTCACTGTCAGTGTGGAATTTGCACATTCTCCCATGTCTGCATGGGCTTTACCCCCACAACCCAAAGGTGTGCAGATTAGATGAATTACAAGGTAAATTGTCCCTTAATTGGAAAAAATAACAATTGGGTACTCTAAATTTATACTAAAAAAAAGTATGGTAATGCAGAATGTCTACGAACATTGATGATGCATTTTAAATAATAACGAGAATAGAATATGACATGGATGTGGATCAAACATGATTTGCATTTGCAACGTGAAAGGTGTGTTGATGAGGCCCCAGTATGTTGTCCTATGAAAGTGAATGAATTCCATATACCTTTGCCTTATACCTTAGGGCGGCATGGTAGAACAGTGGTTAGTACTGCTGCCACTTGGCGCCTGGGAACCTGGTTCAATTCTGACTTCGGGTGGAGGTCTGTGTGGAATTTGCACTTTCTCCCCGTGTCTGCGTGGATTTCCTCCGGTTGCTCCGGTTTCCCCCACAGTTCTAAGATGTGCAGTTAGATGGATTGGATATGCTAAATTGGCCCTGTGTGGGGTTATGGGGATATTGTGGAGGTTGGGTCTAGGTAGGGTGCTCATTCCGAGGGTCGGTGCAGATTCAATGGGCCGAATGGCTTCCTCCTGCACTGAAGAGATTCTATGATCCAAACAACAAATGACAAGATTTGGCAGAATGCCCCATCGGCAATGATTTCAGGCAAGCTCTCAAGATATAGCTTGTCTCGTGGTGAGAAGGCCACCCCATCAGGTCCTTCATGCACACTACCCTCGAGGTGTATGCAGTGTTGAAGAGACCAATGCCCACTTTCTTTGCACAGCCAGAAGAACATTTGAAAAGAGATGCAGTTTTTGTCGAGATTCATTTGGAACAGTTCCATGATGCAGACTCTGCTCTGTGGGTTACTCCCAGGGATGCATACGGCGAGAAACATCAACTGTTGCTGGAAGACCATCAGCTCGGTGTAAATGCCCTTGGGCCTGCCCCAAATTTGCGAGTCTTCCAGTGCAAGGAGCTGTCAGCAGTTGAGTGTTGCAGGTTGGTACATTCCTAGGCCCAGGACGATATGGTGAAAGATGCACTGAACCTTGGTACAGCTCCAACAAAAGCTCAATAGGGGAATGCCTTAGTCTTTCATAGAAGACATCCATAGGATCCCTACTATGCAGGAGGAGGCCATTTGGCCCATTGAGTCTGCACTGACCCTCCAAAAGAGCAGCCTACCTGAGCCCCCTTCTCCGCCCTATCTCCATAGACCCGTGTATTGATCATAGCCAATTCCCCTAATCTGCACGTCTCTGTACTTTGGGAGGAAACGGGAGGAAATCCACACACAAACATGGAAATCATGCAAACTCAGCACAGACAATCGCCCAAGGCCGGAATCAAACTTGGCACTCAGGCAGCAGGGCTAACCACTGTGCCATCATGTGAACCTACGGTCTTAAGACCCTTACACCAGAGTACTCGAGGGTCTGGAAATCGTCTTGGGCTGTATGCACCAAGTACTTTTTCTGATGTTCATTCCTGGGATATGAGAGTTGCTGGCTAGGCTAGCATTTGTTGCCCATTGCTAATTACCTGTGAGGAGGTGGTGGTGAGCTGCCTTCTAGAATCGTAGTAAGAAGTCTTACAACACCAGGTTAAAGTCCAACAGGTTTGTTTCGATGTCACTAGCTTTCAGAGCGCTGCTCCTTCCTCAGGTGAATGAAGAGGTATGTTCCAGAAACATATATGTAGACAGATTCAAAGATGCCAGACAATGCTTGGAATACGAGCATTAGCAGGTGATTAAATCTTTACCGATCCAGAGATGGGGTAACCCCAGGTTAAAGAGGTGTGAATCGCTGCACTCTGTGTTGTAGGTACACCACCCAATGCTGTTGGCATGAAATCTATGTTCTAAATATGATCTGTAAATACAAGTATAATGAGGTACCTCCGGTGTCATGCACTGTAGTGTGAGAAATTGATTTATATTGCACTTTATTTAATATTATGTAATGTAAGTTTGCCGATGATACAAAGATAGGTGGAGGGGCAGGTAGTATGGAGGAGGTGGGGAGGCTGCAGAAAGATTTAGACAGTTTAGGAGAGTGGTCCAAGAAATGGCTGATGAAATTCAACGTGGGCAAGTGCGAGGTCTTGCACTTTGGAAAAAAGAATAGAGGCATGGACTATTTTCTAAACGGTGACAAAATTCATAATGCTGAAGTGCAAAGGGACTTGGGAGTCCTAGTCCAGGATTCTCTAAAGGTAAACTTGCAGGTTGAGTCCGTAATTAAGAAAGCAAATGCAATGTTGTCATTCATCTCAAGAGGCTTGGAATATAAAAGCAGGGATGTACTTCTGAAGCTTTATAAAGCATTAGTTAGGCCCCATTTAGAATACTGTGAGCAATTTTGGGCCCCACACCTCAGGAAGGACATACTGGCACTGGAGAGGGTCCAGCGGAGATTCACACAGATGATCCCAGGAATGGTAGGCCTAACATACGATGAACGTCTGAGGATCCTGGGATTATATTCATTGGAGTTTAGAAGGTTGAGGGGAGATCTAATAGAAACTTACAAGATAATGAATGGCTTAGATAGGGTGGATGGAGGGAAGTTGTTTCCATTAGCAGGGGAGACTAGGACCTGGGGGCACAGCCTTAGAATAAAAGGGAGTCACTTTAGAACAGAGATGAGGAGAAATTTCTTCAGCCAGAGAGTGATGGGTCTGTGGAATTCATTGCCACAGAGGGCGGTGGAGGCCGGGACGTTGAGTGTCTTTAAGACAGAAGTTGATAAATTCTTGATTTCTTGAGGAATTAAGGGCTATGGAGAGAGAGCGGGTAAATGGAGTTGAAATCAGCCATGATTGAATGGTGGAGTGAACTCGATGGGCCGAATGGCCTTACTTCCGCTCCTATGTCTTATGGTCTTATGGTAATGAAAACAACACTCCTACCATTGGAAGCAACAAGACTATGTCTAGGTCGAGGAGTCATTTTTCTGGGGCTTCCTACCTCCAAGTTCCCGACTGTGGATAGGTCTTGGCCACAAGCCCTCTCTTTCTCACTGCATGTACAGGGCTGTAGCATAGTTTCCATAATACCGGCCTGTTAGCTTGGGTGGGGAAGGTGGTGGCTGAAGGAAGGAGTATGTTCAACCACCATGCAACACCTCATATACCATGAAAAAGATGCAAACATAACTTTTTACTAACATCTGCTGTTACCACGTCTGCCAAGTTTGGCACACTGTATATATTTTAAAAATTGACAGTAAAGGAAGCCTGACATTGAAGAGAAAATGAACAGCAATGAATACTAGAAATTTGAAAGAGTGTAAGAAAATGAAGCTCCTTAATAGATTATTGCATTTAAGCAGTGTTGCTTCATCAGGAAGATCTAGGTTTCAAACCCCAGCTTGTGCTAAGCAGGAATATTTTAACCAGGGCTGGTGGAATGACTTTGTCACTGGCCATGGTGTCGTTGGGTTTGGGTATCACCCATGGTTCCAGGTTCTGATCTCTGTTCTGCAGATCATGCTGAGATTGTGATAAAATTCAGGTTAAAATGACCGATCCAAATGTCAACTTGCCTTTCTTATCGAGACTCTGATCAATAAGATGTTCACATCAAGCATAATCTGTTTTCACTTTTAAGCTCGGTTCTCTCTAACTTGACAATTCAAGTTGATATCTACAGTAGGTGCAGAATAAGCTTCACAAAATACCACGGAGTTCTTGCAGTTCAAACATGTGCATTTAAAAGTTGACAGAAAATTACTGTAAATCAATAGTAATGGGAATGATGTCATTTGAATGACATTCATATTCCAGTAATAATTGCTGTACTTTAATCTACTTATTTCTCAGTGATGAAATTGCAAGAGAAGAACTAAAGAAACTTCCAGCTCTGCCTACTCGAGCATTACAGGAACATCCATCACTTGCATATTGGTAAGTAGGTTACAAACACACAAAAAAAAAATGATGTGCAATGAAAGATTATTTTTTTTTAATAAACATTTTATTGAGGTATTTTTGGTATTATAGCAACAACAAAATAAACAATGTACATGAAACTATAAACATAGTGCAAAAGCCGTCTCCCTCTCTTACAGGTCCCACCTTTATTAACCCCCTACTCTAAGCTAAACTAACCCCCCCCACCCCTTCTGCTGACGATTAATTTTCCGCAAAGAAGTCGACGAACGGTTGTCACCTCCGGGCGAACCCTAACAGTGACCCTCTCAAGGCGAACTTGATTTTCTCCAAACAGAGAAAGCTAGCCATGTCCGATAGCCAGGTCTCCGACTTCGGGGGCTTTGAGTCCCTCCAAGCTAATCGTATCCGTCGCCGGGCTATCAAGGAAGCAAAGGCTAGAACGTCTGCCTCTTTCTCCTCCTGGATTTCCGGGTCTTCCGACACCCCGAAAATCGCCACCTCTGGACTCAGTGCCACCCTTGTTTTTAACACCGTGGTCATGACATCTGCAAACCCCTGCCAAAATCCTCTAAGCTTCGGACATGCCCAGAACATGTGGACATGGTTCGCTGGTCCTCCCACACATTTTCCACCCCAAAGAATCTGCTCATCCGGGTCACTGTCGTGAGCCCGATGAACTACCTTGAAATGTATCAGGCTGAGCCTGGCACGTGTTGCGGACGTGTTGACTCTACTCGACGCGTCCACCCAGAGACCATCCACTATCTCTCCTCCCACTTGCGCTTCAGCTCCTCGGTTTGGGTATCCTCTGACCCCATAAGTTCCTTGTAAATGTCAGAGATGCTCCCTTCTCCAACCCACCCTCTGGAAACTACCCTATCCTGAATCCCCCTTAGCGGTAGGAGCGGGAAGGTTCACACCTGTTAACGTAGGAAGTCCCGCACCTGCAGGTACCTGAATTTGTTTCCCCTCGCCAACCCAAACTTCTCCTCCAGCGCCCTCATACTCCGAAAGCTCCCCTCTATAAACATATCCCCCATCCTCTCAATCCCTGCTCTCCGCCAGATCCGAAACCCCCCATCCATACTTCCCGGGGCAAACCGATGATTATTACAGATTGGGGACCAGACCGATGCTCCCTCTGCTCCCACATGTCTCCTCCATTGCCCCCAGACTCTCAGGGCCGCCACCACCACAGGGCTGGTGGAGTACCGTGCCGGCGGGAAAGGCAGAGGCGCAGTTAATGAAAGATCTTTTGATGCATACCCAGTAGCAAACATTTATAGTGTGCAGAAATATCAAATATAAAATGTCCAAGACAGAATAGCAGTCGCCTTAGATAAACGGTTAAGCATTTTGTTTTGGGTTTTAAAACCATTTTTTAAATGCATATAGTTGGGTTGTAGTGTAATGTCAAAGTTAACAATCCATTCAACACAGCTGACACAGTGCAAATAGATATGATGTCACCAGGAATGGATCTCTTGGGACAGAGAGTTCAAAACAGGGGTGATGGCCTGACTTGAATGGCCATATTCACAATTCGAGCAACCCTCATGTTCCACTTACCAAGTAGCCACATTTCCCCTGACCTATGCTCAGGTGGATGAGGTTGTCCAGATTTTCCATGGAAGGTTAAAAACTGGGATTTTACTTTGATCAGTTGCTGATGTTTGCAGTCAACCATGTCCACCATAAAGAGGTGGGTGGGGCTGTCTTTGGTTTGTAGATTATGGAATGTGTTTCAGGACAAGCTATGGGATTTCAAACAGGTTTGTGGAATTTTTGAAGTCCTGCGTCAGTGGTAATGTTTTGTTAGCTGTCAGCTCATGGTGTTCTTTGAGGAGGATGTTTTTCCTGAGGACATTAGGCGGTTCAATGTATACTAACGCAGAAAGCCCATTTGCGCGCTATGTTGGTCTGAATGTTTCAGAAATAATCTTGGCTTTCTGGAAGTTAATATCTGTTGTTAACTCTGCTGTTGAGTAGACCAGGGCAAGTGAAGTAGTGAGTAGCGTGTTGGCACTGCTGCCCCAGTTGGCACCCAGCAGTTTCATTGAGATTCACTCTTGTCTTGACCATGGGTCCAGTGTTTTGGAGGTGTTGTCGGTAGGTCAGTGATGGCAAGGTGTTTTGCCATTGGGCCGTGGTTGACCATAACTGGATGTGGAAGTTCTTTCCTGGCGTTCAGTTGGAAAGCTGTAACTATAATTTTGACATTGGTTGGTCGAAGTTTCCATTTTTGTGACGTAGGTTCCAACTTATTGTGTTGAATAGCTGACTATGACAGCACTGTGTCATATCCCAGTCCATCTACACTGGAATTTCTATATATGGTAACTCAACTTAGTAAAGGATTAACAAAAAAAATTACTTCCTCCACTGATAAGGACGTAGGGGTGGAGTTCTAGAAATACTTGTAATCCTGCAGCATATCAATCAAGAGACATTTTTAAAAAATAAATTTAGAATACCCAATTCATTTTTTTTCAATTAAGGGGCAATTTAGCATGGTCAATCCACCTACCCTGCACATCTTTTGGGTCGTGGGGGCGAAACCCACGCAAACACGGGGAGAATGTGCAAACTCCACACGGACAGTGACCCAGAACCGGGATTGAACCTGGGAGCTTGGCGCCGTGAGGCCACAGTGCTAACCCACTGCGCCACCGTGCTGCCCCCATCAAGTGACATTCTTTGCGTGACTCTAAAATGAGAATATGTTGGCAGGTTATTTGTCCAAACTATTTGGCCCATTGTGACTCTGCGATCAAATTTATATATTTTTTGTTTTTTAAAAATGTTTTCCAATTAAGGGGCAATTTAGCGTGGCCACTCCACCTACCCTGCACACCTTTTGGGTTGTGGGGGTGAGACCCACGCAGACACGGGGAGAATGCAAACTCCACACGGTCAGTGACCCCAGAGCCAAGATCGAACCTGGGTCCTCAGCGCCATGAGGCAGCAATGCTAACCACTGTGCCACCGTGCTGCCCTAAATCTATATGTTTTAGCTTGATTTCCCTGCGCAGGATTATTTGGGGATCACATCAAATCTCATAACATTCCAGAACACAGTGCCCCAAGTGGAGATTACATTTTTTTTTCTGGCGTGATTCAACAATTCATGACATCACAGTGGAAGCTGATACTGTATCCTCCTGATGTCCGCATACTCAAATTCCAGCAGTAGGGATGTCACTGGATAGCAATTGGGAGTGTGATATCTGGTATCACAGAATTAATTACCCTTTACTCCCCTGCTTCCAACACCCAATGGTGATGATTGAGTTGCAACTGCTGCTCTGACTATGATGAACTAAATCAGCAGACTGCATACAAATTGTACCTTTTATCACTTGTCTTTAAAGCTCTGACATGAATCAAGAGGTATAGCTCTGGCCTACACTTGATGTGCCTTTACTTCCATTTGGGAAGAATAAGATGGCAATTTAACTTGTCCATGCCTTCTATTCAAACTCTTGAATCTGCATAAATTAGCTCCCTGCTAATGGTGATCTTTCAGGCTGATGAATAGGTTAGATGATTCAATGTGCAATGAAATGCTCAACTGAAGTACTAGTAACAGAAAGTCTAATGTTCCAGTGCAGTCAGGTATAGTATGCAAATTCACCACTCTCAGTGGAGCTATTCATTCAAGTTTCCTCTTCATTCTTTATTGCCGTCATCCAAATTTTCCAATTCCAAATTAGCTTTTACTTTTGGTTTGAATCTTAAAATCTCCCCACATTACAAAAGTGACCACACTTCAAAACTATTTAATTGACTTTTAAAGCATTTTTGGAACAGCCGTGGGTCATGAAAGGCTCCATACAAATATATATATATATATATATATGTTCTTTTCTTCCTTCGACATTGTCACAATCTAAATGCTTGTATAAAAATATCCCCGATACAAGAAGTATTGTACATTAGATTAATCATGTATAAACTATACTTGGGTGAGCTTGGTTAATCAGCAACAAAAAACTATTTTATGATAGTTTAAGAATAAAAGATGCAAACAAGCTCAGTTAAATTTGTGATACTGGACTAGACAGAATTTTCTGCATGACTGTGTAGGGCAGCCACTTTGCTTATTGCGCAGAACAGATGAGTTGCTTTCATTAAATAAGCAAATTAGACAAACAGCACATAATGCGTGGCTCCATGGCTAAGCAAACTGTGTTGATTGGAAGTTTCCTTTTGGATTGAACTAAAATGTTATGTTTGTGCCTGCAGTGAAGATCGAGTGATCAATCATTACAAAAAACGAAAAGGTCGCAGCAGAGGACAAGCAATTGTCAAGTAAGTACTTACCCATTGCTCAGTCCGCAGACTATTTACAACTCACGGAGAATAAAGAATAATTGACTTGGAAAAGATAGCACTTCAGCAAAAGCTCTCCAATTGCTAGGTAGCTAAAGGCAGCACTAATTGAACAAGCCAAGCAGAACAGACTATCCCAAATCTGATTCCCAGTCCATTTGGGTTTACTGACCTCAACTGGGGCGCTGCAGCTAAGCTTGATGTTCCTGGGGCCAAGGAGGGGAACGGGCAAACAGGATCCATGCTTTTGATCATTGACCCTGATGAAAAATGAAAGAGTAAGTACCGGGTTCACTTGTGATACGCACCGCAGTTGAATATCCTATTCACACATTCAGTTTAGGCTAATGTGAAAAATCGCTTAGGTTTGCACTTTTGAACAGAATGGACGAAACATTGGGATGGAGAGATAGAGAATTTCTGCACGTGTGTTTACTGATTCAAAATGAGTATGAAGTCACATGGATGATTGCCATCGCCGGAGTAGACATTGACCAGCTCTAATTCTAAAAAGAGACATTTTGCCAAAGCTTTACATCTTGCACTCATCAGGACAAAAGCTTACTGGGGAAGATAAATTAAAAGGGCAGGTGTATATGATTATGAAGAATAGTAATAAGCTGAAGAATTGGGAGAACTTTAGAATCCAGCCAGAAGTGTCCAAAAATTTTGTAGAAAGCGAGAAATAGAATATGAAAAGTAAACTAGCCAGAAAAATAAAGACAGATTGGAAGAATTTTTACAAGTATGTAATAAAGAGGAGAGTAGTAAAATACGTATTGGTCATTGTCAGGGGAAATGAGAATATAGCAATGATTTTGAATCAGCGTTTTGTGTCTGTCTTCACAGTATAAGACACATTATCTGCCACAAATAGAAGATATTTAAGGGGCTACTAAGAGCGAGGAACTTAAAATAATTAATATTAGCAAAGAAAAAATATTGGAAGAACTTATGGGACTAATAGCCCACAAATCCCCAGGACCAGACGGCCCACATCTAGGATTCCAAAGGGATAGCCGCAGAGATGATGGATACACTAGTTATTTCCCCAAATTTCCGAGATTATATAGAAGACCCAACTGCTCGCTATTCAAGAAAGGAGGGAGGGAAAGAATGGGGCATACAGGCCAGTTAACCTGACATCAGTTGTTTGGAAAATGCTGGAATCAATTCTTAAGGAAGTCTTTACAGTGCATTTAGAAAACCAGAGTATGGTCCAGATAGAGGATGGTTACAGATCCAGTATGTCATGATCAACGGTGTCCTGAACTGGGACAACACAGAATTTATAAAAAAAGATCATGGCGAAAATCCCTGTCGACATGCACCGGGGTGGGGGGGGGGGGAATTTAAATGTACAGGTTCCCCGGACAGATGGGTCAAACTCCAAAATGGGGAAGACCTCCAACATGGTGATAAAAGCTCGGCATATTCCTGGAGCAGATGGGGGCAGTGGACCCATGGCAGTCTCCTTCTCCCAGATACACAACTAATATACACAGATGACTTATTTTGTAGTGGGGAAATCAGTGCTTCCAGAGCTAGTAAGAGCAGAATATTCCCCAATTGTAATCTCCAACCACACTCCACATTACGTGGATGTGAGGTTGGAGACAGGCTGTGCCCATCGCCCTCCATGGAGGTTGGTCACAGCCCTCCTGGCGAGAAAAAATATCACAGGCCATATTACTAATAACCAGAATGGGGAGGTCTCACCCTCCATGTTCTGGGCGGCGCTGAAGGCTGAGATCAGAGGTAAAAAGTGCCTTCAATGCACGTAGAGACCGGGAAGAGAGTGTGGCCAGGCAACACCGAGTCAACTCCATATTGGAGGTAGACCGGCAATACTCAGAGATCCCAACCGTAGAGCTCCTGGCGGAGAGGAAAAAGCTACAAATGGACTTTGACCTGCTTTCCACGAGGAAAGCAGTGCACCAATTCCACCAGGCACAGGGGACCCTGTACTTACACTGAGACAAAGCAGCCACCTGCTGGCTCACCAGCTGAGAAAGCCGGATGCCACGAGGGAAATGGTTCAGCATAGAGACAACAAAGGCAGACTAGAAGTGGAGCATCACAGAGGCATTCGAGACCTTCTACCGAGGGCTGTACACCTCCGAGCCCCCAGCAGGGGGCTTGGGGATGAGACAGTTCCTCGATGGACTGGACATGCCAGTCGTGGGGAAGTTAGAAAACGGGGCCGGAAGCACCATTAGAACTGGGTGAAATTTTGGAGAGTATTAACTCCATGCAGGCGGGGAAGGTACTGGGTCCAGACGGATTCCCAGCGGACTTCTACAGAATATTTGTGACAGCACTGGCCCAGCACCTGTGAGAGATGTTAACTGACTCCCTTGCAAAGAGCACTCTGCTGACAATGTTAGCAGAAACCTCAATCTCGCTTATTCCAAAGAAAGATTTTTATTTATTTTTAAAATATATTTATTCAAATTTTTCAACAGATTTTCAACAAACCCCCCCCCCCCCCACCCAACAAAAAGAAAGAAACAAGAACACAACAATCAAAAATTATACATTGGATTTCCCCCATATACGATAACACCCCCATATGACATTTAAAAGAACCAATAGGGAAGCCCACCCACCCAAAGACCCCCCAAAAGACCCCCCCCCCCCCCCGGCCCCATGGCTGCTGCTGACCTCCTAATGTTCCGCGAGATAGTCTAAGAACGGTTGCCACAGCCCGAGGAACCCCTGCACAGACCCTCGCAAGGCAAACTTTTTCCTCTCCAGCTTGATGAACCCTGCCATGTCATTGATCCAAGCTTCCACACTAGGGGGCTTCGCATCTTTCCATAAGAGCAAAATCCTCCGCCGGGCTACCAGGGATGCAAAGGCCAGAATACCGGCCTCTTTCGCCTCCTACACTCCCGGCTCGTCCGTTACCCCAAATAGTGCCAACCCCCAGCTCGGCTTGACCCGGCTTTCACCACCTTGGACGTAGTCCTCGCAAAACCCCTCCAAAACCCATCCAGTGCCGGGCACGACCAGAACATATGGACGTGATTTGCCAGGCTTCCCGAGCACCTCCCACATCTGTCCTCCACCCCAAAGAACCTACTCAACCTCGCCCCTGTCATATGCGCTCTGTGAGTAACTTTGAACTGTATTAGGCTGACCCTGGCGCAAGAGGAGGAAGAATTAACCCTACTCAGGGCATCAGCCCACAGACCCTCATCTATCTCCTCCCCAAGCTCCTCCACCTACTTGCCCTTTAACTCCTCCACCGAGGCCGCCTCCTCTTCCTTCAGCTCCTGGTAAATCGCCGAAACTTTGCCTTCTCCAACCCATACACCCAAAATCACCCTGTCCTGAATCCCCTGTGCCGGGAGCAACGGGAATTCCCTCACCTGCCGCCTCACAAACACCCTCACTTGCATGTACCTGAAAGCGTTTCCCGGGGTAACCCAAACTTCTCCTCCAGCGCCCCTAGGCTCACAAACGTCCCACCGATGAACAGGTCCCCCATTCTTCTAATCCCTGCCTGATCCATCCTTCCCGGGACGAACCGATGATTCTCCCGAATCGGGGACCCAACCGAGGACCCCACCTCGCCCCTGTGTCGCCTCCACTGCTCCCAGATCTTCAACGTCGCCGCCACCACCGGACTCGTGGTGTACCTTGTCGGCGAGAGCGGCAGTGGTGCCGTTGCCAGCGCCCTCAGGCTCGTGCCCATACAGGACGCCATCTCCAACCTCTTCCACGCCGCCCCCTCTCCCTCTTTAACCCACTTACGGATCATCGCCACATTGGCTGCCCAATAATAGCCGCACAAATTCGGCAGTGCCAGCCCCCCCCCCTGTCCCTGCTACGCTCCAGAAACACACTCTTCACCCTCGGGGTCTTATTCGCTCACACAAAACCCATGATGCTCCTACTTACCCGTTTGAAAAAGGCCTTGGGGATCATAATGGGAAGGCACTGGAACACAAAGAGAAACCTCGGGAGGACCGTCATTTTGACCGACTGCACCCTACCCGCTAGTGAGAGTGGCAGCATGTCCCATCTTTTAAAATCCTCCTCCATCTGCTCCACCAACCGCGTCAAATTGAGCTTGTGCAGCGCCCCCCAACTCCTAGCTACTTGGATCCCTAGGTACCGAAAACTCCTTTCCGCCCTCTTCAGCAGTAGCTCGTCTATCCCCCTTCCCTGGTCCCCTGAATGCACCACAAAGAGCTCACTCTTCCCTACGTTGAGTTTATACCCCGAAAAGTCCCCAAACTCCCTTAGGATCCGCATGACCTCCGCCATCCCCTCCATTGGATCTGCCACATACAGCAACAGGTCGTCAGCATACAACCATACAACGACACCCAGTGTTCCCCTCCACCCCCCCCCCAGACCAGTCCCCTCCATTTCCTGGACTCCCTTTGTGCCATGGCCATAGGCTCAATTGCCAGTGCAAACAACAAGGGGGACAGGGGTCACCCCTGCCTCGTCCCCCGGTACAGCCAAAAGTACTCCAACCTCCGCCGATTCGTAGCCACACTCGCCACCGGCGCTCTATATAGCAGCCTGACCCAGCTGATGAACCCCTCCCCGAACCCAAACCTCCGCAACACTTCCCAAAGATACTCCCACTCCACCCGGTCAAAGGCCTTCTCCGCGTTCATAGCTGCCACTACCTCCGCTTCCCCCTCCACCGGGGGCATCATAATCACATTGAGGAGCCTCCGCACATTTGTATTTAGCTGCCTACCCTTCACAAATCCCGTCTGGTCATCATGAATCATCCCCGGGACACAGTCCTCGATTCTCGTAGCCAGCACCTTTGCCAGCAACTTAGCATCAACATTGAGGAGAGAGATCGGCCTGTACGACCCACATTGCAGTGGGTCCTTGTCCCGCTTCAGGATCAAAGAAATCAGCGCCCTAGACATTGTCGGGGGCAAGGTCCCCCCTCCCCCGCATTATTGAAAGTCCTCACTAGCAATGGGCCTAGCAGGTCCACGTATTTCCTGTAGAATTCAACCGGGAACCCATCCGGCCCCAGGGCCTTCCCCGCCTGCATGCTCCCCAATCCTTTAACCAGCTCCTCCAGCCCAATCGGTGCCCCCAAACCAGCCACCTCCTCCTCCTCCACCCTCAGGAACTTCAGCTGATCTAAGAATCGTCGCATCCCCTCCTCCCCCGCTGGGGGCTCAGACCTGTACAGATCCCCATAAAAGTCCCTAAATACCTCGTTTATTCTCACCGCACTCCGCACCGTATTCCCCCCTCTATCCTTAACTCCACCAATCTCCCTCGCTGCCTCCCTCTTACGAAGCTGGTGTGCCAGCATCCGACTCGCCTTCTCCCCATACTCCTACGTCGCCCCCTGCGCTTTCCTCCACTGTGCCTCTGCTTTCCCTGTGTCAACAGGTCGAAATCCGTCTGGAGGTTCCGTCGCTCCCCGAGTAGCCCCTCCTCGGGGGGCCTCTGCATACCTCCTGTCCACCCATAAAATCTCCCCCACCAACCTCTCCCTCTCCCTCCCCTCTCTCTTCTCCCTGTGGGCCCTAATGGAGATTAGCTCTCCCCCAGATCCGGAATCCGACCCAGCATGCGTTTCATAAATCCGGCATCATCCCAATTCGGGGCATATACGTTCACCAGCACCACCCGCACTCCCTGCAACCTACCACTCACCATCACATATCGACCTTCATTATCCACTACAATATTCACTGCCTCAAACGACACCCGCTTCCCCACCAGTATTGCAACCCCTCTGTTCTTCGCATCCAGCCCTGAATGAAAGACATGCCCTACCCATCCCTTTCTCAGCCTAACCTGATCTGCCACCTTCAGATGTGTCTCCTGGAGCATAACCACGTCTGCCGTCAGTTCCTTTAAGTGCGCGAACACCCGGGCCCTCTTGACCGGCCTGTTCAGGCCCCTCACATTCCAAGTTATCAGCCGGATTGGGGGGGCTACTCGCCCCCCCCCCCCCCCCCCCCCCCCCCCCCCCGCCGACTAGCCTTCTCCTTTTCTAGGCCATCCACGTGCCCGCGCCTCCCACACCCTCCAGTCCCCCAGGCGGCGGGCCCCCGCCCCAACTACCTCTCCTACTTCCAGCTCCCTTTTGGCCAATGCAGCAGCAACCCTGCCCCCCCCTCCCCCCGCTAGATCCACATCTAGCCATTTTGCTCCCCCCATGACACTCCCGTGAGTCAGCTGACTCCTGCTGACCCCGGCCTCTCCCACCATTCCATCGAGCCCCCAGTGTGAGAATCCCCCCATCCCTTGGCAGTCAGTGTGCGCTCCTCTCCAGCACCGCCCCCATCATTCCCTACCGCAGGAAAAAGCCCACGCTTTCCTGAGCCGGCCCCGCCCCCTCTGGCGCAGCTCCTTTTTGTGGCCTTACCCCAACTCCCCATCCCCGCACCTCCACTCCCCATCTTCCTCCGTGGGGCCCTGCCCCTCCAACACCGACGCCCATACTCTCCCACAGCCCCCACATCAAATCCATTCACCCATCCCCACCCAGCACTCAAACCCAGAGAACATTCCCCAAATGCAATAAACACAGTAAACATCCCCCCACGACCAACCCTCAATTTGAGTCCAACTTTTCAGTTTGTATAAAGTTCCATGCCTCATCGGGCGTTTCAAAATAGTGGTGCCGATCTTGGAACGTGACCCACAATCGCGCTGGCTGCAGCATCCTGAACTTCACCTCCTTCCGATGGAGCACCGCCTTCGCCCGGTTAAAACCAGCTCCCTTCTTAGCCACCTCCGCACTCCAGTCCTGGTAAATTTGGATCTCCGTGTTCTCCCACCTGCTGCTCCGCTCTTTTTTGGCCCATCTCAGGACACACTCTCTGTCCATAAAGCGGTGGAACCTCACCACTACAGCCCTTGGCGGCTCGTTGGCTTTGGGTCTCCTTGCCAGGACCCGATGAGCCCCATCCAGCTCCAGGGGCCTCGGGAAAGCTCCCGCGCCCATCAGCGAATTGAGCATTGTGCTCATATATGTCCCGGCATCGGACCCCTCCACTCCTTCAGGGAGACCCAGAATCCGAAGATTCTTCCTCCTCGACCTATTCTCCAGGTCCTCGAATTTTTCAGCCCACCTCTTGTGCAGCGCCTCGTCGCCTCCACCTTCACCGCCAGGCCCAAGATCTCATCCTCGTTCTCCGAGGCTTTTTGCCGCACCTACCCGATCGCCGCCCCTTGGGCCTTCTGGGTCTCAACAAGCTTCTCAATCGCCGCCTTCATTGGCACCAGCATTTCTGTCTTCAGCTCCTCAAAGCAGCGTTTAAGAAACTCCTGCTGCTCCTGCGACCACTGCGCCCACGCTGCTTGGTCTCCACCCGCCGCCATTTTGCTTTTAATCCCTCGTACTTTCCGCTGCCCCAAGATCACTTTTTTCACTGCTGCGCTCCTGGTCCAATCCATATAATGTCGGGGGGACCTTGCTGTCACCTTCCCACACTGGAAGCCGTCGAACAATTGCCGTTAGGGCCCTTCTGGAGAGCCCAAAAGTCCGTTCCCGGCAGGAGCAGCCGAACGTGCGACCTACCTCTGCATAGCCACACCCGGAAGTCCCAAAGAAAGATAAAGACCCAACAGATTGCAGGTCCTACAGACCCATTTCGCTGCTAAACTTGGATGGGAAAATACTGACCAAGATCCTAGCCAGGGGACTGGAGGACTGCATATCACAGGTGGTAGCAGAAGACCAAATAGACTTTGCCAAGGGTAGACAGCTAACATCGAACATCAGGCTCCTGCTGGGCGTGATAATGACACCATCCAGGGAGAGAATACCTGAGGTGATCATCTCCCTGGATGCAGGAAAGTCCTTCGACAGAGTCGAATGGAAGTACCTCATAGAGATCCTGGAGAAGTTTGGGTTTGGAGCAGGTTTCACCGCTGGGTAAAACTCCTGTACAGTGCTCCCATGGCAAGCGTACAGACAAATACCACCAGCTCTTAAGCACTTCCAGCTGCACAGAGGCAAAAGGCAGGGATGCCAGTTGTCCCCGCTGCTATTCGCTCTCGGGATCAAACCACTAGCATTTGCCCTCAGGGCGACAATGAATTGGAAGGGGATCCGGAGAGGAGATAGTGAGCACAAAGTCTCGCTCCATGCGGATGATCTGCTCCTCTATATCTCGGACCCGCAAAGCAGCATGAAGAGAATCATGATGCTCTTGAAAGAGTATGAAGCCTTCTTTGGCAACAAACTCAACCTGAGCAAAGGTGAGATCTTCCCGGTGAACCCGCAAGGGGGAGGGGGCAGTGCTAGAGACACTGTCATTTAAACAGGCCTGACACAAATTCCACTACCTGGGGGTCCAAATCGCCCGTGACTGGACACAGATCCACAAATAGAACCTGACCAGCCGGGTAGAGGAAGTTAAAAAGGACGTACAGAGGTAGGACTGACTCCCACTCTCCCTGGCAGGGAAAGTGCCGATAATCAAGATGAACGTACTGCCCAGGTTCTTTTTCCTGTTCAGATCGATACCGTTCCACATTCCCAATGCCTTTTTCAACTCATTAGAAAAACTGATCATGCGGGGGGGGCGTGCGTGCGGCGGGGGGGAATGGACAGGACCCTAGGATCCCAAAAAAGGCCAAACCAAGGGGGCCGAGCCCGCCCAAACCTGCAATATTACCACTGAGCAGAAACTGTGGAAAGGGTAAAGGAGTGAATAAAGGAGCCAGAAGCTGAGTGGGTGCGAATGGAGGAGGGCTCCTGCATGGGGACCTCCTACCGGGCCCTGGCCACGGCTGCGTTCCCATCCCCACCGAATGAACACTCAACGAGCCCAGTGGTGATAGCCACACTCTGGTCGTGGAACCAACAACAACACCACCTCGGATTAACCAAAATATCTGTTGCGGCCTCCATCTGCAACAACCTCAAGTTCGCGCCAACCATAATGGATGCCACCTTCAAAATGTGGAGACAGGACGGGGGACATTGACAGTTGGGGACTTGTACACAGACAGCAGATTGACAACACTAGAGGAACTAACAGAGAAGCTCAGCTGATGGGGAGAAACGAGTTAAGGTACATGCAGGTCAAAAACCTCTTGCGTCAGGAAACAAAGACATTCCCATGACCACCGGAACAATCCCTGTTGGAGGACCTACTGGAAGCGGACATCATATGGACGGGGAACTGCGGTGACCTGTGTGGACGGCTACTAGGAAGGGCGCACACACCACTAGATGAGACTCAGGAAAAGTGGGTTTCCTCCCACAATCCAAAGACGTGCAGGTTAGGTGGATTGGCTATGAATATAACACAAGCAACGTGGTGGAGAAACTAAAATTGAGATGCTCAGAAGGTCAGAATCAGGTGAGCGCAGATATCATCGAGGGTTGCGGGGGGGGGGGGGGGGGGGGGCGAAGAGGATTACAGAGATATGGAAGCACAAGGCCATGGAGGTATTTTAAAACAGAACCATCTAATTAGCACAGCATTAATGTTACTAATTGAGTTGATAGTTTGTTTTGAATAAGCAAAACTTATTTGTAAGAAAAACATCAGCACATTACTTAACTAACTATATTTCTTTTTTCAGTTATATGACTGTGGTGGAAGCTCTTCCTACCTATGGCATTCATTACTATGGAGTGAAGGTTCGTCATTAAATGTGAATATATGGCACTGTGATCTCTTTTGTGCTCACAGTTTCTCATCAACAGTATAGTTTTATTTTGACGAAAGCCTTTTTCATTTATTCATTCCTTACTGTGAACCTGTGGTTTTCTGTTCCTTCCATTCCATCACTATGGCTCCCCCTCCCGAGATGGTAATTCCTCGTTTGATTTCTCTGCACATGGAACACTTGATTTTTCTCAAGTTCTCTCTTTTTTCCCCCCTCCCTTGGCTCTGCTCCTTTTTGCAATAACACAAATTGGATTACAGCTCCCCAAACACTGGTAGTTCTTTCATACCGTAGAAAAGTAAGCATTTATATAGCCTGTTACCACCTTGGCATGTCACAGTATAATTGTTATTATAATATAAGAAAGTAGCCAATCTAGGTGTACATATGAGTTATTCAACTATACAAAGCATTATAGTAATCCAATGTTCCCACAGGCATTTAATCAATCGTCATTAACAGTATTTGGGATCAGGAACCCCAACCCGAGGAAGATGAGACTATAAGTAGCATAGTTATACTCTGGTTAAAATCAGTTTACACAATGCAGATCAGGAGCTGAGGCTGGAACCTTTTTCTTTGCCACCATACATTGTTTATTTTAAGTCAGGATAATTCCTAAAGTAGGCATTTGTAAAAATGAAACTGATCATAATCAAATAAATTTCCTCCAGTCCATGTTCCTTCGTGTGAACACATGAAAATAACCAAAATTGTTTTTATATCGCTTGTGTTAAATACTGTAAAGTGGAACCCTAAAGTTACCCTAACATGTTATTAACTTATCTATTTAAAAATAAATAGATTTTGCTAGAGTTATTATTCATTTTAACCAACGTACTGAAATGTGTGGCATGTAGGTGTACTCGATCTCGAGTAGCAACAAATGCAGGATAATTACTGTCAACCTTGTAGTTGATGTAAAGTTCAACTAGTGTAGTAATTATGAAAAGAAAGGTGATGTAACTGAAATGGTGATAGGAATTGGTACAACCTTTTCAGACATTCTGAATAACGGTATGCTAAATCCTCAAAAATGAAATAACTTGTGAAATATTTTAATGGACTTGTTTTTGATTGAAAGACAGATATTTGAGTGTTCCATATTTTATTTGAAAAGAACATGGTATGCAATTACTGTATGTTCCAAAATAATTTCTACTTTAGATGTTAATTGTTCACCTCCAATTTGATTAGCTGTAATAATCAACTAAATATAAAATATGGTTTTAAACTAACAGTACAGTCCAGGATAGTATACTGAGACACAAGACGAAGTAAGGTTAAAGTCCAACAGGTTTGTTTCAAATCACTAGTTGACATATTCTGAACAGTTCTAAATTATAACCATATCCAATTATATTTTTGCTCTTTTGTACTCGTGAAAATGAAATTTTGTGTGCTCCTTTATTTGTCTGTTCTGACTAGAACTCACCTCTACACAATATCAAAAAACCTGCCTAAAACAAGCCAATTTATCTGCCTATTTATGGAACTGCTGAGGATTTAAGTGCCAAGCGTTTCCTTGGGTATAATTTGGATTTATTGAATGATATTACCTGGCTTATTGTAGAATGTAAAGACTGAGATCATTAGAGCTATGAGCTACTGAATTCAAATTCATGTGTGTTGCATTATGTATCCTGTAAGTTGACTCATGATTTGAAACACTAATTATCAATATTTAAATATGCACTTTAACTTCATAACTTGTTTGTGCAACACCCAAACTTTAGGGAGGGGAAAAGTTACCAAGAGTATCTGAGTAAATAACACGATTCGTCAATAGCTTTCTGTAATGTTTCAGTTGGCTAGAAAATATTTATTGTATAATGAGCTATAAATGCAATGTTTTCAGGCCAAATCCAAATTGGAGTATTGGGAAAATGAAACCAAACAGCATCTACTTGCTTTTGGAGCCAAAAGACTCGGTGCACTGAAGTTTTCACAGGTTTTGAAGTATTTACAAAAATATTAAAGTGTGACCAGGGTTTTCATGTGAATACAAAACAATTAATTTGTTAGAAAGTGACTGAGTAACTACAATGGTGGCGTAATGGTATCGTCACTGGACTAGTAAACCAGAGACCCAGGGTAATGCTCTGGGGACCCAGGTTCAAATCTGCAGATAGTGAAATTTGAATTCAATAAAAATCTGGAATTAAAAGTCTAATGACTATTAAAAACCATTGTTGTAAAAACCCATCTGGTTCACTAATGTCCTTCACCTGGTCTGGCCTACATGTGACTCCAGACCCACAGCAACATGGTTGACTCTTAACTGCCCCTCAAGGCAATTGGGGTTGGTCAATAAATGCTGGCTCAGCCTGCGACGCCCACGCCCCATAAACAAAGAATAAAAAACAAATTCAAGTACTCACTTTATGTCAAGTATTCCCAGTTCAAGCTTTGCACAGCCAGATGCAGTCACAATTCCTCTACTCAGCCCCAAAAGTAGTGCCCTTGATTAGGTCCATGGCCATTAGCAGCTGGTTAAAACTACCAAAATAATTTGATTTGGACTCCTTGTAGAGAAGACTTTGATCTCCTCACTCTAGTTTGGCTGGAAATGCAGGCCTTAGAGATGAAAGGTCACAATCAAACCATAGTAACCAGCTACTGGACCTTTTTTGTTCTGTGCTAGTGAAAATGGGCAGATCGGCTGAACAGTAATAATATATTGGAAAGATTTTGTTTTTAATAAAATGTATTACTGTAGCAAAATATGGGGTACTCAATAATGTAAGCCATTGCAAGCAAAAACACTCTTTTGAACTTAATTGACATGGACTTTTATATTCAACAGTAAGAAGTCTTACAACACCAGGTCCAACAGGTTTGTTTCAAATCACTAGCTTTCGGAGCACTGCTCCTTCCTCAGGTGAAGGAATTGTGAGCTAAAGGCTTATTTAGTGTCATTGAGTACCTGACAATTTCCATGGGGGCGGGAATAAGGTGGGGCACATTTCGCATTTGTGCATTTTATGGAGGCATCTGGCCACTCAAACGGGATTTTGGTAGCCTTAGAGCATGAAACCCAAAGTGTGCAGATTCACCTGAGGAAGGAGCAATGCTCCGAAAGCTAGTGATTTGAAACAAACCTGTTGGACTTCAACCTGGTCTTGTAAGACTTCTTACTGTGCTCACCCCAGTCCAACGCCAGCATCTCCACATCATTTTATATTCAAGCTTTGGCTGTGATATCAGTGATCTCTGACGTGTATATCAGTACAAGGAAAGCATCTGTTTATAATGTTTAAAATGACTGAGCAAAATCTACTGTTGAGTTCCGTAGACAAGTGATTTGATAAGCTATTTAAAACCAAATATCAAAATGTTAGTCATTTAGTTTTACCTTCCAGGATAAGCAAGGAATTCCCTGGTGGCTTGGAATTGGTTGTAAAGGAATTGGACAGTACGACTTTCATGATAAAGTCAAACCCAGAAAGGTAAAAAAATTAATTGTTTCACCCTCAAGCGCACAAATGTTTGTTAAGGAAAGAAAGTCTAAAGATAATTTAATTGAAGTTAAATAATTTAAAAAGCTTTTGTTCTCAACATTAGATGGATTTCAAAAAGACATTGTCCTCTTGTAAAGCGCCAGGTAAACTGTTTTTCAGTGAAACACATGATGTATATTATGTTGTGAAAACAATTCAAGATGAAATGATGTAATGTTCAACTCAGGAAAGAAGATATATTTCCTTTAAAACCAGACCACTTAATTTGTGCCATTATTTGACCTCTGAACCTGGATTACAGAGGGGAAAGCGAAACATTGTTCCTGATCATAGGACAGTGGCCTACATTGCAATATGTAGAACCCACTACCCCAGCACCTTCATCTTTGTATTTAAATTCCTTCATGGTCCTGTTCCTGCTTATTCCTGTAATCTTCTGCAGCCCTTCGACCTTGCACCTGAAACCCACTGTTCTGTCAACTCTATCCTTTTGTGCATCTTCACCCTACACTCTGGAACCTACCGTAAACCCTTGACTTCCTTAAAAACCCACCACTTTGTGTCCATTTCTGATTCTGCTATGGTGAAGAACCTTGTGACATTTTTCTACGTTAAAAGTTATTATATAATTGCATCTTGTTATTTGTGGAAACGTGAGGAGCAGGGGCAAAGAACTGTGTTACTAAACAACAGTAGCATTCATGTGCGCAGTTGTTTCGGAAAGACTTTTCAATTTTTATCCTTTTCAATATCCATTTCTAGTGCTCAGTCAGCTCTGCGCAGGTGAGTGGCAGTAAAATTACTTCACAACTGTACAAAAAGGAGTGGAAGCTGCAGTTACGTAGATGATCTCAGCACTTTCTTTTGTTGCCTGTGTTTTCAGGATTAGTTGAGCTTGTATTTATAATACACCACAGCAGCATTGTAATGTTTCCATCCATTTGAAGATTAGTCCCAGCCACGATTTCTCAGCTCTTCAGCCACATTGATAAAAGTTCCACATTATAAGTGGACTTCAGTCTTTTCCTGGTGTTATGTTACATGCTGTTATATAGAATTTTAAAATGCCACTTAAACATTTTTATGAAGCATGTTGAGTGACTTTTTAGGTGTGGGGTTCATGGTGCAGGAACATTAAAGTACTTTGTTCCCAGATCAAAAGATCAGCAAGAATGTAATTATGGAATCTGCTGTAACAATGGAGAGCTTTCACAATGTTTGTTCATATTAAAATAAAATAAGACTGGGGCTCTGGATTAGGAAGGCAAAGAAACCGTTGCCTTGGCAATCTAGGAATTAAACTGGTGAGCTTTCCTCGGGCAATCCCAATCTTCTTTATTTGTATAGTTAATTGAAGGTAATGAGACAAGATTCTAATATAAGCTAATCAATTCACAAATGTGAAGCGATATAATTGAGTAAACAACATTGTGACAAAAGAAGCGTGTATCATTCAGTGCAATAAAGGGGTGAATATATGTTGTCACAGGGAAAGTTGTGATTTTCAAAATTACATTCATAATCATGTTTTGATTAATTCAACTGAAGATTTAAGTGTGTTACCTTTTGAATTGTCATTCTGGACATGCTAATTATGAGCTAAAGACTTATTTAGTGTCATTCGGTACCTGACAATTCCCATTTCCATGGGGGCAGGAATAAGGTGGGGCACATTTCGCACTTGTGCATTTTATGGAGGCACCTGGCCACTCGAGTGGGATTTTGGTAGCCTTGGAGCATGAAACCCAAAGTGTGCAGATTAACCTGGGATGAGCAGGTTTAAACTTTAAAGATTTGTTTGGAAAGCCACAGTACCCTTTTGAAAAGGTACGGTGCCCCTTTGGACCTGGGCCTGGGTAACTTTGGGAGCAGTCAGGTGCCCATTGGGGGAGGTCAGGTATCCTCTGTAATTGTTAAAATGAATGTGCATAAAATGTATTTAAATTCATTAATTATCAAGTTCATTGGAACCTTGTTTTCATTCGTGGGGTGTGGGTGTCACTGACCTACATGTTTGGTGCATCCATCCAGCCCAACTTTGTTATCTTTTCCAGACTCAACAATCTTAAACATATGCCCTCCACTGATTAAGGCCTCTTGAACACCACTGATTTTGATCCCTTTCCCCCATTGGCTGTGGGCTCTAAGTTCTAAGGTTCCATTCCTAAACCTCTCCATATCTCTACCTTTCTCTCCCTTTAAGATGCTCTTTGAAACTTGCGTCTTTTACCAAGCTTTCAGTCTTCTACCATAATATCTCTTTGGTGTCAGGTGTTGTTCCATAATGTTCCTGTTATCTGCCTTGGATCATTTGACTACTTTAAAGGCATCATATAAATAGAAGTTATTAGATAGGAAGAGCTACCAAAAAAATTAATTGTGCCTTTAAAACAGCTAATCAGACTTCCGGGGATGGCGGGCGGGAGGCAGCCTAATGTTGGACGGCTTCCGCTCGGGAATAGAATTTTTGGGGTTTTAATGCCCGGTCCCAGGGGCAACGGATGCTGAAAATGTTGTAGGAAGACACAGTGAGGAGAAATGTCCAAGTTTTTGAAAAAAAACGGCCGTGAAAAAGGGGGCTAATGAAAGGCCGCCAGTGAGTGTAAACGTCGGCGGGGGAACTGTAAGGAAAGCGGAGGCTGGGGCGCCGGGGGAGGCCGCATTTCCCACGGCAGAGAGAATGACCAAGGTGATGGCCGTAGAACTTGAAAAACAGTTCACAAAGCACATGGAAGCGATGAACAAGGAGATGGGAACGGTATTGAAAATGCTGGTGGAGGAGGCAATTGCCCCGGTGAGGGCGGCGGTATCGAGCGCAGATGCGGAGGTGCGGGAGCAGGGTGAGACACTGAAGGAAGTGGGGAAGAGGCAATACCGCAGCACAGTGATCAGCTCACCTCGATGGGGAAGGAGCTGCGGAGGGTGATAAGAGGCCAACAAGGGTCTGCGCGCCAAAATGGAAGACCTGGAAAACGGATCCAGGTGGCAGCATCTGAGGATAGTGTGTCTGCCCGAAGGAGTGGAAGGCCCGAGGCCGACGGAGTATTTTGCCACGATGTTGGCGGAGCTATTGGGGGAGGGAGACGATCCCTCTCGATACGAACTAGATCAGGCTCATAGATCATGGAGGCCTATGCCAAAGGCGAGTGAGCCACCAAGAGTAGTGACTGTTTGTTTCCATTGGTACAGCGTGAAGGAGAAGGTCCTGTGCTGGGCAAAGCAGAAGCGGGTGGTGCAGTGGGCTGGAGCTGGTATACGCATATACCAGGACTTTACGGTGGAGTTGGCGAGGAGGCGGGCGGCCTTCGGCCGGGTGAAGAAGGCACTGTACAAAAGCAAGGTGCAGTGCTGCATAGTGTATCCAGCTAAGTTGAGGGTGACCTACAAATCCAAGGACTTTTATTTTGGGATCGCGGAAGCGGCGGAGGGGTTTGCGACGGCAGAAGGACTGTGGCAGAATTGAGAAATGGGACTGAGAGCCAGTCTTGTACTGATGTAGCCTCATGTAACTTTATTTTTTCTCTGCGTGTTGGTGTATGTACTAAATGAGTCGACGCTGTATATTTCGACAAGGCAAGAGCTGGGACTTTTATTTGCAATGATGGTTCTTTGGTGCTTGGGTGTGTATGCTGGGGTTGTGTGTAAAAGGAGATTTCTTTGTTTGCCTGGGACCGGGCAGGGTGAAGGAGACCTAGGTGGGAGCCTCCACGCTGGCTGGTTTAAGCCAGCCAGTGAACGGGAGTGAGGTGGGGGGAGGGGCTGCGGTCATCGGAGCCTGGTATAACAGGTTTCGATGAGTCGAGCCAGGTTGAAAGGTTAGGGGAAGGGACCGATGCGGGGGGGGGGGGGGGGGGGGGGGGGAGTTTACAAGAGGAAGGGGAGGAATCTGTGTGTGTGTGTGTGTGTGTGTGTGTGGTGGTTCTACAATTCATGGGTGTCATTCACTGTACACCTTCGGCGATTGGATGGCTTTGAATATTGGGGTGGGGGGTTGGGAGTTGAGGACTATATATGTTAATGGTGACCATGGGCGATTCCTTTTTCTTTTTTCTTTTTTTTTTCTTGGGAGGTTTCTTTTTATTTGATGCTTATATTGTCATGCGGGCCGTTTGGAGGTTGGTGGGAGGATGGGATCGTTGTTGTTGATAAGGGGATTGACATTGTATTTGTTACCGTTTACTGTTTGTTGGTGGGGTGTAAATTTTTAAGAAAATGTGAAAAAGGAGAATAAAAATATATTTTTAAAAAACGGCTAATCAGAAAAGCCAAAGGCTTAATTTGTGAATTTTTTTTTTTGGTAGCTTTCCTTATCTAAGAAGGGGCTTAGATTCATCCATATCCATATAGGCATGTGATGTGCTGGATGTT